>NC_057861.1:621440723-622051973 GCF_019393635.1 Dromiciops gliroides | reverse complement strand
GGGACAGCTAGATGGTATAGTGAATAGAGTAACAGGTCTGGAATCATGAAGACCTAAGTTCAAAGCTGGACTCAGACACTTATTAACCACATGACCCTGAGCAAGTCACTTAACCCTTTTGCTTCAGTTTCCTCATCTGCAAAATGAGCTGGAGAAGCAAATGGCAAACCCCTCCAGGATCTTTGCCAAGAAAACCTCAAAAATGGGTCACAGAGAGTCTCAGAAAGAGTCAAAAACAACTGAAACCACTGAATCTAATCTAGTTTGATCCTGACAACAATACTAGAAGGCAGATATTATTATTCCCATTTCACAGTTGCGGATACTGCAGCAAACAAAGGTTAGGTGACTACTTGCCAAGGGTTACACAGTCAGTAAGTCTCTATGGCTAGATCTTAACTCAGGTCTTCCTGATTCCAGGCTCGGTCCTCCACTGAGTCGCCTAGTTGTTTCAGTAGTCCTAACAGAATACTTAAAAGTCTGAAAAGCACTTTGCACCCTTTCTGTTGTGTGATCTTCTCAAGAATACAGTCACATAGGCCTTGTAGATATTATCTTCATTTACAGAGGAATAACCTGAGGCCCACAGTTACATAGCTACAAAGTGGCAGAGTCAGGATTGGAACCCTGGTATCTCCTACTTCTGAATCCAGTGCTCCTTCCGCACTATACTGACTTTCCAATGTATGACAACGCTTAATTTGCACAAAAAAAAACAACACTGATACACTTTGGAAAGTTAGTTTCAATTGTTAAGTAAGCAAAAAGTAGCAGAGTGACCTGATGGCCAGGGACTGCAAGTCGGTGAGCAGATGGGAAGGAATCTTAGTATCAGCTGTGTACAGGTACTGTAGAAACATGTGAACTGTCTCAGTGTTAACTTCATTCAAAAGGACTCTTCGTGTTCTCAAATTCCCATCTTCCACTACAAAGAAACCTTCATTATGTACCTGAGAAGGAAAGAAAACAATTTTTTAAAAGTTTCTTATCAATAGAGACCTAACTAGAGGAGACAGATTGAATATTGGCCACATGGATACTAGAACTAGTCTTATAAATTCCCCCAACTACTAAGGAAAACAATAGAAGGGTAATTTATTTTGCCAGTCAAATACCTAGGATGGGGGCAGCTAGGTGGTGCAGTGGATAAAGCACTGGCCCTAGATTCAGGAGGACCTGAGCTCAGATTCAGCCTCAAACACTTGACACTTACTAGCTGTGTGACCCTGGGCAAATCACTTAACCCTCACTGTCCTGCAAAACAAAACAAAACAAATATCTAGGATAGTAGGTTCTTAGGCTAGTCTTATTTTTCTTTTGCTAATCATGCAATAACCCCACACCTTCAATTCATTGAATTATAAAAGTATTTTATTATTTTCCAGTTACATGTAGAAATAGTTTTCAACATTTGTTTTTGTAAGATTTCTAGTTTCAAATTTTTCTCCCTCCCTCCCCTCTCTCCCCCACTACCCACGACAGCAAATAATCTGATATAGGTTATATATATGTACAATAACATTAAACATATTTCTGCATTAGTCATGTTATAAGAGAAGAATCAGAGCAAAAAGGAAAAACCTCAAAAAAGAAAAACAATAGCACCAAAAAAACAAAAGAAATATTATGGTTCAATCTGCATCCATATTCCACAGTTGTTGGGTTTTTTTCTGGATTTGGAGAGCATTTTCCATCATGAGTCCTTTGGAACTATCTTGGACCATTGTATTGCTGTTCCAAGGATTTTGCATCATGTGCTACATTTGAGATAAAATTCCTTGTCAGTTTGTTAAGAGAGCAGAATTCTTTTTTTTTTTTTCTTCAGGCATTTAATACCATCTCCTACAGTTTATTTTTTTAAATAAATATTTTTATTTAAAGTTTGGGGTTCCGATTTTTGTCCTTCTTTCTCTCCTTCCCCTTCCCTGAGTCGGCAAACAATCAGATATGTGTTATACATATATGATTATGAAAAACATTACCATATTTGTCATTTTGTACAAGGAAACCTAATTAAAAGGAAAAAATGAAAGAAAGTAAAAAATCACATGCTTCAGTCTGTTCCATCAATATCAGTTCTTTCTTTGGAGGTGGATAGTATGTTTCATCAATAGTACTTTGGGATTGTCTTGGATCACTGTATTGTTGAGAATAGTCAAGTCATTCACAGTTCTTCATCAAACAATATTGCTGTCTCTGTGCACAATGTTCTCTTGGTTCTGCTCACTTCACAATACATCATTTCACACATGAAAGATCAGAATTCTTAAGGTGAAGTTCTTCAGTAACTCAACCTACTTTTCCTCTCACAAATGTAAGTCTTTATAGACTTAATGCCAAAATGATATTGTGGGGAAAAGAAACAATTCTGGTGGGGGGAAATCAATAAATCTAAGATCCCCTTGTTCTAATCTAATGGCTTTCCTTGACCTCCTATCAAACTTGTCCTCTTTGTTCCATTCTTTTCCACTGAAGAGTAAGCATTACAGCATTTCAGAAAAAAAGAAGGGTACTGATGATACTTTAAAAATTAAGAAATAAAAGAGTACTAATGAACCATTTTAAAAACAGAAGTGAGCATATGGAAGTTCAGTAGAAGACAAAGGAAACCAGGGCACTCTTGGACCTAACACATAAAATCTGAAATATTACACCCCGTCAACCCACAAAAAAAATAGCCAACCTATACATAGTGGAGATTCAGTTTTATATGCAGTACTCTTTTATCATTCTTTAAAAAATGCTTATTGTAGCAGTTTTCAAAATAAATCAAAGCTATCAAAAGGCTTATGAAAAATGCTCTAAATAACTATTGATTAGAGAAATGCAAAATAAAACAACTCTGAGGTACCACCTCACACCTATCAGAGTGGCTAATATGACAGAAAAAGAAAATGATAAATACTAGAAGTTTATGTTGGAGTTGTGAACTGGTCCAATCATTCTGTAGAGCAATTTGAAACTATACCCAAAGGGGTATAAAACTGTGCATACATTTTGCCCCAGTAATACCACTACTAGGTCTGTATTCCAAAGAGATCAAAGAAAAGGGAAAAGGAACTATATATATCAAAATGTTTATAGCATCTCTTTTTGGGGTGGCAAATAATTGGAAACTGAGGGGATGCCCATCAACTGGGGAATGGCTGAACAAATTAGGGTAGATGATTATGAAAGAATACTCTTATGCTATATGATGAGCAGGATGGCTTCAGAAAAACCTGGGAAGACTTATATGAGCAAAGCAAAATGAAGTGAGCAGAACCAAGAGAACACTGTACATAGTAATAGCTATATTTTAATGATGACCAACTGTGAAAGACATTGCTACTCTGATGAAGACAATGATCTCAGACAATTCCAAAGCACTTATGATGAAAAATGCTATCCACCTTCAGAGAGAACTGATGAACTCTGAATGTAGATTGATGCATGCTTTTTTCATTTGCTTTCTTTTTCTTGCTTTTTTTTTCTGCAGCATGACTAATATGGAAATGTATTTTACATGACTTCACACATATAAATGAGATTATATTGCTGGCCTTCTCAATAGGAGGAGGAAGGGGTACAGGGGGAGGATTGGGAATTCAAAGTTTAAGAAAACAATGTTAAAATAAAGAATAATTTTTTAAAAGAGATTATTTTATCAGTTTTGTAAATCATTTGTAAACACTTGTTTGCATATTATTTCCCCTATTAAACTATAAGCTCCTTTAAAAAAAAAACCTTACCTTTTGACCTAGCAATACCACTACTAGATCTACATCCCAAAGAGATCATTAAAAAAAGGAAAAGGACCCATGTACAAAAATATTTATAGCTGCTCTTTTTGTGGTGGGAAAGAATTGGAAATTGAGAAGATGCCCATCAACTGGGGAATGGTATACAAATTGTAGTATGTGAATGTAATGGAATACTACTGTGCGGTAAGAAATGATAAGCAGGCATATTTCAGAAAAAAACTAGAAAGACTTACATGAATTGATGCTGAGTGAAACGAGCAGAACCAAGAAAACATTGTACACAGTATCAACAACATTGTGTGATGATCAACTGTGATAGACTTGGTTCTTCTCAGCAGTGAAATGATCCAAAAGAATTTCAAAGAACTCATGATAGAAAATGTTTTCCACATCCAGAAAAAGAACTATGAAATTTGAATGCAGATTGAAGCATATTATTTTCATTTATGTTGTTTTATTAGTTGTTTCTTCTTTATTTTTTAAAAATTTTGTTCTGACTCTTCTCTCACAA
Source organism: Dromiciops gliroides (assembly GCF_019393635.1). Classification (NCBI taxonomy): domain Eukaryota; kingdom Metazoa; phylum Chordata; class Mammalia; order Microbiotheria; family Microbiotheriidae; genus Dromiciops; species Dromiciops gliroides. The sequence continues at coordinate 622,047,719 of NC_057861.1, read as the reverse complement.
CATGACTAATGTGGAAATATGTTTAACACGAATGTAATATATAACCTATATCAGATTGCTTGCTGGCTTTGGGAGAGGGGAGGGAAGGGAGGATGCAAGAAAAATTCAGAACTCAAAATCTTGTAAAAATGAATGTTGAAAACTATCTATACACATAATTGGGAAAAAATAAAATACTAAGGAAAAAATGTTTTGCCAACAACAAAAAATGCTAGTTTCTTGTTGACTTTGTATAGGGAAAAATTAATATGTATAAAATGTTTTTATAACTATCTTGTTAGAAAATTTAATCTTTTATTAATCTGTCCCTCCCTCTATTGAGATGGGGGTAGGGGTGGGGGAATCTTAAAAATACATTTATAATTTGAAAAAAAAAATCCCATATTGGCCAAGTCAAAAAATGTATGTCTCTTTTTGAATTTTAAGTTTTCTGTTAGGAGATGAGTGACCTACTTCATCTTCATTCTTTTGGCCTTGTGGCTTATAATTTCAATCAGAGTCCTAAAGTATTTCAAAGTTATTTTTCTCCATAATGTTGTTATCACTGTATAAATAGTTCTAGTACAGCTCAATTCCCTCTGCATGAGTTCATAAGTTTCTAAATTTCCTCTAAAATTGTTCATTTTTTTCATTTCTTATAGCACAATAATATTTCATTATATTCATATACCACAATTTGTTCCATCATTCCCCAATAGGACAAACCCTGAGTGCCAATATTTGGCTACACCAAAAAAAGTTGCTATAAATATTTTTGTATAAAATTTTATTTTCAGTTCTAAATTCCCTCCCTCCCTCCTCCCATACACATTGAAAAGGCAAGAAAAATCATATAGATCCTTTTCTTATTTCTTTGGGGGCATAACTGGGTCAAAGGGTAGGTACTTCTTTGGCATAGTTTGAAACTGTTTTCCAGAATGGTTGGAGCAATTCATAGATCCACCAAAAGTACACTAGTATACCTCTTTTCTCACAGCCTCACCAACATTTATAATTTTCCTTTTTTGGTCATTTTTCCCATTCTGATGTGTGTGAGATGGAACCTCAAAATTGCTTTAATTTGAATTTCTCTAATTATTAGTGAGAACATTTTTCCACATGGTTCTTGGTAACCTGGATTTCTTCCTTTGGAAACTCCCTGCTCATATCCTTTTACCTATTGGGAAATGGTTCTAAAACTTATAAATGTGGATCAGTTCCTTATATATTTTGGATATGAGACCTTCATCAGTGAAATTTGCCACATAGATTTTTTCCCCCCAAGCTACCTGTTTTCCTTCTAATTTTAACAATATTAGATTTGTGCAAAAACTTTTCAATTTTATATAATCAAAATCTTGATTTTATTTTCTGAAATACTCTATTAGTTGTTTAGTCGTGAACTCTTCCCCTATCCATAGATCTGAAAGATAATTTCTTCCTTGCTCATCTAATTTGTCTGACTTTTTTATATCTAGATAAATCATTTTGAGCTTATCTTAGTATATCTTTGTGGTACTGAGTTAAACCTAATTTCTGCCAGACTGTTGTCCACTTTTCTTAAAGCTTTTGTCAAATAAGGAGTCCTTCTCCAAGTAACTGGGGTCTCTGTGTTTATCAAACACCAGGCTACTATGTTTGTTTACCTAATTTGTTCCATTGATTGATCTTCTTAAAAAGCAAGTATCAAATACTTTTTTGGGGGGGGGGTGAGGCAATTGGGGTTAAGTGACTTGCCCAGGATCACACAGCTAGTAAGTGTCAATCGTCTGAGGCTGGATTTGAACTCAGGTACTCCTGACTCCAGGGACGGTGCTCTATTCACTGTGCCACCTAGCTTCCCCTCAAATACTTTTTTTTTTTTTGTGGGGCAATGGGGGTTAAGTGACTTGCCCAGGGTCACACAGCTAGTAAGTGTCAAGTGTCTGAGGCCGGCTTTGAACTCAGGTACTCCTGAATCTAGGGCCAGTGCTTTAACCACTGCGCCATCTAGCTGCCCCCCCCCCTCAAATACTTTTAATGATTACTGCTTAGTACTATAATTGGAGATCTGATACCATTAGGTCCTCTTCTTACTTTTAATTATTCATGAGATTCTTGATCTTTTATTCCTCCACATGAATTTCACTATTTTTTTTCTAGCTCTATAAAATATTCTTTTGGTTGACTGGTATAGCTCTGAATAAGTAAAATAGTACTAGCATTTTAAATTATATTTGCTTGACCTACCCATGAGCAATTAGAGTTTCTCCAATTATTTAGGGCTGTCTTTATTTCTACAAGTATTTTACAGTTGGATTCATATAGTTTCTAGGTGAATCTTGGAAAATCCATTTTATAGTCTCTATAGTTGTCTTCTTGCTAGGTTTTGTTGGTAACAGAAGTTCTGATGATTTGTGGAGATTTATCTTATATCCTGCAATTTTGCTAGTTATTGTTTCAGTTTTTTAGATGATTCCCTCTAGGACTCTCTAATGACACCATCATATTTTAGAAAAGCAATAATTTTGTTTCTTTTTGTGGATGCTTATTTCTTAGGATTTGGGGGGGGGGGGCAGGACAAAGAGGGTTAAGTGACTTGCCCAGGGTTACACAGCTAGCAAGTGTCTGAGACCAGATTTGAACTCAGGTTCTCCTGATTCTAAGACCAGTGCTTTATCCACTGTGCCATCTAGCTGCCCTCGGATGCTTATTTCTTAAATTTCTTTTTCTCATCTTATTGCTATAGCTAAGATTTCTAGCACTATGTTAAGCAGAAGAGGTGATAATCAGTATGAGTTTTACCTCTGATTTTATAGGAAAGAACTTTTTTCCACAAGATAAGTTTGCACTTGGATTTAGATATTATTTACTACAGTTAAGAAAAAGTCTACCTCTTCCTATGATTTCTAGGTTTTAAAATTTTAATTTTATTTTAATTAAATATTTTTTATTTTATTTTTTATGGAAATGAGTATTTATTTTATCAAGTGTTCAGCGTCTACCAATATTAATAAGGTTTATTATATTATATCCTATCCTATGTTGAACCAATCTTGAAACACAACATGGTCATAGTATATAATCTTTGTAATATGTTGTTATAAAGCTACTTAAATATTAATATATGTTAAATTTTTACATCAATTTTTGCTTTTCAGATCAATGTTAAGTGTTTATCATTTGTTCAATTTCATTTTCTGATATTGGCTTATATATATTCTATAAAGTCTATTTCTTTTGCTAATATGGGTTTTTATGTTTTAGTTAAGTATTAATCTATTTCCTCTAAGTTATCAGTTTTGTTGGCATACAACTGGGCAAAACTGTTTTTAATAATTTCCTTTACATTATTTTTAATTCTTTTTCATTTCTGATATAAACAACATAGTTTTCCTCTCCATTTTAAAAAATCAGATTTGCTATTTATTTTATTCCTTTCTTTCTCCCTCACCCCTGGCCAACAAAACAAAACAAAACATAGCTACTACTTCTGTTTATCAATTCAATGGTCTTTTTAAATTTTATTAATCTTTTATTTTCAGATTCTCTACTTTCTTGGTTAGAGATTTCTGATTTGTTCAAGTTTTTTTTTTAAATTGTATGCCCATTTCGTCAATTTGTTTTTTCTCTTTTGTTGCTGAAAGTGTCTAGATAACATTTCCTCTCTGAACTGCATTAGCTGCATCTCATAAGTTTTGTTATGCCTCATTATTGTCATCCGCTTTGATTAAATTTTCTACTTTTTCTATAATTTGTCCTTTGACCTACCAATTCTTTAAAATTATGTTATTTAGTCTCCAGTTACTTTTTTTTTTTTCTTGGTGAGGCAATTGGGGTTAAGTGACTTGCCCAGGGCCACACAGCTAGTAAGTGTTAAGTGTCTGAGGCCGGATTTGAACTCAGGTCCTCCTCCTGAATCCAGGGCCGGTGCTCTATCCACTGTACCACCTAGCTTCCCCTCCAGTTACTTTTTAATTATTTCTTTAAGGACCTTTTATTAAATATAATTTTTATCACATCATGATAGTAAATGATGTGGTAAGTATTTGTTTTTCTACATTTTTGGTAAGGTCTTTATGCTCCACTACATGGTCAATTTTTAAAGAAGTTATATATAGCTAAGAGGAATATAAAGTCTATTCCCATTTACTAATCACAAGAGAGCTATCACTTCTACTTTTTCTAAAGTTCTATTCAGGTACTTAATTATCTAGGTCTGAAAGAGATGGTGCATTAAATTTTCCACTATTAGTTTTAATATGTTTCTCCTAATTCACTTTCCCCTTTTAGATGTTGTGCTATTAGTTGCATATATATTATTGACATTAATTATCTATGGTGCCTTTTAGCATAATGTAATTTCGATACTAATCTTTTTAAATTTTCTATTTACTCTAGTTCTATCTTAAATCATATCTGCCATCCCTGCTTAGTTCAGCTTAAGCACTGCAGATTTTGCTCCAACTTATTTTAATTCTATGTGAAACTTTGTGTTCCAAGCATTTTTCTAGCAAAAACCCATATTACTGGACTGTTTTCTAATACATTCTTCCATTTTATGGATGAGGTTATCCCATTCACATTCATGTTTGACTATTAATTGTGTATTTCCCTCATCCTGTTCTCTTGTACTTTTTCTTCTCTTTACTCCTACCTCCCACTTTAAAAACAAGGTGGTAAAGGAATTAATCTCTTCACACTGCTCCTTCCAAAATTCAAGTTTCTTTTGTTCATAACTATTCTCTTTCCTAGCCTTCCCTTCCTCTTATCACTGTCCCCTATTTCCCTTTTGCGTTCTGTGTATTTTTATACCAAAATCTGAGTTCGTGCATATAACTCTATTCAATCTTCCTTTATCTGATTCAGACAAAAGTGAGATTCATGGATGTTTGTCCCCCTACCCTTTCCTTCATGGCAATATACTCTTTATCTATTAAGCAACAGTGATTTCACGTCTTCCTTCTTTCTTTCCCAGATAGACCCTTCCCCCTCTCATTTTTGACTTTTCCTGAGATCATTAAAACAGAAGAAAATGATCCATGACCTTCTTGTCATTTTTACCTTTCTCAATGACACTTATAAATATTAGGGTTTTGAGGAGACTTTGTTTCTTATCCCCCTATTAAAATGTAAAAAATCCATTCCTATGTAGTCCCTTTTAATTACAAATATGTGAAACTGTCTACATTTCACTTAGCACCTGTGTTTGCATTTCAAAATGTCCATTCAGTTCTGGCCTTTTTCATAAGGAATGCTTAGAAATTTTGTTACATTAAAGATCCATTTTTCTCCTGTTTGATTATACTTAGTTATCCTGGACAGGTTGTCTTTGGTTGTAAGACTCTGTTACCTTTTGGAATACCATATGACAAGCTCTCCCTTCTCTTTAAGCCAGCAGCGAGTCTTACGTGGTGCTTGCTATGTCTCCGTGGTACTTGAATTCATTCTTTTTGACTGATTGGAATACTTTTTCTTTGACCTGAAAACTCAGGAGTTTGGCTAAAATATTCCCAGAAGTTTTGCTTGTGGGATTCCCACCCAGAGGTAAATATGTATTCCTTCTATTTTCATTTTGCCCTTTGGTTGTAAGAGTTCTGGGCAGTTTTCATATATAATTTCTTGAAATAAAATATCTTGATTTTATTATGAGGTTTTTTCAGGAAATTTAATAATTCTTAGATTCTCTCTCTTTGACCTGTTTTTTTTTGTTGTTGTTGTTTTTTGACCTGTTTTTTAATCCATTTTTTTTTATCAATTCTTACATTTTCTTCTTCTTTCCCCCCAATCTTTTGGCTTTGTTTCAATATTCCCTGCTGCCTTACTGAGCTGATGTGTTCTGTATCACCCATCCTAATTTTATGAGTATTCAGTTTTTGAATGAGATTTTCCACTATCTATTCTAAGGTGTCAATTTTCCTTATAATTTCTTCCTCCCTTGCTATTCTATTTTATAGTTTTTCCTTTTATTTCTTCCAGATATGCCTACAGCTTTATTGCCCAGCACATTTTTTTCTTCAAGGTTTTACCTGGACTTATTGTGGGATTCTTTTCAGGATTTGCCCCTTGAGTGCCTCTCAAATTAAGTTATTTCCTTATGCTATTTGTCATCTTTCTTGGTTTGCTCATCTCATCTGTCTTAGCATCTAGGGTGGGGGAACCTGTATTTGTGTCAATCTCCTCAATAGAATGGCACAGGCCAAGCTTTCCTGGTCCTGATTATGGAAGCCTTGACTAGGGGGACTCTGGGGTTGCTCCAGTGCTGGGCTCTGCCTGCGGGCACCAGGGCCTCCCCCTGCTTTAGGCTCTGCTTGACCTTTTCCTTCCTGTGTTTAAGACTCAGGGACTACTCCCTTACTAGGCTCCTTCCACCGGATTCGGGGGCTGCTCAGGCTGGATACTATCTAGGATCATTCTCCCAAAGCTGGGCTTGGGTCATCAGTGCCACAGTGGACCCTGCCTGGGACTCCCCGTGTCTGCTCTTTTCTATGGGCTTCAAGAATAGGGCCATTGTCAGTCTCAGGCTGCTAGGGGCTCCACTTTCTAATACAGGCCTGGTTTCTACCTGTTTATCCCAGGGTTTCCACAGGACTCCAGGGGTCCCCCTGTGGATTCCTAGGCAGGGTAGTAAAGTCTACAGGTGATTCTTCTTATTTCTTTGTAATTTTTAGAGTTACACATTTCTAATTCCCACTGGAGTGTTTTCAGAGGACCTGGGCTCTTCCATGTACTAGAAAGTCCCCATATTCCTACAATTCCCATTCATATTTGCTGATATTTATTAAGTTCACAATAAAAAAAGGGAAATTAAAAAATGTTTAAGGGCAAAATGAAAAGAACATGAAAGTAAAGAGAAAAATGTTTGGGATTTGTAAAGGAGACATTAAGGATAGTGTGATGGGAAAGGGAGAAAAGGTTAAGGGAAAAAAGGGAAGAAAAGTTAGAAAGAAAAATAGAAAATACAGAAAAGAGGGAAGGAGAACACTAGTCAAGGGAGAGGAAAAGGGATAGAAGGTAGCAAAATGAGGGAAAAAATGTAGAGTAAGAAGAATACGCAAAGAAAAGAAAGAAGTTACATTAAAAAAAAATCTCTAACCATACTTACAATCTGAATGAGGTGTGGGCATCGTGCATAAAGCACAAACATGTGAGCATAAAGCACATCTCCAGAGTCCATTTGAAATTGCACATCACTCAGGTGGGGGTTGTTGACCATTGCACCAAAATCGGCAGACAGCAAACTAAGTGACAGCTGAAAAAATGAAAGGGATGAAAACAGCCGTTTTCTACCAGAATTCACTTCTCTAACAAAGTGGCTAATCCATTCCAACCAGCCTCACTACAACATAGGATGATATCCATTATGGAAGCTTCAAATATAAAACTTTGTGTTATTTAGGATAAACACTGCAGAGGATAGAGGATTGATATGCTGGTTATTTCAGTTAAAGGAAACTTAAAGATGTTCACAAATGAATTGGTGGCCCTGACCAAATGGAAAGAAAATATACAGCAATGCCCACCCTCCCTTGGCTTTTTAAGCCAGTGTTATGAAGTCATTCCCATATAAACCCACAGAGCAAATGCTTCTTAAAGCAGATGATGACATAAAACAGGTTAAGGACACTTGTACTTTAAGCAGCATGAAGAGAATAGATGTAAACCAACTTGGTAAGCTCATTTTATTGTGTACATGAAGCAACTGCAGCTAATGGTAACTGTGATAAATCAAGGAAGATGTTAAGCTAAAAATAATTATAAATCTAATAATCATATGTTGTACTAATATAGCAGTTTAAGATTTGATAAGTACTTGACAAATTCTCTCATGTGATCCTCACAACAACCCTTTGAGGGAGGTGCTATTATTATCCCCATTTTACATAAGGAAGAACAGAGGCTGAAAGTGGTTAAGTGACCTTTGCTCAGGGTCACACAGATAATAAGCAGTTGAGGCTCTTACTAAGAAGGAGCTGCATGTAATAGATTTACAGTTTCATAGACAATCCTTTTTTTGGTCTTCTTTGTATTTGATAATGTTCACATCTGATCATTTTCTGGTTCATAATTTTAAAAATTAAAAATAAGTAAAAAGAATTGTAATAGGGGCAGCTAGATGGCGCAGTGGATAGAGCACCGGCCCTGGAGTCAGGAGTACCTGAGTTCAAATCTGGCCTCAGGCACTTAACACTTACTAGCTGTGTGACCCTGGGCAAGTCACTTAACCCCAATTGGCTCACTTAAATAAAAAAATTAAAAAATAATTGTAATACTTTGAAAAATAAACCCTTACTGAAGAGTTGCTGCTTCTCTGGTGTTTCTTCTCTTTGGGTGATAAGACAAATCCAGTCAGTGGAAGATCATAGGACCCCAGATCTTTCCCTTATGGAAGTGCAGATGAAAAGAAAAATCACATTCTAAGCAAGAAAAAATAGCAAAATCAAATCCTAGGACACACAGAAATTCTCATGGGCTGAAATAAGGTTAGGAAAGCCTTGGGTGCTTGTGACAATCAGACTGTTCATTCACTTATGATTTTTTAAAAATCACAATTATGAAAAAATTATATGGGATGGCTTTCTGGGAGAGAGCAGTAGAAGGGATAGGCAAAGGGGGCAATTTGGTGACAAAAATAAAGATATCAATAAAAATTTATTTTTAAAAGTTGCTTTATATACAACCACTTTATGAAGTTGTGAGTGAACACATGATTTTCCCTATTTTAATTAAGGCTCTTAGAGATTACCTGACTTGCCCAAATTAGCAAACGGTGGAGCTGAAATTTGATTCTAAGACCAGTGCTCTCTTCACTATATCACATTTCCTTGTGAATGACATTTCTTTACCATACAAGTAATAATAAATTAACATCTCATAAACCATTTTTGCCAACCTGCAATCCCAACAAGAATGTACACTCTTAGAAAAATAAATGGTGTTTTGTTTTGTTTCTCATGTTGAGGGATGTAAGCATAGCCACAACTGTTCATTTCACATTTAACCGTGTAGCTAAAATGCAAGTAACTATAGAGATTAAGTTGCTCTCATGTGCAACTGTGACAAACCTGACATTTCAAAGTAGTTTAGAATTGCCTAAACCAAGAAATAATCTCCGTGGACTAACCTAGCCAAAGTCAACTGAATAATGCATCTTTGGAAGGCTGTGCAGAACTGAACTAACCACAAGTGTCATACCTGATGGACTTCTGGAATGGGTTTCAGCACTGTTGTTCCATTGGGTGAGAGTCAGCCCTTCTCCTGCCAGATCCATAAGGACCTGCAGAGTCTGATGGTCTTTTTGGCTACAGGAAAGTGATTGCCTCCTGGAATGAAGCTCTTCTTGGGTTTTAAAGTTAAAACCTTCAGAACTGGGAACACTGAAGGAAGGCAGTTCTTGCACATCTGGTTTGGACTGGCTCAATGCCATTAATGGTGGCACAGGCCCCTTTTCTGAATTCTAAAATAAACCAAAACCCAATCCTATTAATTTATTATATTCATTGATGTTGGTTGAGCAGCTATATGGTACATGGATCAAACAGTAGTACAATAAGTATTATCCCTACTCTACAGATGAGGAAACTGAGTTTAAGGGAGGTAACTTACAAGAGATCTCATAGCTACTGTCAGAGGAAGATCTGAACTCAGGTTTCTTCTGGCCCTCAGTTCAGTAGCCTTTCCACTACATATGCTATCTCCTCTAAACCAAGAATCTAAACAGCTGGCATTTCTATAGAGCTTTTAAGATTTACCAAGTTCTTTGTTCACAACAATCCTATGAGCTATGTGCTGCATGTGTTCTTATTTTATGGATTAAAAAAAACTGAGGCTCAAGAGAGGTTAAATGATTTTCCCACAGTTACATAACTAGTGAGTAGAGCCAAGACTAAGGTCTTCAGATTCTAAGTCTAGGGATCTTTTCACTATTCTTTAATTTATTATAAAAAGCTAATAAGTGAGAAAAGAAGCTGACTTTTCTGTGGTCTCTTATACTTTATTCCCTATACTTCACTTTTCCTTTTTGGTTTCTTACTTTCCTTTCCTTCTGTGATTAGGTTTTAATCACAAAGGTTTTTATTCTTAATACAACAGGGGCCTAGAGTGAAATGAGCAACAATACTGATATGTACTAATGCCCTTAGACAGGGATTTAGTTATAGAGAAAATATCTGAAAGGAACAAAGTTATCAAACAAATTTAAATGACCACTGGTTCATAAGCTCTGAGGATTGGAAGGACCTTCAGAGATCTCCTGTCCATCTTTCTGATTCCATGAAGGGCTATCCTTAAACTCCTCTATTTGATTCTCAAACTTATATTCAAGAAAGTTCCTGAAAGGAAGATATAGTTAAGTCACATATTTGTAGTGATACTGATTTGGAAAATCAAAGGCACACCTACTTGGAAGAGATCAAAATTAAGGAAGGAAGGAGATGAAATCTTGCATACTCCCTTCTTTGGTACTACAACTACATCTACTACAGCTTCTTCTGACTTATTTCAAAATAAGATCATTAACATATCTTAAACCCTACTCATTGCAGAACCCTATTATAATGTTACCCAGTTGATTATTTGTGAAATGAACTGGATGAAGCTTCCAAGAAAAATATTAATTGGTCTCAGGCCACAGAGGCCCTCAAAAAGGACTCTGAAGATAAAGTTAGAGAGGTAGAGGAAAAAAGAGAAAGAGAAATGAGGTTGATGCAGGAAAGACATGAGAAAAAAGTCAATAGCTTGAAAAGCCAAATGGAAAAGCTCTCTGATGAAAAGCATTACCTAAGAATTAGGATTGAACAAATGGAAGCTAGTGGCTTTATGAGAAATTAAGACACAATAAAGCAAATCCAAATGAATAAAAAAATAGAGGGCAATGTGAAATATCTTCTGGGGAAAACTGCTGACCTGGAAAATAGGTCCAGGAGAGATCATTTGAAAATTATTGGTCTACCTGAAAACCATGATCAAAGAAAGAGCTTAGACATCATCTTCCAGGAAATTGTCAAGGAAAATTGCCCTGATATTCTAGAAGCAGAAGCTAAAATAGAAATTGAAAGAATCCACAGATCACCTCTAGAAAGAGATACCAAAAGGAAAACTCCTAGGAATATTATAGCCAAATTTCAGAGCTCTTAGGTCAAGGAGAAAATATTGCAAGCTGCCAAAAAGAAAGAATTCAAATACTGTGGAGCCCCAGTCAGGACAGCACAAGATCTAGCAGTTTCTACATTAAGGACCAGAGGGCATGGAATATGATATTCCAGAGGGCAAAGGAATTGGGATTACAACCAAGAATCACCTACCCAGCAAAAACTGATCATAATCTTTCAGAAGAAAAATGGGATTTTAATGAAAAGGAGGACTTTCAGGTATTTGTGATGAAAAGACTTGAACTGAATGGCAAATCTGACTTTCAAATACAAGACCCTAGAGAACCACAAAAAATTGGAGTTGGGGGACATACCTGGGGTCGTGTAGTAGGTGACTGTCTTGTGTCTGAGGCCGGGTTTTGGCTGGGATCCCCTGAATCCAGGGGTGATGCTTTGTCCACTGTGTCACCTTGCTGCCCCCATGATGACATCTTTGGGGCTGAATTGAGGGGTGAGGGAAATGCACTGGGGGAGGGGGAAGGGCAGAGGTGAAATCCTACAAGAAGGAAACAGGAAAAGGCTTGTGGAGTGGGGAAAGAGATGGGGGAGGAGCAGGGCAGTAAATGAATTTTACACTCATTAGAAAAAGCTCAAAGACCTTAAACTCATCAGAGTTTCCTCAAGGAGGGATTAACATACACATCCAACTGGGTAGAGTAATCTATTTAATTTGGGCAGTAAATGAACCTAACATTGACTCAAAGATCTCAATCTCATCAGAATTGGCTCAAGGAAGGAATAACATACACATTCAATTAGGTAGAGTAATCTCTCTAACCCTGCAGGAAAATAGGAGGATAAAGAGAGGAGGCAAAAGAAGGAAGGGGAGATTGGGGGAGGGGACAGACAGAAGCAAATCCCTTTTGAAGAGGGATAAGATGAAAGAAGATGGATAATAGAATAAATATCATGGGGAAGGGAATAGGATTGAAGGGAAACAGTTAACAAGAGTAATCATGAAAAAGAGAAAAGGGGGGGGAACAGCACAAAAAAAACCATTTATAGCAACTCTTTGTGGTGGCTAAGAATTGAGAATCAAGGGAATGTCCATCAATTGAAGAAGCTGTGCTATATGATTGTGGTGGAATGGTCTTGTGCTATAGGAAATGACCAACAGAATGATCCCAGAAAAACCTGAAAAGACTCATGAAGTGATGCATAGTAAAGTCAGCAGAGCTGGGAGGACATTGTGCATAGTGATAGCAGTATTGTTCAATGAGCAATTGTGAATGACTTAATTACTCTCAGCAATGCAATGATCCAAGACGATCCCAAAGGACTAATGAGGAAGCCTACCAGCCACCCCCATAGAAAGAACTGATAAAAAGAGCACGTGTGGATTGTACATATATAACCTGCTTGCGGTCTTGTGGAGGGGGGAGGAAAGGGAGGGAGGAAGGGAGAATAATTTGGAACTCTAAATCTTATGAAAATGAATGTTTGAAAACTACCCTTAAAAAAAAAAAAAGATGACAAGACTTAATAGCCGATTGGATAAGTGGGTTGAACAAGTGTGAGGAGTTGTGGAAGACACTGAAGAAATGTACCTGGGTGACTAAGAGGATGATGGTTCCTTCAAAAGTATACTTGGAAATAGAAAACACTTGGGGGGAAATAATTTATCAGAGGCAGAACATAAATCCAAGGCCTCCTGATGGAGGCAAGCTCTTTATCTCATACATTATGCTATTTACTATTAAATAGAGCATCCAAAAAAAAAAAAAAAGAAAACTACCCTTATATGTAACTGGAAAAATAAAATAAATGTTTGTTAAAAATAAAAATAAAAAGTACATTAAAAAAAAAAGAAATGAACTGAATGATCAGCAACCATCTGAGTAAATCCTTGAGCCTCAGTGGTATTAATTCTCAAGTGTCATACCATGCCATTTATAATTTTGTTCCTATGGAAACCTATGTGGTTGTTTCACCTAATATCATATACTAGTTAATGTTAGGCAAGTACATTTGTATGCTAACCAGAGTTACATATATATTCATTCTACCTGTAACTGGATAGGAGTAAAAGTCAGATTCGCAGAACCTTATCCTAGAAAATAAGTACTTTATAGATTTAAAAAAAAAATAACTCCTAAAGTAGTTAAGTGCTTTACTCCAACTTCCACCATCAATGGCAGAGCCAGGAGAAGTGTCCTAACCCCTAGTAGAACTCTGTACCCATTAGTTTGTCCCCAACACCTCCAGAAGGTGTGGTCATGGGAAAATCTCACCTTTGTAGGTTTCCAGGGCAAAATAGGAGGGTCTAATCCTTTAGCATAAAAAGACTCCAGAGGCCAAGCTCCTGTCAAAGAGCTGCCCTTCCATAAAATGCCTTGTTTTCCTTCAGTCTGTAACAGACACCAATGTGCCTTGCCCATTTCTTCTTTCAAAATTTTGCTCAGTGGAAGTGGTGGAGTGCTAGATAACTCTAATTCCTCTGTGAGTAGAATAGCAATTCGATCCTGTATCTGTTGATGATATGTGTCTGAATCTTGAACTAACAATTGAGGTGGGGAAACAATTTTCCTCTTACGACTTTTCTTCTCTAAAGAGAAATAGAAAATAATTTGGATCAATAATGGAATGAACCCACTGATGTTGAAACCTGTACAGCAACATGTTCTGAATGACTAAAATGAAAAAGGACATATAAGATTTCTTACAAGCTAATGTAGCACTATTCTTATATACCTGCTCCTGGCTTTATGTTGTTTGGAAACACATTTCCAAGATTATCATTTGTCACAGTCTTAGATTGCTCCATCAGAGAATGGGACATTGCCATCGCAACAAGGAGATCCTCTGACATGGCCTCTGTCTTGGATATCTTCCTCCTTTTCTGTGGTTTCTTTTCACTGGTTGACCCTTTCCTCTTTGATTCACCAGCTGGTTTGCTGAAAACAAAGAGCCACAAAAGAAGAGTTAATAAGGATTAGAGTAGTGAACTAACTACTTTATGATACTGTACTATTCAATCAGATTTTAGAAAGAAACAAGGTCTATTCTCATAGGGAGAAGTAATAACAAAACAATTCAACTCTTCAAACATCTGAAGTGTGCTTCTGCTGTGTAATTAACTTCTTTTTAGGTTCCCATTTTGCCCAAGATTCTAAAATCTCAAGAAAAAAATGGTTGTTGGTTAACAATCAGCAAACAGTATAGAGTATTCTATATTTAGGACTACTGGTCTCAACCTGGGCTTTCTTTTTTTAATTTTCTTTTTTCAATTAACAAAAATTTATTTCTTCAGCTTATGGGAAGGAGCAGGAAGAGAAAAACAAAAACAAACCTTCCGATAAATATGCATAATCAAGCAAAACAAATTTCTATGCTGGTCAAGTCCAAAAAATATCTTATTCTGCAGCTTGAGTCCATCACCTCATCACTAGACCTCTGGAATAGTGGTTGGTCATTGCACAGCTCAGGATTAAGTCTTTCAAAGTTGTTGTTATTGTAGAAATTTTTTTCCTGGTTTTACTCACTTCATTCTGTATCAGTTTACCCAGATATTGACAGTTTTCTTTGAAATCATCCCTTTCTTCTTTTTTTAAAAAAAATAGCATGATGGTACTCCATTACACTCAAATACCACAATTTGTTTCCCCATTTCCTAATTGATAGGCACCCCCTTGGTTTCTAGATTTTTGCTACGACTGAAAGAGGAGTTATTAATATTTTTATATATATTGGGGTCCTTTTCCTCTTTCTTTGACATCTTTGGAGTCTGATGTCCAGTGGTATCACTGGATCAAAGGTAATACAGTGATCAAATGGATACAAAACAGTGTGGTAGCTTTTGGGGTGGACTTCCAAATTGCTTTCCAGAAAGTTGGATTAATTCACAGCTCCACCAGTAGTGAGCTAATTAATTATTAATTAGTGAGTCCATTTTCTCACAGCCCTTCTAACATTTGTCATTTTCCTTCTTGGTCAACTATTCCAATCAGATAGGTGTGAAATGGAACCTCGGAATTGCTTTAAATGCTCATTTCTTTAATTTTTAGTAATCTAAAGCATTTTCCCCCATATAGCTATTGATAGCTTGGATTTTTTATCTTTGAAAACTGCCTGTTCATATTCTTTGGCCATCTGTCAATGGGAGAATATCAGCCTAGCTTTCAGTATTGTTGTTTGTCCCTCAATCTCAAAGAGGACCATGACATCAGGGTGATGTCATGACTTGCACTGAATTGGATTTAAGTGAAAGAGGGATGTGCAAGGTCAACAACCTCATGCTCTCCTCCAAAGTCATCTGGGTCCAGTGGCAAGATATACATCAGGATGACTAGAGATGGCCCCAGATGTTTAAGGCAATTGGGGTTAAGTGACTTGTCCAGGGTCATACAGCTAGTATGTGTCTGAGATGAGATTTGAACTCAAGTCCTCCAAATTTCAACGCCAGTGCTCTATCCACTGTGCCACCTAGCTACCCCTAGCTTTTCAGTAAGCACATTTATGGATGATTTGTGGTAATTCTGCTCAGATCAGATATGAAAATATTCTATAATTAAGTTTAGAATTACAAAGAGGGGGCAGCTAGGTGGTACAGTGGATAGAGCACCAGCCCTGGAGTCAGGAGTACCTGAGTTCAAATCTGACCTCAGACACTTGACACTTACTTGCTGTGTGACCCTGGGCAAGTCACTTAACCCCCATTGCCTCACTAGGAAAAAAAAAAAAAAAGAATTACAAAGAAACATAATAGCCCAAACGTGTTTTCCCTGTATACAACCAATTATTCTCTATAGAAAATTCTGATGCCTCTTTGGAGAACTCCTCTCATGACTAGGTAAGAAAGGATCCCTTTCCTCATACAGATGTACTTTCTACCGTCTCAGCCCCATGGACAATTACTTCAAATAATTGAATTATAGATTTCCTGACAAAATCCTGAAGTATTCACCAGACCAAATAATCATCAAGAAATAGAATGGGGGGCGGCTAGGTGGCGCAGTGGATAAAGCACCAGCCCTGGATTCAGAAGTACCTGAGTTCAAATCCAGCCTCAGACACTTGATACTTACTAGCTGTGTGACCCTGGGCAAGTCACTTAACCCCCATTGCCCGGCCAAAAAAAAAAAAAAAAGAAATAGAATGCAACTTCTTTTATTCCAGAATGTCACAAAAAATTAGTCTGAGCCTCCCACTCCTAGCAAATCAAACACACAACTATAGCCCGTATGGTTTTGTGTCCAGACTCAACAAAAGTAGAAGGCTCCGAAGAAAAGTCTCAGTGTCCAGGAATGTCAAAAAGTCCCAAGGTAACGGATTTGCCCACCTTTCTTCTCCCTACCTCCCCATGAGAAGCCCCAAATCCAGGGGATCACACATTCCTAACATTCTGTGCTGAGATGCTAGAGAAGGCAAAATCAAATGGATCTTTAATGAAACAAAGGACTTTTAAGTATTTCCTGATGAAAAGAGCAAAGATGAATAGGAACTTTGAAATACAGACACAAAACTCCAGAGAAACTAAGAAAGGTTATTGAGCAATTAGAAGGAGGTGTATGATGATGCACTACTAATATTCTAATGGGGGTAAACACAAGCATCTCTTCAGAACATGATATCTTCAAAGGATATTGAAAGAGTTTAAAAAGGAAAAATGAAGGGTGGAATGGTTTTGTCTGGGGGATTTGAATAAAGGAAAAAAGGAAGGGTAAAGAAGGAATACATTAGTGCAGAAAAGAGGAACAAGGAGGTAGAACTTGCTATTTCCCATAATTATGATGTGAGATAAGAATGTACAAACTTGGAGGAAGGGGTAGAGGGGTGGGCATGAGCCTTATGCTTATCTGACTGAAACAGACAAAGGGAGAAGTAATAACCACAAGGTGCAAAGACATATTTTTTTCCCTCATTTCTTTCTCTTTGCTAATGGTAGGGAGGGGCTACAAGAGAAGGGGGAGTTTTCAATAGTGATGCCTACCAAAAAAAGAGGTCCATTGAAACATTTTTTAAAATACACAGTTCAGAAAATAGCACAGATGATTAGGACAGATTCAAAAGTAACAAGTAGAATTTATTATATACTTTTTTTAAAGCAAGTGATGTGTGAAATAGAGATTCATAGCTACAAATAGAGTCCTCTTTATGTGTTGTGATATGTACATAGAAATCCTCTTTTTTGATATTTAAGTTCAAAATAAAATATGAATTTTTAAAAAATCTTAAATAATCGAATTTAAAGCTTCCAAGCTAGTACTCCCTATACCTAAACTTAGCAACATTACCAACTGACACAAGTGAGTCAATATATTTGCTTGTCTATCATGTTTTCTTCAAATTTTGGGTTGGAGGATTGATGGGATTTTCTGGTTGACGAGGTTATAAAAGGCACATGAGACTAGGAACAGGCTAGAGGCAGAAGAAACTAAATAAAACAGCAACACTTAGAATTACCTTTGGGGTGCAAAACCCAAACACCACTTTCTCGACAGTGAGTCAGTCATTAGACATTCTTTAAGGCTGATGTGAATGTTTTTGAGTTCATCTGGATGGGGTGGATGAGAGGGTCTCTGGTCTATACCTCTGTAGTCTGGGCTGGATTTTAAAATCCAATGGACCATTTTGAAAGATCCTGCCGAAATTCTATGCATCCTAAATCTAATAAAAACCCTTTATACCAACAAGAAACTTACAAGGTAATCTGGAACTTCCCTGCCTGCTTAAAGGTCCTTTATTTTGTGTGTCCTGTCCAACACTTATCCTGTTCAGATATGTGGAAGGAAGCAAATAGGCTGAGAAACTACAACCTATATGCAAAATTACATCAAATCTATAGCAATAGAATTCTCCCTCCAAGGCATAGCTACCAGCTAGATGGTGCAGAGGATAGGGTGCCAGGCCAGAAGTCAGGAAGACTCATCCTCCTGACTTCAAATCTGGTCTCTGGGCTGTGTGACCCTGGGAAAGTCACTTAACCTTGTTTGTCTCAGGTCATCATCTATAAAATGAGCTGGAGGAGGAAATGACAAACCACTCTAGTATCTTTGCCAAGAAAACTCCAAAAGTGGTCACAAAGAGTCAGACATGACTAAAATAAATGAATAACAAAAACAAATAGCTACTGTACCTTTGCTAGAGTACACAACAAAAGGCTCAATGATCCTTCAAGGACATCAAAATTATTATTGGTTTTTACCAATAATGGAGCATTTCATACACACACACACACACACACACACACACACACACACACTTTTCTTTTCCTCTTGTGTTTAAAAAAGTAGGGATTTTTATCTATGTGAGACAGTTAAGATGTATCCCTACCAGACAAAGGGATGGCTTAGATAAAGCTTCAAAATGACCAATATAGGTAGGCCCATTCAATCTTTTTTCTATCAACATTTTCTGTTGGTGCTAACATGAGCCAGACATCATTGTGATCAATAACACTATGTATATTGGTGGACCAGGTTAAAAAAAAAATCAACTGCCTTTGTTCCCTTATCCCCTATAACCAATTCCTCCCTAATCTTTGCTTAAGCATTCACAGGAAAGAATTCTCAAATAAAAATGAGTCTGGGAAAGTTAACCATGTCAAACACTGAGACCTATTGTTTAACAGGGTACAGTGGGGAGAAAAGCTTTACCCTGGCCTCAGGTTCAGAGGACCCCCCCCCCCTCCAGAAAACAGAACTTATTTCCCTAACTGTAACCAAATTGTACTACACTAGCAGTAAAGCATTTAATTCATGCAAATATCTTTCTAAATGGTTTCAAAATTCTATTTTAAAATTGAGAGCTTGAGAGCTATTATCACATCTGGTCACTCTGCAATTCTGGCAATTTGCCTAATATTAATAGATATGAAAGATGGATTGTTTCTGTTGAAGGGAAACTTTATAGTTCAACAGACTGAACTGCAGACCCACTTGAATTATTTGTTGTTTAGAGACAAAGAACCATATGGTTAGAGAGGTTTTCATGAAAGTGCCTATCGTACCTTTAGGAAGGGCTACCACTAAACTATTCCATATTCCAGATAAATGACTATTCTAATTTCAAAGTCCTCAAGAGGAAGAAAGTCTATAATATACCATTTGCTTATTATGAACATGATTTATTCCCTCCTCAAATCATTTATCCTCCAGTAAGGAATTATGTGTCAACTTCATACTTTAATAAAGGTTGGTGGCCCTAGATGTTTGGTTTCTCAAAAAATGCTAAAAGTCTATAAAATAACCAAACAAACCACACTTCCAGTTTTGACAAAACAAAGGACCATATCGTTACATTACTGAACTTCATTATTCCTCCGACTCACCTTGATGCTGATGGGAGGCACTCACTGGGCTGAAATGTCTGCAACCTGACCGCCTGGACCAGTTGCTGGGGAGAAACTTCCATCTTGATTGCACATTGTTTCAAATGACCATTTCTGCTCTTTGTAGTAGTGAATGGCTTGCCACAGATTGGACAATCTGGAATCTTAGGTACAATAGAGGCAGGTTCCAGTAACTTCTCTGACTCATCTAAGCATCTACAGAAGAAAACCCGAAATAAAAAATTCCTTTATAACAAGGTGCATTATGACAAAGACCTAGATATGCTGTGGGTCAACATTTCACAACAAACAGCATATAAATTATGTGCCCAGTTATAAAGAGTCTCTGTACCAGAATTAGGCAATCTCTTAGACTAAGGAGCATAAATCAAGTATATGAGGAAGCTGGGAGAAGGAAAGAAGAGTTTCAGTCAGTGATGTTTCTGTTAACAAGTGTCCTTTACAGCAACAAAGTATAATTGGTATGAATATTGTAAAGTTTCCAAGGTTAACATCTGGCAAATAACTCATTTTGATTCCATACAACATTGATGTAGCTATTAAACTAGATGGTAACCTAGAGATGCAACAATATAAACTGGTCTAACCTGTTAACATGTTGTTCCCTCCGAGTAGCATTCATGGCTGAGAGATCCTTCTGACAAATCTGGCAGAAAAACAAACCCTCTTGCTCCAGACTCTCTGAATTCTGGGGGGTCTCCTGGCCAAATTCCTGCTGCAAAGCCAAGGCCAGAGCTGCATCACTCTCTGTCACAGAAAGCTCTGGAATGTTTCCTAGAAGGGGGAAAACATCTTCTTAAAGGGAAAATTTCTCTCTGGAAATTTGTATTTTAAAATCATGGCATCATAATGGCAGGAGGGACCTTAGAAATAATTTAGTCCAACCCTTTCATTTTACAGATAGTTTTAAAAAATATTTTCTTGGCTGGCCAGGACACACACACCCATGTCAATCCACTGAAGAACATTAGAATCCAATATGAATTCACTAACTAAATTTCTTATGAGTCAGATAATATACTCTGCAAAATAATACATGGCTTAATCTTGGTCCCAAACAAAAGAGGAGGAAACATACCTCCCTCCTCTTAATAGAGAATTATGGTATTAAAGATGCAAAATTATGGATATATTGATACGGATTACTGTGATTCATTAAGGGGAAGGGGGTGTGTGCAAGATAAAGATAAATGGTAAAAAAAAAAAATTAAAGATAAGGGAAAAAATGGTAAATGGCTCCCTCTCATTTTCTATGTTGTCAAATGACAGGCCAGTGAGTACTAGTAAGTGAAAAAAACTCTGTATACACCAAACCAAGTGACAAGGAAGCTTGACTATTGCATACTACAGCTCCGATTTTCCAAGGACTGCCAAGGATTTAGTGAGGGCAAAACTCAGGAATGACAAATACAAAGCACTTGCCTATTATCTTCCCTGTTTTGGTTGAAAGATAATCCTTCAGATACCATAAATTTACTGGGCCACTGACTTGATAGTAAGAGGTAATTTTTCTCCAAATCTACATTCTTTCCTTGAATCTCAAGCTCTAATATTAGGAAATTTTTACATCTCATTCACAAAGGGCAAAACTTTGAATCCACTTGGCTCAATGCTGAAGTCCTTCCCTTATTTAAAAGACAAAATATGATTGATGTCTAGAGGCCAAAGATATCATCTGCATGATGTTCTGCAATGAAGTGAACGGTTCTGGTCTTGAGATGGCTCTCAAATAAATGGACCAATAAATGCATCCCTATAGACAATGAGGACTGTTGGTCCAACACTAGGCTGATTATACCACGTCTTTTCCCTTTGTATTCTCTTAACAGAGAGGTGGATTCACACTGCATAGGATGTAAAGAGGAATGGAGACCATCTCAAAGAATCTCAGAAACAATACTAGGAACCCTATCTTCTATTCCTTAGCTGTAACCTCTTGACCCTATTCAGAAGATACATTACCATTTTTCAGTGTATCCTCCTCCTGAGTGGATTGTGGGACATTTTCTTTAAGTACAGTCTCCTCGGAACCACTTTCAGGGGCATGTTTCAATCTTTCTGGATCTGTTCTCTTGAACTGCTGCATTTTTTGCAATACCAGCTCTGCTGCCCGAGGTTTGGAGACACTTGGTAACAGAGCAATCAAACAGTGTGATGCTGTCCGAGAAGAGTCATCTGAAACGCCTACTGACAGGGAAAAAAAATCTAAAACTATTCCTCGTATGTGGACTAATACAATCCCATTCTAAAATACAAGGTGTAAAGTAGTCTATTTTAAATATGCCTTCATTGACATATTCTCTGATCCCTAACCCTGAACAGGATTCTTTATTGACAAAGGATAGTACTGATGTTAACCTAAATGTCAGGCCTTTGCATCTCTAGAGTTCCTTTCCTCCAAAGATGGCAAAATATTTCATGACACTATTCAAGGTTCATGACATCAATATATGATAGGTTAAAAAGCAACAGATGTTTAAAGGAAAAAAAAAGACTTACCCAAGAACAATTAAGGTGAGAGCTAGAAACTGAACTTAGAAGTCTTTCTTCTTTATACCCTATTCTAAGAACTCTATAACTCTAATTTCCCAGTTATGTGTGATTAAGTATGTATACATTCCTGAGTACCAAAAGCATCACAGTAAAGGAAAACAGTTACAGAAAGGGAAGATAAATGGAGATATTGAAGGATTTCTAAAGAGCATGATCCCCCTGGAAACTTTCAATTGACATGGTAGAAACACCCTCTCTGGTCTAAATAAGTTAACATTCATACTAAACTATTTCAGAATAAATTAGATACATTTGTAAAAGAATAGTTTATCTTCATGATCACATAACCTATGATATTTTTGAATATAATATTATTACACTGAGAAGAGTCTCAAAAGTAAAATTTATATGAAGAAATATTATTTTTAGTAGTAATAGAATTAATGGTACTTTCCATTCAATATAACAAAACAGGAGCTTTTCTTTTCTTTTTTTTTTTTTTAGTGAGACAATCAGGGTTAAGTGACTTGCCTAAGGTTACACAGCTAGTAAGTGGAAAACAGTTTTTCTAAGATGCTACCTTCACATCTAACAGATTGGCTATTATAAAAGAAACGAAGATGATAAATGTTGGAGGGGATGTGGGGAAATTGGTACACTAATGCACTGCTGGTGGAGTTGTGAACTGATCCAACTATTCTGGAGAGTAATTTAGAACTATGCCCAAAGGACTATAAAACTGTGCATACCCTTTGACCTAGCAATACCACTACTAGGTCTGTTTCCCAAAGAGATAAAAGGAAAAGGATCTATATGTACAAAAATATTTATAGCATATCTTTTTGTGGTGGCTAAGAATTGGATATCAAAGGAATGTCCATCAATTAGGGAATGACTGAACAAGCTGTGGTATAGGATTGTAATGGAATATTATTGTGCTATAAGAAATGACAAGCAGGATGATTTCAGAAAAACCTGAAAAGACTCATATGAACTGATATATAGTGAAGTGAGGAGAACCAGGAGAACATTATGCATAGTGCCATCATTATTGTTCTATGAGCAATTGTGAATGACTTAACTACTCTCAGAAACACAATGATCCAAAACAATCCCAAAGGACTAATGATGAAGCATACTATCCACCTCCAGAGAAAGAACTGATTGAACACAGACTGAAGTATGCTATTTTGTGCTTTCTCTTTTTTTACTTGTCTTTTTATGTAAAATGACTAATA
This sequence comes from Dromiciops gliroides, assembly GCF_019393635.1. Lineage (NCBI taxonomy): Eukaryota > Metazoa > Chordata > Mammalia > Microbiotheria > Microbiotheriidae > Dromiciops > Dromiciops gliroides. Next base: position 622,024,590 of record NC_057861.1, on the reverse strand, counting down.
TGGTAATGTTTTACATAATTGCACATGTATAACCTATACTGATTGCTTGCAAACTTGGGGAGGGGGAAGGGTGGGGAGGGAGAGATAAAATATGGAACTCAAAACTTTAAATAAGTAAGATAATGGAAGAGTATAGGATTTGAAATCAGTAGTTCAAAACCTGAATCTTTTTGCTAACTGTATGACCTTAAGGTCACTTCATTTTTCTTGAGTTTGCTTATCTGTAAAATGAAAGGGTCTGGTGAGATGATCTCTAAGATCCCTGCCAGCTTTCAATTTATGTCCTGTGGTTCTGTGATCCAATGTTCTCTAGGGCCCCTTCAGGTCTGAATTAGACTATAACTATTTAAAAAAAATAATGAGCAGTTAATGAAAAGAACTGTAAAGGAAGGAGGTTTAGCAGTACCAGATCTTAAACTATACTATAAGGCAATAATTATCAAAACTCTCTGGCCAAGAAACAGAAAGGCACATAAGTGGAACAAAGTAGATATACAATTCACAGTAGCAAATAATTATAGTCACCCTGTGTTTGTTTTGGGATAAGAATTCATTATTTGGGTAAAAATTGTTGGGAAAGCTAGAAAGCAGTCTGGCAGAAATTGGCCATCCCCAGTACCATAAAATATTTACCAAGATACATTCAAAATGGATACGTGACCTAGATATAAAGAGAGGTATAATAAGAAAGTTAGAAAAACATGGAACCTATTACCTATCAGACTTATGAATAGGCAAACAATTTATGAACATACAAGAGACAGAGAGCATTATGAAGTGTAAAATGGATAATTTCAATTATGTTAAATTTAAAAAAAGGTTTTATACAAATAAAATCAATGTAGCCAAGATTAGAAGAAAAACAGAAAATTGAAAGAAAAATTTTATAGGCAGTTTTTCAGATAAAAGTCTCATTTCTCAAGTATATAAATTTAAAAGAATATGTCATTCCCCAATTGATAAGTCATCAAAGGATATGAACAGACAGTTTTCAATGAAGAGATTAAAACTATATATAGTCATGAAAAAATGCTTTGAATCACCACTTACTAGAAAAATACAAATTAAAACAATTTTGAGATATCATCATACACCTATCAGATTAGCTAAAATGATAGGAGGAGAAAGTGACAAATGTTGGAGAGGATGTGGAAAAATTGGGACACTAATTCACTATTGGTGGAACTATGAACTGATCCAAGCATTTTGGAGAGCAATATGGAATTATGCCCAAAGAGTTAGGTCTATTTCCAAAGGTCATTAGGGAAAAAAAGAATTTATATGTTCTAAAATATTTATAACAGCTCTCTTTATGATGGTAAAGAACTAGAAATTGAGGAGATGCCCATCAATTGAGGAATGGCTAAACGAGTTGTGGTCTATGATTGTGATGGAATATTACTATGCTATAAGAAATGACGAACTGGTTGATTTTAGAAAAACACTGAAAGGCTTGCATGAAATAGTGAGGAGTGAAATAAGCAGAACTGAGAGAATAGTGTATATAGTAACAGCAATGTCGGTCAAAAACTTTAAATGACTAAATCATTTTAAGTATTATAAATACTCAAATCAACTACAAAATATCTATGAAAGGGGCAGCTAGGTGGTTCAGTGGATAAAGCACTGGCCCTGGATTCAGGAGGACCTGAGTTCAAATCCGGCTTCAGACACTTGCCACTTACTAGCTGTGTGACCCTGGGCAAGTCACTTAACCCTCATTACCCTGCAAAGGAAAAAAAAAAAAAGAAGAAGAAAGATCTTATCCATATCCAGAGAAAGAACTGATAAACAGAAGTATGTATGGTATGGTTTTACATATATGTACATATTTGTGTCTAACAGCAGCCTTCTCTATGGCAGGCTAGAGAGGTAGGGAGGAAAAAAATAAAAAGCACACAGCAAAGAACAAAAGGGGAAAAAAGAAGCCGCACAGAAAGCAGGGTAGCTTTGAAAACGATGTATAGTATTTATTATAGTTTTTCAAAAAAAGTAAATAGTGTGAAATGGAAATTCATGGTTTTATATTAAACCCTCTTTTTATGTTGTGCTGTGTCATAGAAATATTCTTTTTTATCTTTTTGTATTTAAATTCAAAATTAATTTTAAAAATTTTTAAACAATTTTTTAAAACCTGATGCGCAGGATGCTTTCAGAAAAACCTGAAAAGACTGATAAACTGATGCAAAGTGAAGTGAGCAGAACCAGGAGAACAAAGTACACAGTAACAGCAATATTGTACAATGATCAACTGGGGATGATTTAGCTATTCTCAACAATACAAAGATCTAAGACAATTTCAAAGGAATTATGATGAAAAATTTAATCACCTCCAGAGGAAGAACTAATAGGGTCTGAATGTGTATTGAAGTATTTTTTTTCTTTTTTTTTTTGGTATGTTTTCTTTTATAACAAAATATGTTTTGCATGACTGCACATACATAACCTATATCAAATTGCCTGCCTTCTCAATGAGGGGGAAGGAGGGAGAGAATTTGGAACTCAAAATTTTAAAAAATGAATGTTAAGAATTGTTTTTACATTTAATTGGGAAAAAATAGTTAAATTAGAGAAAAATGAAAGAAAACACAAGTTTTTAATTTGGTTACCTGTTAGCTGACTTGGTTCTGGCACAGGATCTTTTTGAGCAGCTGCAAGCACATCTTTCTCTCTTTTTGAAGTAGGAGCCACTCTGCTTTCATGGAAAGTAATTTCACATTTTCCTGCATTTTCTGGTGCCAGACCTCTCTTGTCCAACTCTGTTTTCTTTTCTGTGGAGTCATGGCTGATTTTGGTCTTTGCCGGAAGTTTAGTCCTTTTCAATTTGTTTTTTGTTTGAATCCTACTAGCCTCCTTCTGAGTCCTTGTTTCTCCTGGGCCTTCTTTGCCCCCTTTCTTTCTGACCCTCCGTAGAAGTTTGGAGCATAGTTCATTAAAATCATCATCTGATTCATCCATCAACTGTTTGTTTGTTTGTTTTAACACATTCAGATTAATATGCAAAGGAAAATCAGTCTATACATGTGTAGATGAGAATATGAATAAAACTGTGAGTATAAATCTATTTAAATCCAAGCCTTGTCTGCTTTTCCCACAAGGATACTTTCACAGTATGTATGTATAAGCTATGTTTTGATGAGAGCAAAATATATTTCTTTGCCCTCCATAGTAGTTTAAAACATTTCTCTTCAGTCTAGGCATCAACTTAGCACCATCTTTCAGGTCTCTGTCAAAATTCACATCTGGAAGAATTTCTTCTTTTCCAACATGAACTTCTAAAGCAGAGTATGTATCTACTTGGAACTCAGGTGATGATGTAAGATCTCCATTGCAGTGAGATAAGCTTGGTTAATTATGGAGAATCTACTTCAGCATCTGTAAGAAACAAAACTACAGGAAACAAAAAATATTGAAATGAAATTGAGAAGTTGTGTCATTTTATGCCATTCCTTTCAAACATGGACAAGAGCTTAAGGAGTCTTCATAGCAGCATATTCCTTTCAAAACACTGAGGTATTGCCAAGGGAGTGTTACAATTAGCACTAACAACAAAACTGGAAAACAGGCTGGTAAAAATCTGCTTTGGACCAACGCTTCATGCCATATACCACAATAAGCTCCAAATGGATTGTAAGACCTAGATGTGAAATAAAGTAGAAGGGCAGAGAAGAATTTACCTTTCACAACTATGGACATAAAGGGATACAGAGGATCACAGTAGATAAAATAACTATGATTACATAAAATTGAAAAACATGTTGTATAAACGAAATCAATGCAGTTAAATATGGAAGGGAAAGTTAGCTGGAGGAAAATATTTGCTTATAAGGATCTGATAGACAAGTTATACAAGGAAACAAATATGTAACAAGAGCCATTCTTGATAAACAAAGGATATGAACAGGCAGTTGACAAAAGAAGAAAAGCAAACTATTAACAACAACATGTAAAAAGTGCTACAAATCACTAATTATTAGAAAAATGTAAATTAAAACAACTCTAAAGTTCCACCTCACACTCATCAAATTGGCAAAGATGACAAAAAAGTAAAACTTTGGAGGGAATATGAGAGGACCAGCATATTAGCATGCTGTTAGCAGAGCTGTAAATAGTCCAGTTATTCTGGAAAGCAATAGGGAATTTTACAAATAAACCAAAAGTCACTAAACTGATCCAGTTGTCTAAAGGTAAAACAACAAACTGACCTTATTAAACAAATAATAAAACCAACCCCAAAGGAAAATTGGGATTTATTTTTATCTTTGTATCTCCAACACCTCAAACAGTAACAAGGGCACATATTAAGTTCTTAACAAATGTTTGTTTAATTGAATTGACTGAATCAAGTTATCAGGTGTCTCACAGAACTTTGTCCTGGGACATTTTCTCTTTTCCCTCTATACTACTTCATTTGGTGATTTCAACAGCTCCCATGAATTTAATTATCATCTCTATGCTGATGATTCTCAAATCTGCCTATCCTGCTCTACCTTCTCTCTTGACTTCTAGGCTCACATCTACAAGTGTCTATTCAACATCTTGAACTGGATGTACTGTAGATATCCTAAACTCAACACATCCAAAACTAAATTCATCTAAACCTTCATCCATTCCAAACTTTCCTATTATCTCATCTCTTATCTCCCACGGCTTCCTTCAAGTTCCAGCCATAATCCCATCTTTTCCAAGATGCCTTTCCCAATACCTCTTCATTCTAGTGCCTTCCCTCTATTGATTATTTCCTATTTATCCTATATAGCTTGTTTCTACATAATTGTTTGCATGTTGTTTCCCCCATTAAATTAGGAGCTCCAATATTCAGCACAGTTTCTGGTATATAATAAGTCCTTAATAAATAAATGCTTATTGACTGAGTGGCTGATACATTTCTTTCATTTTTTTTAAGGGAAGGAAAAATACTCATCTCCATGACAATGTACTATCAGACTCCATCACTCTTCTATGCTATTTTACTTGATTGTTTGAGGTTATAAAATTGTGAGTGTAATGAAGATTTGTATTATTTGTTTAATTTAAATTCAACAAGCATTTATTAAGCATCTACTATATACAAAGCACTATACGAAAAATTAAAAACAATCCCTACCAGGAAGCTTAAATTTGATGATACAACATGAAAAAAAGAAAAAAGAAAAAGAAAATAATGTAAGGAGGGAGAGAGAACAAGTAGAAAGATTCAGAAAGACAGCACAGAAAATAGCACCTAAAATTAAGCTAAGGCTTCTAAGAGGTAGATGTGAAAGAATGCTTTATAGGCAAAGCAAACGTATACAAAAGTAGAGACGTGAAAGGATGCAGAGTTTGGGGAACAGGGAGTAGACCAGTTTGAATGACATACATGTGGATTTGGGAGAACAGTAAAGGGACATTCAACTTAATTCTGGTTATTAGGGAAGTTCCCACAACCCTAGGGCTGGGGACACCTCAAGAAGGGAAGTAAAGATGAGACCCAAAAAAAGTGAAAGAAAGAACAAGAGGATCGATAGACTAGGAAAGGGCACACAAATGACATGAGAGAAAGACAGGTAGGAGAAATGACACAAGAGGGAGAAGACTCTAATGCAAATTTTCCATGGCTCTGTATCCCTAAGCCTATTGAAATTCACCTCATTCATGAAAACTTTCTTGATCTCCCTACCTTCTCTTAAACACCATCGTCCCTTACTGCTACTTTGGGCACTTAACCTTATCGAATTCAGCCTGGTGTTCTTTATAATCATCCCACTCCTCAGCTACCCATTGCTATGTATAGTAAGCTTCCCTGGGTGCAGAGAGAGACGTCTTTGTAAACCTCCCGGTGCTGATCACTTGTGTCCGGGTGCACATTTGTCAAATGACTGATCAAATGAAAGACAAGGCACACAGGGAAGGAAAAAAGGGACCGGGGAAGGGGCACTTGGCCCAGTGATGCCAAGACTTATCTGATATTTGCTTATATTCTACAAAGTGTTCTGTACAGTAAGAAAAGATTGGGGTAGTGGAAGGCACTCAGTACCTTAAACATAGGCAAGTCTGCCCCAGACCCCAGGCATGTCAGTCAGTCTCTAACATGCCTCAAAGCCCCCAAACAGCCTCCTCACACCGGGAACCCCAGGACTCCTCCAGCTGGCGGTGACAACATCACAGCACAAGGATAGGGCCGGCTGACAGGCCATATTCCAGGGTCTTCCCGGGTCCCATTTTCCGAACGCGGAGCTTCAGAGCACTAACTTAACCCCTTGACCCCCTACTCTCCACTGCCCTCATTCCTCAAACCCACTGCAGGGGACGAGGCCGGGCGCGCCAGGGGGGCAGCAGGGAAGAGCCGACGGCTGTGCAAATAGACCCAGGCCACCAAGACGAAGAACACACAAAAAGGGACTGCCCTCTTGCCTGGCAGCGGGCAGGAAGGGGCCCAACGGCCCACGTCACAAGGTCAGGGGGGTGACAGCGACTTGTACCACGCAACCTTCCCACCCCTCCACACCGCTTCTCCTACCCCAAGGGCTCCGGTAACTGAGACTCCCTCCTCCGCAAAGGACCGTGTCGTCGCCCGCGCAGGCGCAGGCGCTCTACCTCCTGCGCATGCGCGCGCGCTCCCTTCCCTCGCTGCGAGACACGTCGGCGCAAGCGCGCGAGCGACGATCACGGGAGTCTTCCACTACCCTTTTCGGAAGCGTCCCGGGGCGGGGAGTGCGGAGAGCGATCCCTGGATCTCTGGGGTAGCGGAGGGCAGTAGCGCGGTTGTGATTTAGAATTTAGCCAACAGACTTTAGCTCCTGGAGGAAAAAAAAATGTTAAATTTTGAAGGAAAAGGCAGGGTGGACATGGGGAGGAGACGGAATTCTATAATAGAGGAGTCCGAGGCTTCTCCGCCTCGAAGGGACCTGGAGAAGGACCCCCCCCACACACATACACACACACGCGCGCGCAGGATTCGGGGGTCATTTACGCTCGTCACCTCTCACTGGCCACTCTTCCACCCCTTGAAATCTGACTGCCGACCCCCTCACTTTAGCCTCCTACCCCTTCCCATTGATTAACTGGGAGAAACGACCTTTTTTCAGGCCTCAAACGGCTGGGCCTTGATGCGGCCATAGACCCTCCCTATCTCCCTTCAGTCAAGGTAGTATTTCTTAAGCGCCTACTAAGTGCTAGGCACTACGCTGGAGATACAAAGATAGGTAAAGGGACAGTCTCCGCTGTCCTCAAACTCACCGTGTAGTGGGGGAGACGACATGCAAAGGACTTCCTATGGACAGACAAGATAAATTGGAGGTAATAGAAGGAAAGCGTTAGGGGAACGGGAAAAGCTTTCTTGCAGAAGGTTAGATTTTAGCTGAGACTTCTGCAAAGTCTGGAGGTGGAAGCGAGGAGGGAGAGAATTCCAAAGCTTAGGAGACGGCCAGTAAAAATGAAGAGTCGGAAGATGAACTTCCAGGAGGTTGATGTCACTGAGATGCAGAGCACGGATGACCTGCAGGGGAGAAAGGTGTAAAAAAAACAGAAAAGGTAGGAAGGAGCCAGGTTATGAAAGTGAAAGGCCAAACGGAACTTTATAGTTTATCCTGAAGGTCATCTCTCCCTGATACCCTCTCTCTAACCTGGGTTTTCATGACCCTACCCTGTTCTATTTCTCTTATCTCCCATCCCCTCGTGGGGCATACCGGCCCCTTCGCTCCAGAGGACCCTCTTTTCTTCGATTTATCATTTTTAACTTCTGAATCTGTATCTTCAGCCCATTCTCTCTCCTAAACTCCAGTCCAGTATGGCCAATTCTCTGCTTTATGTCTCCACCAGAATCAGCATATTAAACTCAGTGGGTTCAAAGTAGAACTTATCAGCTCTACTACTCAACCTGCTTCCCCAAACCCCTTATTTCAGGTGAGGGCACTCAAATACCCTTCCACTAAGGATGACAAGCGGAGTAAGTGATCCTTGGTACTTTTTTTCCTCTTGCTACTACCAGTCCAGCATTCAGTCAGTTGCTGAATGTTAGGGATTCTTTGTCTATGGCTTCTTGCCAAACTATTCTTTTCCACTCCTAGGGCCCCATCACTGCCTGGACTATCGCACCTTTAAACGGGTCTCTGCTTTCACTGTGTTCTCTCTGAGTCATCAGCTAGACTGATATTCTTAAGGTATAGATCTGACCATGTCACTCCCAAGCTTAAATAGGGAGCAGTGGCTTCATGGCAGCTAAGACCTTTCACAATTTTACTTTGCCAGACTTACTTCATACTAATTCTTTCAGTTCAGGTGCCACATCCTCCTGGAAGCTCTCTACTTCTCTTCTTTCTTCCTCCCCAAGTCTTCCCAAATTGCTTTGTATTTGTTAATTTTTGTTCAGTAATGCCCTACTTTTCATGACCCAATTTGAGGTTTTCTTCACAAAGATAATGGAGTGGTTTTCCATTTCCTTTTCCAGCTCCTTTTACAAATGAGGAACTGAGGCAAACAAGGTTAAGTGACTTGCCCAAGATCACACAGCTAGTAAATATGTCTGAAGCCAGATTTGAACTGAGGTCTGCCTGGCTCCAGGCCTGGTGCTCTATCCATTGCACCACCTATCTGCCCTGCTTTGTCTTATCACTATGCAGGTTGTGGGTAGCACTACATCTGAAGACCTAGAATCAACTTCTAGAACTCAGCTATCATTGGAACCTGGGGCAGAAGTCCTAGGTTCAGATCTATCCTTTATTACCTGTGTAGCAGGTCACAACATTTATGGGCCTCAGTTTCTCTACCTATAAAATGAAGAGGTTGGACTAGATGATCTCTTAAGGTCCCTCCTAGTTCTAACATTCTATGATTCTAGCTCATTTTGAAGCAGCAAGAGAAAAATTTGAAGAGATGCATAGGATCTGAGCAGAGGTTGGTCAGATGTTAAATATCATAAGACACAAGAGCAGTATGACAGAGCAGAGAGCAGGCTGGAATTGGAGTCAGGAAGAGTTGGGCTCAAGTCCTCCTAGCCATGAAACTGTAGACAAGTCACATCACCTTTCTGAGCTTCATAGAATTGTAGCTCTAGAGCTGCAAGGGCTGTCTAGTTTAATCCTATCCCAAGGGTTTTTGTGAGGCCCAAGAGGATGTACATAAACTGCTTTGCAAACTTGAAAGTACCATGTACATGTCAGTATAATTTAGAAATCAGAATCTGTGGTGTACAATCAAATGCATCTACTATGTGCTAGGCCCTGGGGATACAATAACAAAGTTAAACTTTCAGCCTTCGAGGAGCTTATACTCGATCAGCCAAGACAATTGTATACATATATAATTATATGCAAAAGATATTATAGACAAATTATATACAAAAATATATAGAAATTAATTTTTAGGGGGAAAGACACGAATATCCAGGGAGATCAAGAGAGGATTCCTGTAAAATGTGTCACTTAACCATATTTTTAAAGGAAAAAAAGGGTTTCTGAAAGGCAGAAGCGAAGAGGGAGGGCATTCTAAACATGCAGAATAGTCATTATAAAGGTACAGGCACACATTTAGGAGGTGGGATGTATAATGGAAAGAGAGGAGAGTAATGTATAACAGGGTTGGAAAGGAAATTGGCACCAGGTTGTGAGGGGCATTAAAGGCTAAACAAATCTTATATTTGATCCTAGAGCAAAGTTTCTTAGCCTTTTTTGTCATGAACTCCTTTGGTAGGCTGGTGAAGCCTATGGATCCCTTCTCATAATATTGTTTAAATGCACAAGATAAAATGCATGGGGTTACAAAGGACTAGTAAGGCTAAGTATTAAAATACTTATCAAAATGCTAAGAAAAAAGTTCATGGACCCCAAGTTAAGAGCTCCTTTACTAGAGGCAATAGGAAGCTTCATTTTCATTATTAGTGAAATCAGAAAGATCTTTTTCTCACACCCCACTAAGAAAAATCTGGCCTTGTGCTGAAGAAAAATCAAGTCAGTGTGATAGAACATTTACATAGTAAATATATAATTAGTGCATGTTCCCCTCTGGCTTAGAATAACCTTTTTTCAAATTCCAAGATGATCCTGGTTGCATTTTCCTTAGCCTATCCTGTAATTCATTCTTCAGGTATGTGTGCTCAAACCATTTTATCTCAGCAGGAAGTAGAAAGAGTAATTTGATTAAAGCATATGTCCCCAAGCCAAATTACTGTATGACCTTAAGCAATTCATTTCCCCTCATTTTTCCCATTTTAAAATAAGAAGGTAGGACTAGGTGGTATTTTATGCACTCATGATGACCCAGATTTTAAACACAAAATTAACAAGTCAGGATAACTGCATTTTCTTTGATTACCAGAAGCAGAAATCAGTATGGGAATTAATAGATCATTCTTATATAACATTTTACAAAACAGTTTCATTATGACTATCCCTCGTTATGATGATACAAGTATAATTCCTGTTTTACAGGATAGAAAACCGAGGCTTACAGAGGTTATAAGGATATTAAGTGTCAAAGTCTAGACTCCAACTCCAGGACTCTTTCTGACTTAACATCCAGCTTCATTAGGGGGGTTATTAAATGAAATATGAGATGTAAAGGATTAATATTCAAGTGGCCATTGGTCTCATGTCAGAAATCTCAGTGGGACTACTCTTCAGGCCCAGAGAACCAAATCAGTTTTGTCTAGGGAGAACAGTTTGAGGTTGGCTTTCCCTTAGTTACACTTCTGACTATTTCTCTTTTGGAAAGTGGTATAGGGAGAGTTAAAGTTTTATGGAGTTACTAAGAAAGAGGATCTCTGTTTCCTTATGTAAAGTGAGTTGGATTTGATGATCTCCAAGGGCCTTTTGAGCTCTGAAATTTTATGATTTTAAGTTGAAAACAAATATTCCTGGCCTGTAATTTGTCTATAAACTACAAAGTCATTTCCTTCTTACTGTTTTTGGCAGGAGGCATATTTAAGGGCTCAAGCAAAGAGAAATAGCTGTCTGGACACATGCAAAAAAGTTTCTGCCTGCTGCTACAGCCCTGCTACGAAAACTACCAAAGCTGTTGATAGGAAGTGGGGAGAAAAACTATTTTGACACTATTGAGATTTCAAAGTGTAAAGAAAGTTAGTTCTTTAAACCTTTTTCATTTCTGACTAGTATCATGTGTTTTCAGATGGGTTGTGTTTTGCTTGAAAAATTAATGATTGGATTCTACCAAGCAACACTTTGCTTCAACTATAGCACTTTTTTCTTAGGATTTAAATGTCACTTAGTGACAAACTTCTGTCTGCTGTTTAATGTGAGTGTATATATAGCCAACTATTTCCCCTAAATGTTACTGTGTGAATAGACACAACAGATACATCAGTGGTTTGAATCCTCATAGTCCCAAATTTGATTTTTATTAGTTTCCATTTCCTTCCTTCCAAAGTTTTTACTGGCAAGAGTTGAGGAAGGGTGGGACTGTGAATTGCTGGTACACACACACACACACACACACACACACACACACACACACACACACACACACACACACACTCTCTATACGTAAATGTGTATACATATGTATAAATGTATGTGTGTATACAAACAATGTATACAATGTGTATGTATATATACTTGTGTGTATATGTATATTCACATATGTAGGGTTTTTCCCAGTAGTTTTGCTTATAATCACATTTTTCATTCTTTTAAAAAAATCATATTCATGGTTTAAAAAAGCACAGAAATCAGAAGACTAGGTTCAAGTCTCAGCTCTAACACTTAGCCATATCACTTTGGGCAATTCACTTCCCTGATTCTCAGTTTCTTCAGATTTAAAATAGCAATGTACATGTGCCAGCTACATCATAGGGTTGTAAGAAAAGTACTTTGTATGAAGTATTGTTCTTTGTAAATATGGGCTATTTATATTCTATTGAAGAATCTTGTGTCTGAAGAGAATAGGATATTTTACAGATGAGAAAACTTTTAGTATAAACAACCAGTTTCACATAGTTAGAATAATGTGAATTCAGTCTTCTGTGTGATCTAATTTTTAGTAATTTGATTTTCACCTTCCTTATCCATGTCTCACCTCCACTAAATTGTATAGCTTGGGAAATCCTAGAGGATCTGACCTTGTATTGCTTATGACTTCCCCTTTAAGAAAAGGGTAATATAGCCAGAGACATAGAGGGCCTTGGTGTTTTTTATGTGTGATCTTGCACACAATAGATGTTGTGTAAATATTTGTTGAATGAAGGGCCTTCCCCTACAAAGCAGAAATCCTATTATTTATAGATCCTATTTAAGGCCTTTCCATTGTGCTATGACTGAAATAAAATCACAAGTTTGTAAGCTTTATTTATTTGCCTTCCCTTACAGATGTCTCAGTCTTTGCTTTTGCTAACACATCCTGACATAAAAATTATATCTATATCTATATATTTATATTGCATTAAATATATCCATTTACATAATACTAATCTACATACAGCCTTTTTTCCCTTACTATAAATATTGTTCTCTAGAAATCATTCCAGGTACCTTAGGCATTGTCAATATCACCTTCTCTAGCCATGTCCTCTTAAATTTACCAGTTGATTTTCATCTAGGAAGTATATCATTGAAAAAGGATCTTCTATTCTATTTAAGTGTCAGGAGGAACAGACAGTTTTATTATGGAGCTAGGGGAGTTCTGAGCAACAATTCTACGCCCCAGATAGAAGGGATTGGGCACCCAGATAGAGAGGGCTTGGTGGTTCTACTCATTGGTATTTCACCTGAGGAAAAGGACAGTGCAAAGCAGAATGTCCATCAATGGGGAGCAATGCCTGGCATTCCCAATATTACACAAACACAACATTCTGACCTCAGTGATATGTGCCTTGCTGTACCACAAAGACAGTTACCTTCATTTCTTTCTATGTCTCCAGTGTCTGAAATCACAAATCAATATCCCTCACCCTTCTGACTCCTGACTACCTTTTCCATGCCAAGATTTTCATTTAGGTACCAAGAAGAGGATAATAGCCTTTAGATTGCGCAGATATGTAGAACTGAGAAGTTGAGAAGCAAATTTTGTTTCTGAAAGTATATTTCACAATTAGGGAAAGCAGTAGAAATTCTCACTTTCTATTCTCAGTTGCCTGATATGATGATCTTTTCTTCATTCTCATCCTTATTGACCCCTCTGCAGCATTTGACACTCTCTTCCTCGGTACTCTCCTCTCTGGGTTTGTAGGACACTGAACTCTCTCTTCTCTGATAGAACCTCACTCAAGTCTTTTTTTGCTGATTCCTCTTCCATATCCCTTTAACTCTCAGTGTACCCCAAGGCTCTATTCTGGTCCTTTTCCCTCTCTCTTTGTCACCTCATTAGCTTTAATAGGTGTAATAACTTACACTATGTAGATAACTTTTAGATCTAGAGATTCTAGACTAATAGAGATTCTAGTCTATCTCTTAAGCTCCAGTGGCGCAACATTCAATTATCATTTATCTTTTTCTCCAGACTCAGACATCCAAATTTTCCTATTTTAGTTACCCAGGTTCACAGCCTCAGCATTATCTCCAGTTCCTAGTTCTCCCTTAACCCTTCACATGTAGTCAGTTGCTAAATCATGTAATTTCTACCTCAATGGCATCTTTCACAACTGTCTCCTCTATTCACATATCTACCACTCTGATTCAGGCCTTCATCTCCTTGGGCCTGAACTATTACAATAGCCTCTTTTTTTTTTTTTTTTTTGTGAGGCAATTGGGGTTAAGTGACTTGCCCAGAGTCACACAGCTAGTAAGTGTTAAGTGTCTGAGGCCGGATTTGAACTCAGGTCCTCCTGAATCCAGGGCCGGTGCTCTACCCACTGCGCCACCTAGCTGCCCCACAATAGCCTCTTAGTTGGCTTCAGGTCTCCCCCGCTCCAAGTACAATTCATCTTGCATACAGCTGCTAAAGTGATTGTGCTCAAAGCTATCTATAATCATAGGAAAAATGCTCTAGATCACTATCGATCAGAGAAATGTAAATTAAAACAACTCTGAGGTATTACCTCACACCTATAAGAGTGGTGAATATAACAAAAAAGGAAAATATTGGATGTTGGAGGGGATATGGGAAAACTGGCACACTAATCCACTATTGGTGGAGTTGTAAAAAGATCCAACCATTCTGGAGAGCAATTTGGAACTATGCCCCAAAGGGCTATAGAACTGTGATTCAGCAATACCAATGCTAGGCTTATCTCCCAAAGACATACCAAAAAAAGAGAAAAAAACCTATTTATACAAAAATATTTATAGCAGCTCTTTTTGTAGTGGCTAAGAATTGGAAATCAAAGGAATGCCCATCAATTGGGGAATGGCTAAACAAGCTGTGGCATATGATGGTGATGGAATATTATTGTGCTATAAGGAATGACAAGCAGGATGATTTCAGAAACGCTTGGAAAGACTTATATGAACTGATGTATAGTGACGTGAACAGAACCAAGAGAATATTATACACAGTGATAGCAATATTGTTTGAGGAAGAATTGAATGACTTAAGTATTCTCAGCAATACAATGATCCAAGACAATCCCAAAGAGCTAATGATGAAGTGTACCATCCACCTCCAAAGAAAGAACTGATACTGATTGAACATAGACTGAAGCTTGCTATTTTTCAATTTCTTTCATTATTTTCTTTTGTTTTCTTATACAAAATGACTAATATAGTAATGTTTTACATAATTGCACACGTATAACCTATATCTGATTGCTTGCCTCCTCAGGGAGGAGGAAGGGGAGAGAGGGAAAGAGAGATAAAATTTGGAACTCAAAACTTTAAATAAAAAATGTATATTATTTTTAAAAAAGAAAAGAACCTGTTTGGCAAAAATAAATAAATAAATGGAGTGATTGGCCTAAAGTATAAGTCTGACCAAGTCATATTCCTCAATAAACTCAAATGCCTCCCTATTTTGTTTAAAATTATAAACTTTCTTTGGTCTAGAACCTTCCTTTATGACCTGGTTATATATTACACTCCTTCCTATATTCTCAATCCAACCAAATTGGCCTTGCTTTTTCTCACATAAAATATTCAGTCTCTTGTCTCCGTATCTTTTCCTTCCCTGTTCCCCATGCTTGAAATGCATTCCTTTCTCACCATTACCTTATTTCCTTCAAAACTCAGTTTAAATACCACCTGCTACATGAAGCATTTTTGATATCCCTTCCCGGAATTCCTAGTGCCTTCCCCTTAAATTACCAAATACATGTTTTGTGTATTTACACGTCTCTCACTCTTCCATAAACTCCTTGAGGGCAGATTGTTTCATTTTTGTCTTGGTACCTCTGGTACACAAGGCTATCTCTGGTTTCATAGTGCCTGGAACTTAGTAGGTGCTTAATAAATGCTTGTTGATTGATTGATTCTGTGTCCTGGTTTTCATTTGAGAAAATATGGTCATCAGGAGCATAGGCACCATGTAAGCCCAGAGGAGAGTCCTTCACCGATATTCTGGAATGTAGGAAGACTCTCCACATATGCCCCATGCAGGTCGCTGGAGTTGTGATGACTATACAGAAACCTACAACTTGCACAACCTAAGTGAGTGAGCCTGTTGAACAAGAGGCAGCAATCATTTTTTTCTTGGAGGGACTGTCACTAGGCAAAGTAAACTTGCTACTCAAAGGCCCTAAAAGATCATCAGAAAAGATGGAAAGAGAAAGATAAAAGAAAGAAGGAATGGGGTGGGAGGGGGTTACAGGTGTTTTGGAATTATAGGTTATCTCCAACTATTTCCTCAGGTAGCTCAGCTTACCTTTCTCCTTTGTAGAAAATAATCCATATATAGTCCAAATACTTGCCCAACTTGTGACACTGTGTGATATAGTAAAAACAGCACTGAATTTGGAACCAGAAAACCTGAGTTTGTGCCCAGATCCATTACTTATTAGTTGTAAAAATTATGGTCAAATAAATCACTTAATTTCTGTGAGCCTTCTGGATTGAAAATTTTCCTGATCTGTACATTGCATTCACTATGTTTTTGTAGGAAGTACTTTCTAAGCCATAAAGAACCTTGTGAATTTAAGTTATTATAAGACAATGCGGTATTAACATTCTCTTAAGGTAAGAAATCACTAATTACTGTCAGTAGAGGAAAAGGGAGAGGCAGCAAGGTGGCACAGTGGCTAGAGTTCCTGACAGAGTCAGGAAGACAACTTTCTGAATTTAAATCTGACCTCAGAAGCTTACTGGCTGTGTGACCCTGGGGAAGTCATTTAACTCTGCTTGCCTCAGTTTCCTCATCTGTAAAATGCACTGAGGAAGGAAATGGCAAACCACTCTAGTGTTTTTGCCAAGAAAACCCCAAATAGGATCACTAAGAGTCAGACGTGCCTGAACATTAGTCTGATGAAGGATCCAGTTTACACTTTCCTTATTTCAGTATTTGTGTAGAAAAGTTTAACAAGAAATCTCAGTCAAGAAACCTGCACTTAAGGGATTGCTTTAGTGACAATGCAATCTCACTTCCTGTAGACTCTGATTTAAACCAGACAGAAAGGAATAAGGGAAGAGTGTAATTGATATTAGCAGTCAGGTGTAGTTAGGATATGTAGTATTCATCCTATCCATTATTGGCCATTCCTTTGCCTTGATATCTCAGACAAATAGTTTGAAGCAAATAAGTTCTGTGTTCTAAATAAACACTTTCTAAGAGTCAATAGAGTTCCAGGCTGTTCCAATTTAACCCACAGTTCAACTTAATCTGAGTCAGTTCAAGTACTATACATCTATATAATCACAGAATTGAATTAATCTGACCTATAGGAAATGGTATATAAAATATACTATTAGAGGACTTGAGACATATTGATGCAGGACTACAGAAGGAGAGCTGGAAAGGACCTTAGCAGCCATCTAGTCCACCTCATTTTTCAGATGAGGAAACTGAGGCTCAAAGTTTTTATGGTCATAGAGCTAATAAGTGTCAGAGACAGTGTTTAAACCCAGATCCTCATAACTCCCAAGTGCAGAACTCTATCCACTACACCATCCTGCATTCTTGCCTAGAAGCCAAAAGGTTAAAAAAAAAAGTTGCAGTTAAGTAGAAGGGGAACTGGTAGGCTCAAAAAGAATTGGTGGGGTTAATTTCATCATGTTTTCAAATATCAAAAAGAGCATCATTTTATTGTATAAGCATCTATTTCATCATCAAATACTTCTGAGGAAAATAAGCAAAATAATCCCTTTGATGTAATTATAGTTTACTCACCAACAGCTATTGCAGAAAATGACAACGTTGAGAAATTTTAAGAATTTGACAAGATCCTTCAAACCAAGTCAACATATATTTTGACCCTCAGTAACTTCATTGGGGTGGGGAGGCAGGGCAATGAGGGTTAAGTGACTTGCCCAGGGTCACACAGTGTCAAGTGTCTGAAGTCATATTTGAACTCAGGTCCTCCCCAATCCAGGGCTGGTGCTTTATCCACTGCACCACCTAGCTACCCTAGTAACTTCATTTTAAAAGTGGGTACAGGGCAAGATCATGAAAATATTAGAAAATGTAGCTCAGACGTGAAAAACAAAAGAGGCCAAAGGTTTATAGGCTATAAAGGAAGTTGAACTCTTGTGTGTCATGAGTACTTTCTTCCAAGAAGAGAGGAGGAATTAAATGAGGTAAGAACTGCATATCACCAAATGTATGAAATTGACTATGCCTTAGTGGACAGAAAATTGTTATCAAGTGTAAGTTTTTTCTGAATAAATTCTCTGCCATAGACATGCATATAGCATGTGCTTGGTATGCCCAGGCACATCCTAATGTCTCAAAAATATGCCCATTAAGTTTATATTTTTGAATAGTTTAGTTGCTAATTTTTTTAATTAAGTTTAGTTAAGTTTTAGTCTTTAGTTTGAAGAATAAAAATAATGTCCTTTATCATTAAGTATTGAATACATTTACCTTAAAAAATAAATATAAAATTCCCTGCATGCATACAGTAATGAGATGTGCTATTCATGATTATTCTAATTATATCTAACAGTATGCTAACTCTTGGTCTGTGTAGTCAAACCATTAATAAATAAGGTAAATTTCAAAGCCATAACCAAATCAGCTCCAGCCTGATCTATCATGGAACAAGGTAGCATATAATACTTGGCACTTGGTTGGTATTTAATAAATGCTTATTAACTAACAAGGAAAAGATACCCATATGGATCATAACCATGTCCTAGAAAAGTCCAACTGAACCAGTCATCAAAATGAAGAACCCAAAAGAGTCCAGAAACTGTCTTGCCAGCAAACATTTGATCTGTTTGCCAAGCAGAGAGATGTTGCAATCAAGAGCAATACTGGTTTGAAATGTAAACTTCTTTACAAAACTTTACAGAAGAAGACAGTAGAAGATTACAAGCAATATCACACCATAATACATCAGGAAGTGTACGTGTGGGTGGAACAAGGTGGGAATTGTAAGGGGTGGAACAAGGTTAGAGAAAGCTTAGCAGAAGACTCAAGTCACATCCTAAGAGCCAGGAGGTATATTTAATGGCTTATTCTCCAGGACTAAGATTGGTTTTTACAATTAATCAAAGTTGAGCTGTTTATATTTACATCATTGCAGTGATTTTGTAAATTGTTTGCTTACTTCACCATGTATTACTCTTTTGTTCTGTCAGTAAACAAGCATTTATTTTTAAGCGCTTACTAAGCACCAAGCATTGTACTAAGTACTGAAGATACAAAGAATGGGTAAAAATATTCCCTGCCTTCAAGGAACTTACAATCTAATGGAGGAAATAATATTCAAACAATTATGTGAATACAAGATATATACATATCTTAGGTAGATGGAAGTTAATCACTGAGAAAAGACATTAGCACTAAGGGATACCAAGAAAAGTTTCTAACAAAAAAAAAAAGTGACTTTATATGAAATTTGAAGCCAAGGAGTAAGGAGAGTAATTCAATCATGGGAGATGGCCAGTGAAAATGCAGCTAGGAAATGAAGTGTCTTGTGGAGGCTAGTGTCACTGGATGATAGAGTACATGGAGGAGCATAAAATTTGAGAAGACTGGAAAGGTAGGAAAGGTGAAAGTTATAAAGAACTATAAAAGCTAGAAGATTTCACACTTGATTATGAAAGCAGTAAGGAGCTACTGGAGTTGTTTTGCATTGGGGTGGTGACAGACCTGACCTTTAGGAAGATCACTTTTATTACTGTGACCTAGATAAGGCAGGAAGACTAACCAGAAAGCTATTGCAATAGTCAGGGCCCAAGGTGCAATAGAAGTGTCAGAGAAGAGAAGGGAACCTAAACATTAGAGATGTTGCAAAGGTAGAATTTATGCCATTGTCCAGCCCTTGTAGCATGTGGTGATATTGTGTCCTATAAGACCCAGGAATCTCATCTCATGACAGGCAGGAACAGGTTAAAGTACTGCCCGTGTGAGTCTGTATGGAAGGCAGGAACTGGCCATTCAAGATGACTAGTCTGGGAATCTGAAGAAGTCCCTGGGGCAAAGACAGAGGCCTGAGGCCTGGTTTGCAGCTGATACTATACTCTGAGCAGAATTAGGGAAAGAGGCTGCAAGACAGGCAAGATGGATTTGGACTGGTACAAGGGTGAATGTAGAGGGAATAGATGGTAGGCTGAATCCAGGGCTCTCCTGGAGGTTGCAGAGGGGAAGGCAGAGGCCATAGGCCAGCCAGAGCTGGATCAGAGTGAAGCAGTGTTCCCTGAAAAGTTCTATTCTTGAGTTTTTTCTTTTGTGCTAGGACCATGGTGGCAGGAAAGCTAATGCCCAAGTTGGACAAGCCACCTTCAGACCTACTATCTAAGCCTAGCTCTTGAGAGACTTTCCAGTGGATCTAACTGAGGCTGAGGCTGACCCAGTCCCAACAGGACACCAGCCCAGACCTTAACAGGTCATTCTGGGCAAGATCTAATGGCACCCCAGTGGCCATAGCAAAGCTTCAGAAGAGAGGCCTCAGGCAAAACCCAGCCTGATCCTACCTGAAGCCTGTGGTAGGAACCTAGCATGGGAATAGCTCTTCCCAACATCAGAGGGGAAGGACCCCAGGTGGTAACTATAACAAGGAAAGGTCCTGGAGCCCTCAGGCAGAGCCCAAGTCCTTTAAAACGAGGAGCTTAGTCTGGCCCACTATACATAGCACCTGGCAGGCCCTGTGCTCAGACCAGTTATGGAGCTTCATCCAAGTACAAGGCCCCTTCCTTCCATTAGCAGACCAAGGAAAAGTCCAGCCACAATGAGGAAATACTTTGGTTTGAGAGATACCCACAGGAAGAAGTCCAGGTAAAGTCTCAGACAAAAATATTTTTCAAGTGATTTAATGTAGCTGCAAATCATAGAAAGGAAGAAATGAAGGAAGAAGGAAGGAAAGAAAAAGGAAGCATTTATTAAGTGCTTATTCTATGCTAAGCACTAGGGACACAAATAGAAAAATGAGACAGCCCTTCTCCCTTTACTACTACTTCCCCTTAGACCCTTGTAGAAGCAACCCACACCTTAGGCCCAAGAGCCCTTGGCCCTTGAAACCATCATTGAGACAAGCAGCTCACTAAAGGAGAGGTTTGCCATCTCTGATACCACTAACACCAAATACCAATAGGAAGACAATAGGTATAGCTGCACCTCTCCCCAGAATACTAGCCCCCTTCTTCCAGACTGGCTTCTATAGCCATTGTCCAAGGAAGCAACCCTTGTGGAGATGCAACCTACCAACTTTCTCCACAGCTGTGGTAGCCCCTGCTGCCTCAACCACTACTGCTATAATGAAGACCCAGAAAAGAAAGTTGTTTATTATTATTATTATTATTATTATTATTATTATTATTATTATTGTGAGGTAATTGGGGTTAAGTGACTTGCCCAGGGTCACACAGGTACTAAGTGTTAAGTATCTGAGGCCGGATTTGAACTCAGGTCCTCCTGACTCCAGGGCCAGCTCTCTATCCACTGTGCCACCTAATTGCCCCTAGAAAGTTATTTTTTAAAAAGAAAGTTCTATCACTAAAGTCCTTGGCACTGTCACATGGCTCAAAATCAGAAACTGAGCTGGTTTATTATTATATTACATTAAAGAAGCTATATTACCCTCTGTTTTGCTGCTGCACCCTAAACAATATGGTACTTTTCCATCTGATTTGCATGTCTTATGTTCCCATTAGAATGTGAGCTCCTTTTGAGAGCAGGGCCTGTCTTGCTCTTCTACTTGAGTTCCCAGTTCTTAACACAGTTCTTGTACATAATAAGCACTTAGCTTATAGTCCAATTCGGGAAGATAATACATGTAAGAGGATGAAGCTGCAGGGAAGATGCTAGGGGCCCATGGTCCATTAGGGAGCATGACAGGTCAGGTAGCAGTGCCTGGCAGTATGGAGAATAAATCTTCAAGGCAATGAGACCCAATAGATCTTAGGTTGAAGTAGGCAATGGCAGTTGGTGCACCATCTTACTGGAAGAATCGTAGTTGGTAATTCCTTGTTTGTTAAAGTGGTGTAAGTGACCCAGAATTGAGGTGGTATGAAGGGAACTCCTGATTGTTCAGAAGGGGGAAGCAAACTCAAGATTTGGAATATTCGTTCTCCAAGCTCCCTCCTTCAAGGGTATAAATAGGGAGTCAAAGTCCAGATGGGCAAGAGCACTACCAGAAAGGTTTAGGAGGAAAGAAGGCAGGCATTTTCCAGTATGATATGGACTGAGGTAGTAAAAAGTCTCTCCAAGACCTGTTCCTTTCTATGTCCTCAAGGTGTCATATGGGATCTGGGCAAGAGGTGAAGGAAAGATCCCACAATGTATCAAAATGCTTGGTCTAGGGGCAGCTAGGTAGCACAGTGGATAGAGCACCGGCTCTGGAGTCAGGAGTACCTGAGTTCAAATCTGGCCCCAGACACTTAATACTTACTAGCTGTGTGACCCTGGGCAAGTCACTTAACCCCAATTGCCTCACTAAAAAAAAAAAATGCTTGGTCTAACAGTAAGCAATATAGAGCAAAATTGTGGGTGTAAGTAAGAGATAGCATATGACTTCTCCACAAGTGACTTGTCCACAAGAAGTGACATGGAAAATATCTAGAAGATAAATGATGGGAAAAGCAGGTAGGCAGCAGAGTGAAAGATGAAGTCCCAAGGGCTAAACTGGTGCCAAATCTAGAGGAGAGTCTTCCTCACGTTGAGTTGGAGGGTTTATTGGAGAACATGGACAAGAGTCAAAAAGTATAGATGAGTTGCAATCTGCATCATTGGAGGAAGAACCCACATCAATGATACCATGGATCAAATGACATACCAGAAAGAAGGAAGGAAAACAAAAGTAATTTCACATTAATTTGATGGAGATGGATGTGGAACCAAGTGATTTTAGGATAAGTTCTTTTTCTAAAACTAAAAATAAAGATATCCTTAAGTGAAGTTGATTGTGTTCTTTGAATTTTTTGCAGTAAAAAGGATAGGATGGAAGGGGCCATATACACTGGTACCTGGTCCCCATTATGGGTAACAAATATTTTGTTAGAGAACTGCCTAGAACTAAGAGTATAATGAGCCAGAAAAAAAGCTTCTCTCTTTGCAAATCTAACTGGCCCTTACAGAAATTGTTCATTCGTTAATTGAGTACCTGCTGTATACATGGTACCATGCTAGGGAAAGAGTTTTAAAAATAACGATGCATGCCTTTGTAGAGTTTGCAATTTAAGGAAGGTTGAGGATTACACACACACACACACACACACACGTGCGCATGTGCGCGCGCGCGCGCGTGTGTGTATAATATTGAAAACTATAATAAAAGAAAGTAAAATTAAAGAAATAATAAAGAAATAAATAAAGTGAAAGGAAATAAAATGGAGTAAAAGGAACAAAGTGCTATGTTATTTCTGAGAAAAGAGTGATGAGAAATGAAGGAGGGCTTTTGGGGAGGAAATGGCTTTTGAGCTAGGCCTTGAAGGGGCAAAAGGCAAGAAGAGAAAAAAACATTGGGATCAACCTGTGGACCTTGGCCTCACTAACACTATATCCTGACCAGAATATAGTTAAGATTAAATGACTACAAAATGTACTGCTTTTATGCAAATAGCTATTTTTCTTCACTAAATATAGTCATCTCTTGACATTTGTGGGGGTTAAGGGTGTAGGACCCCCACAAATTTGAAAAAACACAAGTAACTCTGGGTCCCATTCCAAACCTTTATTTTTAATCATTTTGCTCTTATTTATTTAATACACGAAACAAATAAAGCATACTGTGCCCTTAAAAAAGTTGCAGTTTCTCTCTGAGAGAGATTAGTATCTTGCACACTATGCAGAGTCTTGGCAGTCATTGGAGTAACTGCAGCAACTGCTTCACTAATTTCCTTCTCCTACCAAAAATGTAAGATACAAGGATCAATGTGGGAGAAAATCATGTGACTAAGTCAGGATGGTAGAAAAACAAAGGAGCCCTTCTCAAAGAGTATGTGGCCTGTAGTTTTTTGTTGCAATGCAACTTTTAACAAAATTTAACTGTTGATAATAAAATTATGTATACTTATGGTAGTAAATGATAAAATAGATTAATATAAGTTATGCATTTATGACTTACTAATATTTAATTTTTCTTTACATACATGTCATGTGCAATTTTCTACAATATGTTGCAAATCTCCAGAAATTCTCATTTAATTATTGCTGGCCAACTCCCCAATAACCAAAACCAAGAATATGAGACTGATCACAAGATGATCACAACTGATTACAAGAAGCAACAGTACCAGAAGAGTTCACAATTTTATTGGGAAGATGAGACACCACATTGAATAACTATACAATTATAATAGAAGATAATGTATCAATTTCTGGGCCTCTGTTTCCTTATCTATAAATGAAAGAATTGAACTAATTAGAGTTTCTTAATTTTGATAATTAATTCAATATAATTGGTTTTCTTTGTAATTCTTTGTATTTCATTTTATGCCTTTAAAAAATTATCCTGAAAAGAGATCCATATGTTTCATCAAAGGAGTCAGTAACACAAAAAAGGTTAAGAATCCTTAGACTAGATCCTAGCTTCTTCAATTGTGGGTCTCGACCCCACATGAGGTCTTGTTACTGAACATGGGGGTCGTGAAAAATTTGGCAAGAATATTTGGCAAGGTTATGTATACCCTTTTTATATACCCGTATACCTGGGGTCGAGTAAAAATTTCTCAGGTGAAAAGGGGTCATGAGTGGAAAAAGTTTAAGAAGCCCTGGACTAGATAGATGATCTCTATAGTTCCTTCCAGCGCTGATGTTCTGTGATTCTATGATACAGTCAAGTAGTCCTTACTAGAAGTGCTTTAGGAAATCAGAAAAGGAAATAGTGAAATCATTTCATTAAGAAAGCCCAGGTATGGGGCAGCTAGGTGGTGCAGTGGATAGAGCACTGGCCCTGGAGTCAGGAGGACCTGAATTCAAATCCGGCCTCAGATACTTAACACTTACTAGCTGTGTGACCCTGGGCAAGTCATTTAACCCCCATTGCCTCACTAAAAAAAAAAGAAAGCCCAGGTACATGATTTTTGGCTGTAGTCCCAGTTTCTACAGCCAAAAATCACGCAAAACTGAGTATAATCTTTCAAAGGCAAAAATGGGATTTCAATGAGAAAGAGGTCTTTCAAGCATTTGTGATGAAAAGACCTGAACTGAATAGAAAATTTGACTTTCAAATACAAGACCCTGGAGAAGCATAAAAATATAAACAAGAAAGAAAGCCCAGGGGGCAGCTAGGGGGCAGCTAGGTGGCACAGTGGATAAAACGCCGCCCTGGATTCAGGAGGATGTGAGTTCAAATCCAGCCTCAGACACTTGACACTTACTAGCTGTGTGACCCTGGGCAAGTCACTTAACTCTCATTGCCCCACCCAAAAAAACCCAGATAATAGTACTTAATAGTATATAGTTGGACATAAGTTCTGAGGAAATGCAAACCAAAAGAAAAAAGCAACATGGAAGGATATTGTTATGGACAGTTTGTTAGAGGATATGTGTCTTTAAGTGAGCCTTGAAGGAAATAGAGGATTTGAATTATAGTAACTCCTGGGGGAGAGGAAGGAGGAGGGGGTAATGTTGAGCAAAGGTTGGAATAAGCAGGACATAAATTTGGGACAGCAGAAACAAAGGTCACCTGTGGAACCCTAATTAGTTGAACTGCAGGGTGAACAAAAAGCCTTAAGTCCCCTGTGGCTCAAAGGAATGTCTTCTGTTCTTTGGAAATAAAGTTGAGTTGTCCCACAATAAACCCTGCATGAGAACAAGAATCAACTCATTGTTCAGTCTCAACTTGTGGAATCAGTCATTTGGATTCACCTTCACCCAGTCACATTGTTGTCCCTACTTCTTTAGGAAAAAGCAAGTAAAAGTGCAGCAGTGAGACATTGTTAGTGTCATTGATGTTCCCATTAGGTAAAACCCAAGGAGTCAAAACTACCTGTGGTGAAAAGGTCACCCCCACCCCAACCTGGCTCTGTCTCTGTCTGTCTCTGTCTGTGTTTCTCTCTCTCTCTCTCTCTCTCTCTCTCTCTCTCTCTCTCTCTCTCTCTCTCTCTCTCTCTCTCACACACACACACACACACACACACATACACACACACCCCTATATACAGAATAAAAAAGATTCTTCTGCTTCTGCCCCTTAGCCCAGCACTGTACATTTCCCTGCCTGAATGAATGGGAAAACCAAGGTGTGTATTTTATCCTTTGTCCTTGATCCCGATATACCTTATTTTTTGATCACAGAATAAAGGCCAGGAAACTGATGAAGGCACTGCTGACTTTGTTGTGCCTTTTCCAGGGAGCTAAAGATAATTTTCAAATGATACCATTTTAAATAGTGAGGAAAAACAGTATGGCATAATAATACATACAACACTTTAAAATTTACAAAGCACAGTATAAATATTATCTCATTTGATGCTCACAACAACCCTGGAAGGTAGACCCTGTTAGTATCCCAGATTTTACAGATGAGGAAATGAAACAGACAGAAGTTAGGGTCATAGAACTATTGAGTTTCTAAGGCTGGATTGGAACTTTGGTCTTCTTGACTCTAGGTCCAATTCGCTATCTACATGTCCCATAGTGGATAGAAAGGTGGCTTGGAGACAGGAAGACCTGGGCTCAAGCCCTTCCTCCAACACCTACTAATAATGTGGACAAGTTTTTTTAACCTCTTGGTACTCTTAAGCAGCTCTCTAAGACTGCCAGTTACAGAAAAGGTGCAGACCTGCATTGGTAAAGGGTGTTTCCTCACCTGGGAATTCCCTATAATGAAATCACAGGTCCCATCCCTAACCCTAGCATTTTAAATATCATTGTTGGGGCAGCTAGGTGGTGCAGTGGATAAAGCACCGGCCTTGGATCCAGGAGTACCTGAGTTCAAATTCGGCCTCAGACACTTGACACTAGCTGTGTGACCCAGGGCAAGTCACTTAACCCCCATTGCCCTGCCAAAAAAAAAAATCATTGTTAATATAAGTATGAGGTTATTGACACCTTGCTCTTGTTAAGGGGTAAAATTCTAGCTAAACTGTCTAAAATATCTAATGAGTGGTCGCCAATAAATTATAAGCTTTAGCAAGAGTTAGACTTTTAAGCATTTATTAAGGAGAATAAGAATTTGGTAAAGAGAGAGAGAAAGGCCTAGATTTCTATCTATTAAAGGGAGAGCACATTTTTAGCTCCCTTCTCCACCAGCGTCCCCAGGAAAGAGAGCGAGCCTGAGCGCCAGTCTCTTCCTTCCTCCTCCCACTAGCCTGCGTCACTTCCTGACTCCTGGTCTTGCCCTCAAAGACCTTCCCTTCATGGGCAGAACTCTTCTACAGTAAGTATCCAGCAGGTGGCGTTATTCCAATCGTTACACTCTTTAAAAAAAAATTATTCCCAGTGTGCAGAATGCATTCTGGTTAAGGTTATGGACAATCAGTTGATTTGAAAATGATTATCAAGTAAGAAAAATTATGGATGTTGATTAATTATTTCTGTGGGATCCACAAAGAGGTTGGCATAAAACTTATTATGAGGCCAAGATTTATGCATATGAACACACCCCTTATATAATTCACTTGTTTTTAACATAATCCAGTGATTTTGAACTGTGGGTACAATACAGGTGTGTCCAATGCCAGACTAAAGTCATTTGTCTTATTGAACATACATGTGAAGTTTATCATTAATTAATCCATTATCCCTATCTCCTTGTCAGGTCAGTCTGTTGGCAGGAGAGGGAAAAGTTGTTTTTATTTCAAGTTGAATATAATACAGTGCTTAGCACAGTGCCTGGCACAAAGCAAGCATTTAATAATTATTGACTGATTAATTTCCTCCAGGGGATATGTGGGGTAGTAATGGCTACTGCCAACTGCTAGGCTTTTTTCTCATTGCCATCCTAGGATAATCTCTATATGGAGAATGGTGAGGAGTAGGATTAAAGTGGGGCCCCTTGCCTCCTTTAGCACCCTAATAAAGGCCTAACCTATCAGTAAAATTACTTATATAGTTGCACAGGGGGGCACTTTGAGCTTAATGATGAGAAGCAGCCATAGTAAAAGCAAAGACCATAAAAGGGTACATGTAAAACCACCATGCCCCACTATACCAACACCTGCCATTAATGACCCTTGGTGGGACCAGGAAATGAGTGGGGAAAAGGAGTGTCCACATTTTAGTTAGTCAGTCAAGTAGATCCACAACTAGAAATTCTGGTACCTGGGGCAAATTATTTTAAGTGGGAGCGTCACCACTTTCATGCATAGTTGAAGTAACCTGGAGACAAAGGTCATTGACACTGAGGAATGAAGAACTGAGAATACAGATTATACAAGAGAACAGGGGTTAAGTTGGAGAGCCTATAAATGAGATACAGAACTTATTGGGGAAAAGGGAGTGATATGGAGCAAGGAGTATGCCAGCTTCTTCTAATGGCCCTGTATTTCATAGAGTGTGTGAGAACAGTTAACCTTGGAGACTATCAAGAGATAGGGTGTCTTCAGGAGAAAGCTAGTTTTCCACTAGAGTACTGAAGGAATGGAAGAACAGGAAATCTGGGATGCATAGGAAGGAGGTTGTTAACAATAGAAGTTTCCAGAGGACATAGTGGAATGGAAGAGCAAGGGAGGATAGGGACTTAAGAGGGTTAGAGCTGAGGTGGCTAGCAATGAGAGTGAAAGGAGAGTGAGCAGAGGAAAGGGATTCTCACCTAGGCAGAATCACTGGGATTCCAGGAGCAGGAGGTAGGAATTTACTCTCCATAGTACATGGAAGGGGGTGCCAAGTATTAGTTAAATTAGCCCCAGGATTATAATTACAATAGTAAAGGAGCTTCTCTCTCTCTCTCTCTCTCTCTCTCTCTCTCTCTCTCTCACTCTCGCTCTCGCTCTCGCTCTCGCTCTCTCGCTCTCTCGCTCTCTCGCTCTCTCGCTCTCGCTCTTGCTCTCTCCGTCTCTTTCTTGCTCTCTGTGTATGTGTATACTATATATTTGGTGGTTACTGACTGTTAAGATGGCGTTCCCATAATTCATTACGGCAGCAATTTAAAGGAAGGGAAGGAGTAGACAACCTATTTGATAGGAAGTATATTAACTATTATAATCTTTGACAAGTATTAATTGGGTGTTTATGCACAACACTGCTCAGTTCCAGGGAGACCAAAGGAGAGGTATGAAATATAGTCTCCACTCCCCAGAGCTTACTGTTGGGGAAAAGACAAGCAACAACTGAAAAGTTCCACCTTCCTATATCTTACCTACCTTGTACATGGAGTACCTTTCTACTAATCTCTTTGGGAAAACCCTAGACACAATCCAAAACTAAGCCAATTTTTCCTTGAGGTATTCTGGTAGAGGATATAACAAACCTAAGAGTACAAGAAAGAGAATCCAGCCCTTCTTCTAAGCTAATCAGGCCACCTTAGGACTGAAACTAGGCATATGCTTGAGCCTAGTGTAGATGGGCTCTTTAGTGGAGAGGGAATGAGTGTCCCAGCACTCTTGGACCAAGAAACAGTTTAATTCTTAAACAAGACTTATATAATTGTGTTAAATTGCATGACATAGTCTCTAAATGGTAAGTAACTGAGGATCACTATAGTTTGGAATGGTCAAGGAAAGATTTCACATAGAAGGGCGAGACTTGATCTAAGTCCATGAAGAATGGATAGGATCTGGACAGGTAGAGAAGAGTGAGCAAGAGCAGTTTTAATTAAGGGTACCAACAAGTATAAAGTATGGAAGCAGGAATGAGCATGATATGTTTGGTGGACAGACAGATTTTGACCTTACTCCAGCAAAGGGACTATCTGTAGCCAAAGTATCTCAAACACTTCAAAGGGGAGTGAGTGTTGGCCAAAGTGTGAAAATCCCTCCCTGAATACCCCAGTTATTTACAGATCTAGGAGGCTCCACTTTATCTGGGGCTATGGTTCTGGAACTCCTATTCACCAAGTGGAGAATAAAGGGCAACATCAAGAGGAATTCAAAATGAAAGAGCATATAAAAGAATCTTACACCATTGACCTTTTGAATATTTAATTCCCAACATACTTCATTATCTATCCTTACTTCCATTTTCTGCACAATTTCAAAAAATCTAAATTTGATGAGTTCTATGTTCAGCCACATCAGTGTTTTTAGATATCTCTCCTTCCCCCCGACTTTTTCCATATCATAGAAATTGCTTTTCATTCCTCTTGGGCCGATTTCCTTTGCAGAATCTTAATTCATGCATGTTTTTGTTATGTTTAAAATTCCATAAATTAAAGTTATTTTCGAGCTTAAATAGATCAAACTTGACAGCTAAAAAAAAAAAAGGTTTAAAAAACCCCTTATTCTAATATTTCATTAATGGTGGCTCATTCTAAATGTACTCCCATAAAGGACAAGATGGCTTTTGTTTGGATTTTCCCATGAGATAGTCATCTTTTATCTATCATCGGGATGTACTTTACTGAAACAAAATGTTTGTCTTTTCTTCTCTTATACTAAGCACTGGTGTGACCTTGATCAAATTGTTTAGCCTTTCTGAGCTTCAATTACCTCTGTAAAAAGGGGGAAATAAGTCCTTACTTGCTTGCAGGTGATGTCCCTTCTAGCTATAAGATTGATATTCTAAGAGTCTGTGAACCAGAAGTTGGGATTATAGCCTGGGACTTTTGAATGTTCTGTTTTATTTGAGGAATGTAAATCAAGTCAATAAGCATTTATTAAATGTCTACTGTGCACTAGGTACTGTGCTAAGTCCTGGGGATACTAAAAAAGAGCAAAAGAAACAATACAAACAAAACAAACAACAACAAAACCAGGCCCTGTTCTGAAGAGCTCACAGTCTAATAGTTGTATCCTTGAAGTCTTCAATTTTTTTCTTACCTCAATTCTTGGTTGAGAAGGGAAATTTAAATAAGCTTTTTAAAAAAACTCTTTCAAAGATACTTTATTAGTGAGACCATAAAGAAGGTTCAGAGAAATATAGGATAATAGGATCTTAGATTTAGAACTGAAAGGAATCTTTTTTTTTTTTTTTTGGTGGGACAATGAGAGTTAAGTGACTTGCCCAGGGTCACACAGCTAGTAAGTGTCAAGTGTCTGAGACCGGATTTGAACTCAGGTCCTCCTGAATCCAGGGCCAGTGCTTTATCCACTGCACCACCTAGCTGCCCCCTGAAAGGAATCTTAAAGGACATCTAATCCACCTTCCCCAATTTACAGATAAGACAACTGGGACCTGAGAGGTTAAGTGACTTACCTATGGTTCCATAAGTAAAAGTCTCGGAGCTGGAATTTGAACATAAATCTACTGATCCCAAATCCAATGTTCTTTTCATTTATTTTCTTATACTATCAATATATATAATAGTCTAAAGAGCAAAATCTATTTAAAAATATCAATAAATATTTATTAAGCACTTACTATGTGCCAGCACTATTCTTTTATTGGTAAATTTTAAAATTTATTTTAAACTTAAATACAAAATGAGAAAAAGAAAAAAAAAATGACGTGTCCATAGCAGAACATGAGAGGATTCAGTACATAACAATAAATTTCCATTTCAAGAAAGCCTGTATAATAAATATTGTACATTGTTTTCAAAGCTGCCTGGCTTTTCTTTGCTTTCTTATAGGTTTTCTTTTGTTCTCTGCTTTGTACTTTTTACTTTATTTTTTTCCCTCCCCCCCAAAGAAGGCTACAATTAAGTGTGAATATGTATACAAATATACAGATATTCATAAACATACACATATATACTCACACATATATGTAAGACTGTACTATGCTTATTTCCATTTGTCATTTCTTTCTCTGAAGGTGGATAGCAACTTCCTTCACAAGTTCACGTCTTTCCATGTTTTTCTAAATCAACCAGTTCATCATTTTCTACACTACAGCTATATTCCAAATCAATCATATCCTATCTGAGAGATTGTCTATGAAAAGTCTTCCCCCCTCCGCGCAATTTTCTGCATTCCTTCTATTCTTGGCTGTATAGGTTTTATTTATACAAGAAAATTTTAATTTAAGGTAATCAAAATTATCTATTTTATACTTCAATAATGCTCTCACCTTATAATGTAGTTTAAGGTCTGATACTACTGAATCTGCTTCCTTTACAACTTTTTCCTCTGGTTTCTTTGAAGTTCTTGACTTTTTGTTCTTCCGAATGAACTTTGTTATTATTTTTTTCCAACTCAGTAAGATAGTTTTTGGTAATTTAATTGAGATAGCATTAAATAAATAGGCTAGTTAGGTAAAATTGTCATTTTAAAATTATATTGGCTTTACCTATCTGTGAACAATAAATATTACTCTAATTATTTAGATCTGACTTTATTTGTATAGAAAGTTTTTTATGTTTATGTTCATATAATTACTGTGTCTATTTTGGCAGGTTACTCTCAGGTATTTTATACTGTCTAGTTGTTTTAAATGGTCTAAAACAATATTGAATAAAATTGCCAATACATTGTATAGTTTCCCCATTTTTTTCTTTTGATAAATCTGTTTTAGCTTTAACTTTGTCTGAGATCATGATTACTACCACTGCTCTTTTTTACATAATAAATTCTACTCCTGACCTTCATTTTATATCTCTCATTTTTATGGCATTTCCTAAAAGCAACATATTGTTGAATTCAAAATTTTAGTTCTGCTATCAGTTTCTGTTTTATGGGTAAATTCATCCCATTCACATTCTAACTTATAATTACTTGTTGTGTATTTCCCTCCTTCCTATTTTTCCTTACTATCCTTCTTACCCTATTCCTATCCCTCCTCATTTCCTCTACATCTACCTGCTACCTTGCCCCTCTATTCCTTAACCTACCCAAACCTGTAAGAGTCCCTCCCTTATTCTCTCCCCCAACCCCATCCCCTTGCCCTCTTATTTCTTTCTGAATTTAGAAGATAGAAGACTTTTATAGCCTTCTAGATATATATGTTGTTCCCTCTTTAACCCATTCCCAATGAGAGTAAGGTTCCAGCAGTACCTGCCCTCCCCCTACTAGCTTCTGTATCAGTTTTTCCTTTTATGCCACATTTATATGAAATATGTACTCCTTTTTATCTTTCCCCACAGTTTATTTTTTTAATCACCCCATCATACTCAGCTCTGCCTAGGCCTTTCTTTCAAACTACCCAAAAAATGATGAGTGATAAAAGTACTGATAATACTTTCACATGTAAGAAATAAACAATTTGACTTTATTGAATCCCTTATAATTGGTCTTTATTGTTTACCATATATTGCTCCTGGATATTATATGTGAATTTTCCTTTAAGTTCTGCTGTTTTTGTCACAAATACGAAAAGTCTTTGAGTTTGCTAAATGTCATTTTTTTCCATTCAGGATTATACTTAACTTTTCTGGGTAAGTTACCCTTGGTTGCTAAGTCTTGTGTAATCCTTTTTGTAGCTCCATGATATTTAAATTGGTTTTTTTCTTGTTGCTTCCAATATTTTCTCCTTAGCCTGGGAGCTTTGAAACTTGTCTATGATATTCCTGTAAGTTTTCCTCCTGATATCTCTTTCAGGCAGTGATTGGTGGGGGTTTTTTTTCCTGTTATGGAAGTGTTCAGTCCATCTCTCCAGGATCATGTTTTATCACTAATCAATGTAGCTCCATCAGTGCTGAGTAGTTTCTTAATCACATGACCTTTGTATCCCCAGTACTTAGCATAATACCTGGTACCTAGTAGTTACTTAATAAATGACTTACTATGACAGTGTTGTATGACCTCTACCATAATTCATAGTGGATTCATTGTGTAGAATTGATTTTAATTTTGTGCAAAAGTTATTAATTGCTTAACACAAGTAACTTTTGCTTCCTGCTACGTTGATCAGTGTGCTCTCAACCCCATTATTCATGAATCCTTCCCCCACCCGCCCCAAATCCACAAAATTCTCTTTGAAATCTTATGATTTTTATAAGGTGAGAAACACCTACTTGCTATTTCCAGATCCCCTACTCCCCAAGGAACCATTCACATGGCAGAGAACTAAAAAGCCCCTGTAATATTTTTCCTTTAACTTCCTTAAATGAGAGATTACATGGAATAGTGGTTAGGAAGCTAACCCTGAAGCCAAGAAGACCTCAGTTCAAGTCCTTCCTCTGTCACTTTCTATCACTTCCCCTCTAGTCCACAGCCTTCAGAAATACACTTGCTGTGCACCTCTATTTGGGTTCACCTTGGAGGGTTGAGGCCTCTCAGCAAAGTAGATTCTGATTTGGTCTTTACTGTAAGCACATGCACGTATTTTCTCTCATGAAACTAGTTTAACATTAAACCATTATTGAACCCATTTGAACCCCATTTCCTTTCCCATTAAGGTGTCCCTCTACTTTGGACCAAGGCATGTGGTTTGAACTGGGTTCTGCCTTAGGGAGTTTGCCCTCTAATGAGAAGGGAGCAAGGCTTCCTTTTATCCCACTCTTCATCTCATTAAACCCCTACCCCTGTGTCCCAGGGAAAGATTTACTTATAGTTTGGGTTGTGGTTCGTGTCTACGGTTTCACCAAAAGGGGGAATATAAAGGTACATTGGTATTGTTAAGTACAAAGGTATTAAATGAACAGAATGGAAGGCCGGTTTAGCTGGATGACAGTGCAGGAGAGAGGAGTAATATCTAATATGGATCAAAAGATAGATGAGTTAAGTATAAAACAGTTATTTTATTCCTACATACAAAAGAAATGTTAATATTAAAAACTGACAACTAATAACCAATCAATAAACATTTATTAAGCACCTACTATGTGCCAAGCTCTATGCTAAGTGCTGGGGATACAAAAAGAGGCAAAAGACAGTCCCTGCCCTCAATATGTTCACAATCTAATGGGATAAACAACATGCAAACAAATATATAAAAGCTAGCTAAATACAGAATAAATGGGAAATAATTAAATGAGGGAAAACACTGGAATTAAGTAGGAAAGCTTCCTTTAGAGGGTGGGATTTTAATTGAAACTTAAAGGAAGCCAGGGAGATCAGTAGTTGGAGCAGGGGAGGGAGAATGTTCCAGGCATGGGAAACAACCAGAGAGAATGCCTGGAGCCAAGGGATGGTGTGTCTTGTTTGTAGAACAGTCAGGAAGCCAGTGTCACTGTATTAGAGAGTATGTGTTGGGGAGTAAGGTATAAGAAGACTGGAAAGGTAGGAGGCTAAGCTATCAAGGGCTTTGGATGCCAAACAGCACATTTTGTGTTTGTTTTTGGAAGCAATAGGGAGCCACTCAGTAGAGGGTGACATGGTGAGACCTGAGCTTTAGGAAATCACAGTAGTGGCTGAATGGAGGATGGATTGGAGTGGGGAGAGACTCAAGGCAGGCAGACCCACAGCAGGCTACTGCAGCAATCAAGGCATGAGGTGATGAGGCCTGTACTAGAGTGGTGACAATTTCAGAAGAGAGAATAAGGACCTCTCTAATCCACAACGTCACCTCCTTAGCTTAGACACGTCTACCTCAACATTACTCAGGAAAGGAAACACAACACAGGAAAAGGCTGCCCAGGGTGCAACCTTGTTGAATCCATGGTTCAAGGAGGGGTGGGGGCAGGGGGAGAATGGGAGAGCACAGTGTCAACTTCCTTCATGGCACATCTAGATACAGAAAGCAGCAGTCTCCTCATTTAACTGACACAGCATACAACCCTCATAGACACTGCCCTGGGACGAGTGAAGGACTAAGGGACCACTTAGGGGTTTGCTACTTCATACAAAACATCAGGCCCTTTCAACTTTGGGTCACCACGTGACTGGAAGCAGCCCCCACCCTTCCATCCCCTGTCCCCCTGCAAAAGCTCCCAGGTGATCAAGTAGAACCAGAGTAGAACAGATGATTTCTGGTGAACTGAACTTTTGGTTAACTGGTAACCAAAAGATCCTTCTTGTTGGAAATCTAAAATATCTTAATACACTTCTCTACTTTAGTAAGTATTCTTTAGTGATACTAATCTAATGTGACTATTTTCCTTTTAAAGAATGGAGTTGTAGAAGGTATCGGGAGATTTTAAGTGGTATTTTTTTTAATTTTTTTAAATTAAAAATTTTTTTTTTTTTTTTGCAGGGCAATGAGGGTTAAGTGACTTGCCCAGGGTCACACAGCTAGTAAGTGTCAAGTGTCTGAGGCTGGATTTGAACTCGGGTACTCCTGAATCCAAGGCCAGTGCTTTATCCACTGTGCCACCTAGCTGCCCCCGGTATTTTTTTTTAAATAAACATTTCTATTTAAAGCTTTGAGTTCCAAATTCTGTTCCTACTTCCCTCCCTCCCCTCTCCTCCCCCAAGGAGCAAACATTCAGATATAGGTTATACATGTGCAACTATTTATTTATCTATCAATCAATCTATCTATTTATCCATTCATTCATTCATCTGTTTGTTTATATATTTTTGTCCTTTCTAGTCATGAAAGTATTTTATTATTTTCCAGTTACATGTAAAGACAGTTTTCAACATTTGTTTTTCTAAGCTTTTCAGTTTCAATTTTTTCTCCCTCCCTCCCTAAGACAGAAAGCAATTTGATATAGGTTATACACATACAATCACATTAAACATATTTCCACATTAGTCATGTTGTGCAAGAAGACTCAGAACAAAAGAGGGAAAGCAAAAGAAAGAAAAAAAATTAAAAAAAGTGAACATAGCATGCCTCAATCTGTATTCAGACTCCATAGTTCTTTTTCTGGATGTGGAGAGCATTTTCCATCATGAGTCCTTTCAAATTATCTTGGATCATTGTATTGCTGAAAAGAGCTAAGTCTAACACAACTGATCATCACACAATGTTGTTGTTACTGTATATAATGTTCTCCTGGTTCTGCTCACTTCACTCAGCATCAGTCCACTTAAGTCTTTCCATGTTTTTTCTGAAATCTGCCTGCTCATAATTTCTTACAGCACAATAGTATTCCATTACATTCATATACTACAAATTATTCAAACATTTCCCAGTCGATGGGCATTCCCTTGATTTCCAGTTCTTTGCCATCACAAAGAGAACTGCTAGAAATATTTTTGTATATGTGGGTCCTTTTCCCTTTTGTATAATTTCTTTGGAATACAGACCCAGTAGTGGTATTACTGGGTCAAAGGGTATGCACAGTCCCATAGTCCTTTGGGCATAGTTCCAAATCATGTGAAAAACATATTAGTAATTTTGTACAAGAAAAATAAAATTTAAAATGGAAGAAATAAAGTGATTTAGGTGGCATTTTCATCACTGTTGCTAAATGAAGGTAGGCTTCATTCTTTAAATTTAATTTTATTATTATTTTCATCTAAAAAGCATTTATTTTCTTTCCCTCATAACAAATATGCATAGTCAAGCAAAGCAAATTCCTTCACTAGCCATGTACAAAAATATTCAGCATTTTGAGTCCATTATCTCTGTCAGGAGATGATGGTTAAAATGCTTCATCTTCAGTCAACTGGAATTTGTCATTGTGACATTGATCAGGTTTCTCAAGTCTCTCATAATTGTTTTTATTTAAAATTCTTATAAATTAAAATGTGTATAATAATTCTATTACATAATTTTCCTATTAATTCTGATCACTTAACTGCATCTGTTCATATAGGCCTTCCTAGTTTTCTCTAAAACTGTCCATTTTATCATTTCTTATGGCTTGTTAATATTCTTTTACATTCATATACCATGATTTCTTTAGCCATTCCCCAATATGTGGGAACTTCTTTAGTTTCCAATTTTTTTTCCCTATGGTAAAAAGAGCTGCTATAAATATTTTTGTACATATGAGTCCTTTTCTTCTTTCTTTTACTTCTTTGGTGTATATGCTTAGTAGTAGTATAACTTTGTGACTTTTGGAGAATAGTTCCAAATTGTTTTCCAGAATGGTTGTAAGTATAAATCCCAACTCCATTAGAAGTGCATTAGTGTGCCTGCTTCCCCAAAGGCTCTCCAATATTTGTGATTTTCCTTTTAGTCATCGTTGCTAATCTGATGAGTCTGAGATTCCAGAGTTGTTTTAATTTGCGTTTCTCTAATATTCATGATTTGGAGAATTTTTCCATGTGGCTATTGATAGTTTGGATTTCTTTAAAAACCATTGGGGGGGGGCAGTTAGATGGCACAGTGGATAGAGCACCGGCCCTGGAGTCAGGAGTACCTGAGTTCAAATCCAGGCTCAGACACTTAACACTTACTAGCTGTGTGACCCTGGGCAAGTCACTTAACCCCAATTGCCTCAAAAAAACAAAACAAAACAAAAACAAAAAAACTATTTGGGGCAGCTAGGTGGTGCGGTGAATAAAGCACCAGCCTTGGATTTAGGAGGACCTGAGTTCAAATCCAACCTCAGACACTTGACACTTACTAGTTATGTGATCCTGGGCAAGTCAATTAACCCTCATTGCCCTGCAAAAGCAAACAAACAACAAAAAAAATACCCCACCTAACTGTTCATATCTGTTGACCATTTATCAAGTGGGGAGTGTATCTTATTCTTATAGATTTGAATAATTTTCTTATAGGTCTTGGATTTGAGAGCTTTATCACCAAAACTTGCTACAAATATTTTCCCCTACTTACGAGTTTCCCTTCTAATTTGAGCTATATGGGTTTTGTTTGTATAAACTAATTTATTTTTATATAATCAAAATTGTCCACTTTATTTCCTATGACCCTCTCTATCCCTTGTTTGGACATGAACTCTTTGAAGGTAAGGGCTTTAGAATATAAAAGAAGATCTGGGAAGTGAATATTTAGTGAAGAAGATGGTGCCTGACAGATTTCAGAAAAACCTGGAAAGACGTAAGTGGACTGATACTAAGTGAAATGAGCAGAACCAGGAGAATATTGTACACAGTAACAACATTGTGTGATAATCAACTGTGATAGACTTGATTCTTCTCAGCAATACAACGGTACAAGAATGTTCCAAAGGACTTGTGATGGAAAATGTTCTCGACATCCAGAAAAAGAACTGTGGGATCTGAATGAAGATTGAATCATACTATTTTTACTTTTTGTATTGTTGTTTTTTTTTCTTTTTTGAGGTTTTTCCCTTTTGTTCTGATTCTTTTTTTACAACATGACTAATGTGGAAATGTTAAATGTGATTGTACATATATAACTGATATCAGATTGCTTGCCAATTTGGGGAGGAGGAAAGTAGGGAGGGAGAGAGAAAAATTTGGAATTCAAAATCTTATAAAAATTAATGTTGAAAATTATCTTTACATGTAACTGGAAAAAATATTATTATAAAGATTAAAAAAAAGATGGCATCTGAGATTTGAGTTTCTGTATCATGGCTTCAGATAGAGCATTAATTATCAAACTTTTTGGTCTCAGGACTCCTTTACACTTTTAAAAATTATTGAGGATCCATTTATACTCTTAAAATTATTAAGGGAGGGCAGCTAGGTGGCACAGTCGATAGAACACCGGCCCTGGATTCAGGAGGACCTGAGTTCAAATCCGGCCTCAGACACTTGAC
This sequence comes from Dromiciops gliroides, assembly GCF_019393635.1. Classification (NCBI taxonomy): domain Eukaryota; kingdom Metazoa; phylum Chordata; class Mammalia; order Microbiotheria; family Microbiotheriidae; genus Dromiciops; species Dromiciops gliroides. Next base: position 621,985,688 of record NC_057861.1, on the reverse strand, counting down.
ACTTACTAGCTGTGTGACCCTGGACAGGTCACTTAACCCCAATTGCCTCACCAAAACAAAAACAAAAACCAAAATTAATAAGAGGGGCATCTAGGTGGCACAGTGAATAGAGCACAGTCCCTGGAGTCAGGAAGACCTGAGTTCAAATTTGGTGTGACCCTGGACAAGTCACTTAACCCCAATTGCCCCCCCCCAAAAAAAATTATTGAGGTCCCTAAAGAACTTTTGTTTATATGGGTTATAAATGTCTATCAATATTTATTATGTTAGAAATTAAAATTAATAAAAATTTAAATGTATTCATTTAAAGTGGCATATAAATAATAAATAGTATTAATAAACATTAATATAAATAACATGTTTTTATGGAAAAAACTTTTTTCGAAGCAAAAACAATTTAGGGAGAAGGGTGGCATTGCTTAACATATTTTTGCAAACCTCTTTAATGTCTGGCTTAATAGAAGACATCTGGATTCTTATATCTGCTTCTGCATTCAATCTGTTGTGATATATTCTTTTGATTGAAGTATATGAAGAAAATCTGGCCTCGTACAAACATTTGTTGGAAAAGGGAAGAATATTTTAAAAGGCAAATAACATCTTAGTATTATTATAAAAATAGTTTTGACTTTGTGGACCCTTTGAGAGGGTTTTAAAGACCCCTAAGGATCCTTGGACCACTTTGAGAATAGCTTAGATAGAGGAATGGAATGATGGACTCAGGGATAAAGTGCCCAGAATGAAGAACAATGCAAATATATTTGCCTAGAGACTTAATATCAAGAGAGCTTTCATCAGAAGATGGAGGATGAAGTAGAAAAAAGTTCAGGTCTATATGTCAGGTCAGATGCCATGAGAGTAGTGGGTATAACAAAGTAGGAATAATACTAGTGGAGACAATCCGTAATTAATTCACTGGATATAATAGTTAAGAAAATCAGCAGCAACAATAACAATAAACTCGAAGCCTCTGTTATCTACCTGTAAAATCAACAGGGTATGAATAATAAGGTGAATTTGAGGTCATAGCTTATGGAAGTACACGTCACCTCATTGGTATCACTATGGCTTGGTAAGCTATAACTGACTCATGTTTGGAATATGTTAACCTCGTTTCCTTCATTGATGGGGTTGTTAGACTAGTAGATCATGGAAAAGCCACAGATGTTGTATAGCTAGATTTCAGCAAAGTATTTAATCAACCAACCAGTATTTATTAAGTATCTACTATGTACCTGGCATTGTGCTTCATTCTAGAGATACAAGCATCCTTATAACATGATAGAAATAAGGGGGTTAGATCATAGGCATGTAGGATTTAATGCTGGAAGGGGCCTTGTATATCAACTAGCCCATTCCCTTCATTTAAAAGATGAAGAAACTGAGGTCCAGAGTGGTAAAATGAGTCGCCCTAGTTTACATGGGTAGCAGAGCTGGAACTCAAATCCAGGTCCTCTGAATTTGAAATCCATACTGTTATCCAAGCAGTTTGTTATGTTTTCTTTTACAGTTTAGCTTTCAGAAGTGGTTGAATCACTGGTCCCAAAGAATAGGATTGATGAATTAATATCAGGATAACTGATATTTTTTATATAATGCAGTAAAATTTGCAAGGCATTTCATATACATTATCTAATCTGATCCTCAAAACAACCCTGTAGGGTGGGTGCTACAGATATTAAACCCATTTCCAAAGGAGGAAACTTATTTGGAGGTTCAGCTAGTAAGCATAAGAGCTTGAATTTGCTCATAGATGGTTCTGATTCCAATTCCAATAACCTTTCCACTCTGCCACACTGAAGATACTGGACAAAAGACTCTAGTTGAGAGACTCAATGTTCTGGCACCATAAGTCCTGTTCTGCTCAACATTCTTTATCAATGACTTGTATGAAGGTATGGATGATATACTTATCAAAACTGCAGAGTAAATGAAGCTGAGAGGGATAACTAGCATATTGGATGACAGAATCAGGATCCCAAGTATCTAGAGAGGCAACACCTATGGGCCAGATCTCAAATACTCAAATAGATCTACAATCTCATCAATGTGGATATTCCCTTCAAAAATACAGCTCAATCTTAATGAAGTGAAGTAGGTGTGAATATAAATTCCTACACTTGTGTTTAAAAAAAATCAATTGTACAAGTAAGGATTTGGGAGGCAGGGTTATAGAACAATTTGTATGAAAAAAAAACTGCAGGTTATAGTGTAATCTGAGAATCAAGAGTATGACACGGAAGACAAGAAAAACTAATGTAATCCAAGTTTGTACTAAGAGAGGGATGGTCCAGTTGTATTCAGCCAGTCCAGTAAGAGTTCTAAATACCATAATTTGGGAAAAATCTTGACAAATTGTAGCACATCCAAAGGAGGATGGCTAGAATGGCAAGAAGACTGGAAACCATGCCATGAAAGGATTAGCTGGAGGAAATGGCAGGGTTAACTTGGAGAAGAGACTTAGTGGGGGATGGAAGAGATATTAGACTTGTTCCAGGTGGCCTCTGAAGACAATACTAAGGACAATGTTGCAGGTACAATACAAGTTATAGAGAGGTAGATAGCAGCTTCATAAAAAGAAAAACTCCCTAACAATTAGACCTGGCCAATAGAGGAATAAGATCATCCAGGAGACAGCGAATTCTCCATGGCTGGAGGGCTTCAAGAAGAGGCTGAAGGACTACTTGTCAGAGGTGTGAGAGGATAGATTTAAGTTAAGATACAAGTTGAACCAGATGGTCTTGGAAGTCCTTTCCAACTCTGAGATTCTTTTTTTTCTTTTTATTTATTTATTTTTCCATTACATGTAAAGATAGTTCTCAACTTTTGTTTATACAAGCTTTCCAATTTCAGATTTTTCTCCCTCCCTCCCCTCCCTCCCCCCTCCCCTAGACAGCAGGTAATCTGATATAGGTTTATATATATATATATACACATATATATATAATAACATTAAACATATTTCCGCATTAGTCATGTTATAAGAGAAAAATCAGAGCAATGAGGAAAAACCTCAAAATAGAAAAACAGCACCAAAAACAAAAGAAATAGTATGGTTCATTCAGCATCTATACACCACAGTTCTTTTTTTCCCTGGATTTGGAGATCCTCCTTCATCATGAGTTCCCTGGAACCCTTCTGTACCATTGCATTGGTGGGAAGAATATAGTCTGTCACAGTAGGTCAACACACAATGTTGATGATACTGTGTACAGTGTTCTTCTGGTTCTGCTCATCTCACTCATCATCAGTCCACACAAGACCCTCCAGGTTTCTCTGAACTCCTCCTGTTCATCATTTCTTACAGCACAATAGTATTCCATTACATTCATATACCACAACTTGTCCAGCCATTCCCCAATTGATGGGCATCCCCTCAACTTCCAATTCCTTGCCATAACATAAAGAGCAGCTATAAATATCTTTGTACATATGGGTCCTTCTCCCCTTTCCATGATCTCTTTGGGAAAAAGACCCAGAAGTGGTATTGCTGGGTCAAAGGGTATGCACAGCTTCACAGCCCTTTGGGCATAATTCCAAATTGCTCTCCAGAATGGTTGGATCAGTTCACAGCTCCACCAACAATGCATTAGTGTTCCAATTTTTCCACAGCTTCTCCAACATTTATTATTTTCCTTTTTTGTCATTTTAACCAATCTAATCTGAGATTCTTTTTTTTTTTTTTTTTTGGTGAGGGAATTGAGGTTAAGTGACTTGCCCAGGGTCACACAGCTAGTAAATGTTAAGTATCTGAGGCCAGATTTGAACTCAGGTTCTCCTGACTCCAGGGCCAGTGCTCTATCCACTGTGCCACCTAGCTGCCCTTACTCTGAGATTCTTTACAGGGGTTCTTAAACTTTTTTAGTGTTGTGGACCCATTGGACAGTCTAGTGAAGTCCGGGGACCTCTTCTCAGAATCATGTTTTTAATGCACAAAATAAAACACATAGCATCAGAAAGAAAATCAATTATATTAAGATACAGTTAACAAAATTATTTTTAAAAAATTTCAGAGGCCCCTTTTTAAAAAACCTTAACATTTTCCTGAAGGGACACTAATTCCAGGAAATAAGCCCCTCCCTTGTTATAAAAACATCACTAATAGCTGTTTGGAAAGCTTTTGATTCAATGTTTTTATGTAGTGCCCTTTAGAATTGAGGTGCAGGGGGGCGGAGCCAAGATGGCGGAGCCAAGATGGCGGAGAGGAAGCAGCAAGCTGCCTGAGCTCTCCTTCTTTTCCCTCAAAACGAACATTAAATCAAGCCTCTGGACGGATTCTGAAACTACAGAACCTGCAAAGAGACAGAGAGACACAGTCCTCCAACCAGAGATAATTTAGAAGACTTCAGGAAAAGGTCGGTCTGACTCGGGCAAAAGGGAGGCCCAGCGCAGGGCAGCAACCCAGCGCCAAGGGGGTCGGGGCAAGTCAGCAGGAGCTGCGGGCCACAGCCGAACAACTGAGGCTCCCGGAACCTGGTTCAAAAATCTGGTGGCCAAGAAGGACAGTGGAAAAACTTACCTGCACCGGCCGAGAGGGCCACGAACGGCGGGATCAGACGCCGGGGTCTGGCGCCTGGCTGGCCGAGCACAATCAGACAGGAAGTGCAGGGCGGGGGATCTCCACACACCATAAAGGCCTCAGAGTAAAAGCCAGGTCACACAGCACCTATACACCTGCACAAGAAGCCCAAAACAGGGACCCTGGTGCCCCCAGAGCAGACCTCAACTTAAAGAATAAATAAATAAGCTGCAATAATGAGTAAGAAGCAAAAAAGAGCCCTCTCCATTGAGAGCTTCTGTATCAATAGGGAAGAAGCCAACACAAACTCAGATGAGGACAATAGCCTCAAATTGTCTACATCTGAAGCCTCACAAGGGAAGGTGGATTGGTCGCAAGAACAAAAAGCCTTCCTGGAAGAGCTCAAAAAGGATTTTAAAAATCAATTGCAAGAGGTAGAAGAAAAAATGGGGAGAGAAATGAAAGCAAAACAAAAAAACTATGAAAAAAGAATCAGCAGCTTGGAAAAGGAAGCTGAAGAAAACAAAGCCTTAAAAAATTCATTTGGCCAAATGGAAAAAAAGCTGCATAATCTCACTGAAGAAAACAATACCTTAAAAAATTCACTTAGCCAAATGGAAAAAAAGGTGCATAATCTCACTGAAGAAAACAATACCTTAAAAAATTCAATTAGTCAAATGGAAAAAAAGGTGCATAATCTCACTGAAGAAAACAATGCCTTAAAAATTAAAGTGGGACAGTTGGAAGATAAGGAATCCATGAGACACCAAGAATCAGTCAAGCAGAATTAAAAAAAAAAATGAAAAATAGAATTGAGGTACAGACATGAGTGCTAGAGATGGATACTTTTTTTTGGTGGGGGGGTGAGGCAATTGGGGTTAAATGACTTGCCCAGGGTCACACAGCTAGTGTCAAGTGTCTGAGGTTGGATTTGAATTCAGGTCCTTCTGACTCCAGGGCCAATGCTTTATCCACTGCGCCACCTAGCTGCCCCAATGGATACCTTTTTGATCACAGTCTGTCCATGTCAGTCAGTCAATAAACATTTATTAAGCATCACCTATGTGTCAGGCACGGTGTTAAGGACTGCAGATACAAAAAAAAGGCAAATCCCTAATTTCAAGGAGCTCACAGGGGAGACAATATGAAAAAACCCAAATACAAACAAGATGTAACCAGGATAAGGTGGAGCTAAAGGATAAAATGGGCAGGACAGAAATTGTCCAGCATTCTTCTCTTTGACCCTGCAGGGAGTCAGTGCCCAGCTGATCCCAGAGACTTTTCTCTGGCTGCTCCCCGTGTTTGCATTACTCTCCTCATCCTCTTTTCCTGGCTTCCTTTACTTACCAACTAAAATGCTACCCTGTAGGAGAAGACTTATCTGATTTCCTTTGATGCCAGCGTCTTCCCTTTCCTGATCAGTTCTACTTTATCTGGGATCCAGCCTGTTTGTATGTAGTTGTTTTCACGTTGTCTCCCCCATTCAACTGGGAGCTCCTGGAAATTAGGGACTTGCCTTTCTTTGAACCTCCAATGCTTAATACAGTACCTAGCACATAGGAAGCGCTTAATAAATGCTTATCAACTGACATAGTCAGGCTGTGATTAATAAGGTATCTTTTCTTACTCTTAAGGGAGGAAGAAATCAGCTGACGCTATAAAAAGAACTTGGGCATTCCTAACAGCTATGCTGGGAACCAGAGGGAAGCAGGAATGCTCTTGCTGCTGTTCCTGCCGCCGCCACCACCACCAGGATCAGCAGCTACATTGGCGAATGTGCTGTTCTTGAGGCAGCCATCCCTGGGATACAAGATAGAAGATGCATGGAACAGAGGCTAAGTTTGCTCACACTGCTTGGACTAATTTCTCCATGGGAGAACTAATGATGCCTCCTCCTCCTCCTCCTCCTGCTAGGGAAGCATATCTGTTCCCCAAATCTCCATTTCTTAAGAGTGTATTTGTGGGGGCAGCTAGGTGGCGCAGTGGATAAAGTACCGGCCCTGGATTCAGAAGGACCTGAGTTCAAATCCGGCCTCAGACACTTGACACTTACTAGCTGTGTGACCCTGGGCAAGTCACTTAACCCTCATTGCCCTGCAAAAATAAAAAAAAAATTAAAATAAAAAAAAGAGTGTATTTGTTTTGTTTCCCTTCTGTTTTAAAAACAGTTTTTCCAAAGTAAATAAAGTTAGTCGGGCAGGTAGGTGGAGCAATGGATAAAGCACCAGCCCTGAATTCAGGAGGACCTGAGTTCAAATGTGGCCTCAGACACTTGACATTTGCTAGCTGTGTGACCCTGGGCAAGTCACTTAACCTTCATTGCCCCACCAAAATAAAAAATAAATAAATAAAAATAAGGTTAGTCATTGAATTACTGATCCATAAGTGTCCTTGTTAAGAAAGCCAATAGAGGTGGAATGCCTGAGAGAGAAATTGCTCTTTTTTAAAAAACTGCAATATATAATCAGAAGAGATATTTTTCTCTGGGTGGGAGCTCAGAGCCATAAACAAGAGAAACATTTATTCATCTTTACAACTTTCTAGAGCAAAGAGAGAAATTTGGTCTCAGATGTTCCTAGGCAAAAACAAGTCAGCAGTTTTGGTGTGAAGAGATTGGGACAAACGGAGCCAGATATGAGAAGGGTCACATGGTGATTTCCCCCCTCACAATTTCCTTCCCAAAGCCAGTTTGAAAGGAAAACCATTCCTTCAAAGAGATGGAGCTGAGTGACATAAAGTCATGGCCCAGAGGAGGAGCTGGGAAGGAGGAAGGCTTCACTTCCACACTACTGTTATTTAAAATTAATAACTTGCATGACTTTTCTTCTGAAGGTCCAGTCTTGGTGGGGAACCGCTAAGATAAAATGACCCATTGCATTGTGGTTTTTCCTTAACGGAGTTTAGGGGCAGGAACCAAGGAGGGGAGGACGTGATTATTACGGGATAATATAGCCAGAATAACTTAATGGGATTGTATTAAAAAATGGTAACTCTGTTCATCTGGATTCTTTCCCTCTCTCAGCAAAGGAATTCATGCTCTGCCTGAGTGTTTCCTCTAATGAGAGAAGAGGGCTACATTTTGTCATTAGTTTTCTGGGACTGGGATTTTTGTCTCTGTCTTTCTATAGATAGATTTTTATCGTGCATTTTCTTATTTCCCTTTCTGTTTGGATATACTTTGTGCTGTCTTTTTTTTTTTTTTATGATTTGGTCCTCTAGATCTTGACCTCTAGATTAGTGTCTCAGTATGTATTAAGTTGGCTCTGGCCACAGAAAAAATACCAAAAAAAAAAAAAAAAAGGTGTAAGATTTCAGAGGATGAGAAAGAATAGCCATTTTGTGCTCTGGGTTTTCACTAATGATTCAGAAGAAAGACCGCTAGCTTTGGAGTCCTGGGATCTGGGTTCAAATCCTACTTCTGATGGTTACTACCTGTGTGACATAGAATAAATCGGTTAATTTCCCTAGACTCAAGTTTTCTCATGGCCCCTGGAATCCCTACCACCTTTATATTTTATTTATTCTTTTTCAGGACAATGAGGGTTAAGTGACTTGCCCAGGGTCACACAGCTAGTAAGTGTCAGGTGTCTGAGGCTGGATTTCAACTCAGGTGCTCCTGAATCCAGGGCTGGTGCTTTATCCACTGTGCCACCTAGCTGCCCCGCATACCACCTTTCAATGTATGATCCTAAGTTAGGAATCCGCTTAATTTGTCTGCTTCTTGGGGGAAAAAAAGGAATGTAAGAGTAGAGAAAAGAAGATCCAGAGAGGGACTCCTCAAAACCCTTCTCCATAGCTTTCCAAACAGGGGTTTGATGGGCCATGTTTGAAGTTGTAAAGGTTCCTGGCTGGAAAATCCAGGGTTTCCAAAGAACTGAGGAAGGCATCCTGAGCACCTAGGAGGGTGAATTCCCAACAATTGTCAGATGAAGAGAGAACCATAAGGATCCCTTTATTAGAATGTTAACTGGGCAGCTAGGTGGCGCAGTGGATAAAGCACTGGTCTTGGATTCAGGAGGACCTGAGTTCAAATCCAGCCTCAGACATTTGACACTAGCTGTGTGACCCTGGGCAAGTCACTTAACCCTCATTGCCCCACAAAAACAAAAAATAAAAAACAAAACAAACAAACAAAAAAGTAGGGGTAGCTAGATGGCACAGTGGATAAAGCACTGGCCCTGGATTCAGGAGGACCTGAGTTCAAATCTGGCCTCGGACACTTGACACTTACTAGCTGTGTGACCCTGGGCAAGTCACTTAACCCTCATTGCCCCATAAAAAAAAAAAACAAAAAAAAAGTATTAACTGGGCTGCTCTACCTCTCCAGGTAGGTTCATTTTATTTGACTTGGTCATTTGATTCTAAATGACCCTCCCTCATTATTTATTTGTTTGTTTGTTTGTTTGTTTATTTATTTATTAGGTGAGGCAATTGGGGTTAAGTGACTTGCCCAGGATCACACAGCTAGTAAGTGTCAAGTGTCTGAAGCCGGATTTGAACTCAGGTCCTCCTGAATCCAGGGCTGGTGCTCTAACCACTGTACCACCTAGCTACCCCTCCCTCATTATTTATTGCAACACACAAGGGACAGTCTCTTACAAGGGCAGGGACCATCAAAATTCTTACATAGTTTTTGCAGGTGTTCTTTTGTAGACATCAGTCAAAATAGCCATTTCCCATCTGAAGTAACACTGCACAAACTGTCCGAAGTTCAGACTTGCCTGCTCCCATCCTCTTTGCCTCTATCCACCTGACAAATACAGGTGACAAATGCAGACCTGGGCAGTGTTCTTTTTTCCATCAGCTGCTTCCTTTCCTTTAAGTCACCTGACACTTACAACACTGTTATCTGATAAAATACCCTTTAAGTCCCAACTGCCCACACATTTATTACAAGTGCTCACTCAAGTCATCACACCCCTGGTACTGATTAACAGGGCCTGAACGGCAAGGAGGACAGCTTACCTGAAACATAACCAATAATCCTTTAGCAGGAACAAAAACTGCCACTACTAGAACTCTCGACGAGATGACTTTATGTGACAAAAATCATGTAAAGGATAAAAAAGTAGTTCTTATGAGGGAACTATTATTGTTTGCTAATATGTTGTGTTTTCATATTACTTTTATTTCCCAATCTTTTCTTCCCCTTCTCTCTCCCAGAGAGCCATCTTTATAACAAAGAAGAAAAAGAGAAAAAAAAATTCAACAAACCAATCAAGGCATTGACCACATCCAACATTATATCTGGTGTTCTATACCTATAGTCCCCCAGCTCTGCAAAGAAGGTAAAGAAAGGTCAGAGGTACATTCTCAAATCTCTTTTTGGGGGCCAAATTTGGTTATTATGATTTCACAGCATTCAATTTGATATTTTATTGGTTTTTTTCCACTAATGTTGCTGTAATTGTGTAAACTGTTTTCCTGATTCTGCTTACTTCACTTCCCATGCATCTCTGTATTCTTAATACACATTCTCTCTCTCTCTCTCTCTCTCTCTCTCTCTCTCTCTCTCTCTCTCTCTCTCTCTCTCTCTCTCTCTGTCTCTGTCTCTCTCTCTGTCTCTCCCTGTCTGTCTCTGTCTCTCCCTGTCTGTCTCTGTCTCTCTCTCTCTGTCTCCGTCTCTTTCTGTCTCTGTCTCTGTCTCTCTCTATCTGTCTCTGTCTCTCTCTCCCCCTGCCCCTTTTTACAGTATGGTAATATTCCATTACATTTGTATAGTGTAATTTGTTTAGTGATTCAGCAATTACAAAGGAATTTCTTTTAGGCATCATGGGTTGATCTAGGTTAGGTGTGCCAGCCAGAAAGTTCTGTCAGCACACCTTTATTACTTAAAGTGGGGGTGATGAGGAAAGAGAGGAGGGACAGCATGACAGTGCTGAAGGTATCTCTAAGGGTTAAGTAAGTTTCAGGTTTCTAATTTGCCTCCTTTCTGTTTTTAGTCCTAATTAGGTCAGCCAGTCACTTCAAGTCTAGCTGGCAGAGATTCATATAAATTCCCTTGTTCTGACCTTGGGGCCACTCTGAACTGGACTGGGACCCATCATCCACATGCCAGATTTTGCTCCCTCGACCTCTGACCCTTACCAAAGCAAATTGTGCCAGTAACATGCTGTAAGAAATCCAGCTCACATTTATATATGACTTTATGGTCAACAAAAGCACTTTCTCCAGAACAGCTGCTTCTCTTACCTCGTTTCAGCACCTCACATCGATAAATGCTCTACAACAACCCTATAAACATGTACAGGCCATACAAACATCATTCTTTTCATTTCGTAGATGAGGAAATTGTCTCGGGAGCAAAGTGATTTGCTATCTATCTATCTATCGATATAGATATAGATATCTACAGATAGATTGTGTGTGTGTGTATGTGTGTGTGTGTGCTGGTCTCTCACAGATATGGCCAGCCTTCCCTCAGCAGGCCAATGCTGAAATCATCACCGCAGGGCATGCTTATTGCTAATGGTGCAAGTGTTCCATAAGTTCCTTGGCAATCTATGTTGTCTCTAGGTTTACCAGGCACAGCTCTCACCCTCACCTACCCAAAGCAACAACAGATCACTCACTGCCGATATCACCTGGCCTTGTCTAGCTTCCTCCCTCCTTGATCAAGTTAAACCAAGGTCTGTTGGCTCTGCCCTTCCCCAGGGTTCTTACCAAATCTTCACTTGCTGTGCTGACTGCTGGGTCCGATCCAAGCCTCTTTGCTCCTTCCCACACTTTAAGCTGGGCCTCCTAGAAACATTAAGCAAGAAAGGGGAAAGTGAATGGGCCATGGAGCCTGGAAGGAGTTGAAGGTGGAAACAAATATATGGGTAGGAGGCACCATAGGAGTGGGATAAGGGGGCCAAACTACTGAGGGAAAAGAAAGGTAAGAAAAGTCAGTCTTTAGAGATGCTTTAGTCCAAAGCTTCTTAAACTGCGGTCTTAATCCCATACAAAGTTGTATAACTGAATGTGGGGGTCGTGAAAAATTTGGCAAGGGTAAAAAGTTATGTGATTTATATACCTATATACCTGGGGTCACATAAAAATTTCTCAGGCAAAAAAGGGTCACAAGTGGAAAAAGTTTGAGAAGCCCCGGGTGTCTCAGCCTACAAGGGCTGTCTCAGCCAATAGGCCCCAAGTAGCCCAGCCTGTCCCCCACATGTAGCCCTAACCAGGTTAAAATGTAATTGATAGAGGGCGGCTAGGTGGCGCAGTGGATAAAACACTAGCCTTGGATTCAGGAGGACCTGAGTTCAAATCCAGCCTTAGACACTTGACACTTACTAGCTGTGTGACCCTGGGCGAGTCATTTAACCCTCATTGCCCCTAAAAGAAATGTAATTGATAAATATTTTTTAAAATAAATAAAAATACAATTAAACGTAGATAACACAATATTTTTAAACTAAGTCACTATGCAGACTGCAGGGATTCTGATGTTCAGATCAGTGGGCCTCCCTTTCTATTTGAGTGTGGTGACAACACTGACCTAGTCCATCTCCTTCCTTTTATGGATAAAAAAAACTGAGGCCCAGAAGGCAAAGCTACTTCCTCAAGGCTGCTCATGGGAACCCTCTCCATCCCTGGCTCAGTTTGAGGATACTAGTTTAGGATCTTTTTATCAGGAAAAGATATCTCTTGATTGAGCTTTAGGGAATTAGTTATCTTAAAGCTGGGCTAAATCCTGAGCCTTTAGGTTGTTGTTTGACCTTCATTCTTTTTTTTTTCCATAAAAGTCTTTTATTATTTACCAGTTACATTATTTACCAGTTTCAACATTTTTTATAAGATTTCTACTTTCAAATTTTTCTCTCTCCCTCCCCTCTCTCCTCCCTCCCCAAGACAGCAAGCAATCTGATATAGGTCATATATGTACAATCACATATTTCTGAATTAGTCATGCTGTGAAAGAAGAATCAGAACAAAAAGGGAAAGCCTCAAAAAAGAAAAACAACAACCACAAAAACAATAGAAATAGTATGGTTCAATCTGTATCTAGATCCCACAGTTCTTTTTTTTCTGGATTTGGAGAACACTTTCCATCATGAGTCCTTTGGAACTATCTTGGACCATTGTATTGCTGAGAAGAGTCAAGTCTATCACAGTTGATCAAAACACAATGTTGTTGATAATGAGTACATTGTTCTCCTGGTTCTGCTCATCTTACTCAGTATCAGTTCATGTAAGTCCTACTAGGTTTCTCTTAAATCTGCCTGCACATCGTTTCTTACAGCACAATAGTATTCCATTACGTTCATATACCACAACTTGTTCAACCATTCCCCAGTTGATGGGCAACCCCTCAATTTCCAATTCCTTGCCACCACAAAAAGAGCAGCTATAAATATTTTTGTCCATGTGGGTCCTTTTCCCTTTTTCATGATCTCCCTGGGGAAAAGATCTAGTTGTGGTATTTCTGGGTTAAAGGGTATGCACAGCTTTATAGCCCTTTGGGCATAGTTCCAAATTGCTCTCCAGAATGGTTGGATCAGTTCACAGCTCCACCAACAATGTATTAGTGTTCCAATTTTTCCACAGCTTCTCCAACATTTATTATTTTCCTTTTTTGTCATATTAGCCAATCTGATAGGTGTCAGATGGTACCTCAAAATTTTTTTGATTTGCATTTCTCTAATCAATAGTGATTTAGAGCATTTTTTTCATATGGCACTAGATAGCTTTGATTTCTTCATCAGAAAACTGCCTATTCATATCCTTTGACCATTTCTCAATTGGGGAATGACTTGGATTCTTATAAATTTGATTTAGTTCCCAATATATTTTAGAAATGAGGCCTTTATCAGAAATACTGGCTATAAAAATTGTTTCCCAGCTTTCTGCCTCCCTTCTAATTTTGGATGCATTGCTTCTGTTTGTATAAAACCTTTTTAATTTAATGTAATCAAAATCATCCATTTTGCATTTCATAATATTCTCTATCTTTTGTTTGGTCATAAATTATTCTCCTTTCCATAAATCTGAGTTGACCTTCATTCTTGAAAAGGACCAATGATATCACAAGGGTGATGTCTTGACTTGCACATGAATTGTATTTAAGTGAGGCAGAGCCTCATTCTCTCCTCCAGAGTCATCCCAGTCTACTGGCAAGACAAAAGTCAAGATAACTGGCAATGACCTAGGATGTAGTGGGAGACCTTGGCCTTTTTAAGCTAAGGTATTTCCCAGGTCTGTTTTTCTGAGGCAACCCCCATTCAGTGACTAAGGACTAGGTAAGAATTGAGGCAAAATATGGCCTAGTTTGTCATCACAAAAGAATCAGTCTGAGAGGGGAATACCCTCAGAGTTTCTGGCCAGAACAGAAACAATTGCTATTTACACTCTGAGCCATCAGAACTCAAACAGGGAGCAAAAGAGGCTTGGGCTGCCACTCAATGAAAGGCAGAATGATTTGGGTTTTAAAATGTAGTCACATAGCTCTATTTGAATCACAACGGGCTTTTTCAAAACCTGTTTTTTCAGAGCTATAGTTCAAGAAATCATCAATGAGAACTGCACAAGATCAAGAGTTAATTGTCCCAGCTTTTTGAAAAAATATATAAATAAATAGGAAATTTCAAAAAATCTAACCCCCAAAATATCTTACAAAATATAAGCAACCAAAAATTATATTCCTTTGAAGATGAGGAGGAGGAAAGGGTGAGAAAGAGAGAGAAGAAGGAGAAGGAGGAGGAGGTAAAAGAAGAAAGAGGAGGAGGAAAAGTGTCATGGGGGAAAGAGGTGGTGTGGGGGTTCTTAGGTATTTCTCTTTAAAGAATTACAACTTTTGAACATGATCCAATTAGAATTTATTTGTGTGCTTAGAGAAAGTGACCAAGGGAGAGGAGATATCTTAGAGACATCTTGCTCCTCCAACAGAAGAAAGGCAAAAGCTTTTATAAAGGATGGATGGTTGGGGAATAGATGGGGTGACCACCTGACTATGGAAAGTTCCCTTTGGGTATGGGGTGGGGGAAAGAGAGTTAGGGAGAATTTTCTTTTGGAATGATAGTTTTGACCTCTGGAGTTAACTCTGTCTTTTAGCTCAGGTAGTAGCCGCATCCAACTGACTATCCTGCTATAGAATTTAATCTACCCTTACTTCTTAGGTGTGTCTGTCCTGATAACTAGTTGGCCAGTTTAAACTTTAATAGTCCCTTAGTTCCTCTATATGTCTCATCCCCATATCAAGGAGGAAAAGAAGAAGAAAATAATGATGACAATGACAATAACATTGTCCAACTAGAACTTCAAGTTGGGTTCCCAGAGGGAAGCTACTACTGATCACAGATTGTTGTTTATCCCTCATTCTCAAAGAGGACCAATGACATCATGAGGGTAATGTCATGACTTGCACATGAATTGGATTTAAGTGAAGCAGAGGTGCACAAAGTCATCAGCCTCACTCTCTCCTCCAGAGTCATTGGAATCCAGTGGTAAGACAAAAGTTGAGATGACTCAAGTCTTGGGGCAGCTAGGTGGTGCAGTGGATAGAGCACTAGCCCTGGATTCAGGAGTACCTGAGTTCAAATCCGGACTCAGACACTTGACACTTACTAGCTGTGTGACCCTGGGCAAGTCACTTAACCCCCATTGCCCCCCCCCAAAGATGACTCAAGTCTTTAGGTAACAAGTTAGATACTTGCAACCTCTTCTCATGCCTGACATTTGCAATAACCCTTAAAGTACTGGGTTCATTATTCTGATCACTCTTCTGACCTCTCTCAAAGGCATTAGAGGCAGGATGGTGCAGTGGATAGAGAGATCACCTAAGAGCCAGATGTCTGGTCCTGCCTCTGACATTTATTGGCAATATTGGCTTTGGACATTATCATGTTTAACTTTCAGGACCCCATGCCTCTCTAAGGCTATAATTTGCAGAGATGCTGATCTGAACCAGAAGAAGGAGTTTCCTCAATAGGAGTTCCCAAACCATTGAAATAATAAGTTCATTTTAAAATAGCATCGGGAGAATACAAGCTTCATGCTTGTAAGGATCTACAGCCTAGACTGGCCCACCTCTGTTCTGCTATTTTCTTCAGCATTCCTTTTCACTCCCACCACTCCCTACAAGTACAACAGTTTCACAGATTTTTTTTTCATTCCTACCCATGCCAACCCCATAATTTGGCTATTTTCCCCAACTTCTTACATAGATACTTACATAGATAGATTAGGAAAATAACAGGGCCATATGAGAAGGAGAAAAAACAGATTAGTGAGGAAAACTTTTTGTGGTCTACAAAGCAAAAGGTTCATTTTTTTCTCTTTAATTTCCTCTTTTACACAGAGTATGGGGTGATCTTTCCCCAGTGAGAAATATTCTTGCATCTTCACCTGATAAACTGAAAACCTCCTCTCTTTTTCAGTAAGTGTCTCTGGGGAAGGGTCAGTGGTAATGCTTACCTGCAGACTATGCTATTATATCCCACCTATTTCTCTATATACAGGGAATCATTTTCATAATCTAAGGAAAGCTCCAAAGGGTAAAACTAAGCTGAACTGGGTAGAATTCAGTTTAACAAAAGACAAATGAGACACGATCTCTTTCCTCAAGGAATTTAAGAATTTCTAGAGTACATAAGGCATATACAAATAAATACAAAGCTGAATGGGAGAGTACTATTATATTAATACAAGCAAAGTACTATGGGCACCTAGAAGAGGGAGAGATTAAGGTCATGGGAGCTGGAGCTGGAAGGGCCTTTAGTAATTATCCTGCCCATTATTCTAGCAGAAGCATGCAGGGAGGAGGGGGCATTTGAGCTGGGCCTTGAAGGTTGGATAAGATTTCCACAGGCAGAAGTGGACAGGAAAGACATTTTAGGTGGAGGGTATAGGGTGAACCACATCCTGCAAGTGGAAAGGGCAGATTCAAGCTCAATCTAAAGGACTTTTCAGGAAACAATAGAATAATAAGAATGGGGGGCAGCTAGGTGGCGCAGTGGATAGAGCACCGGCCCTGGATTCAGGAGTACCTGAGTTCAAATCTGGCCTCAGACACTTAACACTTACTAGCTGTGTGACCCTGGGCAAGTCACTTATACCCAACTGCCTCACTAAAAAAAAGAAGAAGAAGAAGAAGAAGAAGAAGAAGAAGAAGAAGAAGAAGAAGAAGAAGAACGGGCAATTTGAAGTTACTTTTGACAGTGTTCAATTCACTAAGGTCTAGCTGGGACTGTCAGACTCAAAACTATGGATTTCAGATTCTTCCTAGAAAAGAGATCCAGGGAAATAGACTAAATTAGGGAAAATCTGATTATACTTTGACTTTTTGGGGGGGATGAATATCTGGTTTGGATCCCTTGACCTAGATTCAAATATTGGTAATGTAATTGTCTTTGAGGCTAGTCTTAGAAATAAAAAGAAAACAAATGTAGACACTTTTATCTAAATATGATATGAAGTACTGTTTTTACAGTGGTTAAAGATTTGTGTAGGCATAAGAATAAATACACCTCAGCAGCAGGCTATCCCACTTAAAAACCAACACAGTGGCATTGTTCTTCATCCTCAGAAATGACGCAATGTACAAACACACCCTGGGAAAGGTCATGGCTGCTTAAACGTTTAAAACCCCTGAGCAGGAGGAGAATTCTCACAATTGCATTAGGAGTCAGGCTAAGGTATTTTTGAATCATCTCTTCTCTTGCAGATTTTTTTTTTTTTTTGCACGAGATTTCTCCAAGTACAGTACTAAAGGGGAAAAACACCACCACCAATTCTTGAGATTACCTATTCCAGTGCTTGTGGAAGCTCTAGCTCAGGTGAGACTTTATTTGTTTCAAATTCTGGTCCGCAGAACCATGGAATTAACCCCCTTGGGTCAGTTGGGATGATCAGGAGAAATGTTAGAATGCAGAAGGAATCTTGAAAGTAATCTGGAGCAATCTGTTTTATGGAGAAGGAATCTTGTAGTTCTTTTCAGAGACAACAGTATCAGTTTGGAAAATAGGAGTGTTCCTCTTCAAAACCACACTGCTCTGGAAACCAAATTCAATTTTTATGAAAGCTATATCCATCCTAGAGAATGCTTGCCTATATGTAGATGGGGCTGTTTCCCTAGCAAGACATGTTGCCTTAAAAAAAAAAAAAAGACCAAAAAACCCTGCTTTCTGAAAGTTGGCTTGATGAGCACATCTTGCTTTAATAGTAATAGTTGGCATTTTTTATATCTCTTTAGGATTTGTAAAGCACATTTTAGGGTATCTCATTTGATCCTTACACAAAATATGTGCTCTGGAAAAGCTATATATATATATATATATATATATATATATATATATATATATATATACACACATATATATATTATATAGCTATTATACCTTTAGAAATCCATATTTTAAATGTATAAGGGGAGCTCCCTACTTAAGGGAATTCGGGGATCAATGCTCTGTAAAGTGAAAGTTCTTTTCAAGTAAAGTGAATAATTACCCTGTCTATTTATCTATTTAGGAAAGCTAGAGTTTCTCATATTTGTGTTGAAGGCTGATAAGCTGCCTCTAACAGACCTGCTCTTCCCACCCCATCCCCCACCTTCTGTAAAGCTTTTCATCTGTCACATGATTCCGCAGAAAGCACCTCTGTCCAGGGTGTTTTACTGGGTGACAAGCTTGAGATCTAGTCACGTAGGCTTCTTGGGACTCATTTGTTCAAATATACTTTTAAACTGTAATGTTCTAGGGGCAGCTAGGAGGGCTGGGAGGGTGAAGTAGGAAGACATCAGGGATAGATAGAGCACGGGCCCTGGAGTCAGGGGGACCTGAGTTCAAATCCGGCCTCAGACACTTAACACTTACTAGCTCTGTGACCCTGGGCAAGTCACTTAACCCCCATTGCCCCGCAAAAAACCCAAACCAAACCAAAACCAAAACAACAACAACAAAAAAACTATAATGTTCTGCTTTATACCAAAGCATGACTATCATTATGGCTAGGTTGCAAGCTCCTAAAGATGAACTGGAGTTAGGTCAGATCTGTAGCATAAGAGGAAGAAGACCCTGCTTGCTTAGATGCTACTTTCAGCCAGGGCTACATCTTTGGAAATGAGAGCAGCTGAACTCTCCAGGCTTCATTGGGATTGCAGCTACCAGGCCATGGTGTAGGGTAGGGTTCTTGGAAAGAGAAGGGAGGGATCTGCAAGTATTATCTCTTTCAGCTTTCTAGTTGGTGGCATGAGCAAGGAGGGCTGGGTGGGTGAGTGTGTGTGCATGTGTGTTCGTGTGTGCGTGTGGGTGCGCATATGAGCAGGAGAGTTTTTGTGATTATAGGCTACAAATAGAAGCAAAATGTACGTACTGACCTGGAAGTTGCTTCACTGTGCCCTACTGCTCAAGATGCCTTTTCTCTTCTTAAGTCAAAGTCTGGCAAATAAGAATCTGACTAAGGTAAAAGAGTGTTAAGAGGAGAGTAGCCCTGGGTGTCCAGGTGAGGATTAGGAGGCTGAAGGTTGAGCCTGAAAATGAGGTTTGGAAGGGACATGAGAAGGATATAGGGAGTCGCTGCCTTTTGTGGGCAGAGCCAGAAGCAATGGTCCCTGATGTCTTCCTTCTTCCCCCAAACCCATTCCTGTTAAAGGTCAAGGGCACATCTTCCCCATTCCCTAACCCCCCACCTCCCACCTAGTTGATAAATGCTGAGTAAACCCAGAGGATCAGGTGTTAAATGACCTTCCCAAGGTCAGTTAGCCTATTTTTCAGGAGTGGGATTTGAACCCAGGTTTCTACTAACTCCACATCCAACAGTGTTTTGATTAAGCCACATAACTCTTAGGGTGGAGACAGTGGTCCTTCAGCTGAAATAGTATCATAGATTTGGACAAAAGAGATCTTAAATATCTAGTCCAATCACCTCATGTTACAGATAAGGAAACTGAGGCCCAGGAAGTTGAAAGGACTTGCCCAAGAGGACACAGGTGGTAAGTAGCAGAGCTGGGATTCAAACCCAGGTATTCTGACTCCAAATCCAACATCCTTTCTACTACATTCCATTCCAGCAAAAGCCTTTTGCCACTTTTTTATGTTTTCTTTCTCAATGTGGTAGTAAAATAGAACATCAGTTCTTTTATAGGCATTGATTGTCTTCTAGATCTGGTAATAGAATAGAACATCGGTTCTTTTATAGGCATTGATTGTCCTCTAGATCTGGTAATAGAATAGAACATCGGTTCTTTTATAGGCATTGATTGTCTTCTAGATCTGGTAATAGAATAGAACATCGGTTCTTTTATAGGCATTGATTGTCCTCTAGATCTGGTAATAGAATAGAACATCGGTTCTTTTATAGGCATTGATTGTCTTCTAGATCTGGTAATAGAATAGAACATCAATTCTTTCATAGGCATTGATTATCCTCTAGATCTGGTAATAGAATAGAACATCAGTTCTTTTATAGGCATTGATTGTCTTCTAGATCTGGTAATAGAATAGAACATCAGTTCTTTTATAGGCATTGATTGTCTTCTAGATCTGGTAATAGAATAGAACATCAATTCTTTCATAGGCATTATCTTCACAATCAGTTCCTATGAATGTTGGTAGAAATTTACATAGTGGAAGGACCAGGAACCTTAGTTTTCCCCTTTGGACTCAGGAAAGACATAAAAAATCTGAAGAGAAAAGGGCTTCCCTGCCCACTTTAATGGCAGATTCCTAGACAAGAAGCCGGAGTCCCATCTGATGAGAAGGTTTTACGAGTCTGTTAAGTTCAAAGTCTACAACTTTGAAAAATGTGAGAACTGTGATCAACACAATGACCATCCATGATTCCACGGGACTGATGATGAAGCATATTATTTACCTCTTGACAGAGAAGCGATGGACTCAAGTTGAAGAAAGAGATGCATAGTTTTTGGGCACAGCCAATAAGGGAATTTGTTTAGCTTGACTAAGCGTGTGTTACAAGGAGTTTTTTTTTTCTTTTTCTCATTGAAGTGGGATGTGGGGGAGGTTGAGAAAATAGATTTCTGTTCGTTGGAAAAAAATTAATTGAAAAAATTCAAAGCCTATTCTTGAGCCTGACAACTAAGATCTACGGCATCTCTCTTTGTAGAATCAGCTAGCGAGCTAAACATTCACTAAGCAGTGCTCTCTAGATTAGGCACTTAGTATTCATTGAATGAATCACATGTTAAGTCATTTGATTCTCACAATAGCCCTGAAGTTGGTGCTATTATTATCCCAGTCTTACAGATGAGGACACTGAGATACAGAAAGGTGACTTGCCTGGGCTCACAAGTGTTTAAGCCAGCATTCAAACTCAGATCTTCAGAATGAATGATTTTAGTCACTACTCTGGTACTGGTGAGTTGAGACTGACACCTGTCTGCGTGGGATCTGGAGGTAGAATAAAGCATCCTATCTATTTCTCCTCCACATCTCATCTGTGCTGTTGCTATTCATCAGTCTGTATCTTGAGTCCAAAGTTGGCATGTGGGAGTCAACTTCACTAATTATAGACTCTTCCATAGAGGTTACAGAACGACCATGATGAAGTTAATACTATCACTCCTTTCCCTGGCTAATCTGCTGCAAGTAGTTCTGTGCCTGAGAATCGCCGCTTTCAACATTAGGAGCTTTGGTGAGACCAAGATGTCTAATAACACCATTTCTGACTATATTGTGATGGTAAGTCCTGGGTGGCCTGGGGGAGCCGCAGTCACCAGAATTGATCTTGAGTTGAGGAAGACTTGGGGAATAGACAGGGTATGCCGGAGCCAGTTCTGAGCTGATTACTAAATTTTCATTGTGAACATTTATACTTTGGAAATGGTCAAATGCTACAAATCAGGGCTTAATTTGTTGTTTTGTTGATTGTCTAGACTTAGGAAAGATGATGGAGATGGTGTCAATAATGCATATTAAACTTGAAAGTGTGTCATGCATGCCTTTTTCTCCTGAGAACCAGTTGTTAAACATTTACCAGCACAGCCTTTTAGTGTATTTTGAAAGTAATCATGAGATTTCCAACTTGGATGGTTGTCTGAAGGAAGGGATCACCCAGCTCCCTTTTACCTACTCCAACAAAATCCTGCAGTTTGCATCAGACCAAACAATTAGATAAATGCATTAAATAAAGAACTCTAAGGAGAAACTACAGTGACTTATTCTGTCCAAAAATTGCACAAGGAGCCAGTCAAGAGCTTGAGGGAAATAAAGGGGGATGCCATCCAAGCCCAGTAGGATAGCCTCCCAGCAGCCAGAGAGGCCAGGAGCTCATGGAACCTAATCGGTCCCAAGGCAGCAAGACCAGAGCACCACCATGTCACTAGAGGATCCCTGAGGAAGGAGGTTACCCATCTCCTGACAGAGTGGATATGAGCACAAAGGGCAGAAAGAGACTTCCGTTTTTAGACATTTCCACAGTGTTTGTTTTGCTCAACTACACTTACCTCTTAAAGAGTTCTCCCCACTCCCTTCTTTGCCCATTAACTGAGGGAGGGAGTTTTTTAGGAAGGAGGATTAATAAGAGTGATGCCCTCCAAAAAAGAGGGTCATGGAAACATTTAAAAAATTATATAGAAGAAAACAGAAGGAAGTACAGACAAGCAGGACAGTTTTGAAAGTAATATACTAAAAAAAAAGCAAGTGGTATGAAAGGGAGATTTGTTTAAGATAGAATTCATTCTGGCAGATGGAAATATAAGGATGGAAATACAAATAGAGAAGTAACCCTGCCTACTGGGTGAATTGACTGATGGTTCTGTACTGGCTTTGAGATATTTGCTAGCATGCAATCTAAAATTGAAAGGAGCTAGGATTCTTCTTGTAGTCTCACAGAGTAAAAATCCAACTCCAGGGAGTCCTTCAGGCTTTGCCATTGTGGGGAACCTGAGAAGCATGAGGAAGCCTGGGGAAGAATGCTTTGGGGATGAATGGGGGTCTGGGGAGGCCACCTGCAGTACAGAGACAAGTCTACCAGCTCCTCCTTACTCAGAAATTCACTGTTCAAAGTAAAGAGCCTTTCTTTCCTCACTTGCAGATCTTGAATCAGTACGATATTGCCTTGGTCCAGGAGGTGAGGGACAGCCATCTGACAGCTGTGGGGAAACTGATGGATAAACTCAACAGGTAGGTCATTGCGCTGGGCTGTCCTATCTAGAAAGAAGACGATGATTAGTTATCCCAAGATGTGAAAGAGGAGAGCTGCCAGGGAGAAATCCTGGGCTGGAAACCCAGACCATGATGAGATTGAGAAGGGCTATGACAAGGAGGGTTGAGACAGGCCTGACAGTAAAAACATAAACTTTTGGGATGAGCCCAAGGATACTTAGGGTTCGAACAAGTTCTTTTCCCATTAATACAAGATACAGTGACCACCACACCCTCCAGTACCAGGTAAACATCTAGAAAGAAAATGTGGAAGGTAGGGTATAGTTAAGTGAGATGGGACATCATTGGCCCCATCTTCATTTAGGTCCCTCTAGTTACAGGAATAAAATGTTTAACTTTTCATTTCTTTTCAGAGACTCACCAAATGCCTATCATTTTGTGGTCAGTGAGCCTCTAGGGCGGAGCACTTATAAAGAACGCTATCTCTTTGTATTCAGGTAATAACCCCAGATTGGGAGAGGAAACAAAGGTAGCTTCTCTTGGAAAGAAAAATAAAGGACTGAGATCTTTAATCACAAGGATTTACTCCTTGTAAGGGTGGAATGGTAACAGACAGCAATTGTGTCAGGTGGAATTCTACCTATAAGCAAAGAAATTGGATGAAAGGAACCTTGCTACTCTCCCTGCCCCCCCTCCAACCCAGGATCCTATTGATCTACCAAGACCTAATTAGGGTTTCAGCATCACTGTCAGAAGAAGTGGGGAGACACTGGTGGACCAGTTTCACATAAAGACAGGAACCAGAACTAAGAATAATCAAGAATCAGATCAAGGACCAGCCAGAGTCCTTGATGATAGTGTTAACTATCACTAGTAGGGCCAGATTCAGAATCCAGAGCAGGAGATGCAGGGTAACTGAGACCTGAACCTAAAATCCAAAGCCAGGATGAGAAGGCAAGCAGGGCAAACTGCAGACATCACTAGGGGCCTAACCCTCCAAGGCCAGGATTAAACCAATAAAGGTCTGTAGGCTTCCACTTTCTTATCTGAGCATCTTGATTGAATAGTCTTAGTTCTCTAGGAGAGCCACTTTAGAAAGGAGGGATTAGAAGGGCTAAAAGCTCATCTCTGATTTTGGAAGTTAGGACCAAGGACCAGGCAAAAGCTGAGAAATTCATCTATTTACTCATTCTCTCCTTTCCTTCATGCTTTCCCCAACACCCTCCACTCCAGCTAGGGAAGAAAACATCCACCACTCTCTTAAGCTCATTCTCTGCCTGAATTCTCCCCCTGCAGACCCGACAAAGTGTCTGTCCTAGACAGCTATTACTATGACGATGGCTGTGAGCCCTGTGGAAATGACACCTTCAGCCGGGAGCCTGCCATTGTCAAATTCTCCTCTCCAGCTACAGGCAAGAAGCACTGGAAGGAAAAAGACTTACCTGGTGTCCCAAAAGCCAACCTCCTCTAGGCTATTCCTGGGTCCTCCCACAGCCTGAGAAGAGCATCTTCTTTTCGGGGTTTTTCCCCATAACATCTCTTCCTTTACCCCTCATCTGCACTCCTACCCTCTCAGTAGGATAGGACTCAGCATGCTGGGAATGGGCAGGGGTTGTGAGGAAAGAGGACAGGGAGTGGGAAGGCATGGACAGAGGGACACAGGGACAAGCACTGACCATAGATGCTGCTGCTGCTTCCTCAGAGGTGAGAGAGTTTGTCATCGCGCCTCTGCATGCAGCCCCCAATGATGCTGTTACCGAGATTGATGCTCTCTACGATGTCTACTTAGATATCCGCCAAAAATGGAACACAGAGGTATGAGCCAGAGGACCTAAACACAGGCCTCATACACCTCTCACTTCTCCTCGGCCAGGCGAGGCATTTGGGGAGGTGACGAAGGGATGGTGTTCACTCCCATTTTTTTTTTTTTTATTATCCCACTTGAGAGGATTTGAACCCAGATTTCGCTTGCTTAGACGCCAGCTCTCTTATCCACTATGCCATCCTGGGCAAGCCCCTCAAATTTTCAGTGTAGTGGGCAACTCTGTAAGATTATAAATTGTAGAAAAGATACTACTCTGCCCTGGTGAAGGGAGTTTCTTTACTTGGGAGTTTCCTATACCAATGAAATTATAAGTCCAGTCCTGCTTCCTATATCTATCCCACCTAGCACCCTGTTTTTGATTCTGCCTCATCCTGACCCCTGAATGGCTGAGTCTCTACCCACATAGGCATGGTATCAATGGCTATAGACAAGTGAGTTTACAGCTGTTCACACTAGCTGAGCAAAGAGTGAAAAGGTAGCTGTCCTCTGTGTAGTCCTGTGTGTTTGAGGACTGTGGTAGACAGGCCCCTCAGCTTCAGAGCCCAACTGCTAACCTAGGGAACTAAGAAATTAAAATCATTGCTAGCTAACTCCCCTCACCTCAGTCTTTGGGAAGGAGAGAGAGAGAGAGAGAGAGGAAGGTCAGGGGAGATTGGAGGCGCCTGATTGACATCACCTACAGAATTGGAGCACAGTTCAATTTGCCCAAACTCAAGTGCTTTTCTAAAACTTAAAAAAAAAAAAAAAAGACAAACACCTGAAGGCATCAACAATAGGTTCAATCATTGACCTTGTACCAAAGAAAGTACTGGTTCTTTGGGATATGAAGAGAATTGTCCCTTTCATCCTCAAGGTTTGCCCAACCAAGGGAAGACTCTAAGAAGCAACCCCAGTGTGTCCTGATGACCTGATGGCTCTAAAAAGCATGATATTCTCCTTTTCATTCCCTTGATCCCACCCATGGAGGCTACAGAAGCAAAGCAGATGTGCTGACAGGACAATGGTGTCACTGCCTATGTGTGGCAGTTGTGTGCTGGTGGAGATGGAACATAACCATGCCCTCCTCTTACTGTCCTCAGTGGCTGTAAAGATGTCCTATACCTATTAGTATCCAATGACAGAAGCCTGATCAACACCCTACAGTAGTAAGGAGAAGGAAAAAAATTCAAGTCTCAACCTGAAGGTTTACCACCCAGAAACAGAGCCCTTCTCGCTAATGATGGCACTGTGCTCCACAGGACATTCTGTTCATGGGAGACTTCAATGCTGATTGCACCTATGTCACTCCTTCCCAATGGACATCTATCCGTCTGCGCACCAACCCTGCATTCCAGTGGCTAATCCCTGATACCACAGACACCACCGTGACGCCTACTGATTGTGCTTATGACAGGTAAAGTCAGTCCCTGGGCCGCTTGCTCAGGTGTGTTTGGGATCCTCTCATAAGTTTAGGGGCAGCTGGGCATGTAGATATCTATCTGGTTGTTCATGTTGATAAAGGAGTGCATTCGGAATAAGCACTGGCCAAGGGACAGATCCTGCATGCAGGTAGCTCACCTACGTTCTAGCCCTGACTTTGCCACTACTGTGTCATCTTCAGCAAATCAATTTCTCTCTCATGGCCCATTTACCTCACTTGTCAAATGAAATGGTTAGATTATGTGATATCTAAGGTCCCATCTAATGTTATATGCTTGAAATAAAGGCAGGCTACATTATCCAGGAGAGAGCGTGCTTGGGTCCAACTTCATAAACCATGGACCATGAGACCCGGGATAAGACACAACCTTTGTACCTTGTGCCTCTCCAAAAAATTCCACTCTTGGAACATGCATAATAAAGTATGCAAAATACATGCAGCACATAAGAAAAGAGGTATTAGGGATAAAAGGCATGCAATACATTTTTTAGATGGAGCCAAACTGTGATTTTTGAGTGAATAGCACCTAGTTCTTGTAAAATGAATATGTTGGCCGGAGGGGGCGGTGCAGCTAGGTGGTACAGTGGATAGAGCACCAGCCCTGGAGTCAGGAGTACCTGAGTTCAAATCCAGCCTCAGGCACTTGATACTTACTAGCTGTGTGACCCTGGGCAAGTCACTTAACCCCAATTGCCTCACCAAAAAACCCCCAAAAACAAACAAAAAATGAATATGTTGAACAATACAATCTCCAAGGTCTCTTTCAGTTCTAACATTTATAACTGAGGCTTAAAAACAAACACATAACCTGATTCTTAATCAGGATGAATGGAGTGTTTTGATTATTTTCAAACTTTCTTGGGTCACTCCATTTCACCACTGCTCTCTGAGGCAGACTGCTTCGTTTCCTACCTCCAGTCCAACATTACAAAGGATGGAAAGCTGGAGAGCTTTATCTCACATTCTATAACATGTCAAGAGGTAAGGGGGGAGTGTCTATGTGTGAGTGAGAGAGACAGACAGACAGACAGACAGACTCAGAGTCCTCTTAAAAACTTCAAGAGTTTTCAGGGTGGAAAAGTCTTCGACTGCCTTCACCTTTCTTATCTGACTGGCTCTTGTAATCCCAAGAATTCAGTCTCAAAGTGGTTGTCAAACTAGCCCTAGCTGGACAGGTGAAGGAAAAGCAGAATTGAGGACAGTTGCCAAGTTCCTGGGTACCCTCTCTGGACTGGTGGCAATTCAAGACTTCTGATATGAGGGGCAGCTAGGTGGTACAGTGGATAGAACACTGGCCCTGGATTCAGAAGGACCTGAGTTCAAATCCGGCCTCAGACACTTGATACTTACTAGTTGTGTGACCCCGGGCAAGTCACTTAACCCCAATTGCCTCACCAAAAAAAAAAAGACTTCTGATATGGATGCTGACCTGTCTGGGCAGGGTAACACCTTGTCTCTGGTTGACTCTCTGGTGCTAAACTTTATTGCTTGTTTTCAGCATGTTGCTTCTTCAGTCTCATCTTCAATAGAGACTATATATCATACGTATTTCCTAACTTTGTAGTTCCCATTTTAGCCCTTTCCAACTTCCCCTGAAGTTATAGAAACTAGCCTTGGTCCCAATCCAGTGCTCCAGTACTGATCCATTGGTCCTCCAGTACAGGCCCGAGGACCTAGTCCACACTGAGTATAAAAGGGAGCCTGTCCCTGGTTGTACAGTCTGTGTGCCTGTCATACCACTATGCTAACACTTGGCCTCTCATGGGACTATGAAATTTAAGGGGAGGCTTGACCTTTGAACCTTGGTGTGTTATAGGATTGTGGTCTCTGGAACTAAGCTACAAGGAGCCATTGTGCCTCAATCAGCCACCATATTTGATTTCCAGGAAGCATACAAACTGAGTCACGAAATGGTAAGTTTTTCTCATTCACTTTTTATCCTGTTTTGAATTGTGTAATTGAACATGAGCCTGCAATGATGGTTACTCCTTTTTAGCTAAGACCTGTAGTATCTGGCTCAAGATAAAGCATTCCCCTATCTTATGGGGATACTATAAAGGCCCTTCCTCAAAGACGGGTATTGATCAAAAGTGAAACAAACCTCTCAGCTGCTGATTAACTAATGCAATTCCTAGGCACAACAGCCACTTTTGCAGCTTCTTCCTTCCACTTTGGAATTGGAGACACACTCTAGTACTTGTGTTCACATCCCTGCATCTTTCCAATGAGACAAAAGCCTCCTTTAGGATCATCTAGCATTGTACCGTGGGTTTTTTTGCTTTTGTTTTTGGTTTTTTGGGCAGGGCAATGAGGGTTAAGTGACTTGCCCAGTCACACAGCTAGTAAGTGTCAAGTGTCTGAGACTGGATTTGAACTCAGGTCCTCCTGAATCCAAGGCCAGTGCTTTATCCACTGTACCAACTAGCTGCCCCCTGTACTGTTCTTTTTTTTTTTTTTGCGGGGCAATGAGGGTTAAGTGACTTGCCCAGGGTCACACAGCTAGTGTCAAGTGCCTGAGGCTGGATTTGAACTCAGGATCTCCTGAATCCAGGGCCGGTGCTTTATCCACTGTGCCACCTAGCTACCCCCTTGTACTGTGTTCTTAAAGGACTCAGGAATATCCGGCTTTAGTGGCTAAGTGAAGAGAGCAGGGGGCTCTTCGTTCTCATTTTGTTCCTTCTTTAACTCCTCAACCCCACAAATATGATGTTCCCAAGGATCAGGCCCTTTTTTCTACAGTCTCTTCCAAAGGACCTCTCTGATCTACTCTTCTCTCCCAGTCACCCAGCCTGGGCTCAGGTGGCAGCTCTCTTACCCATATTTATCCATATAACCTTGGGCAAATTAATTGGCCTGTTTTTTTTCAGCTGTTAAATGAGAAGTTTGGACTAGGTGACCAAAGGCCCCTTCTAGACATAAAATCCCAGTCTCTGGTGTTATCTTTGTGGATTGCCATCCATAGAGATTTATAATCTTTCATCTCTTTATAATTCATTACTATCACTAATGCCAAATGTTTTCCACATCTGTTCCTTTCCTTACTTTTCTTATTGTCACCACCCTAGTCTCAGTACCCACCTCTTCATACATAAATTAGTTGTACTCATTTCCTCCCTCCAAATGAATTCCTGCACATGATGTCATGGTCATTCCCCCCAAATAAGGATTTGATGTTACTCTGCATTCCACCTCAGAAAACTTATAGCAACTTCTACTGTAGGATCAAGTCCAGACTTCTTTTCCTAATATTTCACTGTCTACTACATCATACCCCCTCTGACCATGTTTACCTTCTGCTCTTATCTAACTCATCTCTTCAAGTCCCCACACTACACTTTCCCACTTTTGATCCTAGTGAATCATACCTGGAACGCTGTCTTCTCTCTGTACAGACGAGATATGGTTCTCTGGGCCCATATCATATTCATACTACTGTGAATAGTGCATATTGTTAATTATCTTTCCCAGGCTTAGGCTTCATTTCCCTAACTAGACTGTAAGCTTCTTGAGGACAAGAGTCACATCTGTAACATTTTCCTCTCCCCCACCCTGAAACTAAGAACACTGCCTTGAAAAGTGATGCTCTGTGTTAGTTAATGTTATGTTGTCACCGGTGTTGCATGGACCTAATTACCAGATGGTTTTTCTTTTGTTTAGGCTCTAGCCATCAGTGATCATTATCCCGTGGAGGTGACACTGAAGAAAGCCTGAATCTCCATGACGACCATATTCACCTAACTTCCTTACTTCATCTACTTCCCTACCTTTCTCTCTACTTAATAACCATCTCTAGCAAAAACGACAGCCAAAGTCACCAAAAGAACTGAAAATGAGGGCTGATGCCTTCTTTTGACCTCATCCCCCTCATACAGGCTCCTAAATGTCAACACGAAAAGTATTCTATCATTAGATTTGGACAAACTGGCTATAGGATCTGCTAAAGACACAGGTGTTCTCTCTGATTTAGTTACAAATGCTAACTACTACCTTCATGGACCTGAAAAAGACAACTATGTGTATTGGGTTTTAAAACTGATACTTGATCCCAGTCAGGGGCCTGAAAACACCCATTTCTGAGTTGTTACAGAACTAAAACACAGGTAATTACAAAGACCTTAAATGGAATCTAAGAAAGCCTTTGATCAAGTCCACAGCCATTGTTCCCAGGAGTGATGATATATCCCACAGCCATACTCACCCATCACTATGAAAGAGCCTGATCCTGGCCACTGTCCTCTCTCTATGTAGTCTCCTCCTATTAGAATATAAGCTCTACAGATTTCTCAGTACTCTTAGCATAATGCTTGACATGTAAGTGCTTAATAAATGCTTTTCATTCATTCGTTATTCCCTGTTCTTCAGCACCCATTAAAGTGGTTCAGAATGTAAGCACACAGTAGATTCTACTACTATTTGTTGATGTGCCAAGTGTTCACCAGTGTATCTGCTCTACTCTTGTCTCCATAAATGACTGTAATGGTCCTGATTACATTTTGATTATCTCTCGATTCACATGCACTTGTGTTTAAATCTCAATGCAACGTAATTATAAGTGATTAGAGAAGCATGAAATAAAGCTTTTAGATCAGAAATGGTCCTTTAAGCTCAGATTTTTTTTTTTTTGCAGCTTTTAACAAAGGAGTTTTCTAGTGTCTCTTTCTCTCTTCCCCTTTCATTTGACCTTATTTGGATGAAACTCATCTGTGATTAGAGCTTTAACCAGCACAGGATCATAAGGGTTTTACCCTACACCATTAAGTGGGTAGGGATGGGAGTAAGGAGAGACTGCCCTTTTCTCCTCCAAAGAACTCTCAATGCTTTGCCCCAGTGTCTCCATGTGGCAGATACAGCACCACTGAGGCACAACTGCCCACAGGCCAATCCCATCAACACTCCAACTTTCTCAGATTCTTGGGGTATAAGCTATCTCCCAATTCAAATGAACTTGTCCCAGGCAAAGGATTCCTAGTTATAGCTCTGGCTGTGACCTGGACAAATCCTGACTCCACCTAACAGAGGAGTTAATGGAAGGATTATACCAATGAAGAAACAACAGGATTAAACCCTCAAAAACTTTGAGAAAACTGGTTTCTCACCATGGCAAGCTTTGTATATACTCTAGAGATGTTCACATCTGCAACATAGAACAAGGCTGTCTTTTTGTGTCCCAGTGGTAGAGACAGAGGAGGTCTCACAAACTCAGAAAGACAATGTACTGGAGTAAGGAAGTTTAAAAAAAACCATTCAGATTGGCAAAAATGTATAACCAGTCATACCTGTGTTTGTACCTATGTATGTGCATATACAAATGTGTATATACATACATGTGCATATATGACAAATTTATTACTATACAGGCAATTGGCCTTATTGGACTCTCTGTGACTAAACTGCACATGCTTACTCCCAGAAAGACATCTTGCAAATATGCTACAAATGAGAAGGGGGATGGGGTAAGAGTATAGGGATGCTTCACTGTAAATTCCTTTCCCACTTCCAGGAAAACACAAACCATTTTCTTTCTTTTTGGGGTGGAGGGTGGACAGGGAGAAACAATGGGTTGACTGGAAGTATAATGGCCACTCAGGTATGATCCCACTACTAACTGGTGTGGGAGTTTTGACCTACTCTGTTTCTGACATGGGTCCCTCTGTAAGCAGCCTGGGGTCTGAGCCCCACAACCCCCCACCTCTTGGGGCTTACCATTTTGGTACCAAACACCCAATCGGTTTTAGCCTATTATAGCTAAGAACTCCTGAGCTCAAGTGATCCATGAGCCTCAGCTTCCCCAGCTACAGATGTGTTCTACCACATCCTATTTTCTACTGCTGGCAGATCACAAATATCACTTTAGCATAAAGACATTACTATTGTTATTATATCCTTGTTAAAATCTCCATCTTGTTGTTCTTGTTCAGCCATTTCAGTTGTGTCAGATTCTTTGTGATCCCATTTGGGATTTTCTTAGCAAAGATACTGGAGTAGTTTGCCATTTTTTTCCTAGCTCATTTTACAGATGAGAAAACTGAGGCAAATAGGGTTAAGAGACTTCCCTAAGGTCACACAGCTAATTAAGTGTCTAAGGCCAGATTCAAACTTAGGAAGATGAGTCTTCCTGACTCCAGGCTACACTCTATCCACTGCAACACCAAGTACCAAATGAGTATTAGCATATACATGTATCACAGTTAATTCAGGGCAAAGCAGAGGAATATCACAGAGGTTTTAAAAAACACTTTAATTTCCTTGAATAAGACAAAAAGGTATACATCTCTGATGTGTCCCTTTGTGTAAGCCAGTACTTCACAGTTCAAGTTTGCTTTTGTGTAATGGGAAGATTTCATGTTACTTTTTACTACAGGTCAGAGGAACTATGAATCGTAGATATTTCCATTCTTCCCCATTTACAGTAAAAACACATCCTCTGATGCCCCATATATCCAAAATGAATTCAGTTCCTTAAAGGACTATTAGAATTTGCCAGGAAGAGATTTCTGTCCTTTGAATACAGCTGCTGTCAGTATTTTTCAAGAACTTTGGTGAGAAGTTCATTCAAACGGCCCACCATTGGTCTAGGGTCATCATTCAGTCCTGCTGCTATCATGGCATTCTCATATATCTGCAAAGCAAAAGGAAAGGGAAGAAATGCACATCAATGTGTAGTAGAAAAAAGAGCCAAAAAGCCACAGGGCTCTGGTTCAGATGACAGCAGAAGAGGACTAGGCTATTCTGAGCCTTCAGGGCAACAAAGGGGTGTCTCTCTACTCTAATGCATGGCACTAAATACACTTTCTTCTTGACTGATGTTAAGTTTCAAAATGGGATTTAAGGGGAAAACACAAATGTCTCTGCAGCAACCATAACTCCTTGCACATCATCACCAAAAAGTATTTAGGCATTTTCTACAGTAAGCTGGGAAAGCTCCAGAAGCATCATGACAAGAGAAGGAAAAGGGGGGTTTCTTCCTGAAGGCAGGAGCCCAAGGTCCTGAGGACTCTTCCTCAGAAAGACATTCTCATACTCACCTGGTCGATGAGCAGCTGGGCCAGGTCAGGCTGACTCTCCCTCAAGTGATGCAGCTTCCTGATCAGAGGATGCCTGAAATGGAGGCCACTGTGGTGAGAACGTTCCCAGGACCAGCTCTTACTTTGACGATGCCTGGACTATACCCTAGATACCTAAAGCACCCTGCCCTGATACTGCTGCACCTTATTTTAAACAATGACATACAGGAAGAATTTTAGATTTTTAAAAACTATACTAAAGGAGCTCATCATGTAAAAAATTCCTATCATAAATCCTTTATAAAATCAAGAATCTTTTTGTAAAATAAATAATGATTCTAACTGACCTGCTTTAAAAGATGGATTTTCAAATATGGTTTGCTTAAAGTGGAGCACAACTATGTACATCAAGTCAATGAAGGTGATTATCAGTTTTCTAATAATTTTCAGAAGTTCTTGGTGAACTGTTTTGTGTTTCTTCATTACTTTTTTCTTTTTTGGGGGGGGGGGGGCTGCGGGGCAATGAGGATTAAGTGACTTGCCTGAAGTCACAAAGCTAGTAAGTGTCAAGTGTCTGAGGCTGGAATTGAACTCAGGTCCTCTTGAATCCAGGGCCAGAGCTTTATCCACTGCTCTACCTAGCTGCCCCCCAAAAGGCTACGTTTAAAGAAAGTTAATGTAAATATATTAATTTGGTGATTTCTCCTTATTGAGTTATTATGAACAATCTGAGATTCAATTTATCAAATGTGAAAAAATATTTAAAATTAACTACAAGAGAGAATTAAAATAAATTATGAGGAAAAAAATTGGTTTACCTATAGGTTAAAAAGTTCTAATAGGAGCAGCTAGGTGGCACAATGGATAGAGCACCGGCCCAGGAGTCAGGAGTACCTGAGTTCAAATCCGACCTCAGACACTTAACACTTACTAGCTGTGTGACCCTGGGTAAGTCACTTAACCCTCATTGCCCCCCCCCAAAGTTCTAATAGATATATGCTATAAAATTTCATTGAGAATAACTGCAATTTCTTCAGGGCTTTCCACAGGTCCTTTGTATAGTAAGTAATTAGTTTTTATTTCTTCTAACTTATTCTGTACCCAGGGCAAGTCATTCTGCTTTACACCTTTACAGATGACACTTTTCTGCTGTAGTGATGGGGGAGCAAGAACATAATATTTTATCGGGTCACTGTGACTTCTTTTTGATCACAAACATTAATTTCTATTATGACGTAGATTCAATTTCCACCTCCTTGATCATTCAGAGAACTACTTTTTTGTACCAGTTTTCTATACTACTCTCCATACTCTGTCCCAGGACTCTGAGTAATGCTAATTATACGTTCACATCAGTAAATATTTATTATGCCCTGCACATTACAAAAGTCAAGTTTAAAATCCTGCAACCTAGATGCTAGGCCAAGGAAGAGGCAGTGGGGTCAAACTCAAGATTAATGCCAGCACTGCTGCTTGCTGGGGTATACCCTGGCCTGGGCCTCTCTGTTGGATCTACACCTCCCCATTCCTTCCCCCAATGACCTCAGACCCTCATTACCCCAGACACTATGTTTCACCCCTCCCTCCTCAATTTTAAGCCTCTCTTCTTAACAAACATGACAACCTTTCTTGCTCCATGATGGTACAAAGGAAGACACTTTATTAACTAAAAATTAGCTTGATAGTTTACTCAATCATTTATTACGAGGAAAATGCTGACTGAATCCCTAGGCATAGTCAGTTGTACCTTGTATTGATTTCAAGGGTGGGTTGTAGAATCTGGGCACGCTCCTCATTAGTTTTGGCCAACTGCTGCATGCGCAGGAAATGCCTGGCAGCCCCCATCTCCAACACAGTGATCATGGCAGGGTGGGTATCTAATCGATGAGTCACCTAAAAACCAAGTGA
The DNA here is from genome assembly GCF_019393635.1 of Dromiciops gliroides. Classification (NCBI taxonomy): domain Eukaryota; kingdom Metazoa; phylum Chordata; class Mammalia; order Microbiotheria; family Microbiotheriidae; genus Dromiciops; species Dromiciops gliroides. The sequence continues at coordinate 621,950,968 of NC_057861.1, read as the reverse complement.
GATGAGAAAGCATAGAAAGGAACACCAGGATTTTAATAAGGTGAATGTTCAAATTCCTCATAGACAACAAAACACGATGAACCATTAACTCTTCTTCTGAGGAAATATATTTTTACAAAAACTAGTTAGAAATATTTATCTAATTAAGGTTTCCTTCGCAACTATTCATCAATTATAAGAGCAAAATTTGAGAACCCGGTAAGTTATCCTTATGAGAAGACATATATGTTCAGGGTGTTTCATGTGTGCTTTGAGGGAGATATTGTTACAAAATTCTGATTGGGAATTACTCTTCCCTCCACTGTCCACGGTTCAGCCATTCCCCTGATTTCCCCCAGTTCAAAATAAGTCATTCTAAATCGTCCTCTGTCATAGTCTCTTATCCTCCTACTCTTCAACACAAATAATCCAGCTCCAAACCCCCCTGACTCTGCAATATCTTCTCCTTTTCTACAGCTCCTCCCTCTCAGTCACAATGGGCTGCTATCACTTTGCATTGGTGGTTGCATCAGTCTTTGATTGGATTTCTTTGCCTTAAAATTCTCCTTTCTCACCATCTCATGCTAAATACATCTGCTAAAATAATCGAGCTTCATTTTCATCATATCCCTTCCTTGTTCAAGAATGCATAATGTACTATTTTGGCCACCCTCACATCAGATCCAAAATCAGTCTAGTATTCAAGGTGCTTCATCAAACTCTGCCTACTCTACAAATTTCACTTGTCCTTAATTTACTTGAGGCACAGCTTGAGACAAGTTAATTATCTTTTCCTACAAGACCAATGTTTTCACTTGCGTGCCTTTGTTTCTGTTGCTCCATCACTTACAGATCAATCCATGTCCCTTATCATTCTCCAACAGATCCTTCCTTTGGACTGTACCTTCGTTTCCTCTGTAACCCTTCAACACTTAATTATGCCTTCATTTGGTCCCACTCTATATTAATTTTTATTTGTATCCCTTGGTAAATGTTCTTCAATTCCTGTGTTTATTAAGTTCTGCATTTCCAGTTAGATTCTCAAGGAGCTTTAAGCTTCTTGAGAACAAGGTTTATATCTTAATTCTTTTCTATATGCACACAGTAGCTCATGTAGTATTCCTCATTTAGTATTTGGTGAAAAACTGGAGCTCAAATTGTAAGCTTTGATTCCTTTTTCACCATTTTTCATGGTCCACCAAAAACTTTACTCTCCTGCTTTATTAGTCTCCTTGGATTCTCACCTTCTCTACAAAGCTTTTTTCCCCCTAAATAGAAGAAAGAGGTGGAAATCCAGGTTTATTCATTTTCTTTGCTTTGAAGACAATTATACATAATATAACCTGAGACACAATGAGACAAAATTAAATGTTCTCTGAACAGCCAGCTATTTGCTGCAATTTGTGCATAACTGTCTCATTGTATATTTAGTGCATTTGGCTATGTCAAGGTTATTTGTTTTAGTATATGAACTGAGAGGGAAGCCTATTTAACTTTTCCTGAATAGTGACAGGGCACAGTGCCATGAAAACACACACACACACACACACACACACACACACACACACACACACACACAATCTGTGTCTGAGGACTATTCATCACATTTTGCTTTTGTACCTGGTAGCCTCAAAGACCAAAGGCAGCCTCACCTTGACATTGGTGACCCGAGTACCCAGTGCATTTCTTATCCAGGCTGTTAGATCCTCTGCCTCCTTCTCTGAAAGACGTTCAGTAGCTAGAACAGAAAGAAAACTAGAAACTAAACTTTAATTGACACTGCCTACCAATGACTGTATGTTTGGGTTATATCCATGTACTCCCTCCAAATGGAAACCAAAATGACAAACTTCACTGCAAAACACCAATGGGCTGGAGATTTAAACTGGCTCTGTACCACAAGAGAAAAAAATGCATTGGCTAAGTAAAAGACTTTTATTTAAAACTAAGAGAGACAAAGAGGAAAGAACTTTTTTTTCTCACCTAGGATCTTGAAAAGGGTCCATTTCACCTTATTTGGAATAGCCAAAGTAGTATTACTTTTTAAATAAACAGACTAGGAAGCTTGATCAATTTCAAGGAGCCAAATCTCAACTATCTGAAAAACCTCCAGATTTCTGACGATTAAATCATTTGCCATTAATGCATCTTTAGCCAATCAATTTCTGTCTTAATAACCACTGTGAACATTATACAAATAGCTTTATAAAAGAAAAACATGCTAAATTCACTAATACATAGGACAGTAAAGAAAAGTTCTTTGAAGACTATGGGTTGTTTATGAGGGAGGGGATTGTCACTAAGTAAAAGACTGCACACTGTAGCCAGTCTGATGCTTTCTTTATCTCCACTATGGTTTATTGTAACATCTACCTTCTACTTCCTCTCCCCCATTTAAACAAAAACTAGAATTAAGTAATTAGGAAACACAGGCTGCCATGGCATGCTACTACCTACTAGTGGGAGAATGGGGACCTATAAATATGTAAGAAGCCCACCTTGAGAACCTTCCTCAAACTTCTCCTCTTTGTAGTGATCAACAACAATATCAGTTTCCACAGAAATCAGCTTCTTCTTGTCAAACTCTCGGAGATGCAGCAGGGTCAGTTCATCAAACTGCTCATAGCAGTAGAGTACCTGTGAAGAGCCAGATAGCATTTACATAGGCCAGGGTTACTAGAAGCCACTCATGGTGGTAGAATAACAAAGAATACAGTGAATTTAAAAAGATGCTTCTTTTATTCCACTGAATTTCCTAGTCAGGGTAGCCAATAATATACTGGGAAGAAGTTGCAGATTGTTTGAATTTTTTATTTTTTCAATCTTAATAGTATTTTATTTTTTTCCAGTTACATATAAAGATAGTTTTCAACATTTGTTTTTATAAGATTTTGAGATCCATATTTTTCTCCCTCCCTCCCTTGCATCCTCCCTCCCCAAGACAGAAAGCAATCTGATATAGGTTATGTATGTACAATCACATTTAACATACTTCTGCATTAGTCCTGTTGTGAAAAAAGAGTAAGAACAAAAGGAAAAAACCTCAAAAAAAAAAAAAAAAGTAGAAACAGTATGGTTCAATCTGCATTCAGATTCCACAGTTCTTTTTTCTGGTCGTGGCGAGCATTTTCATCATGAGTCCTTTAGAATTGTCTTAAGTCATCGTATTGCTGAGAGAAGCAAAGTCTATCACAGTTGATCATCACACAATGTTGCTGTACAATATTCTCTTGGTTCTGCTCACTTCACTCAGCATCAGTTGTTCGGAATTGGTTTTAGAAATAATTTATAACATGTAAAGCATCTGGCTCTGCTAAGGTACTAGAGACTCTGCTAAGACTGGGACTCTGGAACTAGATGCAAAATCCTTATCACTAGAGATGTACTTAGGAAATGAACCAGGTGACCTTTTAGTTCTTAAAGTCTACATGGACTAGATTAGAATATTTCATTATAGTTTCCTTTTTATGAAGGCTAAATGAGAAAAGATATTAACCAAAGCAAGTCCTCTTTTATAGAAGTCATTCATTTCTTTGTCAACATTCAAACACAATAGCTATAAAACTATAACTAACTTGGAGACTAGGAAGTATGAAATATCTCTCCTGGAATACATACATTAAATATATTAATATATTTACAAGATAGAAATGGAATATATATATTCTCAGAATATATACATTTTTGTTTTGTTTTGTTTTGGTGAGGCAATTGGGGTTAAGTGACTTGCCAAGGGTCACACAGCTAGTAAGTGTCAAATGTCTGAAGCTGGATTTGAACTCAGGTACTCCTGACTCCAGGGCCGGTGCTCTATCCACCGTGCCACCTAGCTGCCCCATATATACATTTTTTAAAACTTTAATCTAATCTAACTCTATACACTAGATACCTAGGAGAAGGTACAGAGGAACATAGGTAACCAGAAAACTGAGGCCACTCAGAGGTGACAAGAAGCAATAGGGAGCATAAAGATGATGAATTATTAAAGTTGGACCATGGAAAACCAGCATTTTACAGTGGAAAAGTACTGGACATGGAATCAAAAAGGCCTCAGTTCAAATCCTACTTCAGACACTTATTAGTCTTAAGACTCTGAGTAAGTTATATCATCACTTTGTGCCTCATTTTCCCCATCTGTAAAATGAGGGAGTTGGACTCGATTGGCTTTGCTTCATGTTCTAGATCCTATCTCAGCAACTTTAATTATATTTGTAAGAAGGTTAATTGCAGGCTTCTCTTAGTTGCTACTCAGTTGAGCCCATATGACTGTGATGGTTCACCTACCTCCATGTTCTTCTGCTTCATGGCCTCGTAGTACGGTGAATTTTCAGCCAGGTGTCGGTTGGGAGCACACAGGTAGTAGATGTTCCTGGTACCAGCCTTCATTCGGCTGGCATATTCCACAAGGCTGGTCAACTGGCCAGCCGGCAGAGCAGATGATTCATAACGCAAGAGCTTTGCAATATCCTCCTGGCAATGGAGGTAAGGGAAAATTTCAGGGATTAGCTCCAAGATGAACTGGGCCAGATTTTTCAGAGGACGAGGAAGTGATATTTTGCTCTAGTATGCTCTATTCTTATACAACCAGTCTCTCTAAGCATGGTACCTCTTAACCTCCCACCCCCATCTCAAGGCTTAAATATTTTCCATAGTGTAAAGAGTACTTCTTGGTAAGTAGGAAATCTGAGTTTTACATTAGCTTCTATCATTAAATACTGAACCATATGGCCTGTTTCCTCATATAAAATAGGGCATTAAAGCAAATGACTGCTAGGATTCCTTCCAGCTCAAAGATTATGAGACAGGTATCTAATGGAACTTAGGAATACAAAAGAGGGGGGCAGCTAGATGGTGCAGTGGATAGAGCACTGGCCCTGGATTCAGGAAGACCTGAGTTCAAATCCGGCCTCAGACCCTTGACACGTACTAGCTGTGTGACCCTGGGCAAGTCACTTAACCCCAATTGCCTCACCAAAAAAACCCCCCAAAAAACAAAAAAACAAAAGAGAGTAGTTTCAGCCATGGAATCTTCTGTGTTAGGTCTAAGGTTTCTTTTTATTTTTTTTTAAAGAGAGGCAATTGGGGTTAAGTGACTTGCCCAGGGTCACACAGCTAGTAAGTGTTAAGTATCTGAGGCCAGATTTAAACTCAAGTACTCCTGACTCCAGGGCCGGTGCTCTAACCACTGCGCCACCTAGCTGCCCTTAAGGTTTCTTATTAATGGGAATAAGATGATAACAGGGCAACTAGTTTGATAGGATGTTTCCATGACCTCCCCTGGGACTATCATGGGTGGTTCAGGACCCTGGAACCAATATATATCCTAAACTAAGGACTGTTTGGACTTGGGCTCAGTTTCTGGTTGAGAAGACATATGCTGGAAGTCCCGTCTCCACCCCCCAGCCTGACATCTCTGACCAAACAACTTCAAGAAGCACATGGTATGATACAATAAAAAACCCCAAAGGAACTAGGTAATCTGTTCATCCAAAAAGCCTAGGAATCAGAGAGCAACAGATGTTATCTTGGCCTGGTATAATTCCAAATTGAAGTGGGTTGGCTGGTCATGTCTTACAATAGTTATAAGGTATTCAACTAACTTGGATATCCTTGCAGGTAAGAAATGTGGCTGTCTCCAACCAAAGATTTTCTACTACCATGACCTAGTTATGGTCCCCAAAGCCCTCTTCTAGTTTATTCCTATTCTCTAGAAATTAACCTTTTTACAAGACTGAAATCAGTTAGATTATACAGAAACAGGAATCTAAAAGTTCATCCAGTTATTATTAGGAAATCCCATAGCAATCAGGTGAAACCAGACCAGATATACACATTATGGAAGGGGGGAAAAATATAAACCTGTCTATACCTTTTTTTTGTGTGTGTGAGGCAATTGGGGTTAAGTGACTTGCCCAGGGTCACACAGCTAGTAAGTGTTAAGTGTCTGAGGCCGGATTTGAACTCAGGTACTCCTGACTCCAGGGCCGGTGCTCTATCCACTGCACCACCTAGCTGCCGTTTCTTGAGGGCAGAGACATTTTGATTATTGTCTTTCTATCCTTAGCACTTAGCACAATAATTGGCACAGAGTAGATGCTTAATAAATTCCTTGTTAACTGACTGGTCCCTCCAGAGGAGTCTGGTGGTAAAATTGCTAATGATGCTTTAAAAAATATAGCATGATTAGGGCTATCCCTTCTGATAATTTGGGAGGGTCTTTTCATTGACACCATGTAGGAGGTGGATGAGATGTCAGATTTTTAAATACTGGGATAAATGAAAAAAGAAAATCATTGCCTTGCTATCCAGCCTGGAGCCCTTTACCCCTAGCACTGCTTTCTTCATATTTCTTCCCTAGACTTGTCCTGATTCATGATCTAAGACAGCCAAAAGAAAGCCTAAAAACATAAATCTCTTACCTTGACTTCCTGATCGGCAATAGTAACAATCCCCTCCCTCATAAACAACCCATAGTCTTCAAAGAACTTGGCGTATTTTTCAGGGTCTTTTTTGCTCTGATCAATGAAAAATTTTATCAGCCTCTGTTGTAAAACATCTCTGAGTTTTCTGCAGAAAGAAATTAAAATAAAAAAATTATCATAAGACATTAATCAAACACTTCCTTACTGGAGTAGTCCAACTCCTTGAGAGCAGAGGTTGGAACATTTTTCATTCCTGTATCTCCAACTTTTTGCACAGTTTTCTGTATACAGCAAACATTTAACAATGAACAAATCTCTAAGATTAAATTATGAGTAACCAGCAGAAAGAAATGTTAAAAATAACTAATAATCAGAGAAGTTAACACAATCTTGAGAGGATTTACTTCACATCTACCAAACTAGCAAAGATGCTAAAAAATGGAGAAACCCATTGTTGGCAGTGCTATGCTAAGAAAGGAATACTACTTCACTGGTGATTAAGCTCTGAATTGGATTGACAGTTACAGAAAACATACTGGAGCTGTGTGATAAAATCGCCAAATTGTTCATATTCTTTGACATAAAGCTTCCACTAAAGGAAAATATCCCAAGGAATCACAGCAAGAAAAGATCCAAATGCACAAAAATGTCCCTAACAACATTACTTGTAACAGTAAAAAAGCTGGAATTTTATTTACACCCACCCCCATTGGGAATGGATGAAAACACAATGGTATATGTATGTAATGGAATATTAATGTACTATATGAATGATCAATGTGAATAATTTAGAAAAACATGAGAAGATTTGTATGAAGTGATGTACAACAAAAAAACAGAAACAAAGGAGAATATAAACAATGGCAATTTTATAAATAAAATCAACTTGCAGAGATGATAATAAAATGCTGGTCAACTAAAATGCTTAATGTTAATAATATTGTCAGAGTCAAAAGAAGCATCCCTTCTTTCTGTTATAAGCAATGAACTGATTTTTAGGCATCTATTAGAAGAGACTGTTATAACAAAATATGGATTAACAAAATTAAAAACAAGAAATATAAAAGGAAAAAAAGTTATGAGCTGATGAAGCCCAAGGTTCTGTCTACCATAGCTCTCTGCCTCATTATGTCTTTTCCACATTTTTTCCCCTTCTATTTTACTGATAGCCTAGGCTGTTGGAAACAGGAGACTAAAAAGACACAGAGTTCTACACAATAATTCTCAGGGTTGTTGATCTAGAAGAAGCTTTCCAGATTCTGACTCCTCACCACCTTCACAGGGAATCATGCTGAACCAAAATCCCCCCATTAACCAAATATGCCACAACATCTCAAGGCTTCACACCTCCTCTCACACTGTGGACCTAAGCTCTTCCCTGCTCTAGGTGATAATGAGAAGGTGAAAAGATTCAGTTGAGGGTGAGTGAATTTATCTGACATTTTTCTTCAAAGGACCAGGCCAACGTGATATAGTCACAGAGTTTTAGATGAAAAGGGGATGTTGGTATATGTGAATCTTGTGATTTACTTGAGAATGTGACATCTAAACTTGTGTATTTTTAGAGCTCTTATTTCTCATCTGACAGCTTGGAACTTGATAAAAGTACAAAAACACTGGCTTGGAGTCCTCATTTTTAAATGCAATGTTTCCTCCTCTAACACACGTGCTTACCGGATGAGGGCACTTTCTTGAAGAAGCTCCCGGCTAAGATTCAGGGGAATATCCTCACTGTCCACAACACCTTGTGTATAAAAAAACAAAACAAAACAAAACACAGTCACCACCTCACAGTACTCTAATAAAAAGACTACTCCCTCCATTTTCCCAGCTAAAACTGAAAATGAGCTCAGCTGGTGGTGGTGGGGAAGTGAAAGAGAAGAAAAGATAATGGGAGACAACTGAGTGGTCTTCCAAGCATACTTTAAAAAAAAAATACAAATCTAGATCTAAGAACAAAAAAAGAGAACTGATCTATCAGAGAAGGTAGAGATCTCTGAAACCAGTGTCTGTAGTCACTTATCCTGATTGAATATACATTTAAAATGGTCTCAGACACAAAGACTGCCTGAATTGTTTGTTTATTTGGTTTTTTTTTGGGGGGGGGGGCGCACCAATGGGGGTTAAGTGACTTGCCCAGGGTCACACAGTTAGTAAGTGTCAAGTGTCTGAGGCCGGATTTGAACTCAGGTCCTCCTGAATCCAGGGCCGGTGCTTTATCCACTGTGCCACTTAGCTGCCCCCTGAATTGTTTTTTAAAAGGAATTTTCTGAGTGTCTTTTCAACAGAGACCTTTGGCACTATGTATCATTCACACATGTGACCAAGTTCCACCATTTCTGAGGAAGGGAGTAAAGAAGTCTAGCCCTCAAACCTCGCAGGAAGCGCAGCCACTTGGGCAGGATGTCAGAAGCTTTGGTCTGGATCAGAACTTTGCGGCTATAGAGTGCAACACTGGAGCCCAGCTCTCGGCTGACATCAAACATAGATGGCTTCTGTAGAACAGAGAGAAATAATATTAGGGATAACTACTTCAATGTAAATTTAAAAAAACTACAGAACAATTAAAGATGTATCTTGCAAAATTATAAAGAACAAGTTTGACCCCTGGAAGGAGATATGACATAAGAAGGCACTTCCCAGTGGGGTGGAGAGGAGTTTGGCAGGTGAAGAACATCAAATATGTCATATTTTTTCAATACAATGAGCAGTTTTTTTTCTTTTCTGATTTTTTTTCTTTTTAAAAAAACAATTATTATAAGGAATGGCTCTGGGAGGGGGTGAGGGAGAGATATTGGGAAATCAAGATGATGTAAAAACAAAAGATATTTTATTTTATATCAATATTTATTATATTACATATCAAAATATATTATGTCAATAAAAGTCAATTTTTTAAAAAAGCCAATGGGAATAACCAAGATATTGATTTTAACTGGAAATAGAGACTGTATAAAATAAGACTAGGTGTCTGGAATCAGGAAGGTATTTGTTCTTTCCAATTCCCCTCTTCTCCCTTCCTATCATGTCCTCACCCTCACCCAATAAAAGGTCCCAGCTGTGAAATATTCCTTGCTAAATTTTAACTAGAATTAATTAGGAAACCCTCGGGGATTTTTATTTTTAAAGTATGACTATGCCTTCATAATAAAACAATGGCATCTTAGAGTTTTTAATGATATTTAGCCAATGGGTTTGATATTTTTGGAAAGAGAACTACTCAATCTTTTTTTTTTTTTTAAATGGGGGGGCGGGGCAGTGAGGGTTAAGTAACTTGTCCAGGGTCACCCAGCTAGTAAATATCAAGTGTCTGAGGCCAGATTTGAACTCAGGTCCTCCTGAATCCAGGGCCGGTGCTTTATCTACTGCGCCACCCAGCTGCCCCCAAGAACTACTCAATCTTTTTACACTCTGTCTCCACCCCACCCTCTCTCTTTTTACTCTGTTTTGCTGTCAGGAACTGAACATCTTTATAAAAAGCACTGGAATCCTGCACAGTGGCACCCGGAAGAGAGAGAACCCATAGAGAGCAGCTGCTACCCACAAGGGGTACCCTTCAGTCACATTATTAGCCCAAAATAGGTTTAGGCTTAGAGTCCTATATGGTTAGATTTTTCTCTCTCCCTTGAAAAACATCACTTCAAAAGTTCCAAAATGCCTCTGACCCATATGTGGGAGTTTATCTATATTCACAACCCATCACATCTTTTAGACATGACTTTAAAGCACTATTTGTAGATAGGCAATTATTTATGCTATAATTTGATGAGGGAGATAAGGTGTTGCCACTGCTAGGAAATATTTTGACTTTTCTGTCCTTGTTATTCTATTTGGTCACAGGCTCCTATATTGGAAGTGACTGTGGGAAGTTCATTCTTAAGTAGAGGAATACATAATGCATTATTTTCCCTTCTGTAGTCTCACCACATCCCCTAAGAACAAAAATCAGAGCATGAGTATCTCACTGTTTCTGGCACATAGAAGATACTCCGTATGTTAAGTGGTGCATCAGTCTTGTAGTGGAGAATATAACGGGGCTTATCGTAAGCTTGGGCAACATAGCGGTAGAATTCCTCATGCTGCCATTCGCTAATGTCTTTAGAGTCCATCATCCAAAGTGCCTGCAAAAGGAGATAAATTGGGAAAGCAATCCACTTAAAATGTTTCTTTTCATCAAGTAAATATAGACAAGCATGTCTAACTTAATTTTTTAGTGATTCAACATCTGTAATGTTAGCTCCAGTCAACAAAATGGTGCTCAGGCCTGGATATCTTATAGTATTAGACTTAGCAAATCAATCAGTGGAGAACTGATTCTTTGTGTAAAATAGATGGGGTATTTATGGGTAGGCACGAAAAAAAATTCAGAAACAACTGTCCCCGTTCTCTGGCCTAACCATGCACTACTTTTGGAAGTGTTATAAAAGATATTCACAGAAGGCTGTTATAGAAATGGGAAGAAAACAAGAATGTATATGGCTTTGGGAGCAAGTATTTTGCCTTAGGACTCTCAGACTGATGAATAAGATAGAGATATTAAACATCCAGAGCAAAAACTTGCCTAGATGTATGTGGTTCAAAATAAAGTACCATTTAAGAATTGGATAAAGATGGATGACACCAAATAATCATTTATGCATCAATGTTAACTCGTAGGAAGGTCTGTAGTATAATGCCCCAGGGATCTGTCCTTCTCCCTATGCCAACTTTAAAAAAAATATCATGACTTAAATTGAAATCATGACTCAAGTCATCAATCAAATGGTGTAGTACAGTGGAAAGAACATTAACTCTGTAGTCAGAGGACCTAGACTGAAATCCTGCCTCTGGTGCGTATTACTTGTGTGACCTCAGGTAAAACCCTTAATCTCTCTGGGCATGGGTTTCATCATCTACAAAATGAGGGAGTGGGACTGGATGACCTCTGAAGTTCCTTCCGGGTCCAGATTTATGATGTTATCATGGGCCTTCTATCTGCCAAGCACTGGGATGCTAACAAGCCATGCTTTCCAAATTTGCAGACAATACAAAGCTGGTAGAGATAGTTAACACATGGCAGAGATCTTAAAAGATAAGACCTAGAATGATGGGCCACCCCTAAGAACATCAATCAATAAATATTTACTAAGTAGTTACTACATGCAAGGCACTATGCAAAGTGTTAGGCATACAATGACCAAAAAACTTATATAAGGATTCACAGACGAAATATAAAAATAAAGAGAGGTTAAATAGGAGGAGGTTAGGAAGGGAGGACACCCAGGCTTTGGGGGGGATGCAAAAAGGTTTCAGGTAGAAGGTGGTGCTGGAGCTGTGTCTTAATGAAAGAAAGGGATTCTATGAGAGAAGTGAGGAGAAAGTGTATTCTAGGCATGGGGGAAGACCAGAGAAAAGGCACTGAGATGAGAACAGAGAGGCTAGTTTTGCTGGACTGAAGAATGATTTGATTTTCCTTAAGTGCAGATCTGATCACAGCACTTCTGTACCCCCAAAATTTCAGTGAACTGAGATTTTTGAAATCCCTATTAATTTTATATTTATCATTAGTACATTTCATGTATCCAATTAGTTATAAAATCTCACTCTTTCTATCTCTACAACACTTCTTACATTCAATTACTCATATAATTGGCTACCACCTTATTTACTTCAGGTCCTCATCACTTGCCTAAACTATAGCAGTGATCCCTTAATAGGTATCCTTGCCTAAAGTCTCTCCACTCTAAACCATCCTGTTGCCTGCAGTTATTTTCCTTAGGCACATATCTGCCCATGTCACTCCCCTACTCAATAAACTACATTGGCTCCCTATTGCCTCTAGGATCAAATATAAACTCCTCTCTTTGTTTTTTAAAGTCTATCACTACTGATCCAACCATTCTGGAGAGCAATTTGGAACTATGCCTAAAGGGCAACCAAACTGTGCATACCCTTGAATCCAGAAATGCCATTAGTAGGTCTATATCACAAAGAGATGAGAGAGACACAGAGAGAAACAGAGACAGACACCTATTTGTACAAAAATATTTATAGCAGTTCTTTTTGTGGTGTCAGAGAACTGGAAACTGAGGGGATACCCATCAATTGGGGAATGGCTGAACAAATTGTGGTATATGAATGTAATGGAATACTATTGTGCTATAAGAAATGAACAACAGGCAGACTTCAGAAAAACCTGGACTTACATGAACTGATGCAAAATGAAATGAGCAGAACCAGAACATTATACACAGTAACAGCAATACTGTATGATGATCAACTGTGAATGACTTAGCTATTCTCAGCAATATAACTATCCAAGACAATTCCAAAGGACTCCTGATGAAAAATGCTACCCACATTCAGAGAAAGAATGGATGGAATCTGAATGCAGACTGGAGCATATTATTTTTCACTTTGTTTTGTTTTTTTCTTTTGGTCTGTTTCTTCTTTCACAACATGACTAATATGGAAATAGGTTTTACACCACAGCACACATATAACCTATATCAAAAATGCTTACTGTCTTAGAGAGGGAGATAAAGGAGGGAAGGAAAAATCTGGAACTCAAAAATTGTTTTGAATGAATTTTTAAATTGTGTTTACATATAATTTGGAAAAAATAAAATACAATTAAAAAATAAAGTCAATCTCTGATCATAATTCGCCAAACTCCAACACTGAATTATTCCCAACTTCTCCAGCACTGTTGTCTTTGTCATCATACCTTGCCCCCCATTCTTCAATCTCTTCCTTATCTACTAGCTCCTTCATTGTCACCTATGAATATGCCCATCTAACATAATTTTTAAAAAAAACCCAAAACCTTTACTACCATACTCTTCTATCTTTCACCCTATAGTTTTCTTCACTTTCTCAGATACTCTTTAAAAAAGTCATCTACATTCAGTAAATCCACTTTCTCTCCTCTACTTCTAATCAACCAAGTTTGCAAGCTTGGTGTCATACTCTAGTTCTCTTTCTTGCTTACCATACAGATCCAATCAGTTGCCAAAACGTGTAATTTCTTTCTCTATGATTTTTTTTACATACAAAAAGTCATCATGCTGGTTTGGGCCCGTATCATTTTTTGCCTAGACTACTGCAATAGCCTCTTAATTGGATTTCCTACACTTCAAATCTCTCCCCACTCCAATCTGTTCTCCACATACCTACCAAAATGATTTTCTTAAAGACTAATAAGTCTGACCGTATAACTCCTGTATTCAATAAACTCCAGTGATTCCCTATTACCTCCAGGATTAAATTTAGAGTTTTTGTCTTTTAAAGCACTTCACAAACATGTCACTTACTATCTTTCTTTTTTTGTTGTTGTTTTTTCTATCTTTCTAATCTTAAAGTCTACACCTCTTAAAACATTCTAGGCTTCAGTCCTAGAGGACACCTATTGCTCCTCAAACAAAATACTCCATCTCTCATCTTCAGGCCTCTGCACCACCTGTTACTCATACTTGGAATGTCCTCCTTCCCAACCTCTAGGGCCTAGAATCCTTGGCTTGCTTTAAAACCCAGCTCAAGCCAACTTGACTAGGATACCTTTCTTGTCCCTTTCTCCCCGCCCCCCCCTCCACCCCCTACCATCTTCTACATGGTTACCTTCCATCAATTCTCTCTTGTATGTTCTGATTTATATGTTGTTCCACCTCACCCCCATTTAGAATGTATATCCCTTGAAGACAAGGGCTGTTTTTGATTTATCTTTGTTCTCCCCTGCACTTTGTACCATCAATAGCACATAATAAGCATTTATTAAGTACTTGTTGATGGACTGATTGCTTATTTCTGTCTTCAAGTGTAGACAATATAACCATTTACTGAGGATTTTGAAGAGGGGATTTCTGTGCAGATGAGAATTGGACTGGTTACTGGAATCAGTTTTTGATAATAGAAATTTTCATTGCTTCTTCTTTTTTTTTTTTGGTGAGGCAATTGGGGTTAAGTGACTTGCCCAGGGTCACACAGCTAGTAAGTGTCAAATGTCTGAGGGCAGATTTGAACTCAGGTCCTCCTGAATCCAGGGCCGGTGCTCTACCCACTGCGCCATCTAGCTGCCCTTTTCATTGCTTCTTTCTGCTGGCCACTTGTTCCCAAGACCACATGTAGAATTCCTTTTGGGATCTTTGACAAACCCTTACCTGTAAAGTATTGATGCGTTTTCCATTTAGGTAAAGGGGAAAGCTAACAAAATTACTGTATTTTGTCACGACCTCTGGAAAAAAAAAAACCACAAGTATTACATTAATGATTAAAACTGAGAGTAAGAAAAGGTATTGGACCCTCTTGAATGAATTAACCAGCTAAAGGTAACAAGAGTCATCACCAGAATGTTGACCACAGCAACTCATGGGTTATAATCTAACTATGTAGAGGAGATGAAACCATGCATTTTACGAAGGATTCAAGTAAGTAGATTTAGGGGCATGTAGCTGATTGTGTCATCTGTGGTAGACAGGAGAAGGAAATAACTGGCCAGGCAGGGAAGATTTCAAATGGAATATTTCAAAATACTAAGATATACTGAACACAGAAAACTGTAAAGGTAATGAGACTGAGTAAAAATCCTTTGCAATATTTCTCTTTTTATAAGGTCTAAGTGAAAACGTTGACCAAATGGCAATAATGCGACTAGTCAGAAAGCTGTATCAGACACAGGGAAGTGTAGCAAAAAGGGTGACCGCCTTGCAGTCAGAAGACTTGAGTGTGAGTCCTTGCTCCACCATGTAACAAAATGTAACCATGGACAATGAACCTACCAACCTCCCAGAGTTATGAAGGGAAAAATGCTTTTT
The DNA here is from genome assembly GCF_019393635.1 of Dromiciops gliroides. Taxonomy (NCBI): domain Eukaryota; kingdom Metazoa; phylum Chordata; class Mammalia; order Microbiotheria; family Microbiotheriidae; genus Dromiciops; species Dromiciops gliroides. The sequence continues at coordinate 621,935,778 of NC_057861.1, read as the reverse complement.
GAAACTGCAAAATTCAGGTGTAAATTCTACTACATTATGATTATTATAATACCAACCCATTCATAAGAATTTTCCCCTTCATGTACACACACACATCTTTTTATTGGTCCCTGACTACCTTTTCCTCTTATTGCTACCTTTCAAAAGTTAGCTATGATTTTCATCAACAGTCCCACATAAGAGAGCACCACTACTCCTCACTCATGCCCCACCCCAAGGAGTTTCTGTGGAACTATAGTACAAAGCAGAGATCATGGAAGAGGTAAATCTTAAGATTCAGCTGTTCACTACTCACAGACCAGGTCTAGGTTGCAGAGCCTGAGGTCTGTCAAAGGGCAAAGGGTCTTTCTTTCCTTCTCTGCTCACCTCGTACTCGGTCTTCACTGGCAAATTCTTTGCAGTCTGATTTAAGGTGGATGATTATTTTGGTTCCAGTTCTAACACCTGAAGCTTCTGCAATTTCAAATACTCCAGAGCTAAGTGGAAAAGAAGGGGAAAAAATAATGCCATGTAAGTACTAATAAATCTTATAACAGAAAATCAGTTATTTTACCTCAGGACATTTTCAAAGGCTAGACAAAAACTAAGCACAGATCCTTTAGGGCCATCCAGAGTAAGGAATAATGACAGCTATTTGCTTGATCACAGCTGTTTCTCCTAATACATGCAATGGTAACCAAGATGACAGCTTCCACTTTATGAAAACTACAGAGCAACAGTGAGCATGCTGTCCTAGAAAGTGCATTCATTCCACCTGGTGCCTGAAGTCCTGGTTTCTCCCCCTAACAGCTAGGAAGTGGTTCATGAAGTCAATCACTTCCCTTCTCACAGCCTTGATTTCCTATTCTGTAAAATAAGTACAGTAATGCTTGCACTTATAGAAATATACAAGATTATGATTTATAGGCAACTGGTGGTACAATGGATAGAGTGATGAGTCTGGGGTTGGAAAGTCCTGAGGACAAATCAAGCCTCAGACACTTACTAGCTATGAAACCCTAAGCAAGTCACTTAACCTCTGTCTGCTTTGGTTTTATCAACTGTAAAATGGGGATAATATCAACACCTCCCTCCCAGGGTTGTTGTCAGGATCAAATGAAATATTATTTGTAAAGCACTTAGCACAGTTCCTGCCACATAGACACTTAAATGCTTGTTACCTTCCCCTTCCCTTTATAATAAAGGGAAATTTAGGGCTCTGACAACTGCTGCTCTGACCTGGGGAAGACTGTTTAGTAGTTGTTGCTCTAACAAGAAGGAATTCTGGAAGAGTTCTGGAAGGCTAAAAATATAATACTGAATAATCTGGAAAGATTTCTACTTTCCTGAGACCTACCTAGGGATGTGCTGGTAAATGTTTAACAACTGGCTATTAATTCAGAATAAAAAAATATACATGACATAACTTTAAGTTTAATCTACATCACCTTTTTTTTCCTATCACTTTCTTTAAATCTAGACCTGTCAAATTCAAATAAAAATGGGGTCACTAAGCATTAGGTAAGGATCCCTGTGGGCAGTATACTGACTTGGAAAACCACATATTAACATCATCTATGTTCTATTGTATTTTTATTTGTTTTATTATATATTTTCCAGTTGCATGTTAATTCAGCTCAAGGTGCAGTTGTTTGACACCTCTTCTCTAGACAATCAATAAAACCAGCCCTAATTTGTAGCATTTGCCAGTTTCTAAGGTAGAAATGCTCTCATTGAAAATTTAACAACTGATACCCCCCCCCCCCCGCCCGCCTTCATATAAGCTGGTTCCAGGACATCTCTGGTCCTATCTATTGTTTTTTATGCTCTTCCTTCCAGGTCTCATGTCTCTACAAAACAGAAGAAAACCAAATGGAAAAATCTGCAAAAACATAGGAAGGATAGGAAGAACCAGAAAAGGGGACCTTAGGATCTTGCCTAAGTATTAATTTGGTTTTATTTTCATAAAATAAACATTGGAAGTGTGTAGCAGTGGCAGTTTTCAGAGTTATAAATAACTGAATAAATATTTATTTAGTACTTCCGTTAAACTGCAGAGTTGCTGGTATTAGTGTCAGATAAGATATAATGGAATAAAAATAAGACAACATGCTTTAGAAAATCAAAAGCAATGTGAAATTTGTTAAGGCTATAGAAGTCATTTTGTTTAAACCAAGCTATGCTTTGAAAACATCTACACAACTTGTGAGAAATTCCACCCACCTGTGATTATTTATTTTGGGGGCAGGGAAGAGCAACAAAAACCACTCCTTTATTAGACAACATCTTTGGAAACTTAGGGGAAAAGTAACAAAACTGTCCATATTCTCTGACACAGAGTTCACTAAACATCAAACTCACAAGGATATAAAAGGCTGGGAAAAGAACGTTCTTTGTATGCCAAAAAATTTATAGAAGCATTTTTTGTAGTAGCTAAGGATTGGAAACAAAGTAGATGCCCATACATTGGAGAATGGCTAAATAAACTGTAGGTACATGAATGTGATGAGATGTTATTAGTGTTCTTAGAAATAACGAATACAGAAAAGCATAGGGAGACTGAAGTGAAACAATGCAAAGTAAACAGAACCAGAAAATCATTATACCAAATGACTAAAACAACACAAATGGAAAGAACACTAACAATAAAAACAACAAAGCAATCCAAAGCGAATGTTACAAATGAGAAAGCATTTCTACTTGTTTCTTTGCACAGGTGGAGCAATATGGTGGTAAAATTCTGCAGCTAATGTCACTTTTGGGTTATGTTTAGTTTAACCCACCTGTTTTAAAATATTTTAAAAACATTCATTGTGGTAAGCTCAGTGGAAGACAGTGGGGATGATTCAGTGGGGAATGTAATAAAAAAACCACAAGATTCCAATGTTTTGTTGTTGTTTTTTACCCCTAAAGTTCAATATCTCAAGATGAAGACACTGTGGAAGCTGATGAGAATGCTGCAGACTTGTTCTCTTCAAAACATACAGGAAAATATAAAGATATATATAAATATAATACAAGAATGAAAGAAAGAAACCAGAATGCCATGAATACTAACAGAAAAGAAAATCAGGTAGCTTGGGAAGAATAAAATTAATATCCTTTGGAAGAAGGAAATTGAAGCTGAAGTTTAAACTTAAAAGATTTAACTTCTCTTTTTACTATCAAGAAGCCCTCTTGCTGGAGCAAGTAGAAGGATTAGCCTTGGTACTTGGTAGGGAGGAGGAAGGCCACCTCTTCATCTGAGATAAGTGACAAAGGAAAGAGTAGCAAAAGCAACAGAGGAGAAGGGAAACATCTTCTTTTGTCTACTTGCTCCTTCTCTACAGCCAAAAAACATGCCCATATCCATCCTGCTATTGCTTATCTCTTCTATCCTTTATGGCTAAGCTCCTTGAGAAGGCTGTATATAATAGGTGTCTCCACTTTCTTTGATCTCTCTCTTTTTAACTGCCTATAATCCAGCTTCTAAACTCAAATCCGGCCTCAGACACTTAACACTTACTAGGTGTGTGACCCTGGGCAAGTCACTTAACCTCAATTGCCTCACTAAAAACAAACAAAAAAAAAGTAAAAGGAAAAAGGGAAAGGTTTTTTTAAAAAAAATGATGTGGAAGACTGCAGGAAGGGATCAGGCCCAGACTGCAGAGTGTATGAATGAGGAGTAAGTGAAACAATGTTGGAAGAATAGGTTGGAGCCAGATTGTAAAGTGTCCATCTCCAAAGCCAGAGGGATGGGTAATGCGAAGTAAGCATCAAGTGCCTGAGGCCGGATTTGAACTCAGGTACTCCTGACTCCAGGGCCGGTACTCTATCCACTGCGCCACCTAGCTGCCCCAAGGAGCTTACAGTCCAATGGGGAAATATGACACATAAAAAGAAGCTGAATTGAGATGGGGAGTGTAATATGAAGTCCTGCAGCTGCTGTGGGAAGTGATCTGAGGAGGTGTGAATTACAAAGATGATTTCATGTTTCAGAACAATGAGTTTAGAAGCTGGATTACTGGGCAAGTCACTTAACTCTCATTGCCCTGCCCCTGCCCCCGCCCCCAAAAAAAGGCTGTAGAGGGGTCAAGGAGAGTGAGAAATGAGAAAAGCCACTGAATGTCCTTTGGAGAGAGCAGGTTCAGTAGAATGATGAGGCTGGAAGCTGGACTGCAGGGAGTTAAGAATAGAGGACAAAGTAGACACACCTATTGTCAAAGAACTATAGGATAGTGGAGATGGAAGGAAGTGGGGTGGAGGAGATAGTAGCAAAAGGCATCTGCTGAGTGATAGGAGATGAGAAGGGAAGAAGAGGGAGCTCTTCAATTTTTTCTGTAAAATATGAGGCAAGGTTCTCAGCTGAGGGGGGGGGAGGGAGATACGGGAGGTTTGAGGAAGGATGAAAAGATTTGGGAAGTGAGTTAACTAGAAGGTATAGAAGGTTTTGCCTTCTACAAAGACCACTTTGGGCCACTTGAGGTTGTATAGCATAAATTCCTATTTTCTCCTCCTTCATTCATTAGCAAGTGTATAGAAACAAAGGCAGTGGATTGTGAGAGTTATCCAAGGCTAAGGTTTGACAGGGAAAGATCTGCAATATGATAAGAGGGCCAGGGACAAAAGAGAAGAGGAAAATGTAGATGTGAACTGGCTCACCAAGGAGCCAAGATGGAGAAGAGAAGAGAGACTGAGTAGTATAAGGAAGGATTAATGGCCTTAAGAGAACTGAGGAATCAAAAGAAGTCCTGGTATGGGTTTGGTAAGGGAAGGAAGAGGGAGTGGTGAAACACCATATTAAGGAAACCTTGGAATTCTTGAACATAGAGGTGGAGTATTTGTGGGTGATATCAAGATTCTGGATATGGCCACCTTTGTGGCCGAAGTGGGTGGAGGAGTAAGTCATGGGAGTGAGTAGGTTAAGGAACTGAGTGGATAGGGTGTTTGATGAAGAGTCAACATATATGCTGAGATCCCTTAGTCTGAGGGGAGGAGAGAAAAACTGTGAGTCAGCTATTGAACTCAATGAGAAAAGAAGGGGAATGACCTGGAGGTCTGTAGAACAACAGTGGGGTAAACTCAAATAGAAATGATCCTCCCCCAATTAAATACTAAATTGGAAATCCTGAAAATTAAAGGAGAGATTAATAAAAATGAAAGTAAGAAAACTATAGAATTAATCAATAAAATTAAGAGCTGGTTTTATGAAAAAAAAAATCAATAAAATAGATAAACCTTTGGTTAATTTGATTAAAAAAAGAAAGAAGAGGCAGCTAGGTGGCGCAGTGGATAGAGCACCGGCCCTGGATTCAGGAGGACCTGAGTTCAAATCCGGCCTCAGACACTTAACACTTACTAGCTGTGTGACCCTGGGCAAGTCACTTAACCCTAATTGCCCCGCCAAAAAAAAAGAAGAAAAACAAATTATCAGTATCAAAAATGAAAGGAGTAAATTCACCACCAATGAAGTGGAAATTAAAGCAATAATTAGGAGCTATTTTACTCATCAACTGTATGCCAATAAATTTGATAATCTAAATGAAACTGATGAATATTTACAAAAATATAAACTGCCCAGCTTAACAGAAGAGGAAATAAAATCCTTAAACAAGGCCATCTTAGAAAAAGAAATTGAACAAACCATCAATGAAGTCCCTTAGAAAAAATCCCCAGGGTCAGATGGGTTTACAAGTTAATTCTACCAAACATTTAAAAAACAATTAATTCCAATACTACACAAATTATTTGGAAAAATAGGTGAAGGAGCTCTACCAAATTCCTTTTATGATACAAATATGGTGTTGATGCCTAAATCAGGCAGAGCCAAAACAGAGAAAGAAAATTATAGACCAATTTCCCTAGTGATTTTTTTTTTTTTTTGGTGAGGCAATTGGGGTTAAGTGACTTGCCCAGGGTCACACAGCTAGTATGTGTCAAGTGTCTGAGGCCAGAGTTCAACTCTGGTTCTCCTGACTCCAGGGCTCTATCCATTCTGCCACCTAGCTGCCCCCCTAATGAATATTGAAGCAAAAATCTTAAATAAAATATTAGCAAGGAGATTATAGCAATTCATCACCAAGATAATAGAGTCTGACCAGGTGGGATTTATACCAGGAATGCAGAGCTGGTTCAACATTAGGAAAACTATCAACATAATAAAAAAAAAAAAAGATCCCTGGAGGCTGCATACTGACTTAAAATACCACAAATTAACATTATCTATGTTATATTATATTTTTGTCAAACATTCCCCAATTACATGGGGAGCGGGGGGGGGGGGGGGGGCGGCAGCAATGAGGGTTAAGTGACTTACCCAGGGTCACACAGCTAGTAAGTGTCAAGTGTCTGAGGCCAGATTTGAACTCAGGTCCTCCTGAATCCTGGGCCAGTGCTTTATCCACTGCACCACCTAGTGGCCCCCCAATTACATTTTAATCTGGTTCTGAGTTCCTGAGTTTTTCAGCTGCTAGTTTGATACCTCTGCTGTAAACAAATTACCAGGATTTTAACTGAGTGGTAAATATAGATTTACATGTTATACACAGCAACATTCTGCAATGATCAACTGTGATAGACTTAGCTCTTCTAAGCAATACAATGACTCAAGACAATTCCAAAGGACTCATGATGGAAAATGCTCTCCACATACAGAAAAAAAGAACTGTGGAATTTGAATGCAGATTGAACCATACTATTTCTACTTTTTTTGGGGGGAGGTTTTTCCCTTTTGTTCTGATGCTTTTTTCACAACTCGACTAATGCAGAAATATATTTAATGTGATTGTACATATATAATCTATATGAGATTGCTTTCTGTCTTGGGAAGGGGGGAGGGAAGGGAGGGAGGGAAGGGAGGGAGAGAGAAAAATCTGGAACTCAAAATCTTATAAAAACAAATGTTGAGGGGGCAGCTAGATGGCACAGTGGATAAAGCACTGGCCCTGGATTCAGGAGTACCTGAGTTCAAATCCGGCCTCAGACACTTAACATTTACTAGCTGTGTGACCCTGGGCAAGTCACTTAACCCCCAATTGCCTCACCAAAAAAAAAAAAGAAAAGAAAAAAAAAATGTTGAAAACTATCTTTACATGTAACTGGAAAACAATAAAATACTATTAAGACCAGATGAATGAATGAATGAATGAAAAGGGGAAAAAAAGAAAAAAATATATAGATTATATGAATCTCAAAGGAGGAGAGGTTCCTCAGTGGCTGAGATATAGGGAAAACCTGGAAGTGGCAATGGGGAGCAAGAAGTATTCTAACTTCCCTACCTCAAACAGTGAGTCAAGGGAAATGAGTGAAAATGCATCCAATACAGGAAAGAGTGGCCAGGCAGGCTGTTATTAGGAGAGAGCTAGGTCTTGATGACTGCTAAAATACAGGAGTGGGAGAGTTAAAGACTGAGGATTTGTTGTCTATGAAAAAGGCACTCCAAAGAGTACTGTGGATCGAATGGGAAATGTTTGGTTTAGACTCTGGAGTGGAAGGTTTGAGTGGGAAGGAAATAAAGAATTGGGTGGTAGGGGAGGGTTTGGATAATGACCCACAGGGGTTCTGAATCACTGGGAAATACAAGGTATGATCAGATGTGGTTACAATCATCAATGAAAACATGCCACTCAATGGCATCTTTGTGATGCCATCTCTATCCTGTGAAAAGTGCAGGGACAGACCCTAAGGCTAATAAGGTCTGGGGTCTTGCTGGCATATAAGTTAAATGGAAATTGCTGACCACTTGCAGGCCACTTGTTCTGCTGTTCTCAGTAAATGGTGCTTCATGCTATGAAAAAAACCACCAACCCTCCCCCTTTGATATTCCCAAGCTGTCTACTAGGATGTCAATACATTACATGCCAAAAGGAGGTTGGAGATAAAAAAAGGAGACAAACGCAGCCCAAGATGAAAGAAACCCAGTCAGATGAGAGGCCCCATTTCACTTCTCTTCCCCCCAAAGGCTAGAGATGAGGTAGCAGGAAATGAGAGGCCTGAAGTCAGAAGGAAGGCTGCTTCTCTTCCAGGAAGGGTCTCCACATCACAGAAGAGTTCAGGGCATAACAAGAGATTGAAGTTCCCTTGTTCTGGGGCAGATAAAAGTTGTTTAATTGTATCAACTGGTCCCATTCCCTCAAAGAATGCACAGAACAGGAAACAGAAGGCCCAGAGGCAGAGGAAAGTCTCACTCCTCTCTTCACCTGAGACTGAAGATCAGGTGAGGACGACCATAAAGTGGAAGTGAAAGTGCAGAGAGTCATGGTGGCACAGATGAAAAGTTGGTTTGTCCTTTGCTGCCTAGGAGACATGAGCAGCAGGAGATGGAAGATGGGTGGTCAGAAGGAAGATATTCGACAAATGTTAAATAAACTTAGTATTTGAAATCCTGAAATACTTCAAGAAATCAAAACTGCATCAGTCCAAGTATTCCCTCCATGTATGGAATGAAATCTCATTACTGCAGAGACCAAAAACTTCATTACCTGATGTCTAACCCTCTGGTGATAAGGTAAGCTGAATAAAAGATTCAATTTGGTATCTTGGATTTTCAACTCAGTCACATAAGAAATATTTGGAAAGAGCCTACTTACTATATGAAAGGAACTGACAGAAATAGCTGAAATAAAAGCCTGCAGAATTACCTATATCGCACTTGGCTGAGAACTCACTATTTTCCACAGCAAGCATCATTGGCTTATCAGAAACTGATATACAAAAGTCACCTAAAAAAAACCAAACAGATTCTTTCCATCCCAGGGCTTTTAAGTAGTTACTCTTAATTCTTTCCAAATGAGTGATTTTTCAACTTGGATTTCAGCTGTAAACAGGAGATACCTGTTCACCTGGATGGGAAAAAAATCTTGAACCTTCCTTTTGTAATATTTCCAAGCAATCTACTAGGTTGTCAATACACTACATTCCAAGTGCTGTTCCTTAGCACCCAGCTCTTCTTCAGACACTCACCCATCTGAGAGCCACTGGTAAGCTGGGTTTCCAGGCTCTGCTGATTGTGAATAAACTTCCACCTTGTCAGCTACCATGAATGCAGAGTAAAAGCCCACTCCAAACTTCCCGATGATCTTGCTACTTGTCTCACTCTGGTTCTGCAGGGCATCCAGAAATGCCTGTGGTGAAAAGGGGGAGGGAGAGTAGTCAGGGTTTACTATGTTGGGGTACCTACTACTACAAGGAGGTAATTGGCAGATGTGTTCATTATACAACCTTCCCAAAAGATCTCCAAGCTCAACCCAAATGAGGAGTCCCTTATGGGGACATGCCTGAATCACTGATGTTTCTTTCCATGCTGCTTTTCTTGTGGGTCAAGATGGTCTTTCATGAATAAACCTTGATGATCTCCCTTAAGCCTCTCTGGGCAGTGAACAAAGTTTTGCTATGACCTTCAGCATGTGGGCCATGGTTGTTTTCCTGTTGGTATCATCTGACACCTATGTCTCTGCCCTAAAGGATAAAGGGAAAGGATTGGGGAAACACATCTCTACTATCCAGGGGAAGAGTAGAACCAGGGAGAACACATGATTCATTGAAAGAAATGGAAAGCATTTAAAGCTGTAAATAAGACAAAAAGATAGCAACAAGGCAAGAGGGAAACTCTAACCTGTGTCAAGAGGTTCAAAGATAGAATAATCTAACAATCAACCAGAAAGCATTAATCACGCAGCAGCCCTATGCTAGGCCTGGGAAAACAAAGGCAAAAAGTGGAACAGTTCCTGCTCTGCAGTAGCTAACATTCAATTGGTAGAGATGTGTACATAAACAGATATGTACAAAATAAACACAAAGTAAATGAATTGATGGGAAAGGACAAAGGAAACAGGGGGAGGGGAAATACAAAGAAGGATAGAAAAAAGCCTACAGACCACTTAGAGCTAGGTAATACATCCTGGGCTCTTCCTGTAGATGGGAGGAGCCAAACTATCTCTGGAGGAAGGACTACGTTATGTTGCAAGGAATGATGATTTAGATCTATAGGTGACATCAAATAAAAAGTCATTCAATAATGCTGAGAGGGAGAAAGAGAAGCTATTGTTGAAGACTCCCTGTTGAAAAGTGTATAGGCTGCTATCAGTTAACCTGACATATAAACCAGAGGTCTACTGTCTTCCTGAGATTTGTATCTAGGTTGAGAACCTCCAGAAAACTATCAAAATGGTCATTAACCACTTCTGGAGATTAATGTGGGGATACATGATACCAGAAACCTAGAAAGCACTTCTTTTTTTTTTTTTTTTTTTTTTTTTTTTTAGTGAGGCAATTGGGGTTAAGTGACTTGCCCAGGGTCACACAGCTAGTTAAGTGTTAAGTGTCTGAGGCCGGATTTGAACTCAGGTACTCCTGATTCCAGGGCCGGTGCTCTATCCACTGCGCCATCTAGCTGCCCCTAGAAAGCACTTCTAAGGATTACAAAGACCTGGGGTAAAAACCATAGATCCTGGGGGACCGAGGTGAAGGGTGCACCTAGCTAAGAAGTTAGTGTCTAGGGGGGCAGCTAGGTGGCACAGTGGATAAAGTACTGGCCCTGGATTCAGGAGGAACTGAGTTCAAATCGGGCCTCAGACACTTGACACTTACTGGCTGTGTGACCTTGGGCAAGTCAATTAACCCTCATTGTACCTCTTTAAAAAAAAAAAAAGAAGTTAGTGTCTAAGAAAAAAATTTGGATTTCTTGGTCACAGGACAAATAAAGCAATGGTAGGTTTTTGGCAAGGGGTGGAAAGATTCCCTTTGTTTAAAAAAAAATTGCACAGAATTTTGTAAATCCAAAAAGGGAGCTAGAGGAAAAAGGCTTTCTACATAGTTCTGACAAGCCTGGCACCACAGAGGTACTACATACAACAGAGGAAGAATAGTGAAGATGGAATCAGTAATTCATCCAACAAGAGTCAGCAATAAAAAACCCATAGACTTGGGATGAATTCGTACACAAATGTACAAAGTACAAGTAACACATAAATGAACTAGAGTTTTTAATGCAAAGAGGTTTCAGTTAAATAAAATCAACTCTACAAAAACAGGTGGGAGAGACATGGCCAGACAAGTTTTTTGTGAAACTATATGGAGGTTTTAGTGGCCTTTTGCCTTAATATAAGCCAACTGTTGTCTAATATAATAGTGAAAAGGCTAATGCTATCTAAGCTGCATTAAGAAAGACATAGTGTCTAGAATGAAAGAGATAATATTTTTGCTAAATCCAGTGTGTGGCATCAGAAAAAACAAAGATAACCTAGAGTAAGCTCCCAAAAGTATGTTGAAGACAGTGCAAAGGCTGGAGAACATGACATATGTGATTTGGTTGAAGCCTGGGGATACTTAGCCTGAAAAAGATTTAGGAAAGAGATGATGGCTGCCTTCAGGTATTTAGAGAACTGTCACGAAGGAATTAGACTTGTTCTGTTTGGTCCCAGAGAACAGAACTAGGAGAAAGAGGAAGACGATGCAGACATATATTCTGCTTATTATAAGGAAACTCTTTAAAAGTTCAAGTTACATAGAAGTGGAATGGGCTCCTCTTCACTGTGGTCTTTAAGCACATACAGGTTGATTTGGATGGCATCTGAGGTCCCATCTATCTCTTAAGAGTCTCCATGATTTTGTGAAGTAACTAATTGTCCTCAGAAATACCTAGCCTGCCTTCAACATCAACTGCTTCTCCCTTTCTATTACCCTTATTTGCTCCTTACTGTCCCCCTCCTACCTTCAGACTAACTCATTGTCCTTCTTATGTCTGACTGGCTTTTCCATTTGCATCCTACTATCCTCAGTTTACTTATTTCTCTTGATGGCTTTACCAGCCTGAGAAACCCAGGCACTTCCATTTCATCTTTGGTCTGTTGCTCTTCTTTCCTACATATTCAACTAATAGCTAAACTCTACCTATGTAATGCTCCTTGTATCCATTTTCTCCTTTCCAAATTCATTTTGCCATTAACTTATTTAGGTCATCTTTATCTCCTAAACTGGATAATAGTCTATTAACCTGTTTTCCTGTGTCCATCAGCCTGTCCTTTCTTCACACTATTGTCTGTCTGTGTATAGATAGATAGATAGATAGATAGATAGATAGATAGATAGATAGATAGATAGATAGATATAGATCCTAATGTACCATTCAGATAATATTGCTACACTCCTTAAGACCATTCAGTAGGTCCATCCCATTCAAGGCCCTCCACAAGCTAGCACCAATCTACCTTTCTACTCTTATTTTACAAAATTTGATGTGTCCTATGTTCCAATGAAATCTGATTATTCTTCTGCCTCCATTCTTGTCTTGATCTCTCACACTGCTTAAGCAGGCTGTCATCCTTGGAATGAACTTTCTACCTCCTTTCCAAGGCCCTGTGCATGCCCATCTTTGTCTACTGAAATCTCTCTTACTTAAAGGCTCAACTATGATACTAAACCCTCCATAAAGTCTGAAAATAATCTCATTCTGTTCAGATTTCTCAGAGTATTCTATCTGGAGCAGTCATTTATTTATATGCTCTATGAGTCATTTTTCACCCCAATCCCTCAAATAGTCAGTAAACTCTCTGAAGATGGACATATTGTATTTCATCGCTGTAATCCTTCTGCCCAACAGTATGCATCATATTACAAACACTTATCATATTTGTTGTATTGGTGAGAAATGATTTTTGTAATTACTACCCCAAAGAATGATAAAAAGTTGCTCCCCTTCCAAGCAGCAAAACTATTTAAAAGTCCTGAGAGCATTTGTTAACACCCTCTCCTTTGCCTTTTGTTTAAAAAACAAAACTATGTTTTTACATTAGATTCGATATTATTCAGAAATAAGGGCATATATCAAGATTATAGACTTCATTATTATAATCTGGTATAATTAAACAATAACTTCAGCAACATTAAGAAAAAATGAACAGTGAGACAATAAATATAGCTGTCATATTTATAAGCATCTCTTAAAGCACACTTCTCCAGTTAGTTTCAAAATCAAAATTGTTCCTAGAGATCATGATAACTGGTTTGCCTCAGTGAGAAAGTTTTAACAGTGGCAAATAGATCAATCTACCATCATTAAGGAACCAAACACTGTGGCCCAAACATACACTATGTGAATAGAAACTTGGAGCCTTTAAAAACCGTAGTGTTAGGGAAATGATTTATGTAAAACTTCACAATGAATGCATTGGTTAAATAGCAACTTGTCAGGCAGAGTTCAAAGGAGACTAGGTTTTGCTTCCAAAGAGGCTTATTTTTGGCAGTAATTGCTATAAAAAGAAAGGGCCCTTAGTTGTTGAAGCTGAGAGCCAAAAACCCTTACAAAAAAATTAAAGAACAGGTAATGAAGAATTTATTTACCTTTGAACCTGATCTAGCAATTGTTCCCAGGTTGGACACCAACTCATCTTGTGTCATGCCAATGCCAGTATCCTGAAGGAGAAAACCAAGTAATATTAATACCACTAAAAAACAGTTTTCTAGGTCTTCCCATATTAATTGAACTATTTAACTTTATGAAGGTCCTACAGTAAATAAACACATTAATTCAGAACATTCACAGCAATAAAACAAAAAGCACCAGAGTGATATGATAATATGGGGGAAAGTGATTCTATTGTGGTTTAATGCAGAGTACTAGGCAGGCAGCCAGGAAGTCTGATTTCTAGTCTCAGCTCTTTCACTAACTTAAAGAAATTCCAGAATTTCTGAGTGGAAAAGACCTCAGAAGACAACTAATATAACCTACATTTTGGGGGGTGGGGGGGAGGGTTGAGGCAATTGGGGTTAAGTGACTTGCCCAGGGTCACACAGCTAGTAAGTGTTAAGTGTCTGAGGTCAGATTTGAACTCAGGTTCTCCTGAATCCAGGGCTGGTGCTCTATCCACTACACCACCTAGCTGCCCCTATAACCTACATTTGGCCAAGGATCCAACAATTAGTCATCTAACCTTGGACTGAAGATCTCTAGTAAGGAAAAAATTCCACCATCTCTGTGCAAGTGCATTCCACTTTTGGATAGCCATCATTGTTAAAAAGATTTTCTTCACAATGAACTAAAATCTGCTTTTCTACAAGCTTTTACCTCTTATTTCTAGTTCTGCTTTCTGGGGCCAAATAAAACCAGTTGCTTCTCTTCCTTATAAACTTATAAAACAGATAATCTCAAGTTCCTCGAAGATTCTTTATTTTACAAAAGATTTCTTTACAAGTTCTTTTAAATAGTGAGTTTCCCTAGTACATTTGCTGTATATATAAGCCACACTCACGGAATCCATCTGAAACCTTTATTTTCCATTGAAAACCCTTGTACAATACTGGAAGGCCCACAAAGGTATTTATTCAAGGTTAAGAACCAGTATAATACAATGGTCCAAGATAATTCCAAAGGACTTATGACAGAAAATGCTCTCCACATCCAGAAAAAAGAAATGTGGAATCTAGATGCAGATTGAACCATACTGTTTCTACTTTTTTTTTTCCTTTTTGAAGTTTTTCCATTTTATTCTTTTTTTTTTTTTTTTTAGTGAGGCAATGGGGGTTAAGTGACTTGCCCAGGGTCACACAGCTAGTAAGTGTTAAGTGTCTGAGGCCGGATTTGAACTCAGGTACTCCTGACTCCAGGGCCGGTGCTCTATCCACTGCGCCATCTAGCTGCCCCTTTCCATTTTGTTCTGATTTTTCTTTCATAACATGACTAATGCAGAAATATGTTTAATGTGATTGTACATATATAACCTATATCAGATTGCTTACTGTCTGGGGGGTGGGGAAGGGAGAGAAATTTGGAACTAGAAATCTTATAAAAATAAATGTTGAAAACTATCTCTACATATAACTAGAAAATAATAAAATACTTTTATGATAAGAAAAAAACCCAGTATAATATAGTGTAAAAAATGAAGGAAAAGAATTCGAAAAACCTGAGTTGAAGTATTAGCTGTTAGCATTAATTTGCTATATGACTGAATAAGCTACTTACCTTTTCTGGGCCTTGGATTCTTAATTTGTAAAATGATTCATCATTTTACTAGAACTAGATGATTTCTAATTTCCTTCCAGCTGTAATATACTATGATTTTGTGATTTTTTTGGAAGTAAAAACACAACTGCAAATGCTAATTATTATGTAATATTTAGGTTAAAAATGACAATAGGTTTCAGGACAAACATTTATTTGGATAGATGGTCACAACCAGAAATCACCATTACCAAATAAATGTCTCTTCCCTGACTTTAGTGTCTAATGTCATTTTTTCCTTCTTTGGACTTTTCCACTAGGAAAAAGATACATGAAAGCATAACTATTTAAGGCATACACAAAAATCACACACAACTACACACACCCACACAGAGTTGGTTTTCAAAATCCCATTACTATACGGGAAAAGGAGAAGTATAATCCAGTTAGAGATAGCACTGCTAACAAAGCAATTTGAGTCTTGTTCTGGACACTAACTCCCTATTATTTTGTCCTAAAAGTCACATAGCACAGGCAGCTAGGTGGCGCAGTAGATAAAGCACCGGCCCTGGATTCAGGAGTACCTGAGTTCAAATCCGGCCTCAGACACTTAACACTTACTAGCTGTGTGACCCTGGGCAAGTCATTTAACCCTCACTGCCCTAAAAAACAAAAACAAACAAACAAAAACGTCACATAGCAAGTTAACGTTAACATAAGTGTATGAAAAAGAAATATTGAGAATGAAAACATAAATCTAACTGTCTCAGGCCATAATACTAAATGGACCTGTAGATATCTATTCTGAGAACCTTACTTTTTAACTTTAGTATCCCATACTACTGAATGAAGAACAAGTTAAGTCAAGCATTTGTTGCTAAGCATCTAATAATTCATGATCAGGGAGACAAAAATCCATTGAAATAAATTCAAACTTTAAAACTGTCCTTTGCAATTGTGCTCTTCTTTAAATGTATCCAATCCTACATGGCTGCATCACATTAGAAAAAACTACTACACTTCCCACCTGAAGCTACCAGATGGCACTGTTCCTTACTACCAGGCATTTTTCTCAAGAAAAACCCCTAAGAGCAAACCCCAAAAGGACGAGCCTCAACAAAGAGTCAGGCATTTTCTTCTACACAAGTAGACCTCCTGAAGACAAGGAGGAAGCACATCTGGCCAAGAAAATCCAGATGCATAATACAAAATTAAGAGGACAAAAAATATTAATGACCCACATACTATCTTCCTGAGTAGAATTAACTTTTCCAGGCCCTTAAACTATATTTCTTTAAGAAAGGAGACGAGGTCATTCTTTATATAATTATACATGTATAACCTATATCTGTTTGCTTAAATGCCTCAGGAAGGGGGTGGGAAGGGAGAGAATCTGGAACTCAGAACTTTAAATAAATAAATATCTATATCTATACACACACACACACACACACACACACACACACACACACACGTATATGTATATGGGGAGAGAGAGAGAGAGAGAGAGAGAGAGAGAGAGAGAGAGAGAGAGAGAGAGAGAGAGAGAGAGATATCAAGGGACTTGGTTTTTCCAAACAGTTACTTTTGTATTTTACTATAGAATCTTTTGATATACTTGGTTTTAAATATTTATGGCCATTTATGTGTAATAACTAGGAATAATAGATGATTGAGCATCCATTACTGGTTTATATTTGTAAAATATTTAGAGGAAACTAAAGTTTAGAGGGGAAATGGTTTACCAAGACCCAGCAACTACAATCAGGACTACATGGCTCCAGAATCCTACACCACCCTGGTCACAATTAAAGCAGAGCAGCTTGAGCATGTTGGCTCAAAAAGTGTTTGCTGAATTTCTAGAGGAAGAAAAATCAAAGAATTTCCCCCAAAACTGTCCAAAGGAGAAAAGAAATTATCCAAGGGGCAAAAATGATTCCAAAGTCACTTCCTGCTCTAAAGAAAACTTAAAATAGCAGCGTGTTGGGCAGCTAGATGGTGCAGTGGATAGAGCACTGGCCCTGGATTCAGGAGGACCTGAGTTCAAATCCAGCCTCAGACACTTAACAATTACTAGCTGTGTGACCCTAGGCAAGTAACTTAACCCCAATTGCCACACACACAAACACACACACACACACACACAAAAAATAGCAGTGTGTCAAAGACAAAGTTACTAAAGCAGAAGGTGACCCCAGAATGACAGGTCCTGTTCTGATGAAACATTTAGAAGGCACTGAGGAACAGAGGAAGAAGCAGCAGCTAGATATCCTTGAGACATGGATTAACCTCTTTTGCTGGTTTTTTATTTGGAGTATATAGACAAATAATTACTTTTGTGACTTAATGGAAAGAATGAGTCTCTACCTCAGCGATGCTGTGTGAAACCAGTACTGCTATCAGACAAATATAGGAAGAAACTCCCAAACTGTAGGTGAATTCCATTCAATCAATACAAAAAAATAACAAAAGTGTTCTGTGCATGAAAGTTGGCTCTGAACAGAACCATATTCCCTCTATAATCTATATCCAAGTTGTACCAAACTCACTAAGACAGGATTAAAATGATCTGGGTTCAAGGTCTCCCTTTCCACTTATTAGTTATCTGCTCTTGTGAAAGTTCTTTCTCCTCTTTGGTCCTCGTCTATAGAATAAAAGAGTTAGAGCTCTAAAATAACTTTCAGTTCTAAAATTCTATGACTTCACTCTCCTTCAACCCCATATCCAATCAGTTGCCACGCCTGGCTGTTTCTACCTCCATAACATTCCCAACATCAGTTCACAACCCTACTTTAAGTCTTTATCATCACTCCCTTAGATTACTTGAAGACTGAGAAGAAATACTTAAGCAAATAGGGAACTAGTAGAAATCAGGAGAGGGTAAGAAATAGTGTGAAATGCAGGTTTCAAGAAGTCAGGAAAGCAAAGGGGCAACTAGATGGCACAGTGGATAGAGCACTGGACCTGGAGTCAGGAGCAGAGATGAGGAATGAGAAAAGGCTACTGGATTTGGCAATTAAAAGATTACTAGTCTGTGTGACCCTGGGCAAGTCACTTAACCCCCATGGCCCTGCCAAAAAAAAAAAGAAGAAAAAAAAGATTACTAGTAATCGTGGAGTGAACAGATGAGTGATGAGGTTATGGAAATGAGACTGAAAGGGGCTAAGAATGTAGTAGAGGTGAGAAAGTGGAAACAAGAAGTGTAAACAACTTTTTCCAGGTTTAGCTGAGCACAGGAAGACAAATATAGAATAAGAGGGGACAGAAGGACCAAGTGAAGGTTTTTTAAGGATGGGGTAGATCTGGGCATGTCTATAAACAATAGAAAAGAAGACAGTGGGTAAAGGAGATGAGATGATCAAAAGGACAAGCTTTTGGAATGATTTTTTTCTTCTGAGTCTGCATCCATAGGAGAGAATAGGAGGATGACTTGAAGCACAAAGATGAGAAGAAGAATGAGCTTATAATGGATGACCTCTATGAATTATGAACTGAGGTTTTCTGATAAGATAGAGGGGAGAAAAGGGTCAAGGTTGGCTTGAGGAATAGAAAGTAAGAACAGATGCTATGGGGAGTATGACAGTTAATCAGAGAAGAGTAAAAGGATTGGCATGCAAACAGGGAAAGAGTGAGATAAAAGTGTAAATTTATAATGAACTTGGTTAGCACAGTTGTGTGATTTCTTTGGCATTCAGCAATATATGGGTAATAGCAGAGAAGGTAGATGGGAATAATCTAAGATTACAGTTTAGAAAGGTATAAATGGCAATAGGATAGGAGGGCGAGACTAAAGGATAAAAAAGACAAAGCAGAATTAAACTGGTTGATTATGGGATCAAATTGGGAAAGGAAGAAAAAAGGCCAGAACAAGAATGATGACCTGGGAAAGTAGAGAGGTGGAAAAGACTAGAGGCTATAGGGAGATAAAGTTGGAGAAATTGTGACATTCCATCACATCTCCAAGGAATTGTTGTTGTTGTTCAGTTGTTTTGGTCATATACAACTCTTTATGACCATTTGGGGTTTTCTTGGCAAAAATATTGGAATGGGTTGCTATTTCTTTCTCCAGCTCATTTTACAGATGAGGAAGCAAACTGAAGCCAACAGGATTAAGTGACTTGCCCAGGGTCATACAACTAGTAAGAATCTGGGGCTAGAATTGAACTTAGGAAGATGAGTCTTCCTGACTCCAGGCCCAGCATTCTATCTACTGAGGCATCTAGCTGCTCCTCCCTAAGGAGACAAAAGTAGAAATGGAACTGTGCCAGGGAAAAAGAGATGTCAAAGAGGGTCATCAGCTCTACAGGCATCTTCAACAAGAAGATCCAGACTAAGAAAAGTCCCAAAGGTTGGCTTTCTCCAACATCCCCTCTTGTCACCTGTCTATTCACAGACACACCAATATGTTTTGTTATCCTAATGTTTTTAGTAAATGGAATTCTGCCTTAAACAACAGAAGAGGGGTAAACTCTAGAGATAGTCACAAATGTAAAGTTAGGTAGAGATCTTACCCCCTGCCTAAATATTATTAATTTTCCTAACTGGGGGGCTCAGAGTGATTGTGCCTGAACTCTAACTTTTTGTCTAAAATAAGCTTCCTAAAGGAGAACAATATGGACTTTAGAGGCCATTATATTTCCTTCTAAACTTAAAATGAATTAATATTGTAGCTGGGTGTTATAAAATGAAGACAGAGAATTAGAGTTATAAGGCATAAAAAACGGAGAGATGGACTAAGATAGAGAAATTTCAGAGTTATGGAGAGTATAAATTAAATCACTTGTAGGTAATAATGAGATCAAGTTTATCCCTGTTACTGATAATGTTGGGATCCATTTATTCCTGTTTCCTATACACACACACACACACACACACACACACACACCATGGTCAATGTGACAATTTGTTTTGCATGACTATGTAAATTCATTGTAAGAGTTTCTTTTCTATGGAGGGAAAGGTGGAAAAGAGAGAGAAAATAAGATTTTTGTTCATGGAAAAAAACTTAATTTTTAAAAAGAAAGACATCAAAACTCTGATCAATGCAGTGACCAATACTGATTCCAGAGTAGCTGGGGTAAAACATGTTATCATTCACAGCCAACGTGTTGGTTTGTTTTGCTTTATTAAACTTGTTTGCTATAAAAAAGCATTCTAATTGGGGTGAGGAGGAAAGATGATTAGGAAGTAACAGAAAGAAGACAGTCATCAATATGTCTGGTTAGAGTAGAAAAATGAAAAGTCCCAGTCAGCACAGGTGTCCCCAAAAAACACTGCAGCAAAAATACAAAACGGCACTAGAGAAACAAGTGAGCAATAAAATCAAGGGGAACTGCCATTAACATTCCCCACTTGGTCCAGAACTGCACAAAGAGACAGCCAAAAGCCTTCTAAAGATCTAAGCAATGTTTCAATGGAACAAGGGTGTAAAGCCAGTCCAAACATGAGCCTTGGAGAATTCGGAATGCTTCTAGTTCAGTGTCCTCAGACTTTATCCTGGGAAGCAATTCTTGTGGAGAGGAAGCCTAACAATTGTTCCTGCAGGAGCTGTAGCCACAGCTACTACAGACCCAGAAAAGAGAGTTCTTGCCACTAAAGTCCTTGCCACTATAGAATGGTTTATTAACATAAGAAACGGATATGATTTCATCAGTGTAGTTAACAGAATAGAAGAGGTATTAACATTTGCTTTGTCACTACACCCTAAGGACCACAGGACTTTTCCATCTGACTTCCAACTGAAAACTCCAAATTGTAAACCAGTATGTTATCTGCACACATTAGATGATCCCCTTGAGAGCAGGGATTTCTCTTACTTTTTTATTTGTATTACCAGTGCTTTGCACAGAGTAAGCAATTAACATATGCTTCATTCACTGAATCATGGGTAAAGAGGGACTGCAGCATACAGCATCTCCAACATGAGCTAAGGTACAGAGTATAAGGCCGGTAGGCCACTTCTGCAGGACAAGGCCAGAAAGTATATTCAAGTCTCGTACTCTTCCAAAAGTCTTAAGTCAGCACTCTTCTGGGAGCCTCAGTTTGGGGGTATCTGCCCAGCCAGGAAGAGAATGCACAGTGCCTGGAAGGTACTTCAAAGGGCCTTCCAAGAAGCTTGAGACCAGTATAGTCTTCCACATCTGGCTAGAAGCCTGCCAGGGTCACAGAAGGAGATGGGATTCCTGGTCCAGATTGCCCAAGAAGTCAGAGATAGGACCAAAGCTTGGGCCTTGTACCCATCTTGGACCAACAAAATGACAAGGAAGCAAAAGCCAGAGACTACACTACAGCACAGGACAAGGCCTGGTTCCAGTCACCTTATCTTGATAAGACTTGCAGCACAGTAAGCAGACTAAAGAGGAAAGGATCTGGAAGGGACTGACACAGGCATAAAATTTCAATCCAGGAACGATGTGTGAGAAGAGAGTAAACAGAAGAAAACTCTGAATACAATGAAGAAATACTATGGGATAAAAGAATATGCAGCAGGAATAAGTTAATAAATTAACCTAGGATGAACAACTCCATTTTGTTTTTAAGTCTCCATTCTGTGACTAAGTATTTGTTATGCTAGCTGCTTTTCTGTAATAAGTGCTTGAGTGGTAGTTTTAAAATAATGCCAGATGTATGGGGTCTGGTCTTTAGCCAGAACCACAAAAATCCACCAGAGGCCCAGATATCATTTCACTCCTGAGTCATGATTAGAAGAGACACCTTGTTCCCTACACTGAATATCTGTGTTCACTCAAGAAGTAGTACTGATTGACAGACCTTGCCATCTCAGACAGAGATAGCCTCTGACTGGGCAGAGAGGAAACCCTGTTGTGAGCATCTGGTAGGACATACTTACTGAGATATTTAGGAACCAGGCTGGTGGTTTGTTCTATCTGAGAGGGGTTGACACTTATATTGTTGAATAGTCTAAATAAAGTTTGATTGTATTCACTGATGATGGTGTCTTATTAGTGTACCATCTGCCCTAATAACCATATGTTAACAGTAAATCAGTTTTACATGGGCACCATGTGTTAGAGTATATTTAAAAACCTACTTTTCAGTTTCTCTATAAACATTAAGAAATATTTCTCTGGCCTAAAAACCCTCTCTAGGCTTGTCTCCTCAGGTGGGTTGGAACAAGGAAAGGCAAGGAAATAAGCATTTGTATAGCACCTACTATGTGCCAGGCACTGAACAAAGTGCTTTTACAATATTATCTTATTTGACTCTTTCAACAATCCTGGAAGGAAAATGAGAGAAACAGAGGTTAAGTGACTTGCTCAGACAGTATCACACAGCTAGTAAGTATATGAGGCCAGATTTGTACTCTGGCTTTTCTGACTCCAGGCCCAGTGTTCTATCTACTGTGCCTTGTACAGTAAGCTGCCTTGTAGAAAAAGAAAAGAAAAGAAAAAGAAAAAGAAAAAAAGGTCTTTCTTAAGGAAATGTAGTGAGAATGGAAACCAAATTTTAAACAAAGTACAGATTTTTTCCTGCTCTGCTGGTCTCCTGGCTGCGCTGCACAGACAGATGCTGACTGGAGTTCAACTCGGCCCGACTCGCGGTTAGCAGCACGCGCTTGACTCGGTCTCTCTCTCTCCCCAAAGGTGGCCTTGGGCTTTTGGTGAGTTTTATACGGAATATAGACTAAGCTTAGACTTAAGACTATTTGTTTTGTATTTCTACTTTCCTATCCTTCTAATCAACATCACCTGGTACCTACCACACAATAAAAGTTCTAACTAAAAAACCAGAAGCTTCTTCTATTTACTAGTCTGGGAGATAAATTAAGGGTAAGGTTAAAGAGGGGAGATTTATGATCTAATATCCAATTTTAAATCTCACAGTTTGGCATTCCCCATTCCCTGAAGCAATTTAGACTATAGCTTACCTAGAATTAAGCTAATGATCAGAGGAAAGAGGTCATTAGATTACTCAGTAGAACTGGGGAACAGATAAGGAAGGAGAATAAAGGAATAAAGTAGTGATTATTGTTCTGAAATGTTAAACTTCAAACTCTATTTTAACCTATTATTACATTTTATTCAAGATTCTTATAAATATTACCTCAGATAATCTTAGGGTAGAAGGATATTGGAGGGGATAGACTATGCTGGTTTAATCATTTCTACACTAAAAATGCATGAATGTTAGAGTGATGTTAAATAAAATTGTGGAAAACTTATGCCTAAAAAACAGAGTATTGCTACTTTTTTTGGGGGGAGGAGCAAGGGAGGAGGAGGCATTAATTGTGGTGATCCTTAGATATTCCTATTTAAAGAATTACACCCTCTTACACACAAATCCAATTAGAATAAAATAATCTTTTATTTAGGTGCTAGAGAAAGAAGACCAAGAAAGTCAAGGACTTCTCTCAAGGGGAAATGGTTCAGAGACATTCTCTGAGATACCTATCTCCTAGAACAGAAGACAGTAGGTTAGAAATACATTTTAACAGCAGAAGGAACAGATGTGTCAATTGATGCAAAAAGTTTTTGTTTTAGGGGCATCTAGGTGACACAGTGGATAAAGCACCAGCCCTGGATTCAGGAGGACCTGAGTTCAAATCCATCCTCAGACACTTGATACTTACTAGCTATGTGACCCTGGGCAAGTCACTTAACCCTCATTGCCCACCCACCCCCAAAAAAAATTACCAAAAAGTTTTTTCTTTGAAATAAAAATTCTCAGTCTACTATCTCTCTTTTCTTTGCCTTATGGATTAAAAAAAAAAAAGCACTGTGTTGAGGCAGCCTGATCCTTTGAAATATTCTTAAATTGGGCTTTCTAGTACCAAACAATTGGAAGAGGCTATCTCTAAATGGGGAAGAGAAATGTGTCTTCAGAAATCCACAGCCTTCATGGGAATAAAAACAACTACTTAGGGCTTAGGGGTAGTTTTGTTCAGCTTTAAAAAGAAAAAAACAGGGCAGCTAGGTGGCGCAGTGGATAAAGCACTGGCCTTGGATTCAGGAGGACCTGAGTTCAAATCCAGCCTCAGACACTTGACACTTAACTAGCTGTGTGACCTTGGGCAAGTCACAACCCTCATTGCCCTGCAAAAACAAACAAACAAAATAGAAAAAGAATACACTAGGGAAGAAACTAGAAAAAGTGGTGGGGAGGAGAATTAACTATTTCTCATAATTGAGGTTTACCAGAATAAGAGTATACAAACATAGAGAAGGGGGTAGAGGGATAGGACTCTCTTAACTGAACTAGGCAGAAGAGAATGGCTATATAGTCTGTTATAGAAAAACATTACATGAAGAGTGGGAGGTAGAGAACAGCTTAAGTGGGAAAGAATAGTCACTAGTAAAACAAATTTCAGCTCTAATAGGCAGGTCATGAGGAAGGGTGTCAAAAAGAGAAAAATTAAAATTAAAAACCGAGTAAGCAAGAGGAAGAGGCAGAGAAAGAATGGAAAATGGAAAAGAAAGCAGAATTGAACAATGTTTCTCCTGATAATTCTTTTTCTTTTTCTCTATTGTGATTTTATATTGATCATTTTTTGGTTTTATTAATTTGATTTTCTTTCAGGTTGGCTAAAAAAAGGTTTTTGTTAGTCTTCTCAAGAAACTAATTTTTTTGTCTTTCTAATTTTACCTATTTTCTCTAATTTTCAAGATTTCCCCTTTGATGCTTATTTCCAGTTTGGTTTTTGCTTTTCAAATTTTTCCAATTTTGCATTTTGTTCATCAATTGTCTGTTTTATTCATGTATTTGGGGGAAAGGGGATATAATTTTTCCTCTAAGGAGTGCGTTAGCTGCATCCCAGAAATGTTGGGTGTGTAATCATTGTCTTTCAGTGATTAATCATTTCTGTTATTTCCTTTGATTCATTGTTCAGGATGCCAATAAATCTCTAAATCTATGTTGTGGTTGTTGTAGTTGGTTTTTTTTGTGGGGCAATGAGGGTTAAGTGACTTGCCCAGGGTCACACAGCTACTAAGTGTCAAGTGTTTGAGGCCGAATTTGAACTCAGGTCCTCCTGAATCCAAGGCTGGTAATTTATCCATTGTGCCACCTAGCTGCCTCCTAAATCTATGTCTTTTGCTTGTACTCCCTATAGTCATTATTTTTACTGTGTGATAGTCTATAAAGCACATGCTCAATACTTTTGCTCTTCAAAATTTATTTAGAATTTCTCTGTGGCAAAGTAGCTAGCTGATTTTTGCAATGGTGCTAAATGGTATTGAGAAATATGTATATTCTTTAATGCTCTCATTCATTAGATGCCATGAATCTTTTAGTTCTAAATTTTCCAACAGTTTTTAAGCTCCATATTTTCCCTTTTGCTTTTCTTTCTGTTACTCTGTCCAGCTCCAAAGGAGGAACATTAAAGGCTCTACTATTGTGTTACTATATTATTATGCTATTCAATTTTCATTATGAATGTAGAATGCTATGGCATTTGGTACATATTTCTTTTATATTGATATTAGTTTACAATATAAGGTTTCTCTAAGGATAATGTAATTTCTTTGTTTATCTATTGATATATTTTGAATTTTTACTTTTCCTTTGTCCAACAGCATAATTGCAACTCCTGTTTTTCTAGATTTGTCTAACAAAAGGTAAATTTTCTTCCAGCCTGATTTTGATTTTCTGTGTGTCTCTGCTTTTTTAGATGTGTTTCTAGTAAGCAACAGACTGTGGCTTTTATTTTTGTGTCCATTCCACTACTCCCTTTTGTTTTATTAGACTGCTTAGTCCAACACATTTAAAGTTGTAAACATTGGATTTATATTTTCCTCAAACTGTTCCTTTGGTGTTTTTTTGTTTCAATTTTTATCCTCTTCCTTTTAAGTCAACAATTACTCTCTTCAATTATTTTGCTTAAGCTATTTTGATGCAATTCTTCTGCCATAGTAGTAGTATAGTACTGCTCTCTCCACCTTGACTATCTACTTTCTAGTTGGGGTATTTTAACTAAATTATGTTTTCATTTATTTAGTTACATATGTCTTCTCCTTTTTTGTCCTTTCTCTTTTCTCTCTCAATTAATTCAAAATCTCCTTTCCTATGCTCTCAAATTTCTTCTGTTAGGATTTCTTTTTTTTTTTTTTGTGCTTTTTTTCTAAGAAGTCTTTCTTTGCTTTGTTTCTTCACTAATTTTTTTATCAATGTTATTGATAAAAAAACACACCAGAAACACAAGATATATATGTATATGTATATATATGTATATGTATGTGCATAGACAGATAGGGTTAGAATAGAATTTATTATGCATGCTTCATGCAAATTAAACAAAGGAATGGCAATTGTGATTTCTGACAAGATAACAGCAAAAACTGATATAGTTAAGAGATAAGCAGCTAATCTAAATTATGTTTAAAGGCACCATAGATAATGAAATAATATCCACACTCAAAATATATGTACAAGTAGAATTGTTTCCAAATCAGGGGTTCTTAACCTGAGGTCCACAGACCCCTAAAGGGATCTATGGATAGATTTCAGAGGGCCCGTAAACTTGGTTAGGGAAAAAAATTACTTCATTTCAATATAATTGATTACCATTATATTCCTGTTTATTTTATGCATTTAAAAATATTATTGAAAAGGGGTTCATCATGACACAAACCGTTAAGAACTCCCAAAATCTAAATAGTAGATGGAAAATTTAATCAAATTACAGGGAGAAAGACAGTAAAATTCTAATAGTTGTGATTTTTCATTTTGGACCTAAGTAAATCTTAAAACAAAAACAAGAAAAATGTTAAAGAGCTGAATAAATTTAAGGAAAACTAGATATAGATTTCTAGGGTTAAAATGGAAATACAAAATGGCATCTTTACAAAAATTGATCATGTTTGAGATGTAAACCTCATAAAACAAATGATGAAAAGCATCAACATTAAACATATCTTTTACTGACCACAACACAATAAAAATTATAATCAAGGTCATTTGAAGAAAGAGTATGAACTTAAGTGGAAGTTAAATAATATCATTCTAAGGAACATGTCAAATAAATCATAAAAACAATAGATAATTTCATTTAAAAACAAGAAAAAGACAATATGCCACAATTTCTGAGATACAGCCAAACTGGTCATTGGGGAAAAATTTATATCTGTAAATAATTTCACTAACAAAGATAGAGGGGCAGCTAGGTGGCACAGTGGATAAAGCACCGGCCATGGATTCAGGAGGACCTGAGTTCAAATCCAGCCTCAGACACTTGACACTAGCTGTGTGACTCTGGGCAAGTCACTTAACCCTCATTTGCCCTGCCCCCCCCCCCCCAATTAAAGCTACTAACAAAGATAGAACGAAAATTTTTTAAAAAATAAATTCTGATAATCATAGGTAAATACAATTAAAACCCCCAAAATTAAAAAAATAAACTTTAGATAACTTGATTCAAAAAAGGAGGTAAAAACGCACCAATATAACAATTATAAATACCACAATGACTACCCACTACAAAATCACTTAATAGATGGTCCTTGAGAGTTACTATGGTTGAAAAACTCATTATCCTGTGACCAAGATGGTGAAGAAACTCTCAGAACTTAGGCTGGTATTCAGATGACAAACATCTGGTCTCTTACTAGACCTGTAGGTCCCCTTCCTAAACCATCAGTATCAGGACCTCCAATACCTCTATCTCTCAGTCCTTTCACAGTAATTACCCTTGCCCTAAATTCACTTTCTCCCCTTCCCAATTTCAATCCTACAGATGTTCAAACCTACACTTTCCTTTAATGTCAAATCCCTCGATCCTTTGTTCTTTATCAACACTCATGCCTTGTCAAACTCCAACTCTGAATTCAATGTCACCATGGTATTGTTCTACTCCTACAAACAGGCAGCTTAACAGACAGAGGAAATCATAAGAAAAACAACTTTGAAAAACTTGCAAATTCTGATCAATACAATGACAAACCATGATTCCACAGTACCAAAGATGAAACACAATATTCACCTCCTGACAGAAGGAATGCAGAACAAGACCAATATGGGAATTTGTTTTGCTAAGGTATATATATATATATATATATATATATATGTATATGTGTATATATATGTATATATATATATACACACACACACATATATAATGAGGGTTTTCTTTTAAAAAAAAGTTTAATAAGGGGAGCAGGAAGTGAGATAGATGATTTTTTAAAAAAATTTAATAAAGGGAAAGAGAACAGAGTAAAAGGAACATACTAAAA
Source organism: Dromiciops gliroides (assembly GCF_019393635.1). NCBI lineage: Eukaryota > Metazoa > Chordata > Mammalia > Microbiotheria > Microbiotheriidae > Dromiciops > Dromiciops gliroides. The sequence goes on along the minus strand of NC_057861.1, from coordinate 621,907,698 downwards.
GTCAGAAAAAAAGAAAGAGGTGTTGGAACTTGCAATTTCTCATAAGTGAATTACGTAAGTATACAAATATGAGAGGAAGGGGTGGGGAAAGTGGGCATCAAATTAATGCCAATCTTATCTGAAAAGGACAAAGGAGGATTGAACACACACACACACACACACACACACACACACACACACACACACAAACAGTTTGGTAGTACAGAAATATATCAAACTCAACAAGGAAACAATCAGGGGTGAGGGTTTGGGGGGTATTGAGATAAAGGATAATATCAGGGAGGTAAGCAAAACAAACCTCCCAATCTCGAATGGAGCATTAAAAGCAGTGGGGAAGGGAAGGGATTGAACCAAGAACTAAAATCTAATGAGGTGCCTATCAGTTGAGGAATGGCTGAACAAACTGTAGTAAATGAATGTAATAGAGTATTACTGAACTGTAAAAAATGATGAAGGAGACTCTTTCAGAGTTTTCAGGGGAGTATAAAGCAACACAGAGTGAAGTGAGCAGAATCATGAGAAAAATTTATACAAGAAAAACTACATTATACAAAAAAACAGATTTGAGATTCTGATGAATGCAATATTCGACCATCTTCTGTATGATTAAGTGTGTTGTACATGCTTCCTGACAGAGAAGTGATGGACTTAGGGTATAGAAACATACAAGTCTGGAAACAGTCAATATGTGGATTCATTTTTTGGTCATATTTTCATTGTTAAGAGGTTTTTTGTTACTATTGTTTTCTGTATTTTAAAGGCATGGAAGGAGAGGGGGATGAGGAAAATGCTGATGCCTCCAAAAAGGGGCCATTTAAAAAAAATACACAGAAGAGAAGAAAAGTAATAGGGCAATTTTAGAAATAATGAGTATAATTTATTAAGTGCTTTTTTAAAGAGCAAGTGGTCTGAAATAGAGATTCATAGTTTCACATATAGCCCCCTTTTATATTCTTCTGTATATATGGAAATGCTCTTTTTAGGTATTTAATTTCAAAATTAAATTAAAAAAAAAATCTATTTGAGGGGCAGCTAGGTGGCACAGTGGTAAAGCACCAGCCCTAGACTCAGGAGTACCTGAGTTCAAATCTGGCGTCAGACACTTGACACTTACTAGCTATGTGACCTTGGGCAAGTCGCTTAACCCGCACTGCCCCACAAAAAAACAAACCAAAAAAAAAAAATCTACTTGACAAATCTAAGGTGAGTAATGCATGGCTAGATAGTAGTTTGTAGAGGTGTGCCAGTTCTTATCAGCTCTGAAAGCTTGCTGTATTTTTAGTGTGAGCATTTACACCTTAAGAGTCGACAACTGCTAAAAACCAAAGCTTGATTTATTGTTCTGTTGATTGAACAGACTTGAGAAAGTGATGGAGAAAATGCTACTAATGCAAATTGAACTCAATTGTTAAACAGCTTGTTTTTTAAAATATCTGAACTGTCAGCCCTCTGTGATTCCACAGTGTGAGTTGGCTGTCAAAAAAGGTAATACAACCTTGAACTGAAATGTGAGGCATTAAGTCCAGGACTAGGAAAGCAATTTTACTATAATCTACCATGGCCAGACCAGATCAGGAGAACAATAGTCCAGTTCTGGGAGGACACTGAGGAACTGGAGAGAACTCAGAGGAAGGCAACTAAGACAGCAGAGTCTCAAGAATGTTTAAGTTTAAAGAGCAGAAAACTTAGGAGAGACATGATAGCTGTATTTAAGTATTTGAAACGTTGTCACATGGAAGAGGGATTCAACTTGCTCTACTACATTCCCTAGCACAGAACTAGGAACATCACATGAAAGTTGCAGAGGTGAATTTAGGCCTGATGTCAAGGAAAACTTCCTAACAATTAGAGGTATACTAAAGAGGAACTGGTACTGAATATTTTTGCACAGGATTAAGCAAAGGCTAGATGACCACTTTGTAGAGGTATTCTTATTCAACTGCATATAAATTAGATTTCCTCTAAGATTCACTCCTGCTCAATGGCTGTTTCATTATTACGTATCTAAACAAATCATTACTTTTGTTCTTCCACCACTAAGTCAAGAAGTTCTTATTGATGTCACAATTTATCAAAGTCAAAATGGAAAGGAATTTACAAAACTGGACAAAATACAACTGAAGGTGCAAAGAATTTCAAGTAAATAGCTAGGAAAAAAGGAGGAATGAAGAAGTGTGAGAGTTGGAATAACACCTCCTGCTGGGAACATTTTGTGAGCTCTGGCCTGAGGACATAGCCATGTGGCCTTGGCGTCAGGAAGTGACATTTGCTCATGGGTACTGTCGATCAAAGATATCAGCCAATTAGCTTGGAGCTGTGTGTGTATAGACAGCCCTGTTTCCTGTTTCACAAGAGGTTTCTGGGAGGAGGAAGGAGTGAGGGGGTCGCTCTTTCGCCGGGATCTCGTGTGGAATGGAGCAGAGATGCTGGCTCCCTTAGATAGATAGATAGATAGATAGATAGATAGATAGATAGATAGATAGATAGATAGATAGATAGATAGATAGATAGATAGATGAAGGCATCTTGGCCTCTTTCTCTCTCCTCACCAAATTCTTATGCTCCTTAATAAATACTTAAAAGCCTAAACTCTTGCTAAAGCTTATAATTTATCGCGACTACTCAAAAGATTTTTAGACAGTTTATCTAGAATTTTAGCCACCATACAGATAGCAACTTTACAGAAGGAATGCAATACTCTCAAACCTCAAACTATATTATAAGGGAGTAATCATCAAAATTATTTGGTACTACTTAAAAATAGAAAATGTAGGATCTGTGGAACAGATTAAATTAGCAAGCACCAAAAACACTGAACAGACTCATGATGGAAAATACTCTCCACATCCAGAAAAAAGAACTGTGGAATCTGGATGTAGATTGAACCACACTATTTCTGCTTTTTTTAAATTTGTTTTTTGAGGTTTTTCCCTTGTGTTCTGATTCTTTCACAACATGACTAATGCAGAAATTTGTTTAATGTGATTGTACATATATACCCTATATTAGATTGCTTTCTGTCTTGGGGAAAGGGGAGGAAAGGGAGGGAGAAAAATTTGGAACTAGGAATCTTAAAAAAGCAAATGTTGAAAACTATCTTTACATGTAACTGGAAAATAAATACTTTTATGATTAAAAAAAATAGCTGAGTGTTTGATAAAACCCTTTGATTCAGAAATGGCTGAACAAATTGTAGTATATAAATGTAATGGAATATTACTAATGAATACGAAGAAACAGGGGAAAAGTTACATGAACTGATACAAAGTGAAGTAATCAGAACCAGCAAAACAATAAGCAATAACTAAAAAAATGCGTTTCAGAGAGACAGTGGCCGACTAGGTACCAGCACTGTGCTATCACCAATGAAATCTATATGTCATATGTAAAATACAAAAAGACACAGAGAAATGCTTCAAATGTGTTTGGTAGATCCTCTCTGGAGGAACTAGGAAAGAACATGAACAAAAATCATACAGGCTGAAAAGGCAGAGATGATCTAGATCTATAATGATAAAGGGAATGCTCACATTAATGGGCAATTAAATTTAAAAAACAGGTGAGGTAATAGTTACAGTTCTGTCACTAAATAGCTGTGCCATCTTGAACAAGTCAGTTAACCTTTCTGAGCCTGTTTCTTCATCTGAAAAGAAGAAAGGTGGATCTGACTCAATTTAGTACAGGTAACATTTATTAGGTGCCTACTATTTCCAAGGTACCATGCTTGACCTTTAAGGTTCTGGGTTTTAAGATCCTATATTCCTACAAACATATCAACTTAGAAAAAAAAAGTAAGATGTCTACTCTCTGATATTAAAGTAAAATATGTCCAATGCTATAATGTACCATGCATCCCTTCATGATCTTTTTATAGATATTACCCATTAGAAGTACTGACTATTTAGTACTGGCTAAGAAATAGAGAGAAGGATCAGTATAGTAAGTTAGGTACACAAAACACAGCAGTAAATGAATATAGCAATCTCCTGTTTGATAAACCCAAAAACTCCAGCCTCCAGCCTCCTGGATAAGAACTTGCTATTTGACAAAAACTGCTGGGAAAACTGGAAAATAGTATGGCAGAAACCAGGCACAGACCAACATCTTACACCATATAACAAAGTCAAGTCAAAATAGGTACATGATCTAGACATAAAGGGCAATACCATAGGCAAATCAGAAAAGGAAGTAATAGTTTACTTGTCAGATCTATGGAAAGGGGAAGAATTTATGACCAAAGATGAGATAGAAAACATTATGAAATGCAGAGTAGATCATTTTGACTACATTAAATTAAAATGGTTTTGCACAAACAAAACCAATTCCAACAAAATTAGAAGAAAAGTCGAAAACTAGGAAATATTTTTTACAGCCAGTGTTTCTGATAAAGGCTTCGTATCTAAAATATAGAAAGAACTGAATCAAATAAAAAAGAATACAAGTCATTCCCCAATTGAGAAACAGTCAAAGGATTTGAACAAGCAGTTTTCAGATGAAGAAATTAAAGCCATCTAAAAAAATGTTCTCAATCACTACTGATTAGAGAACTGCAAATTAAAACTACTCTGAAGTACCACCTCACGCCTATCCAATTGGCTAATATGACAAAAAAAGAAAATGATAAATGTTGGAGAAGATATGGGAAAATAGGAACACTAATGCATTGTTGGTGGAGCTGTAAACTGATCCAATCCAGCCATTCTGGAGAGCAATCTGGAGTCATGCCCTTTGACCCAGCAATACCACTACTAGGTCTATATCCCAAAGAGATCATAAAAAAGAGAAAAGGACCCACATGTGCAAAATATTTACAGCTGCTATTTTTGTGATGGCAAAGAATTGGAAATTGAGGGGATGCCCATCACTTGGGGAATGGCTGAACAAGTTGTGGTATATGAATATAATGGAATACTATTGTGCTGTAAGAAATGATGAGCAGGCAGATTTCAGAAAAACCTGTTAAGATTTATATGCATTGATGCTGAGTGAAATGAGCAGAACCAAGAGAACATTATATACAGTAACAATACTGTGTGATGATAGAATGTGATAGACTTAATTTTTCTCAGCCATACAATGATCCAAGACAATGCCAAAAGACTCATGGTGGAAAATGCTGTCTACATTCAAAAAAATAACGATGGAGTCTGAATGCAAATTGAAATATACTATTTTCACTTTTGTTGCAGCTTTTTTGTTGTTGTTGTTGATTCTTTCTTGCGTTTTTTCCCCCTTTTGCTCTAATTCTTCTTTTATAACATGACTAATGTGGAAATATGTTTAACATGATAATGTATAACCTATATCAGACTGCTTTCGGGTTCGGGAGCAAGGAGGAAAGGGAGGATGAGAGAAAAATTTGGAACTCAAAAAAAATCTTTACATGTAATTGGAAAAAAATGTTTCAAAAAAGAAAAAAAAATTTTAAATTAAAATAAGTGCTAAAAAGGAAGAAGAGATGATTTCTCTAATTATACAAGGCTGGGTATTTAAAAGGAGATACCTGGATTGTGATGGTGCCTTTCTCAGTGTCTGTCTGCAAGTGAATCTCCATTTCTGGCAATGTCTGGCCTTCTGAAATCAATTTATGGCGCAATTTTTCTAAGGCATCACTACTATTGGAGATCAGTTCTCGTATGAATACCTATTAAAAGGGAGACAAAATGGAAGTGACCTGTAATAAATGCTGCAATACTTAGCTACAATTAAAACCACTACAGGATTGGGAATAATAAACTCAGCATGTTTGGTTCTTTGAACATAGGGTTTTCCTGACTTTTTAACTACAAAGAGGTTTCTCAAGGCAGTTCCGCAGAACCCTTTTTTCAGGAGGTATAAATAAAGTCATGACATGGAATCTTTTCTGAATTTACAGCCAAAAGTTATGGGACTGTCATGTAAAATTCTAAAATCAAAAGTAAATGCTATTAGGCAATTTTTTAAAAACTATACCATATCTCTTCTACTGTATAAATGAAGAAAAGTTCACTGCTTCTTTTTCAAGTAGTGACTTTCAATTAACTATCTGTATAAAACTAAGATCAACTGTATTCTACAAACATATATATATAGGACCCACTACAAATCTATTTTATTAGGGACAACTGAAAACTAGTCTATAATAGACCTCGCTTTACATATATATGTGATACAAAATTACATACAATACCCACAGGGTATAATTTAACCTCAAGTAAAACTCAATCTGGTATAAACTGAGATATTTAAAACAGTACTTTTCACAATATTTCTTTTAATGCCCTCTCTTCTTTACCATATACATGTCAACCTTCCATTTTACTCTTATCTACAGCCCAATACTCAATTATTTATCTCTGTACAGCAATAACCAACTATATGTACATATATTTAAGACTTTTCTATTCTTCATTTATTAAGTATTGTCTCCCCTGTGAGAATTCTAAACTCCAGGGCCGGTGCTCTATCCACTACTTTTAATGATTTTTGCTATTGGGGTTTTTTTTTTGGGGGGGGGGGATGAGGCAATTGGGGTTAAGTGACTTGCCCAGGGTCACACAGCTAGTAAGTGTCAAGGGTCTGAGGCCAGATTTAAATTAGCATAATTCCTTATCACCCCCATTCAACACATCAAGGGGATTTATTGATTTAAACTGTCAACAAAATAAAATTTATTTCCAGAGTCAACCTATGCAAAGGACCATATGGGTGGATTTATCTGTGAAACTAGAAACAGATTTTTGTTTAAAGGACTCTCTGGTAGCTTAGAACAGAACCTGCCCAGAGTCCAGTACATCCTCATAACTAACATACTATCTGAAATTCCTCAGAATTGTATAAAAATACAGTTTTTCTAACAGAAACAATTAGGCATGAATAACAAGTACTATACCTCCTTCTCTGAGTACAAGGACCGAGCAACAATGTCCAAAAGCTTCTTTGTCTCAGCCTGGAACTCGTGTTTGGAGATGGAACCTAGTAAGTAATCAACATACACAGCCACTAAACTCAGGTACTCCTGAATCCAGGGCCAGTGTTCTATCCACTGCGCCACCTAGCTGCCTGCTATTGTTTTTTAAAATAATGAATAGTAATGTATATAGATATATAGATATAACCTATATCAGATTACCTGCTATCTAGGGGAGGGTAGAGGGAGGGAGAAAAATCTGAAATTGTAAAGCTTGTATAAACAAAAGTTGAGAACTATCTTTACATGTAACGGAAAAAATAAAATACCTTATATGTAAAAAAAAAAAAAAGAAATAGCAATCCAATGACTAATGGAGGACTAAACCTTAAAACATGAAAAAAAAAATAATGAATAGTATAAAGGGAGTCAATGAACATTTCAGGAACACATAATTTCTGGTTGAGTCTTCCTGGTAAGGAGGTCCTACAAAATAAATATTTCCTATCTTGATCAGTGGATTCAGGTTTTCTAGGGCTCCTTTTTACAACAGAGTGAAAAAGAAACTTAGTCTACAGCTAAGTCCCAATTAATGCAAATAACTCACTCCCCTGAAGTGATTCTATTATTTGAATTCACATTGCATATTTCCATTGGGTGGCCTGGGACCAGGTAATATATTTCACATAATGAAAATTTCAAATAGTGTGAATTAAAATACACAAATATCTTGTACAAAATAACTAATATGGAAATGTTTTACATGATTGCACATGTATAATCTATATCTGATTGCTTACCACCTCAGGGAAGGAGGAAAGGAAGGCAGAGATAGAATTTGGAACTCAAAACTTAAAAAAAAAAAAGAAATTATTTTAACATATAATTGGTGAATTTTTAAAAAATTTTACTGATGAAGAAAAATACATATATAAAAATGACTACCACGGGACTCAGGCTTTTAAAAAAGATTCTATTAGTATCAATTTGGCAAGTACTTTAAAATTGTGGAATTGGTTTTAGATATTCCTTTAATAGGCTATAGAACAGCACAATTATCTGGCAACCAAAATTTTTCATACTTGATTATCAGACCCTAGACTATATCCAAGAAATTGAATCTATCTTCATCCCTTTCTCTCTCACACCCTGCTTTTACCTGTACACTGAAAACCAGAAATGGATAGACTTCAAGAATGGTTATTAAGTTAATCTTTATAAAGTTTCTAAAACCCCTGGGGAATGAAAGATACAATTTAAGAAATGAATCCTTGGAGAAGCTCAGCTAGTAACCTCCTAAACTTGGAGGTTACTTCTTACCTCTGATGAGCACTAAAAAAAAAAATCATCATTTAAGGAGATGGTACACCATCCCCTAGTTTTATAGGCAGCCACCAGAGGGTGTGAGACACATTAGGCTTAAAGCCATAAGTCCTTGCTATACAGAGATGGCACATTATTTTGGGAGGAAAGTGAGACGCCTCATATGTCTGAGGCCTGCTATATTTCAAAGTTAATATATAACTCTATCACATAATTGCTTCCATTATCTCAACTATTTCCTATTGTTGAGCCCAACAGCAATACCCAAACCAATTCCTACACAGTACCCTGAACAGTCTCTGTACTGCTGATGATAGTGTGCAGTGGCTCCTCTTTTTTATCTTCAGCTGCTTGTGTACTATATTTCTGTCCACCATAGATGCTAGAAACAGCCAGGTTCCGCATAGGGTTCACAAGCTTGGCATTTCTCCACAGACATGGGGAGAGTTTTCCTGGAAAAAAAAAAATTCAAAATGGTTGGAAAGTTATAGTACTTTACATGTTAACTCACCTTATACCCACAACCACCCTGTGAGGTAGATGAGATTTTTATTTCCATTTTACAGATGAGGAACCTGAAACATAAAGAGGTAATAACTTGCCCAGGGTCACACAGTTAAGTGAGTGTCTGGTGTAACATTCAAACTCAAGTTATACTGACTCCAAGCCCTGGGTTCTAACCAAGGCGCTATCTGGCTGCCCAATTAATAGATGTGGACAGGTTAGTGTACTATGACATCTAGCAGGAAAAAGTGTGGATTTTTCTAAAGCTGCCAATTTTTCAAAAATGCCCATAATTCCACAAGAAATAAATGCAGTACCTGAACTTAATTCAAAGTTTTCCTCTGTTTTACTTAACTATTATTCTGATTATCCTCCTTTGTACATCTCAAAAACTCAAATTCACAAAACACAATTCATTTATGCCTTAGGTCTCCAGACTTCTAGTGGAACCTGTCAATGAACTGCTACACTGACTTACCCCATGCATTCAACAATCCTTTCAATTCAACACACATTTATTTATTAGGTACATACTAGCAAATAAAAGTGCTAGGTGCTAGGACTACAAAGACAAAAAACAAACAGAATCTATCTGAAAGAAGTTTGCATTCCACTGGAAGGAAAACAACATGTACACAGATAAATAAATACAAAGTAATTTCAAGAGAGCAAAAGTAGTAACGGCATGGGAAAGGTTCAGAAAAAAGGCTCCAGTAGGATGTGGCATAAGAGCCCTGCTTTGAAGGAAACTAGGGATTCTATGAGGCAGAGATAAGGAGTATTACATATAGGGGACATGGTGGATGACCCATGCAAAGATATGAAAGACAAATATAGAATATCCTGTATGAGAAAGAGCTAGCACAGCAGTCTGAAAAAAGTATACAAAGAGGGGACGGCTAGGTGGCACAGTGGATAAAGCACCGGCCCTGGATTCAGGAGTACCTGAGTTCAAATCCGGCCTCAGACACTTGATACTTACTAGCTGTGTGACCCTGGGCAAGTCACTTAACCTCCACTGCCCTGCAAAAAAATTTTTTTTTAAAAAAGTACACAAAGAGTAGGGATATGAAATATGATTGGAAAGGTAAGTGGAAGCCATATTATAGAGGGCCCTAAATGTCCTTTATTAAATGATTACAATGTGAAGGGCAATGTATATTTCACTAAAGGAGATTATAAATGAAGGAAGGTTGGTATAGAGGAAGGGACACGGGGGAGGTGGAATGGTGGGGTGGGGGGGGGGGAGAGAGGATAGATATCATAGTGTCCCTGCCTCCCTGGAGCTGATCATTTAGCAGAGACAAGACAAGTACATACATATAATAAAAATGAAAACATGTATAAGAGAAGCTCAACTTCACTGGCTGGCAGCATGACTAATATCCTTTTTTTGTTTTGGTTTTGCTTTCTAAATTAAAAAAAAATGCCCCCCACCCCAATTTTCAAACAACATTTTATCTCTCCTACTCCTCCCCTACACCTGGAAAAGAAGAAAAACAAAGCCCTTATAACAAATAAGTATGCGAAGAAAAATAAATTCATGTTGACTTTGTCTAAAAATGTGTGCCAAATTCTTCAGATTGATCCATCACCTCCCCATCAGGAGGTGGGTAGAAATCTCAGTCATCAATCCTCTAGAATTAAGATATCACTGCGCTGATTTTAAGTTCTTAAATCTTTCAAAATGAATTATTTTTACATGTTGATATTATAGCATAAACTGTTCTCCTGGTTCTACTCACTTCATTGGCATCAATCCATACAAATCTTTCTATTTCCTCTGAAATGGGCCCTTCCTTGGTTTCCAGTTTTTTGCCATCACAAAAAGGACTTCTATATATATTTTTTTTACATAAGGAATCTTTCTTTCTTTCGGATCTCCTAGGGGTGCTCTTTTTGGATCAAAGAGAATTTGAGCACTAACTTTTAAAAAGCCAAAACCATTCTAGCCACTTGGTTTGAATCAATAGTTTTCTGATGTGCTTCACTCTTACTTGGAAGGTTTCAATGACAAAGTAGATCAGTGCTAAATTTCGATGGATTCCTTTAGGAGGAAAAGAAAAAAAAAGAAAGAAAGTTCAATAAGATACTACTGGAAGAACACTACAGCAAAGGATCAATGAATGACCTGCTGATCCGAGGTGGCTGACTAGAATTTCTGAGGGAGGGAATTACAAAGGCTAAAGGATGGCCAAGAAAGCATTCAATTTAACAAGCATTTATTAAGGATTCACTATATAAAGGCATTGTGCTAGGTAGGCCCTGAGGATATAAAGATAAAATAACAGTCCCTCACCTCAAGAAGTTCACATTCTATTTGGAATAAAGAAATTGTAATACTTAATACTCAAATTAAGTGCTTCAAAACCCAACAGTTTCAATTATATCCACATATGCATAAAGACTTGTCAATTCTTTAGACAATTATACATGGATTATTTAAAAATCCTCCTAATTTGTTTTCCCATCTCACATCAACCTATCTCAATGACAGATGAGTCTTCCAACATAAATTTCACTGTCAATCTCTGACTTGCTAAGAAACTAGTATGGTTGGTTCCCTACTGCCTCTCAGACCAAATCTTTTTCATTCTGGCACTGAAAGCCCTTCAACAACTGGTCCCACCTTTATCTATGCTTCCACATCAGTCCACTTTGTCTGCTCACTGTTCCTCACCAATCCCATGCCCATCCTTACCTGTTCACATACTATCTGCCCCTGAAACCAAGAATGCTAATTTTTACTGCTTTCCCCCAAAAGCACCAGCACATAGAACAGGTACTTCATCAGTGCCTATTGACTTATTGGCCCAAAAAGGGTTTAAACAGTGAAAAGGGGAAAGGCTACCAGTTTTTCACTTTAGTAAATCCTGTAATTCATGCTTCATTACCATTGAACATTTAGTAAACTGTGTTTCTTTGGAGCCTTATTCCCTCTAGCTTTACACTTCCTCTAATCTTTGCTTCCCCCCAAAACAACAAAAACCCCCCCACTATTTCAGGGACCTTCATAGCTCCTCTCTGTCCTTCATCCTTCCTTAACTAAGAATGGCCCCCTTCTCTTCCTCTTAGCCTCCTCTCCTCCATTAAATAAAGTCAGAAGGCGAAAAAATACATGAGCTCCACAAGAAATAGATAAATCCAAGGAATGAGACTCCAATATTTTGAGGCTCCCCTTTCCATCAAGTCAAAAAATTTCAAAGCAGAACCCAGAACTGGGAAAAGGAAAGAAGAGATGATGGGTATGATCCATAGTGGTTTCCAAAGGAGACCTCAATATTTCCCAGTACAATTCTGAGGTTATTAACAATTAGAAACCCATCTAGTGACCAACTAGATTCCAGGTGAATAAGGACATCTAGAATTAAGTCTCAAACAGATAATGCAATAGTATTTAAACCAGATACCAAATATGTTATCTACATTGCTTCTTCCTTTGCTGCTTTCCCCCAATACCCCAAAGAAAAAACCACAAACCTCAATGATAGACTACAGTGTTCTAGTGCTAAATTATTTGGTGGCTTAGGTCACACAAAATAGGAAGCATTAAGAGAAAAAATATGCCACAAAAACAAAAAAGGCCATGGGAAGGAGGACAATGCTAAAGATTTCACCCCAACCAAAACCCTACCGTATCCTACAAAGCTCAGCTCAAAACCTTTCTCCTTCAATAAAGTCTACCTACCCTGACCAAGTGATCAGCTCACACTGGCTCTCTAAATTTATCTCTCAATTTACAGCATCCATTTGAAAACTGAGCCTTTTTATATTTCTTATATTACTATTATTTGACTTTTCACATATTCATGAACTTTGTCTTCCCAAACAGGTAACTCTTGAAATTGCTCTCCAGTCACCAATGGTTTAATTGCCAAATCTGATGGCCTTTTCATAGTCCTCATCCTATGAACTCTGCTACAATTGACACAGTTGACAGCTCTCTCTCTCACACCTCTTTCTCCCCCTCCTACCTTCCTCCATTTCCACCTTCACAAACATACACACTTCATCAGTTCCCATGAATTTAATTATCATCTCTACACCAAATTACTCACAGATCTAAATATCCAACCCATCTCTCTCCTGAGCTCATATTCTATTAGATATTTCCAACTGGATGTTTCTCAAATTTATCATGTCCAAAACAGAATTCATTTTCTTTTGTATCCAACTCACCTCTTTACCAAACTTTCCGATTTCTGCTGAAGGCACCACCATTTGTATATTCTCTCAGACTCAAAACCTCTGTATCACATAATCAACTGCTAAGTCTTGCCATTTGTAACTATAAAACATCTCTAGGATCCCATCTACTCATACAACCATCACTTCAGTTCAGGCCCTCATCAATTCCAGCCTATATAACTGCAATGGGCTCCTAATTGGTATCCCTGCCTCAAAGTGTCCCACACTCCACACTGCTGCTAATGTGATTTTCCTTAAGCAAAATCTGACATGCTCAATAAACTCCACACCACTTTGGAAGCATTGAAAACTTTAAGGCTCCCAGACTGAATTGTGAAAGCAGTAGGATATAAAAGGGAAACTTTTCAAAAGCTAAGGCCAGACATCTCTTCCACACAGAAATGAGCAGAATCTAGCACTAACATAAAGTCCAAAGTCAAGAAGCAGGCTGGAAGAATGAGCAAACAGAAAAAGAACCTGACCATAAAAAGCTACTATTGGGGCAGCTAGGTGGCACAGTGGATAAAGCACCAGCCCTGGATTCAGGACTCCCTGAGTTCAAATCCGGCCTCAGATGCTTGACACTTAACTAGCTGTGTGACCCTGGGCAAGTCACTTAACCCTCATTCCCTGCCCCCCCCCCAAAAAGCTACTATTGTGACAAGAAAGCTCAAGACTCAAACACAGAAGAAAATGTTTTGAAAACAAGCACAGCTTCAAAGAAAAATGCAGACCAGACACAAACCTAACAAGAATTCCTAGAAAAGTGAAAAGAGAGAGAAAAGTATAAACAGGAAAATAAGATGGAGGGAAACAGGAAATAATTATAATTATAAATGGGAATGGGACAAATTCTCCCATAAAACAGAAGTAGATAGCAGAGTGGATTAAAAACTAGAATCTTATAATATGTTGTTTACAAGAAACACATTTGAAGCTAAGAGCAACATACAAAGTAAAGGTAAAAGGCTAGTGCAGAATCCATTAGTCTTCAGCTGAAGTAAAAAGAAAAAAAAATCAAGGGTATCATTCATGATCTCAGACAAAGCAAAAGCAATAAATAGATCTAATTAAAAGAGACAAGGAAGCAAACTATATCTTGCTAAAAAGTACCATAGATGATGAAGTAATATCAATACTAAACATATGCACCAAATTTCTAAAGGAGAAGTTAAATGAGTTACAAGAAGAAATAAAAAGTAAAACTATACTACTAGGGGACCTCAACCTTCCCTCTAAGAACTAGACAAATCTAAACACAGAATAAACAAGAAAGAAGTAAAGGAGTGAATAGAATTTTAGAAAAGTTAGATATGATAGCCCTCTGGAGAAAACTAAATGAGGATAGAAAGGAATATACCTTTTTCTTGGCCATACATAGCACCTACACAAAAACAGACCATGTATGAGGGCATTAAAAACCTCAATCAAATGCAGAAAAGCAGAAATATTAAATGCATCCTTTACATATCATAATGCAAAGAAAATTACATTTGATAAAAAGCCATGGATAAAGCACTGGCCCTGGATTCAGGAGGACCTGAGTTCAAATCCAGCCTCAGACACTTGATACTTACTAGCTGTCTGACCCTGGACAAGTCACTTAACCCTCACTGCCCCACCAAAAAAAAAAAAATTAATTGTTAACTAAATAATCTATTCCTAAAGAATAGATGGGAGGGGGCAGCTAGGTGGCGCAGTGGATAGGGCACCAGCCCTGGATTCAGGAGGACCTGAGTTCAAATCCGGCCTCAGACACTTAACACTTACTAGCTGTGTGACCCTGGGCAAGTCACTTACCCCCCAATTGCCTCACTAAAGAAAAAGAAAAAAAAGAATGGATGGGTCAAAAAAAAAATCATAGAAAAAATAATCATAGAAACAATCAATAATTTCATCAAAGAGAATAACAATAATGAGACAACATACCAGAATTTGTGGTATGCAGCCAAAGCAGTTCTTAGGGAAAAATTTCTTAGGGAAATTTTTATATCTTTAAACACTTATATCAATAAAATAGAGAGAAAGCAGATCAATAAATTGGGCATGCAGCTAAAACACCTAGAAAAAGAACAAGTTAAAAATCCCCAATTAAAAACCAAATTAGAAATCCTAAAAATCAAAGGAGATTAATAAAATTGAAAGTAAGAAAACTATTGAATAAACAAAACCAAAAGCTGATTTTATGGGGGACAAAGCACCAATAAAATAGATAAACCATTGGTTAATTTGATTTTTAAAAAAAGAAAGAAAATGAAATTACTAGTATCAAATATGAAAGGGCTGAATTCACCACCGATGAAGAGGAAATTAAAGCAATACTGAGCTATTTTGCCCAATCATATGCCAATAAATCTGATAATCTAAGTGAAATGGATGAATATTTATAAAAATACAAACTGCCCAGATTAACAGAAGAGGAAACAGAATACTTAAATAACATCATTTTAGAAAAGAAATTGAATAAGCCGTCAGTGAACCCCCTAAGAAAAAATCCCCAGGGCCAGATGGATTTACAGGTGAATTCTACCAAACACTTAAAGAACAATTAAAAGAAATCATGGAAGGGGGAAAGGGACCCACATGTACAAAAATATTTATAGCTGCACTTTACGTGGTAGCAAGGAATTGGAAGTTGAGGGGGTGCCCATCAATTGGGGAATGGCTGGACAAGTTGTGGTATATGAATACAATGGAATACTATTGTGCTATAAGAAACGATGAGCAGGAGGAGTTCAGAGAAGCCTGGAGGGTCTTACATGAGCTGATGATGAGTGAGATGAGCAGAACCAGAAGAACATTGTACACAGTATCATCAACATTGAGTGTTGACCTACTGTGATGGACTATATTCTTCTCACCAATGTACAATGGTACAGAAGAGTTCCAGGGAACTCATGATAGAAGAGGATCTCCAAATCCAAGGGAAAAAAAAAAAAAGAACTGTGGAGTATAGATGCTGATTGAACCATACTATTTCTTTTGTTTTGGGTGCTGTTGTTTTTTTTTTCTATTTTGAGGTTTTGCATCACTGCTCTGATTTTTTCTCTTGTAACAGGATTAATGCAGAAATAGGATTAATGTTATTATGTGTATATATATATGTGTGTATATATATATATCTATCTATATGTATATGGATATGATATATAGATATATAGATATAACCTATATCAGATTACCTGCTGTCTAGGGGAGGGTGGAGAGAGGGGAGGGAGGGAGAAAAATCTGAAATTGTAAAGCTTGTATAAATAAAAGTTGAGAACTATCTTTACATGTAACGGAAAAAATAAAATACCTTATATGTAAAAAAAAGAAAGAAAGAAAGAAAGAACAATTAATTCTAATACTGTATAAACTATTCAGGAAAATAGGTGAAGGAGTCCTACCAAATTCCTTTTATGACACTGTGAGGAAAGGTAATGGTCTCCTCAACAGTATATAACTAACACCATTCAAATTACATTCCTCAGGACCTGTTTGAGAACAAAGGTCTCAGTCCTCCTTCCCTCCTGCAAACAGATCTCATGGTTCAAATATACTTAGAAAATCCTACTTGAAATAATTAACATCTTTAGCAAATTCACATAAATCTTCAGCATTTCTGTATATTACCAATAAAACCAAGCTGCAAGAGACAGAGAAATTCTATTTAAAATAACTATAGACAATATAAAATACTTGGGAGTCTACCTGCCAAGACAAAACCCAGGAACTATATGAACACAATTACAAAACACTTTTCACACAAATAAAATCAGATTTCAACAACTGGAAAAATATCAACTGCTCATGAGTAGGCCAAGCTAATATAATAAAAATGACAATTATAGGGGGCAGCTAGGTGGCACAGTGGATAAAGCACTGGCCCTGGATTCAGGAGTTCCTGAGTTCAAATCCGGCCTCAGACACTTGACACTTACTGGCTGTGTGACCCTGGGCAAGTTGCTTAACCCCCATTGCCCCGCAAAAAAAAAAAAAAAAAAGACAATTATACCTAAATTAATTTAGTGCCACACCAATCAAACTACCAAAAATTATTTTATAGAGCTAGAAAAAATAATTACAAAATTCATCTGGAAGAAAAAAGATAAAGAATATCGAGGTAAAACTCATTATTTGACCAAAACTGCTGGGAAAACTGGAAAACAGTATGGCAGAAACTAGGTATACACCAACATCTCACAGCATATACTAAAATAGGTTCAAAATGGGTACATGATTTACACATAAGGAGTGATAATGATGTGGGATGGAATTTGGGGTCAAATCGATCATGAGTTGTCCCAAAAGAATTACAAGACTTGGTGACTCAGTTTCCCAAGTTTTATTGCAATACTGTTGGTGACCACAGGGAGAGAACCAGAATAGTGGCAAGGTATCCCTCAAATAGTGAAAGGAAAGACAGTTATATTTATAGTATGGATAAATTGATTATCAGTCTCATTATAATAATTTCCACCTTGGGGAGGTACAGGGGAGGGCCTGTCCTCACTATAATATTCTCCACCTAGGGGTGTTACAGGGGCGGGGCTTATCCTAATTTAGAGTTCCTGAGGTCCTAAGCCAACCACCGAGGTGGGTACCTTTTTCACTGCAGGTGTGGTTTGGGGGTTTAAACATCATAAGGTGAATCTGGGGACAAATTTGGCCTTTTCTGCGCATGTCTCTTTCTGATTCCCATGGCTAGTTTCAAAATATCTCCAGTTTTCATTAGAATTTCTATATCCTTGTCATTTCCTTTATTGTCATATGACCTGACCCTTTATGGTCCCATTATGGGTACTGATCACTGTGGGTATGATAACATAGCAAAAGTTGTCCATTAACTGGGGTCTAACTCCCTTTTGGAGCTAATATCTGAATTAGAGCTTGCATCTTAGGTTTTTCTATTAACCCTTTTTTGCCTCCTACATCAATACCATAAGCAAATTAAGAGAGCATGGAATAGTTTATTTGTTAGATTTATGGACAGAGGAAGAATTTAGGGCCAAAGAAGACATAGAGAGCAATACAAAATGTATAACAGATGATTTTGATTATATAAAATTAAATAGTTTTTGCACAAATAAAACTAATGAAACCAGGATTATAAGGGAAGCAGAAAACTGGGAAAGAATTCTTGAAACAAGTACCTCTGACAAAGACCTCATTTCTCAAATATTTAGAGAATGGAGTCAAATTTATAAAAATACAAGTCATTCATTCCCCAATTCATAAATGGTCAAAGGATACGAACAGGCAATTTTCAGACAAAGAAAGCAAAGCTATCTATCATCATATGAAAAAATGCTCCAGATCACTATTCACCAAAGAAATGCAAATTAACACTGAGAAATGCAAATTAAAACCTCATACCTATCAGAGCAGCAAATATAACAAAAAAGGAAAACATTGGATGTTGATGGGGATATGGGAAACCTGGGAAGCTAATACACTGTTGGTGGAGTTGTGAACTGATCCAACCATTCTGGAGAGCAATTTGGAACTATGGGGTTGTGTATAAGCTTTGACCCATTGATACTACTACTAGAGAACAATTTATAAAGTAAGAAATAGCATTATTGTAAATCAACCGTGAAAAACTTAGTAACTTAGATCAATATAATGACCAAACACTTGTGGTAAGATTATTGGAATTTGGCTGACTGACTGGGATGAGCCATACCTGGCCTGCCCTGAGTGATATGTCCTGCTGATGTCAGCAGGAGAAACCACTCTCCACAGGCAGTTTCTTTCGGGTGGTATAAGTAGCAGGAGCAGATGAGTCCTGTGGGCCCTGGCTGAAAAGCTGTTTTTCCACTGAAGCTATAGACCCCAGGTGGTGAGTTAAGATATGAGCCCTGCTCTTTTGAATTAGCTGAACTGGAAGCAAGTTTGGGGAATTGTATAGACTTGGGTTAGAGTTAGGAGGATTATCCATATTTCTTTTCCCCTATTCCCTTTTCTTTGATTTTATTAATTTCACCTTTTCTGTTTATTTCATTCCCATTAACAAAAGGGTATTTAGAGAACCTTTTGCTTTTTTGGTTTTGGTTTTGATTTTTGTTTCTTTTTAACTCAATTTTGTAAACTGAGTAAATTTCAAAGACATTTTAAGTATATACCTGGGGCCATTGGGCCTCAGAAGTTGAAGCTATCACAATTTAAAAAAAAGAAAGAACCATGGGTTTAATGAGTTTACTTATGGGATTGTTTTATTTAAAAAAGGGGGGTTATTGAACCCTATTGTTTGATTTATCAATGAACATATTGAATATTGAGTCTTGCTGATTGAAGTTTTATTTCTTTTTGATAAATTGATTATCACTTCAAGTATCTGTTATTGTCATACTAGGTAGAGAATTCATGTACAAGGTGATGTGGTTTACTTGCTCAAAGAAGATTATGTAATAATGTTTAATATTATCAGCCATTTATTTTACTTTTATCATTTATATGTCATTATGATTATGTATACTCTGGGTATGGTTTGGAATTATTATATATATTACAAATATGTCCTGCGTTATGCAGCATAACACACATTTTTACCATCATATTGTCTTTGGTGCAATTAATATGAGATTCATGACTTAAGGAAACTTATCATTTCAGAAACTAATTGCTCTTACAGTGAGCTTGATGGAGATGGTTCAACTCCACAATGCAGGCCCTGGAGAGAATATATGTACAACAGGAGGAGAGACAGGTACACATAAGATGCCCTGATGGAGGATGAGAAAACAGCCAAATACATTCAGGTAGTCCATAGTTTGCTTATGATGGCGACTATGTAGACCACAATTGCTGGACATAGTACAGTTTCTTCCTCTCTCCCTCCAAAAATAGCCTGGTGTCATGGAAGCTCCAACACATGCACCTGGTTTAACTTAACTTGTTTTCTTTTTCTTTCACTCAGTCTGATGACATGGTCAGAATCCATCCACCTGTGGCCTAGCACAATTGCTGAATGTCTCAGAACCACAAGATGTGGTATGGGAACCTTTCCATAACATTTTCAGGAGTCATCATTACTAAATTTGGCCTTGATCCAGACACATGGCGATAAGAAGTGTTATAGATTGCATAACTGCCTCAACTCTGTATTATATAAAAGGGGGAGATGTAATATTATATATAAAGAGTATGAGTTATATTTTGAAGAACTCTCACTGTTTAATTTGATCATTGATAATGCTATGCTAAGGATTAGTGAAAATCCAGCAGTTCAACAGCTAAAGAAGTAAAAGAGTCCAGAGACAACCAGAATCCAGACCAGAGTCCAGTTTTCCTGATGACATTTCACCACTCCAAGAAGACAAAATCTCAAAGACTTTAAATGAACAGTTCTGTTTTGTTGTGGGTTTTTTTTTTCCTTCTGTTAGTATATATACCATTTGTAATATGTATTCTCTGCAGAGGCCTTCCCTCTGCAGACTGTGTCAAAGCACGGGTTCATGAGAGACCGCCCCTCTGGACAAAATTTCCCCTTTCTCCCTTTTCTATATTGTTATTAACATATTGTTTATTAGCATAGGGTATTATGTTATTTTTTACTGTTTCATCAAGGAAACACCCTGTGTTCCTCAAAGAAACAAAAGGGGGAATGTGGTAAGATTATTGGAATTTGGCTGACTGACTGGGATGAGCCACACCTGGACTGCCCTAAGTGCCATGTGCTGCTGATGTCAGCAGGAGAAACCACTCTCCACAGGCAGTTTTGAAGGACCTCCCCTTTTGGGGGAGGAAGAGTAAACGCTCGCTGAGGGGAGCTGAGTCTCTTCCAGAGTGACTTTCTCTTCTGGTGCGAGCAGCAACAGCAGACGAGTCCCGAGGGCCCTGGCTGCAAAGCTGTTTTTCCATTGAAGCTACAGACCCCAGGTGGTGAGTTAACATATGAGCCCTGCTCTTTTGAATTAGCTGAACTGGAAGCAAGTTTGGGGATTTTTTAGACTTAGGTTTGTGGTAAAAAGTTTTAACAGTCAGTTAGATAATGGAGAGATGCCAGGTTTTTTTAGGACCACCCTTTTGGGGAGGAGACCAACAGCATGAGCTACGCACACCAGTCCGCCTGCGACGCAGACCAGATTGCCTGCTGAGCACTCGACTTCCGGGGTGCGAGCTTAAAAGGCAAGGAGAGAACGGAAGTGGGGCCTTTTTTCCTGCTCCGCTGGTCTCCTGGCTGCGCTGCACAGACAGACGCGGACTGGAGTTTGACTCGGCCTGGCTCTCGGTTAACAGCACGCGCTTGACTCAGTCTCTCACCCCAAAGGTGGCCTTCCGCTTTTGGTGAGTTTTATACGGAATATAGACTAAGCCTAGACTTAAGATGATTTGTATTGTATTTCTACTTTCCTATCCTTCTAATCAGCATCACCTTGTGACTACCATACAATAAAAGCTCTATCTAGAAAACCAGAAGCTTCTTCCATTTACTAGTCTGGGAGATAAATTAAGGGAAAGGTTAAGTAGGATAGATTTATGATCTAATATCCACAGGTTAGAGTTAGGAGGATTACCCGTATTTCTTTTCCCCTATTCCCTTTTCTTTGATTTTTATTAATTTCACCTTTGCTGTTTATTTCATTTGCATTAATAAAACCTGATTCGTTTGTGTAAAAGAGGCTGTTTGTTAGGCTCCTTTCTTATTGGCCTGGGAGAAATATCTAAAAAGGCAGTTCGGAGGGAGGGAGCTTTGGACCTAGAGGTGCCTCATTATTTCCAGGACCCCAATATTATGGCAAGCCACTCAATTAACTCTCCATATATTAAATTCAGCCCTCACAGACTAAGGACTCATGACAAAACATGCTATCTATCTCCATATGGAGCACTGATGCACTCAACCTGAAGACTGAAGCATATTTTTCTTCTCTTTTTCCTATCTCTTTTGGACACAGCTAATGTCAAAAAAATTGTTTGTATACGTGAGAAAATAATTATTAATTATGGATTTCTTGGGGGGACCCAGAGATCAGTCCTTTCTCTGCCCCCATCCCCACCCCCACTCCCCAAAGACCAGGAACTTCAGCAGATCTTATTTGGGATAAACCCAAGGTAACAAAAGAAATGGAGACAGACTCCTTTGTCTAGTTCAGTGAAGGATTGATGGGATCAAACCACACCTAGATATTGATACCTTTGCACTTTAGCCAGGTCTTTTGCATACTCTTCCCTGATGTCATCTGTAGAGTTCATTTTAATTTAGACCACCCTCAAGTCATGTCGATCAATGGAACTGAATGATGCTAACCAATCAGCTTTGATCAATGTATAATGACTTTCCCCCCTCTATCAAAGGAGGATAAAACCCTTGGCCATGCCAGGGCCTCCATCTCTTGGTGCCCAGTCTCCCTCTTAGGACAATGTACATCTGAAGGCGTGAGACCATAAGAGGTTAGGGAGATACACAGTCAATCCTTTACTGTTATAATAATATGCTTAATGCTAAAACAGGTACAATAACAATTTTTTTTAATGCAATAATAGGGGGCAGCTAAGTGGTACAGTGGATAAAGCACCCACCCTGGATTCAGGAAGACCTGAGTTCAAATGCAGCCTTAGACACTTGACACTTACTAGCTGTGTGATCCTGGGCAAGTCACTTAACCCTAATTGCCTCACCCGCCCCCCCCAAAAAAATTCTGAGAAATTACTTGTCACTGCCACATTAGAATGCAAATATTTCACCTTACAAAGTCTCTTCCAGTTGCTCATTCACACATTACCATTTTATGCTCTTTTCTCTTTACTCCTATCTCTGAATTTCAAGGTTTCTGCTAAGCTCTAATCTTTTCATCAGTAATGCCTGTAAGACCTTTATTTCATTAAAAATCCATTTCTCCTCCTATAGCATTAATATTCAATTTTGCTGGGTACATTAATGGTTGTAAATCTTTTATCTTTTATGTTTTGTATCTTATATATATCTTAATCTATATTTCTTCACAGTAGCTAAAATCTTGTGTGAGCCTCACTGTAGTTCCTTGGTACTTGAACTCATTGTTTCTGGCTCCATGTAGTATTTTTTTTATTTGATGTGGAAGTTCTGGATTTTGGCGAAGATGGTTCCTGGGAGTTTTCATTTGGTGGTTTCTTTCATGAAGTGACTATTTTCATTTTACTACCTGGTTCAAATAGGTCTGGGAGATTTTCTTTTGTGACTTTTTGAAAAAATGACATCTAGGCTCTTTTTTGGGGGTCATGGCTTTCAGCTAATCCAATGATTCTTAAATTATCTCTCTCCTTGATATGTTTTCTAGTCAATTGTTTTTGCTACAAAATACTTTGTTCATTTTTTCTTCTTTTGACTTTTCTTTTTATCACAGAGTCAATCTTTTAAAAAAATTTTTTAATTACATGTAAACAAAAAAATTTAACATTTTTTAAAAATTGAGTTTCAAATTCTCTCCCTCCCTTCCTTCCTTGAGAAGTGTTAATGACTGGAATGATGCCACCTGCTGGAGACTTACTGTAGAAAAGCTCTGCCATGAGGATAAGGCATCAGGAAGGTAAGAAATGCGGCTCTTTGGTGTCAGGAAGTGAAGTTTGCTTGTGGGAGGAAGAGGGGGCGAGACTGGCGCTCTTGCTCTCTTTCGTCAGGACTCTGGTGGAGAGGGGAGTGAGAAATGTGCTCTCCCTTTAATAGACAGATAAATCTAGGCCTTTCTCTTTCTCTTCACCAAATTCTTATTCTCCTTAATAAATGCTTAAAAGTCTAACTCTTGCTAAAGCTTATAATTTATTGGCAACCACTCATTAGATATTTTAGACTAGCTAGAATTTCCAGCCCCTTACAGAAGGCAAGCAATACAATATAGATTATACCTGTGAAGTCATATAAAACACTTCGATATTAGCACTGTTGCAAAAGAAAATAGGTGGAAAAAAAAGAAGTTAAAAAAAAAGTATGCTTCAATCAGCATTCAGACTCCATCAGTTCTCTCTCTGGAAGTGGATAGCATTTTTTATCATATTCCTTCATAATTGTCTTGGATCACTGTATTGATGAGAATAGCTAAGTCATTCACAGTCATTTATCATCATACAACACAACTTTTACTGCATACAGTGTTCTGGTTCTGCTCATTTCACTTTTTATCAGGTCATATGTCTTCCAGGTTTTTCTGAAAGCATCCTGCTCATCATTTCTTATAGCACAAGAGTATTCCATCACAATCATATACCACAACTTGTTCAGCCATTCCCCAACCAAGAGGTATCCCCTCAATTTCTAATTCTTTGACACCATAAAAAGACCTGCTATAAACATTTTTGTACATACAAACCCTTTTTCTTTTTCTTTGATGTACAGACCTAGTAGTGGTATTGCTGGCTCAAAGGGTATATAGTTTTAGAGCCTTTGGGGCATAGTTCTAAATTGCTCTCCAGAATGGCTGGAACAAATAATTCACAACTCCACCAACAGTGCATTAATGTTCCAATTTTTCCACACCCCCCCCCCAACATTTGACATTTTCTTTTCCTGTCATATTATCCAGTCTGATAGGTGCAAGGTGGTACTACAGTTATTTTAATTTGCATTTCTCTAATCAGTAATGATTTAGAATATTTTTTAAAATGACTATAGATATCTTTGATTTCTCCTTCTGAAAACAGTCTATTCATAGCCTTTGACTATTTAGAGTTACTAATTTCTGACTTCCATTTTAACTTTCAAGGAATCTTTTGCTTGGGTAAGGTTTTGTACCCCTTGTGCTAAGATGTCAATTCTCTTTTCTTTTTCAATTCTTTGCTCTACTAATCTCATTTCATTAATAATAATTTTCAACTCAAATTTCTTATTTTTTTTAGGTTAGGAATTGTAGTTTACCTTTTGCCCAAGCTATTTTTGTTTTTCTTTTTTCCCTTAAGTTTTGCTTGTGTTTTATTCTCCTCTTCAAGGTTTTTGTCATTGTTGTTTATTTGTTTAGCTTTTTCTCTTTGTTTATTTACTCTTCCAGATTTATTTCCAGGATTGGAACATTGTTTCAGAACCAGACTCTGTTCTTATATCCAAGAGATGTAAATAACCGATTCAAATATACGTGGTTTTGGATGATCTTGGATCCTGTTGCTATATTCTTCAAGTATCAAGTGCTAGGTCCTTCAAAAAAAAAATCACCCTTTTTGAAGGGTTCAACTTAAGTCAAGGAGCTGAAGACTTTGAGATTTTCAGCAAGCTCTACATTAGATCATGGTCATGGTCTGATCACTGTCCTCTAGACTTTCTAGAGTCCAGAAAGTTGTGTATAGGCAACACAGCTGTGGGTAACGCCCTAGTGGACAACAGTAGGTTCCATTCACCATCAGCTAGCTAAAAGGTATATCAGGTTCAGAACAATTGCCCTACTAGACTAACTCTGTTCTTGGCCCAGGTTTAAACTTCCCAATACATTCTGGAGGTACTACTCATTTAACTAAGTTGTCAAACCGGGGTTCAGCCCCAGGGCTAATTCTGCAATACTAGCCACTCTTAGAAGCCCCACACTGTTGACTAGGTCCAAGGCTGAGTCTATAATCCTGGCCTACACTTTTTCACAGTTCCTGCCCTAGTCACTTGCCTATAGGTCAAATTTGTGATCTTCAGCTAGAAAGATTCCCCACTCTATTTTTTTCCTTAGATTTCCTAATCACTACTTGGTCTGACAGTTTTTGCTGGAGTAGTTAGGAGAGAAGTAGGGCTGTACTGTTTTCTCCTACACGGGCAGCTTGGCTATTTAGATACATTTAATTTGCCCCCAAAATATTAGTTTTCATCTACATTTTTCAAAATTCCATAGCTATCCATGGAATAATAAACATCATCTGGCCATGAGAGGCAATCTAATTCAATCCCCTTCATTTTACAGTAAGAAAATGGAAGACCAGGAACAAGAAATAACTTGCCAAAAGGTCCCACAGAGGTAGTACTGAAAGTAAAATTTGAATGTAGGTCTTTCTGACTGCAGATCTAATGTTTGACTCTGCTCTCCCCCCACAAAGGTGGCCTTGGGCTTTTGGTGAGTTTTATACGGAATATAGACTAAGCTTAGACTTAAGACTATTTGTTTTGTATTTCTACTTTCCTATCCCTCTAATCAACATCACCTTGTAACTACCAAACAATAAAAGCTCTAACTAGAGACCAGAAGCTTCTTCCATTTACTAGTCTGGGAGATAAATTAAGGGAAAGGTTAAAGAGGGGAGATTAATGCTCTAGTATCCAATTTTAAATCTCACACATGCCATACTAATCAACCTACCAAGTGATTACATTGCTAGAAAAAAATAGTAACAAAAGGGTCAACAACACTAAGGGAAGTAATGAAAACAGTAGAATACCTAAAATTATACTATAAAACAGTAGTCATTAAAAATACTGGATACTGGTTTAAAATGAGAAGTAGATCAATGGAACAAATTTAGATATGTAACATGCATAAAACCATAGGAGCTCAATGTTCAATAAACCCCCAAATCCCAATTATTGGAGTAAGAATCCCCTACTTAACAAAATTGCTCAGAAAACTGAAAAGTAGTTAAGCATTAATTAGATTTAGACCAACACTTCACACAACATAGCATTATTTAAGTTCCAAATAGATATAGTACCTAGATATAAAACATCATAAACAAATTAGAGGAGCAAGGAAGGATATCTTTAGTAAATGTTTAAAGAATTCTTGATCAAATAGGGGAAAGAAAAGATCATAGGAGATAAAATGGAGAATCTGTGTTACATAAAATTTTAAAGCTTTTGCACAAACCCAATGCAGTTAGAAGGAAAAGAGTGGACTGGGGGTGAAAATCTTTGCAGTAAGTTCCTGATAGATTTTATATCGGAGATATATAAATAACTGATTAAAATATATAAAAACAAGAGTCATTTCCCTAAAAATAATAGCCAGAGATATGACCAGGTAATCCTCAAAGGAAGAAATACAAGCTATCAACAGCCCTGCAA
The DNA here is from genome assembly GCF_019393635.1 of Dromiciops gliroides. Lineage (NCBI taxonomy): Eukaryota > Metazoa > Chordata > Mammalia > Microbiotheria > Microbiotheriidae > Dromiciops > Dromiciops gliroides. The sequence goes on along the minus strand of NC_057861.1, from coordinate 621,880,867 downwards.
AAAAATATTCCTACTCAGTAATAGGGAAGTACAAATCAAAACACATTTCAGGTTCCTCATCACATTTATTATCAAAAATTGACAACACAACAAAAAGAAAAAGCTAGCTAACTGTTGGAAGGGCTTCAGGAAAACAAGCATACTCATGCATTACTGGTATTGCTGTGATTATGTCCAGACTTTCGGTAAATCAGTTAGGAACTATGCCCCCAAAGTCACCAAACTGGACATATCCTTTGACCCAGTGATAGCACTAATAAGTTTCTATGCCAAATATACCAAGATTGAGTAGAGGACTCATATGTACAAAAATATTTATAGCAGCTCTTTTTGTACTGTCAAAGAATTGGAAATTAAGAGGATGCCCTTCAACTGGAGAATGGTTGAACAAATTATAATAAATGTTCTAGAATACTGCACCATAAGAAATTATCAAAGGAACAGATTCTAAAAAACCTGACATTTGTATGAAGAGATACAGTGAAGTGAGCAGAATCAAGAACCATGATTGGGGGGGGGGGGGGTGGAGAACTACTTGAAAGACTTAACACAATGACTAATTCCTATTCCAGAGGATAATTAGATTAAGTAAATTGCTCAGGACTCCTGATGCTCAAAGTTCAGAATAGTCAGCCATTTTCAGAGAACCACTTCCAAAATTTGTCTTGAGTATGCATGAGGGCTTTTTTTTTGGTTGTTTTTGCTTCAATGGAAGTAAAGGGAAGGAGTGGGAGGAAGAGAAAAAATGGCTATTGGGGGTACCAAAAGAAAAAGGTTGCTGAAATATTTTAAAAGAGACAAAAAGGAAGCCAGAAGTAAACAAACAGGACAGACTTTAAAAGTTTTATGTTGAATTTATTACATACATAAAAGGAAAAGGAAGCTGTAAATAAAGATGTATAGTTTCATGTACAATTTTTTTTCTGGTTCTATATAGTATATGGAAATTAGTTGGTGCTTAAATTCAGAATGTAAACTTTTAAAAATCTATGGGTTCTGATAGGTGTAGATCTGAAAAAACAGATTATCAAAGGTATGTTTAATATCAAATGTGCTGAAAGTATGATTTTATGATAAATTAGTGAAAATGTAAAAATCTTCCATACCCACAATCAAATCGTGTAAAGTGACTGCAGCAAAGGAATATATCACATATTAAACATTCTTTAAAAGAGTAAAAGTTGTAATGTTTATTATGTGTGTTAATAAACTTGTTTTAATTTCTCCCAGTTAATTCACACACACCACTGTACTATTGTGGTATTACCCAATCTTCCTCCTCTTTTTCACAATTTCTGTCAATGGTACCACCCAGGCACCCTGCCTCCAACAATGACTCTCCCCCATGAATCCTACCCAATCATCTCATTTCTCCCTCCCTCACTGCCACCAATCTCATGGAAACAATTATCAACTACTTATATTGCATCAGCCTAACAGGGCTTGCCATCTCCACTCCTTTGCCAAAGGATTCTTCATGTAAAACTAATTTTATGTGTAACTTAGTTACTGTTGTTCTGCGCAAATAGTTTAACATGGTTTCCTATTGCCTACTCGGTAAATTTCAAATTCCTCAGCCTGGCATTGAAGGCCCCCACAATCCGAAATCACCTTCCTTTTCCTGCCTTATTTCCCCTTACTCATCTCAATGTAATCTGCTCCACTCAAACCGAATTGTCCGTACTGACTCTTATTTTGAGACCTTTCAAGTATTCTCTTTACCCGAGTTTCCTTCACCTGTCTTCTCCCTTAGCCCCTTTGATAATTCCAGCTCAAACCCACTTTTCACAAGTGTCTTTGATCCCGACAAGCTTCCCCTAACACTTCTCTTGCACCTCTCCCTCTCATAAATACACGCATGCATACACACACACACACACACACACACACACACACACACACACAAATATCACAGCTCCTGCTGGTGTCCTCCTCTATTTGACTCTAAGTTCCACGAAAGCAGGAGCTGGGTCTTATTTTTACCTCCTTCAGCGATTACCACAGTGCTTTCCATATAGACCGTTTCAACACTTTTTTGAAGCTCCCACTAATCAATAATCGGGCCAAATCCCAAGACCGAATACATAAGACTGTTTACATCTTGGTCTCATACGGAAATGAAAAGAAAAACTTTTGTTGCCAGTAATTATCATCATCCTTCCCCTCCCCCCTCCGGACCCGCCCCACTTCAGAAATCCCACGTGGGCTGCCTCCGGGGCAGTATCCGAGCTCCTCCGCGGTCTGCCGTGGATCTGCCCCAGCCCAACTCTCGGGTTGGCGGTCCGCGCCTCATTTCTTCCTCCAAAGCGGCTTGAGGAAGCGGCGGGGGGCGGGGGGCGGGGGGCGAGGTCGCCACCCCTGCCGGCTCCTTACCTCCGGCGATAGTCCGCAGCCCCGGCTCCCGTGACCCGAGGAGAGGCCGTAGATGTCGGCCCCCAAGCAGCAACAGGCCGCGGAGTTCCCGCGCCATTTCTGATTCCCGGGAAAAGGCTTCCTCACAGCGGACCGGGGTAGGGGTGAGGAGCGGAACGGATCAGGGTCGGTGACAGAACAGAAGACTTGAGAGGGAGGCAGCAACCGGGGCCTTAGGGCAGCGCGTGGCGGCGACCGTTGACGTCACCTGCCATGCGACTAGGCTGTCCAGGCCATTTGCCTGCGCTGTGGCCGCCCTCCATCCCGCTCTAGGTCCTTCGCTCCTCGAGTGACCCTCAGAGGCTTTCCTACCGAAATACCGGCAGCCTGTGCATCTAGTCCTGGAGCACGGGAGGGAGGAGAGAGAAGAAAGAGCGCCCTTGAGAGGAGATTGGGATGCGGGCGCACCTGCTCCCACGCCGGCCAGGCTTAGGCGAAGACATACCTGCTAGAGTGTAATCCCGGAAGGGGACCTCAGTGACCTTCTGTCTGGTCGTCAAGGGCAACGCTCCGCTTGCCTCCCAAGGCACCCCTCCATGGGGTTGGAAGATAATTGTCAAGTGTGACCTGTGACTTGTGACGAGCTAAAATAGAGGAGAGAGAAAGAGACAAGTCAGCCTCATCATGTCGAAGTCGCGAGTCTACAAAACTTGTGCTTATCGTGTCTCATTTTCTTGTTTTCCCATCTATAAAAAGAAGGGTTTGGATGAGCTGCTGCTGTTGTTGATGATGATGGTGGTGAAGTGATGACGATCTGACACTTAGGTGTTGCATTAAAATTTGCCACTTTCTGGAGATTCGTTATCCCACATGAAGTTCTCTCCAAGGACCCTCCCATTTCCCCTGATCACTAAATCCAAGTTAGGAGAGAGGTCTTCAAGTCCAGCCTCCTACCTGATGAACAACCCTTCTACGATAATCCCAGCAAGTGGTCATCTGGCCTTTCTTTGTTTCAAGACCGGTAGTGAAATAGAAACCCACTGTCTCCCGGGGTCAGACCACTCTGCTTTTGGATAGCTCTATATGTTAGGAAATTTCTCCTTAACTGTGTCTCTAACTTGATTCTCTGATACTTCCACCCTTTGGTCCAAGTTCTGCCCTCTGGGCTCAAACAAAACTAATTCGTCTTCTCTTTTATGGGCCAAGAGCACCCCAGAAGTTCTCTGGGGGCACATCAAAGAACCTTCTCCTTGAGAAACTAAACCAGAGGACAAACAAGGCCTAGAGAGATAAGTGGAACCAGATCAGGACTTAGCTAGCTCTGGGACCCCCACCCTTCATTCCAGTCTCCCTTACCCCTGGGAGATCAGTTTGGGTGTGGCTGCTGTCTTTGTGTCCTGAGGAAAGAGATGGCTTGAGAGATCCTCAGCCACCCCTCACCCAATTCCCCCAGCCACCACCAGTGGGGGATGGTCCTCCCTCACTAAGGGAACTTTCCACAGTAAGATGATCACCACCCCCATCAGTCCTCTATAAAAGTACCTGCCTGTCTCCTGCTCAAGGAGATTGGTATCTCAGAGTCACACTCTGCCATGCCTTTCTCCTCATAAGAAGTCCAAGGATTTTTCTCATGGTTTCCTTTCCATTCCCTTCCCTTCCCCCTAAATAAATTACTCTAATTCTAATTGCTTTTGTGTGCAAGAGAGTATAATTCTTTAAAGAGAAATTCCTAAGGACCCCAAACCCCTACCCCTATCCAAACCCCCTGATATGGGATGGAATTTGGGGGTCAAATTGATTGTGAGTTGTCCCAAACAAATTACAAGACTCAGCGACTCAGTTTACCAAGTTTTATTGCAATGCTGTGAGTGATCACAGGGAGAGAACCAGAAAAGTGGAAAGCTATCTCTCAAATAAGGAAAGGAAAGACAGTTATATTTATAGTATGGATAAATTGATTATCAGTCTCATTATAATAATCTCCACCTTGGGGAGGTACAGGGGAGGGCCTGTCCTGCTCATCATAATATTCTCCACCTAGGGGTGTTACAAGAGAGAGCTTATCCTAATTTGGAGTTCCTGGGGTCCTAAGCCAACCCCCAAGACGGGTACCTTTTTCAGTGGAGGTGTGTTTTGGGGGTTTACATATCATAAGGTGAATCTGGGGACAAATTTGGCCTTTTCTATGCTTGTCTTCTTTCTGATTCCCATGGCTAGTTTCAAAATATATCCACTTTTCATTAGAATTTCTATACTGTTGTCATTTAGTCTAAGGTCATCATGGTCTCTTTCCCTCTGTTCCCGTTATGGGAACTGATTTCTGTGGGTACAAGAATCTAGTATAAGTTATCCATTAACTGAGGTCTGACTCCCTTTTAGAGCTAATATCTGTATTAGAGCTTGGGTCTTAGGTTTTTCTATTAACCCTTTTTTGCCTCCTACATCACCCCTACCCTATTTTTCCCCACAACATTGTACATGAAAGTCTTTTGGATACTTGATAACAATTACGTTTTCCCTAAGCCAGACAAATGTTACCCAGTGGTTTCAATCACATTTTGCCCAGTTCATTCTTCATGTGGCAAGATCTTGATGGCCTTCACCATTCTAGTCACCCTCCTCCCCATGCTTTCTGGCTCATGAGTGAATGTCTTTCCTAAAATATGATACCTAGAGCTGAACACAGTACTCCATAAGTAATCTCAGTAGAGCAAACAGCAATCATTATCGACAAAATGCTTACATTGTAGAGGGTGTTAGAATATAGAAAGATGGGGGCAGCTAGGTGGTACAGTGGATAGAGCACTGGCCCTGGAGTCAGGAATACCTGAGTTCAAATCTGACCTGAAACACTTAATACTTACTAGCTGTGTGACCTTGGGCAAGTCACTTAACCCCAATTGCCTCACCAAAAAAAAAAAAAAAGAATATAGAGAGACAAAAATGAAATAGTCCCAAACTTCAAGGGGTTTACATTGTAACTGAGGGAGATAACATGTACATATATAAATACGTTCAAAATAAATACAAGTAAGTCGGCAAGAGAAGGTACAAGTTACTAGGAGATAAGAAAAGGTTTCATGTGATGGAGCCAATTTTTTTAAAGAAATTAGGTCCTTTAAGAGGAAGAGGTGAAGAGGAAGCATAGTGCTTTTCAGGCATAGGGACCAATCAGTGCAAAAGCACTGAGACTGGAGTTACAGTGGGTGATGTAGGGCAAAGGCTGTTTTTGCCTTTGTATTTCTGGGGCTTAAGCACAGCGCCTGATTGTAAGTACTTAGTAAATGCCTGGTGACCCAGTGATCAAATGAATCTTTCACCAAATGGCTATAGAAGTGAGATCTCATAAATTTAATACTGCCAATTTCAAAAGAACTTTTTTACTGCACGTTTAATCAGATTGGCTTGGGAGTTCCTAATCACAGAAACTGCATTTTTGACCACCAACCTCTTCACCCCCTCTTCCTATACATGCATATGCACACAGATTCGAAAGTTGCTTAGAGAATTTTTAACAGCTCTCTTGGACTTTTGCACCTTTTGTAAAAAAAAAGTAAAGACAATGCATTTTGAACTTTACATTCTGAATTAGGCATGTACAAATAGGAAAAAACCCTTCACCCAAGTTTCAATACTGCCATATATAAAAAATACAGATTTAATGCTTGAAAAATTAATTTGCTAATTTCTTGGATCTATGCTAGGTCTTAAAATGTTTTTCTTCTCCCTGCTTTGTCTTACTAAAAAATGGGGTACGGGCATTATTTCTAAATTCACTGCTGGGCTTACCAGGCCAAAGACTACTCTGCATTTTGCATTTTTGTTAGATTGCTCATGTAGCTGATGCTAATAACTCAGCTATTCTCAAAATTAATTTTTGTACTTGTCCTTCAAGCAGTCTCTAACTAACTTGGAACAAATGAACAGACTCCAGCAATAGCTGTATTGGCAATGGGGTTATCCTATTCTGCTATTAATTTCCCCCCTCCAATGTGTTTTATTTATTTCATTAAATATTTTTCAATTACAGGTAAAAAGAATTTTTAACATTTTTTAAAATTTTGAGTTCCATATTCTCTCTCTCCCTTCCTCCCCACCTCCATCTTTGAGAAGGCAAGAGATTTGATATAGAGTATACATGTGAAGTCATGCAAAATATATTTCCACATTAGTCCTGTTGTAAAAGAAAACACAGACCAAAAAAGAATAATAAAAAAAGGCCAAACAAAGTATCCTTCAATATGCATTCATATTGCATCAGCTGTTTCTCTGGAGGTAGATAACATTTTTCATCATAAGTCTTGCAGCATTGTCTTTGATCATTGTATTGATAAGAATAGCAAAGTCATTCACAGTTGATAATTGTACACTATTGGTTACTGTATATGATGTTCTCTTGGTTCTGCTCATTTCACTTTACATAAGTTCACATAAGTCTTCCCAGGTTTTTCGGAATCGCCTTCTCATCATTTCTTATAGCACAATAATATTCTATCACAATCATATATTACAACTTGTTCAACCATTCCTCAATTGATGGGCATCCCCACAAATTTCCAATTGTTTACCATCAAAAAAAAGGGCTGCTATAAATATTTTTGTACATATAGATCCTTTTCATTTTATCTCTTTGGGATTCAGACCTAGTAGTGGTATTGCTGGGTATGCATAGTCTTATAGACCTTTGGGTATAGTTCTAAATCGCTCTCCATAATGATTGGATCAGTTCATAACTCTACCAAAAGTGTATTAGTGTCCCAGTTTTTCCACATCCTCTCCAATATTTGTCATTTTCTTTTTCTGTCATATTAGTCAATCTCATAGGTGTGAGGTGGTACCACAAAGTTGTTTTAATTTGCATTTCTCTAATCAATAGTGATTTAGAGCATTTTTTCATATGACTATACCTAGCTTTGAATTCTTTCTCTGAAAACTGCCTGTTCATATCCTTTGACCATTTATCAATTGGAAATCTGCTATTAATTTCTGACCATAAAATTTCATCTACTTGTTCTTCCTATGTATTTACTTTCTTTCTTTACCAACCTGTAACTGTCAGTGGGAACTTCCTCCTGGTCTTATGTCGGTAAGCAGGTGGGGACAATCTTGCGTAGATAAGTAATTACAACAACTAAGTGACACAGTGAATAGTGTAGTGGGCCTGTAGTCAGGAAGACATCTTCCTGAGTTCAATGACCTCAGACACTTACTAGCTATGTGAACCTAGTCAACTTACTTCACCCTGCTTACCTCAGTTTCCTCAACTGTAAAATGAGCTGGGGGCAGCTAGGTGGTGCAGTGGATAGAGCACCGGCCCTGGATTCAGGAGGACCTGAGTTCAAATTCGGCCTCAGACACTTTACACTTACGAGCTGTGTGACCCTAGGCAAGTCACTTAACCCCAATTGCCTCACAAAAAAAAAAAATGAGCTGGAGAAGAAAATAGCAAATGACTCAGTATCTTTGCCAAGAAAACCTCAAATGGAGTCCTGAAGAGTCAGACATAACTGGAAACAATTGAACAAAAAAGTTGGGAACAAAATGAATGAAATCTGTATCATGGAGGCAAGTTCATTGTCTTGCTGGCAATAACTTATGTACCCTGGGGGCAGCTAGATGGTGAAGTGGATAGAGCACCGTCCCTGGAGTCAGGAGTACCTGAGTTCAAATCCAGCCTCAGACACTTAACACTTACTAGCTGTGTGACCCTGGGCAAGTCACTTAACCCCAATTGCCTCGCTAAAAAAATAACTTCTGTACCTGTACCAGAGATCAGTGGTGGGAAAGAGCTTACATTCACCCTACTCTACTGCCTATACCACTAGAGAGACTTGCCAGTAGAGGCAGTGCATACATCTAGCTGGGAGCAGAGAAATACTAAGGATAGATTGATGAAGAAAGGTAGTTATTTAAGGAAGAAGGCAGCTTCAAAGTTCATAACCCCTTGCCCCAGAGAAGAATGCCAGCTGTGGACTCAAGAAAAGATTTTTTAACCATGAAGTAGTAGGGTTTATGAGTTATACCTTTGTCACATGTGTGCCATACATGTGTGCCTCACTACCACAACATTTCTTCCACATGTCCTTTTTTCTCCACCCATAAAGGCTCATGGCTATGTTATAGGTCCTTATTATAACATGCCTTAATTATTACGATAGCTTTCTGCTTGGTGTCCTTGACTTCTTTCCACCCACTTCAATATATCCTCCCCTAAGCTACCAGAGTGATCTTCCTAAAGTGTAGGTATGACCATGTCACTCTGTTCAATAAACTCCATGGCTTCCAATTACTTCTAGAATCAATAAAATTATCTTTTCTGGATTTTAAAGCCTTTCACAATCTGGACCTTTTCTCTTTGCAATCTTTTTATACTTTGCTCCCCTCTACATGCTCTCCAATCCAGCAACACTGACTTTCTTGCTGTCATATATAACACTCCATTTCTCAACACCGTCCTTTTTCATTGGCTGTTTCTCATCCCCAGAATACTCTTCCTCCTCATCTCCACCTCCTGGCTTCTTTACAGACTCAGTTCAAATTCTATCTTTTGCAGGACACTTTCCTGGTGCTCCCTACAGCTAGTGCCTTCCTTCATTTACACTTCATTTACACTTCCTTTCATTTACACTGTATGTGACTCTTATGTACCATTTTTTGGGGTACATTGTCTCCCCAATTAGAATTTGAGCTTTGGGGGAAGCTAGGTGACTCAGTGGATAAAGCACTGGCCCTGGATTCAGGAGGATCTGAGTTCAAATCCTGACTCAGACACTTGACACTTACTAGCTGTGTGACTCTAGGTAAGTCACCTAACCCTCATTGCCTTGCCAAAAAAAAAAAAAAAAAGGAATTTGAGCTTCTTGATATCAGGGATCATGTTTTTGTCTCTCTTTGTATTCTGGCCCACAGAATGTGCTTCATAATGCCTGTTAATTGAATGACTACCCTTCTATTCTAAGTTTGAGCCTAATCTTCCAATGAATCTATATGTATTTGAGGGACTATATGTCCCAGACTTTGGGGGCATATTTTATATCAACTCTTCTTATTCTTGATTTTCCCAGGGTCACACAGCTAGTAAGTGTCAAGTGTCTGAGGCTGGATTTGAACTCAGGTCCTCCTGAATCCACGGCCAGTGCTCTGTCCACTGCGCCACCTAGCTGCCCCCAACTATTCTTACTACACCTTCTTATCAAATGCCTTTATGAAAAGGTAATTATTCTGGAATTTGATAATTAATGAGAAGCTCACTTGGGGAGGCTTATGAGCTATAGTATTAGAAGTATTGCCCCACAGAGTAGGCACTAGAACTCTGAGTGGTAGTCAGCTGCTTTCCGGGGCCCTAACCCAACCAAAGAGTTTGTGTAAATTGAGGAAATGGTTATAATGGGGGTACATCCTTTTGTTTTTATTTGATCTTAAATTCTATGTATGTGCTTTCTCTACCATCCCTTGTAACAAAAGATTAAAAAAGAAGAATGGAAAAATCAATACAGCAAAACTAATCAAGATCTCAACTGAGTCTAACAGCATTTGAAATATTCCATATCCATAGTATCCCACCTCCGCAAAGAAGGAAGGGAGGCATATTTCCTTTCTCTTCTTCAGTGCCAAACTTGGTCATTATAAGTACAAAATGTTCAATTTGGGATAACTGTTGTTCTTGTATTATAATAATTGGATATTTAGAGTTTTTGATTCTGCTTACTTCCCCTTACATGCATTTGTATCTAATATTTCTGATAAGCATCTGATTTCCAAAATGTAAGGGGAAGTAAGATAAACATATAAGACCAAGAGCCATTCCTCAGTGGGAGTGATCAAATAATATGAATACGCAATTCCCAAAGAAATAACAAATTATTAACAACTACATGGCGGGGGGGCAGCTAGGTGGCACATTGTATAAAGCACTAGCCCTGGATTCAGGAGGACCTGAGTTCAAATCCAGCCTCAGACATTTGACTTACTAGCTGTGTGACCCTGGGCAAGTCACTTAACCCTCCTTGCCCCGCCCCCCAAAAAACCCCCAAAACAACAACTACATGGAAGATTAACTCATTAATAAGAAGAAAATGCAAATCAAAACAATACAGAAATTTCACCTTGCACTCAGCAAATTGACCAACACAACAGAAAAGGGGAATAGTAAATTCTGAAGTAGCTGTGGAAGCACAGGAAGACTAATATACTGTTGGTAGAGTTCTGAACTGGTCATTCAGCTTATGGGTGAAAGAGGTGAAAAGCAGGTGACTCCTCTGTGAAGTTTGACTATGTTTCACACATTGTCACACACAAGGAACTCCTTTAAAAAGCTGTAGTGAGCAGCAAAAATCCCAAAAATTCTGGCTATGAAATAAATACAAGGAAACAGACATGAGAGTGGCTTGACCATTCAATGGCTGTGTATAGATTTAAATCAGTTACTTCTCCTCTCTGGGTTTATGTTTCTTCATCTCTGGCTGCCTGCAACATTTTCTCCTTGACCTGGGCATTCCAGAATTTGACCATAATAGTCCTGGGAGTTTTCATTTTAGGATCTCCCCCAGGAGGTAATCAGTGGATTCCCTCAATTTCCATTTTAACCTCTGGTTCTAGAATATCAGGGCAATCTTCCCTGAAAATTTCCCAGAAGATGACATCTAGGTTCTTTTTTTTATCATGGATTTCATCTAGTCCAACAATTTTCAAATTATCTCTCATGTATCCATCTTCTGAGTCACTGTTTTTCTTTTTCAGATAGCCTTTGTACCTCCTTTTCCATTTGGTCAATCCGGCATTTTAAGGCATTCTTTTCCTCACTGGTTTTTCATGCCTCTTTTGCCATTTGTACTAGTTTGTTTTATAAGATGTTATTTTCTTCAGTATTTTTTATGTCTCCTTTACCATGCTGTTGACATTTTAAAAAATGTTTTTCTTGCATCACTGTCATTTCTCTTTCCATTTTTTCTTCTACCTCTCTTCCTTTATTTTCAAAGTTCTTTTTGAGCCCTTCTGTGGCCTGAGACCAATTCATATTTTTCTTGGAAGCTTTGGATGTAGGAACTTTGATTTTGTTATCTTCTTTGGAGGGTGTATTTTGATTTTCCTCATCACCATAGAAACTTTCTAGGGTCAGCATTTTTTTCTGTTTGCTCGTTTTCCCAGCCAATTTCTTGACTTTTAACTCTTTGTTAAAGTGGGGCAGTGCTTCTAGGGTGGAGGGCACACTGTGCCAAGCTTCAGGGGTTTGTGCAGCTGTTTTCAGAGATACTTCTAAGAATTTGTAAGTTTTTAGTTCTTCCAAGATGGTATGATTTAAGGAGAGGTATGTCTACCACTCTCCTGGCCTGTGCTCTGGTCTGCAAGCAACCACAGGCCTGCTTTTCTGCCCTGGAACTATGAACAGAATCCTACTCCACTGTGGCTGCAAGCGCTTTTGTGCTTGTACTCCTCCTCTGCTTGGGACTGCCACATAAGACTGTGACCTGGATGGGAGTATGGGCAAAACAACAGGTTCCTACCTCAGTACTGGCAAAGAGATCCCTGTAATCTCCTTCTGGCCAATTGTTTGACCCCCTTACTGTCTGTGGGCTGAGTTCCAGAAGCAATGGCTGCTGCTGCTGATTCAGAGGCTCCCAAGGCCTGCTCCTGGTTTGCTGTGGCTGGGATTGGGTCTGTGCTCCACTCTCACCCTGGTACAACAGGCCTTTTCTGCCAACCTTCTAAGTTGTCTTTAGCTGGACAGTTATTTTACCCTGTCCTTTTGCAGGGTCTGCTGCTCCAGGAATTGTCTTATGGCATTATTTGAAGGTATTTGGAGGGGTCTTGGGGAGAGTTCAGGCAAGTCACTGCCTTTCCTTGGCTGTCTTGGCTCCACCCCCTCAAATTTCTTCATCTCTAAAGCAAAGTGTTAAACTAATGACTTCAAAGGTCTCTTACAACTCAAGAGAATTCTTTGATTCTGTCTGAGATTCAGGAAGCATGAAGCAATCCTTCTACCATACTTTGCTTTGCTAAACTAGCTGGTTCTGTCCTGTTTTCCTCAAATGTCACCTATCCAGTCCATTGAATTAAAGAAAACCCAGAAATACTGGCTAGGGTTTATAGTGGGAGAAAAAATAATATACTAGAAAGGAAAGTGTATGAGGAAAAGCTAAAGGAGGGTCAAATTCCCTTGTCCTCAAGACCTCTAAGGGTTTGTACTTTATGAAGTTTTGACTCCAACGAATGACAAGAAGAACTTCTGTTTCCACTGATGACAGGATAAAGGAAGTGTACTCAAAGTACTGGGTAAAGAATGTAACAACAATAAAAAAAAATTCTTCTTTATCATAAAGCTTGTTTAACACAGATTAGACCAGTGAAGGAGAATGGGTAATTTCCTTTTCTGGATATTCATTAAAATGAGGCAAATTCTCATCTTGCTAAGCTTAAAAAGATTTGATCCTACCAAAATCACCATATCATAGAGGCTTAGTGATGTAAGGGGCCTCATATAGTAATACCCAAACTGGCATTTTTTTATAGGGCTTTAAATTTTGCAAAGTTCTTTATCACAGGATTCTGGAAAAGCTTAAGTTAAATATTATTTGCCTTGGGCTTAAAGATTTGGACCCTTACCATTAGAGGCCAAGCACCACCCAAGACTGAACCTGATCTCTGCATGTAGGCCTAGAGCTTGAGAAGGGCTTTTTAATAGAAAGTGAGAGGGCAAGTTCCCCAGAGCCCTTGGGGCCATGAGTGGATTTTTTACATAGACATTCTCCCCATTTTACAGATGAGGAAACTGAGACTGAAAAAAAAAAGTTGAAGGACTTGCACAGTCATATAGTTAATGTGTCAGGTTTTCCTAACTCTAAGCACAGCAATACCCATTACGTGATTATCTTTCTTTTTCTTCTTCTTCTTCTTCTTCTTCTTCTTCTTCTTCTTCTTCTTCTTCTTCTTCTTCTTCTTCTTCTTCTTCTTCTTCTCCTCCTCCTTCTCCTCCTCCTCCTTCTCCTCCTCCTCCCCTACTCCTCCTCCTCCTTCTCTTCCTTCTCTTCTCTCTTTCTCTTTCTGTCTCATATATCTCCCTTCCTCTCCCCCCACAAGTCTCTTAATAGACAAATGTTTTGGGGCAGCTAGGTGGCACAGTGGATAGAGCACCGGCCCTGGAGTCAGGAGTACCTGAGTTCAAATCCGGCCTCAGACACTTAACACTTACTAGCTGTGTGACCCTGGGCAAATCTCTTAACTCCAATTGCCTCACTTAAAAAAATAATAATAATAATAGACAAATGTTTTGAAGAAGCTGAATGTTCTAGATTGTAATCTCCATAGCAAATGGACTGTGTGAGGCATACTCTGTGTCCCTATGGCATTTATATGTCCCTACACATATCAGCATCATGTTGAATACACCAATAGTTGCCCAAAGTGGATACATCAGTAGTTGTTCACTTAAGACTTAGCCTGTACTATCTTTTCTTTCTTTCTTTCTTTCTTTCTTTCTTTCTTTCTTTCTTTCTTTCTTTCTTTCTTTCTTTCTTTCTTTCTTTCTTTCTTTCTTTCTTTCTTTCTTTCTTTCTTTCTTCCTTCCTTCCTTCCTTCCTTCCTTCCTTCCTTCTTTCTTTCTTTCTTTCTTTCTTTCTTTCTTTCTTTCTTTCTTTCGCAGGGCAATGAGGGTTAAGTGACTTGCCCAGGGTCACATAGCTAGTGTCAAGTGTCTGAGGCCAGATTTGAATTTAGGTCCTCCTAAATCCAGGGCTGGTGCTTTATCCACTGTGCCACCTAGCTGCTCCCTAGCCTGTACTTTCTCCATCAAGTTAGTGACCTCTAGCTGTTACAGTCACCAGAAGGGCCAACTGATATCCAGGATAGCACAGTAAGGGAGAGGTAAGAGAAAAAGGTAGATTGGAGACATTAGACATATAGCAGGTACTCAACAAGCTTGTGATGAATTGTACTAGAGCAGAAAGAAGGTTGTATCCAGCAGGCCGGGCTGGTTCTGGGAAATAGCTATTGAATGAGGTAAGATAGGGTGCTCTGCCTCTGAACAGAAAAAAGAGAAATACAAGCATAGAGTTGGGAGCTAAAGAAAAAGGGTGACTAATATCCGTAGCCACCCCATAAGGTCCGTGATTTCTTAACCATTCCCTTTGCTAGGCAGGATGTGCAAAATTCCTGCTGATGAGGGAAACTAAACTCTGACTCATTCCTTTTTCTTTGGTTTTTGTTGATTTAAGTGACAGTTTTTGGATACACTTCTACCTGAGTCATAGCCACTTCCTCTCAGGTTCCTAAGAACTTGTTAAGATCTCTTAGATAAATCAAGAAGTCTGATACAAAGTTTGGGGGAGGGGAGGGTAATAGAAGGTGTTTTATTTTGGATTAAGATCATGTAGTTTCTACATTTTGAGGTGAAGAGGCAAAGAAAAGCCTTCCCAAAGAAAATCAGTTGTGAATATTTGGCATTTCAGTGGATTTTATGACCTCAGGGCAAAATCTATCTTTGTAAGACAAAATAGTCAGACCAAAGTATGGCATTTCCAGTAGAAAGGACTTTGTAAGCTTTTGACCTGCCTAGCCTAACAGGAATGGTAAGTCTTCTATAGGACTCAATGCTTTATTTGGAATTCAAACTACTCTTATTTAATCTTGGCATTTATATGGCACTTCATATTCTTAAAACGGTTCCACATTCATCTTCTCATTTGATCCTCACAATCATCATATCACTCTGGAAGCTCAGGGTTTATGTCCATTTTATAGAAAAGAAAACTGAGGTCCTGAGGTTAATATTATTCAATAAGCATTTACTAAATGCCTACTCTGTAGCAGGTACTGTAATACAAAAACTAAAAACAAAAAAAACAATCCCCAATATCAAGGATCTTACATTCTGTTGGAGGGTAAGTATATATGTAAATAGATATATGATAGATATATAGGTAACTACAAAAATATATAAAATAAATATAACGTTTTTAGGGGGCATGGACAAGCAGGGGGAGGATCAGGAAATAATTATGTAGGAGGTAGCACCAGTGAAAGCCTTGTAGAGAGCTAGGGATTCAAAGAGGCAGGGTCTCTGAGGAGGTAACTGCATTCCAGACATGGGGGATGGGAGAAAGCCTATGATAAAGCTTGGAGATGGGAATGCTGTGCCCAGGGAAGAGTATGTAGGCCAGCTTAACTGAAATGTAAAGTGATAGGAAGTGATATGAAATGAGTCTGGAAAGACAAGTTGGAGCCAGATTGTGAAGGACTTTAAGAAATGGGGGAGTTTGTGGTTCATTTCAGAAATAATAGGAGCCCTTGGAATTTAATGAACAGGAAAGTGACATGGTTACCTGTGCTTTAGGAAAGTCAATTGTGTGGAGAATACATTGGAGTAGGGATATACTAGATGTAGAAAGAGGCCAGTATGGAGGCTAGTTCAATGAACCAGGTAATGAGCATCTGAACTAATATGCTGGGCGTGTGAATGATGATAAGGGGATGGACAAGAGAGATGTTGTGGAGGTAAATCAACATGACTTGGAAACTGATTGGATATGAGGAAGGGAGACAGAATGGCAGAATTGAAAGTAAGATTGTGAACCTAGATGACTAGAATAGTGGTGTCTTTGAGAGAAATAAGGGGTTTAGGAAGAAGATTGGGTTTGGGGGAAACAATGAGTTCCATTGTAGACTTGAATTTTCTTTGAGATTTATTAGATATCTATGAGATATCATGGTAGAGACCTCCAGGCAGACACTGAAAAGAAAAGGACTGGATATGTAGATTTGGGAGTCATACCTTTATAGAGATAATTGAACCAGTGGGAGTTGGTTAAATCACCAAGAGACTGGAGAAAGAAAGGAGGGCCAAAACAGAACCTGAGGGATCACTAGACACAAGAGGTAGGATATGAATAATTATCAAGCAAAGAAGTCTGACATGTAGAAGGAGGACCAGACACATATAAAGGAGGGAGTTTCCTGGAGGATAGGGTAGCCAATAGTATCAAATACTGGAAAGAGGTCACAAAGGATGAGGACTGAGAAAAAGGAAATATATCTAGCAATTAGGGGAACATTGTAAACTTGGAAGAGCAGTTTCATATGAGTTTGAGAGTCAAAAACAAGATTGCAAGGGGTTGAAAAGTAAGTAGAAGGGGGCAGCTAGGTGATGCAGTGGATAGAGCACGGGCCCTGGATTCAGGAGGACCTGAGTTCAAATCCAGCCTCAGACACTTAATACTTACTAGCTGTGTGACCCTGGGCAAGTCACTTAACCCTCATTGCCCCGCCAAAAAAAAAAAAAGTAAGTAGAAGGTGAGAAAATGGAGTGAATGAGTATAGGCGGCCTTTTCTAACCATTTGGTTGAAAGGGAGGTGATATAAGATGATAGCAGAGGAAGATCTTGGTTGTAGACAGCAGGGAGGGAGTCAAGGAACTGGCAAAGGTCTCCACTTCTGAGACTAGAGCAAGGAAGGAGAGAATGAGTGATGATGGTAAGGGGATCTGAAGCTTAAGAAAAGTAGAAGCATGATGGGGCAGCTAGGTGGCACAGGGAATAAAGCACCAGCCCTGGATTCAGGAGGACCTGAGTTCAAATCCAGCCTCAGATACTTGACACTTACTAGCTGTGTGACCCTGGGCAAGTCACTTAACCCTCATTGCCCCACCAAAAAAAAAAAAAGTAAAAGCAGGAATTCTCAATAGATGGACTCAGTTTTCTTTTTTTATTTAATATATTTTTAAATTTTTACATCACTAACCTTTCCCAATGTATTCTTCCCCCTCCTTTTCAAGGAATTACTATTTAGAGTAAAAAAAATTTAAAAGGTAGGGGAAAGTTCAATGAAACTAATCAAGATATTTTAAAGAGTCTGACATTTTATTCAGTATTCCATAGTCTCCACCTTTGCAAAGAAGGAAGGGGATATGTCTTCTTTGGAATCACCCTTGCTCATTATAATTTCATAGTATTCAGCTTTGATTGTCTTGTTCTTTCCATTTATATTGTTGTACTCACTGTGGATATTACTTTCATAACAATTCTTGGCTCCATTTAATTCACTTTCATTAGTTCATTTAAGTATTCTTATGCTTCTCTATATTTACCATATTTGTTATTTCTTATATTACTATAATATGCCATTGTAGCCATGTACCACAATTTACTTAATTATACTCCAGTTGATGGACATCATTTTTAGGTCTTTCCTACTACAAAGAGTGCTGTTATAAATACTTTAATGTACATGAGGTCTTTCTGTCATTCACCTCCTTGGTGTATATACATAATAGTGGAATCTCTGATTCAAAAAAGTATAGATACTATTGATTATAGAAATGCAAATTAAAACAGCTCTGATATACTGCCTCACATGTATCAGACTGGCTAACATGACAGAAAATAAAAATGACAAATACTAGAGGGGATGTGGAAAAATTGGGAGACTAATGCATTGTTGGTGGAGTTGTAAACTGATCCAACCATGCTGGAGAACAATTTGGAGCTATACCCAAAGGGCTATAAAACTGTGCATACCCTTTGACCCAGCAATACCACTACTAGGTCTGTATCCCAAAGAGATAAAAGAAAATGAAGAGGATCTATATGTACAAAACTATTTATAGCAGCCCTTTTTGTAGTGGCAAAGAACTGGAAGTTGAGGGGACACCCATCAATTGAGGAATGGCTGGAAAGTTTGATGTGTTAGAATTGTGCTATAAGAAATGATGAGCAGGATGGAGTTAGAAAAATCTGAGAACTTATGCAAAGTGAAGTGAGCAGAACCAAGAGAACATTATACACAGTAATAGCAAGTTTTTTGTCTGTTTGTTTGTTTGTTTTGTGGGGCAATGAGGGTCACTTGCTAGTGACACAGCTAGTACGTGTCAAATGTCTGAGGCCAGGTTTGAACTCAGGTCCTCCTGAATGCAGGGCCAGTGCTTTACATACATTCATATACCACAACTTGTTCAGCCATTCCCTAATAATTGGACATCCCCTTGATTTCCAATTCTTTGCCACCACAAAGAGAGCTGCTATAAATATTTTGTACTTGTGGGTCCTTTTCCCTTGTTTATGATCTCTTTGGGGTATAGACCTAGTAGTGGCATTACTGGGTCAAAGGGTATGCACAGCCCCATAGCCCTTTGGGCATAGTTCCAAATTGCTCTTCAGAATGGTTGGATCAGTTCCCAATTCCACCAACAATGCATTAGTGTTCCAATTTTTCCACAGCTTCTCCAACATTTATTATTTTTCCTTTTTTTTGGTCATATTAGCCAATCTGATAGGAATGAAGTGGTAGCTCAGAGTTCCTTTAATTTGTATTTCTCTAATCAAAAGTCATTTAGAGCATTTTTTTCATATGGCAACAGATAGCTTTGAGTGTTTCAGCTGAAAACTGCCTGTTCATATCCTTTGACCATTTCTCAATTGGGGAATGACATGTACTCTGATAAATTTGATTTAGTTCTCCACATATTTTATAAATGAACCCTTTATCAGAAACACTGGCTATAAAAATTGTTTCCCAGCTTTCTGCTTTCCTTCTAATCTTGGCTGCATTGGTTTTGTTTGTACAAAACCTTTTTAATTTAATGTAATCAAAATGATCCATTCTGCATTTCATAATATTCTCTCTCTCTTGTTTGGTCATAAATTCTTCTCCCCTCCATGGATCTGAAAGGTAAACTATTCCTTCGTCTCCTAATTTGCCTCTGGTATCACCCTTTATGTCTAAATCATGTACCCATTTTGACCTTATTTTGGTATGCTTTGTAAGATGTTGGTCTATGCCTAGTTTCTGCCATACTATCTTCCAGTTTTTCTAGCAGTTTTTGTCAGAGTGAGTTCTTTCTTATCCCAGAAGGTAGAGTCTTTGGGTTTATCAAACAGTAGATTATTATAGTCATTCACTACTGTGTCTCCTATACCTAACCTATTCCACTGATCCGCCACTCTATTTCTTATCCAGTACCAAATAGTTTTGATAACTGCCTCTTTATAGTATAGTTTTAGATTTGGTATGGCTAGTCCACCTTCCTATGCAATTTTTCATTAGTTCCCTTGATATTCTTGACCTTTTGTTCTTCCAGATGAATTTTGTTATTATTTTTATCTAGCTCTATAAAATAATTTTTAGGTGGTATGATTGGCATGGCACTGAATAAGTATATTAACTTAGATAGAATTATAATTTTTTATTATATTAGCTCAGCCTATCCATGAGCAACTGATATTTTTCCAATTATTTAGATCTGATTTTATTTGCGTGAAAAGTGTTTTATAATTTTGTTTGACCCATAGAGTTTCTGGGTTTGCCTTGGCAGGTAGATTCCCAAATATTTTGTATTGTCTACAATTATTTTAAATGGAATTTCTCTTTCTATCTTTTGCTGCTGAGCCTTGTTGGTCATCTATAGAAGCTGATGATTTATGTAGACTCCCAAATATTTTATATTGTCTACAGTTATTTTAAATAGAATTTCTCTTTCTATCTCTTGCGACTGAACTTTGTTGGTCATATATAGAAATGCTGATGATTTATGTGGGTTTATTTTATATCCTGCAACTTTGCTAAAGTTGTTAATTGTTTCAAGTAGTTTTTTAGTCGATTCTCTTGGATTCTGTAAGTATACCATTATATCATTTGCAAAGAGTGATAGTTTTGTTTTTTCCTGGCCTATTCTAATTCCTTCAATTCCTGTTTCTTCTCTTATTGCTAAAGCTAACGTTTCTAGTACAATATTGAATAACAGTGGTGATAGTGGCCATCCTTGTTTCACCCCTGATCTTATTGGGAATGCCTCTAACTTATCCCCATTACATATAATGCTTGCTGATGGTTTTAGGTAGATACTGCTTATCATTTTAAGGAAAGTTCCATTTATTCCTATACTCTCTAGTGTTTTTAATCGGAACGAATGTTATGTTTTGTCAAAAGCTTTTTCTGCATCTATTGAGGTTATAATAATTGTTTTGAGGAACCACTAATCTTGCCTTTAGAGGTCAGCAAACTTAATAAATGTTAGACTGCCATTCTTGTCTCTTTCCCTCTTCTCAGGCTCCCCAATTTCTTGAGATATAACAACATTGACATTAGGCCAATTAATAACTCTACAATGGTCTCTAAGTGTTCAAGTGAAAGGTCAATTGACATGGCAAACTTCGTTGTTACCTTATTTTAAGAAATTGCCACAGCCACCCCAGCCTTCAGCAACCACCACTCTGATCAGTCAGCATCCATCAACATTGAGGCAAGACCCTCCAGCAAAAAGATTATGACTAGCTAAAGGCTCAGATGATGGTTAGCATTTTTTAGCAATAAAATCTTTTAAAATTAATGTTTGTGCATTTTTTAGACATAATACTATTGCATACTCAATAAATTATAGTATAAACATCACTTTTGTATAAACAGGGAAACCAAAAAATTAATGTGACTCACTTTATTGTGATATTTGCTTTATTGCAGTTATCTGGAATCAAACCTGCAGTATCTCCAAGGCATGCCTGTATTTCTTTAGTTATTTATTTTTTCCTCTCTTTTGTCCCAGCTCTTTCACCTCTCCTTCCAAAATCTCTCCCTTTCCTCTCCAGCTTCCTATGACTCTTAGTTTTCTTTTTACTGTGCCATTTTAAACAGGCTTTTTATTGTTGTTGTTGTTGTTCTCTTCATGAATTCACTTTTCTTTTTCTATTCTGTTTTTTTGGTTTTTGTTTTTTGCGGGGCAATGAGGGTTAAGTGACCTACCCAGGGTCACACAGTTAGTAAGTGTCAAGTGTCTGAGGCTGGATTTGAACTCAGGTCCCCCTGAATCCAGGGCCGGTGCTTTATCCACTGCACTACCTAGCTGCCCCCTCTTTTTCTATTCTGAAAGTTTTTCTATGATTTATGGGCTATACCCTTATTTATTCCTTCTTTAATCTCTCTCTATTGCTCATGGGATTAAATTTTGGAATTAATGGGTTTGAGCTCCTTTTTTTAATCAATTTTTAGGTTATTGCCCTTATTGTTTTTCCCCATCATCTCTGTTCCTTCCTGTTATATAGAGGAAGCCCTGTGTGGTAGAAGTTTATTGTATCCCAGACTGTAGAGTTTAGTTCTACCCCTGATCATTCTCTTTCCTAATAGTTATGCTATCTCATCTCAAGGCCCATCTGTATACCTACTTCCACTTTTTTGAGTGTCAGCTACCCCTAGGATCTCACACATCCCTTCTCTTGGGCTCTCCTTTGAGGTACAATATTCTCTTGGAAGAGGCAGCCTCCCAATGCACCATTTCCCTTCAAATTAAACTCATCTTGAGTTCTCTGGATCTCCAGGAGGACCTTATAGCCACTATTATGTTGAGAATGGCCTCCCAGTTCAGCCCTGAGGCTCAATCCTTTCATTCTTTTGCCTCTGTCATTCTCCTGAAATATCACAGTACCCCCTATGCCCTGCCAAGAGACCACAAGAATTATCATCATCTAGACTAGGAAGGGTATATCACCTATTACCCTCCAGCTTCCTCTCCCCTCTCCCTATTTATGCATCCTACAATTATGCAATTGTCCCACAAAATACATCGATCCATTTGTGGGGGGACACACAGACATGGGTTTAGTCTTTGGTTCTACTCCTCCACATTTACTTCTGCTGTTTAAATTCTCCTTACATATTCATCCCTCTTTGTGCTTTTTATCCCTTTACAATCCCTTTTTGCCCCTCTTTTTTGTGGCAGCGAGGTGGCACAGTGGATAGAACACTGGCCCTGAAGTTGGGAGGCTCTGAGTTCAAATCTCACCTCAGACACTTACTAGCTGTGTGACCCTGGGTAAATCACTTAATCCTCATTGCCTTAACCATCCCGGGTCATCTCCAGTAGTCCTAATGTATATCTTGGTGTTTTTTTAATATTTTGTTTTTGTTATTGTTTTTTGCAGGGCAGTGAGGGTTAAGTGACTTGCCCAGGGTCACACAGCTAATGTCAAGTGTCTGAGGCTGGATTTGAACTCAAGTCCTCCTGAATCCAGGGCCAGTGCTTTATCCACTGTGCCACCTGGCTGCCCCCCTGATGTATATCTTGCCACTGGACTCAGATGGCTCTGGAGGAGAGAGTGAGGTTGGTGACTTTGCACAGCCCTCCCTCACTTAAATCCAATTCACTGCAAGTCATTATATCACCCAGATGTCAAGGTCCTCATGGTCTTCACAACAGTGAATAGCCCCTCCTTTTACCCCATAGTTTAGTCACATTCTCTTTAAAAAAAAAAAAAAAGTAAAAACAAACCTTTAAAGATGAGATCATTTATGTCCTTACTTATTTTTTCCTTGGTATTGTATTTAAATTTCTTGATGGTTAGGGTGTTTATAAGTTGAATGTTCTAATCATTTTCTTTCTTTCTTTCTTTCTTTCTTTCTTTCTTTCTTTCTTTCTTTCTTTCTTTCTTTCTTTCTTTCTTTCTTTTTCTTTTTCTTTCTCTCTTTCTTCCTTCCTTCCTTCTTTTCTTCTTCCCTCCCTCCCCCCTCCCCTCCCTCTCTCCTTCCTTCCCCAAATGTCTGTCTTTTGTTGCATATCTATCTTTTAAAAAAATAATGATTAGTGTTATATTTACAGATTGTGTCATTCTTGATTGTACTTTGAGATGCCTTGCTTTTCAGAATATTCTGAATTTCTGTGGGTACAGAATACTCATATTATTTAAATTTATTTTCCTTTTTATTTGAATCTCTTTCTCCATGCTACCTGCAGAATTTGTTGTTGAAATTTCAGTTTGTCATTGAAATGGTTGAATTTTAACTCTTATGTATCTTGAAGTTTGGAGTGTGTTTTGCTGTTTTGTTTTTCCCTTCTGGAAGGCATCTATAGAATTTTTCTGTGCTTTGTTTTCTATATTCAAAACTTCTAGGCAGTTTTCTTACATTATTTCCTTCCTTAAGGTGTTCAACTTTTGGGGTTTTTTCCATGTTCTTTGGGGGAAACCATGATCCTTAAGTTGTCTCTGTGCATCTTATCTTCAAAATCAATGACTTCAGCTTATTATAGAGTTTATGTATTCTTTGAACATTGTTGCACTTTGCTTCTCTTCCACCAGATTTTCCTTCCCTTCAGTATATTTTTGTTAATCTTTATTGATCTTTCTTTCACTTTTTTAGAAAGAAACTCCATCATGGATTCAGTTTTTAAAAAAATAATCTTCCATTTGTTTAAAAAATTCTGCATTGATGGCTATAAATTCTGATTATATTTATTTCTAATTTCTTTGTGGACCTAATTTTTCTTCTGAATCATTTGAGTCTCTTGTTTCATGTTCTCACTGATGAAACTTTAAGTGCCATCTCTTACAGGAAGATTTTTCCCAAATGCTTATTCCTTCCTCAAATTATCATGTAATCTTAATGTCATAGCCCCTCTAAGCTTCACAGGGGTAGGAGCTGTTTTTTGTTTTGTCTTTGTATTCCCAGTGCCTAGCACAGTGCTTGGCACACAGACACTTAAAGAAATGCTCTTTGGATCAGACTGAGGTAAAATGGAGAAGCTGAAGGCTTTTGAACAGGGGAGTGACATGATCAGATCTGTGCTTTAGAAAGATTATTTTGATAGCTATATGAAGGATAGATTGAAAGGGGAGAGACCCAAGGTACAGAAAATAATTTGGAGACTACTGAAACATCTCAGCAAGAGATGTGGGGCAGCTAGGTGGCGCAGTGGATAGAGCACCGGCCCTGGAGTCAGGAGTACCTGAGTTCAAATCCGGCCTCAGACACTTAATACTTACTAGCTGTGTGACCCTGGGCAAGTCACTTAACCCCAATTGCCTCACTAAAAAAAAAAAAGATGAGGGTGGCATCCATGTGAGTAGAAAGAAATAGCTTAGATGTAGGGGATATCGGGAAGGCAGAATCCACAAGAACTATTTAGGAAGCTTTGTATTGAGCTAAAATCGACATCTGTGCAGTTTTTTACTTACTTGTTCTAATTCTGCTTCCTGAGACCAAGCCGAATAAATCCAACTCCTCTTCTCTTTAATAGGCCTTCAGATATTTAAAGACAGTCACCATATACCCAAGTCTCCCAGACTTTTAGGCTAAAAATATCCTGAGTTCCTTCTTCCAGTCTTCAAATGAAGCTTTCAGGGGTTGAGTCCTCTCACCATCCTGTTCACCCTCTCATCTTTATGGATGTCAGTCTAAAAACATATCATCATCTGAACTGCACATAATATTCCAGATGTTGTCTGTCCAGAGCAGAATGAAATAGGATTTTGCTCTTTCTGAACTCTATGCTCTATGTGAGCCTCTTGTGGGTGCCATGGAACATTTGATCAAGTGTTTTCTCCAGTCAAATGAGAGGGGGTGATTATATTTTGTTTATTTCTTGTGAACATCTGGGCTCCATGGTTAATTCTTCTTCTTCTGGTGCTGTAGTTTATTTTCTAACCTGGTAGACACTGTATCTAAGTACATTTTCTCCTTACTTTTTAGTTGAAAAGGGCCCTTTGATTTCCCTTGCAAATACATTTTTATCAGTACTTTGTGAGGTGCATTCTACCCTTAGCCTGGAGTCCTTCATTATCATACTCCCAGTTAAGGCCCAGAATTCTAAATCCTGTCTTAGATACCATCTCCTTTACCTAGAAAGAATTCTGCCTCTCTTGTCTAAAACCCTTGCTTTTCATTGACAAAAGGGATGCAAACAATAACTGCTTTATTTTCTTGCCCAGAATTTTGTAATTCTTAGCAATAATTCCTAAAAGTCTTCGGGCAGTATTGTTTATGCTCTTAAGTTTTGACAAGTCCAAGGAAGTGGAAGTTCACTGTGGTGCTGCATACATTTCCTGAGAAGACAGCAGCTCACTCTATTTTTATGATCAGATCACTATATAGCTGCCATAGTACCCCTTAGCAGAGAGTTATGGCCATCCCTACTTATGCATTACTCTGACCCTCCCTGGATAATCTCCCACCTCATGGTAGAGGCAATTACATGCCACAGTGTATTGAGTATTGCACATGGAATCAGGAAGACCTGAGTTCAAATTCAGCTTTAGACACTTGGGCAAGTCACTTAACTTCTCTTTTCCTCAACTGTAAAATGGAAACAGTAATATCATCTACCTCTCAAGGTTGTTATGAGGATCCAATGAGATATTATTTGTAAAGCACTTAGCACAGGTAGGTGCTTCAGAAATGTTTGTTTCCTTCCTCCATTGCACTTGTGGATCCACATCATTATTTCCTTGAGTACAAATAGCTGCTTCCTCCTCAGAGGGTCCAGTTCCCTTCTCTTTGGGAAGAACCTCATATCTATTTCCTTATTCCAAATATTACCTTTCTTCTCTATGCCATATTGTTCTATTTAAAAACCTCCTGATCCTTACACATTTTTTCTTTTTACATTGAAGTCCTTCTGCCATTTTTAAAGCAACACATTAACTTTGAAAGTGGAGAGGTGTTTACTAGGTCCCTTTACGTTGTTTTTAGGACGTAAATTAGACTACACTTTGAGGATTTATTCAGCAGTTACCCTCAGCCCAGTCCTCTTTTCTCCACACCATCACAGCATTTGAAACATTCCTATAAACTCAAAACTAAATTCAGAAATACAGGGAGCCAGAGAAGGAAATAAGGATGGATGTCATCTCTGGCATTGGTTCCCACTTGGCTGAGATCAGTGCTCTTCTTTAGGATGGAGCAGAATCGTGGGCTCATAAGGAGGTCTTAATAGGGCAGAATCACAGCCTTGGTCTCACTGGAACAGTGTGGATTTCACTACTGGAAGACCTGGGGGGCTCTTTCACCAAATGGTTTTCTTCTTCTATGTCAGCAGCTTTTCACTTTTAATTCAAACCTTATACTCATAGCTTTGGGAATGTCACAAAACAATATTCTGCATCCAAGAAAAATTCCTAAGATTCTTTTCCTTCACCCAGGGCAATTTCACCATCACGGATCCAGTGGATTGATGTGGCCTGCCTTTTAACAAAGACTCCAGAAAAATTTTCCCCTTTTAGAGAAACATGCTTTCAAAAGGGCCCTCACAAGAGTCTCTGTTTGTCACCTGTAGTGGAAGGCTGTCTCTTTTAGTCTGAAATTGTTTTGAGAACAATGCACTGTCAGGGACCATGTGCCAGCACATGTGTTTCCTACACTGGGTGGGTAGCTGGATTAGATGTGCTATAAAGCCAAGATACCTTTCAGTTCTGAGACTCTATGAGTAAACTTTGAGACTCTGTTGCACATTTAACAACTTTTACTCTCAAAAAAATTTTGCTTATGTTTATCTCCCTGGACTTTAGTTGTCTCATCAGTTTGATGAAATAGCTAGATTAGGTGATTTATAAGCTCCAACATTTTTTGGTTCTTCAGTCTAAATTTATTCTATTTCTGTCTACAGTTATTTGCTTTTGTTCTGTTTGTCATGCCTAGCATGGCAGGGACTAGGTTGGCATTGAGTGGCTTGGTGCCCTATCGGTCTGCCCTGGGTTCATTGTTCTGGGGTTGCCTTTCCTCTCACTAGCATAGTTACAATTCCACTCTTACCTTGGATTCTCCAGAAACAATTCTATTTTTGGCTCTAGTCTAATGTTTTTCCCCAGAAAGGGGGGGAAGGAAAATGGTACCCAGAGTACAAGCATGAGCCAGATTTGGAAAAAGGTAGTTTGTAAGGTAGTTCTGTAAAGTTACAGAAAACCTTACAGAAAAGAAAATGCAAAACAATCAAGTCATAGAATAATTAAAATCAAATCTAGTAACATCCTACTAGTACAACTGTTTGAGGTTAATATCCAAACCTCCTTGGAATATTGGCAGATATTTTCTATGCAAGGGCTGGTAACTGACCTTTTACATTTCTCCTCCACCCAAGTATGGCCTAATCAATGCCAAATGAGTTCTTTCTTACAGTGTTTTTTCTCTGCAGGTGACTTCTTTTTTTTTAAATCAGTCTGTCTTTGTAGTCCTGTTGTGATTGCTCTGATGACAACCACCCGTTATGGCATCCAAACAACACCCAGAATGGGGAAGATGCCATCTGCCTTCTGAGATCTCACAAACCAGAAGTGAACCCATTCCAGGTACCTTCTTCTTCTTCTTCTTCTTCTTCTTCTTTTTCTTCTTCTTCTTCTTCTTCTTCTTCTTCTTCTTCTTCTTCTTCTTCTTCTTCTTCTTCTTCTATCTTAATAGTATTTTTCCAGTTATATTTAAAGATAGTTTTCAACATTTGTTTTTATAAGATTTCTAGTTCCAAATTTTTCTCCCTCCTCTCCCCTCTCCACAAGATAGCTACCAATCTGATATAGGTTATATATGTATAGTCATGTTAAACAGATTTCCATATTAGTCATGCTGGGAAAGAAAAATCAGAACAAAAGGGAAAAACCTCAAGAAAGAAAAAAACAAAACAAAAAAAAAGTGAAAATAGTATACTTTGATCTGCATTCAGACTCCACAGTCCTTTTTCTGGATGTGAAGAGCATTTTCCATCATTAGCCCTTTGGAATTGTCTTGGATCATTGTATTGCTGAGAAGAGCTAAGTCTATCACAGCTGATCATCATTCAATGTTGCTGTTACTGTGCAGGTACATTCTTTTTTTTTTTTTTAACATATAAGGTATTTTATTTTTTCCGTTACATGTAAAGATAGTTCTCAACTTTTGTTTATACAAGCTTTACAATTTCAGGTTTTTCTCTCCCCCCTTCCCTCCCTCCCCCCTCCCCTAGACAGCAGGTAATCTGATATAGGTTATATCTATATATCTATATACATATAGATATAGATATAGATATATACACACATACATATACACATAATAACATTAATCCTATTTCTGCATTAATCCTGTTACAAGAGAAAAAATCAGAGCAGTGATGCAAAACCTCAAAATAGAAAAAAACCCAGCACCCAAAACAAAAGAAATAGTATGGTTCAATCAGCATCTATACTTCACAATTCTCTTTTTTTTTTTCTTGGATTTGGAGATCCTCTTCTATCATGAGTTACCTGGAACTCTTCTGTACCATTGCATTGGTGAGAAGAATATAGTCCATCACAGTAGGTCAACACTCAATGTTGATGATACTGTGTACAATGTTCTTCTGGTTCTGCTCATCTCACTCATCATCAGCTCACGTAGGACCCTCCAGGTTTCTCTGAACTCCTCCTGCTCATCATTTCTTACAGCACAATAGTATTCCATTGTATTCATATACCACAACTTGTCCAGCCATTCCCCAATTGATGGGCACCCCCTCAACTTCCAATTCCTTGCCACCATGTAAAGAGCAGCTATAAATATTTTTGTACATGTGGGTCCCTTTCCCCCTTCCATGATTTCTTTGGGAAAAAGACCTAAAAGTGGAATTGCTGGGTCAAAGGGTATGCACAGCTTTATCGCCCTTTGGGCATAATTCCAAATTGCTCTCCAGAATGGCTGGATCAGTTCACAGCTCCACCAACAATGCATTAGTGTTCCAATTTTCCCACAGCTTCTCCAACATTTATTATCTTCCTTTTTTGTCATTTTAGCCAATATGATACGTGTCAGGTGGTACCTCAGAGTTGTTTTAATTTGTGCAGGTACATTCTTAAGGAGGCCATGAAGCATACCCAACACTCCAGAGGCTCAGAGCATTATCCAGACCAGAGTCCTGAGGGGCAGGGTTTACTCTTTTTTTAGTACACCTACAGAGTTCTGGCTTAGAAGTCAATTAAAAGACTTTTTGTCATCATGCAGTATGCAATCCCAAGTTAATATGACTGACAGGAAGCAGAGGATATTGGAACCTGTTGTCGTATGTGTATGTGTGTGTGTGTGTGTGTGTGTGTGCGCGCGTGTGCATGCCTCCCACCCTCACCGAGCACTTGTATATGGAAGAGGAGGATGGAAAAGACCAAGAACCCCCTCCTACCCCTACTCCCACTCCCACCCCCATCACACAAGCTTGGAAGCATGGTGTGAGTATGCTGGAGTCAGTTCATATTGGCTCTTGAGAGTTGATTGTTAAATTTTCGGTGTAAGCATTTACACCTTGAACATTTACTAATTACAAATCAGGGCTTGATTTATTGTTTTATTCACTGTGTTAGACTTAAGAAAGTAATGGGGGCAGCTAGGTGGCATAGTGGATAAAGCACCAGCCTTGGATTCAGGAGGACCTGAGTTCAAATATGGCCTCAGACACTGGACACTTACTAGCTGTGTGACCCTGGGCAAGTCACTTAACCCTCATTGTCCAGAAAAAACAAACAAACAAACAAACAAAAACACATACATATAGTTCCCCCACCCCTCCAAAAAAGGAATAGAAGAATGCAGGGGTATTGAATCAAAAGGTTCTGCAGTTGCCACCACCAGTAGGTTGCATGGAAGCTTAGGAGAGTGCAGAGTAAAAGATAAAGAGCAGAAGAGCTCTTAAATAAAGAATACGGAGGGAAGGGACAGCATGAGTGCAGAGTGAGGCACCAAATGTATGAATTCATTTTGTCTGACTATACTTAATTGTTGAAAGGAGGGTTTTTATTTTATTGGGGGAGGGGGTTGTGAGAGGAGGAGCATGTGAATAGTAAAAGTGATGCCAAAAATAAAGAAGAAATATTTTAAAATATATAGAAAAGAACAGAAGGAAGTTTAGCTAAGGGTAAAGAGACTACCTTGGAATCGTTGGTACTGTTGTGTTAAGCAATATATACTTTTTGAAAAATTACTTGGGGCAGCTAGGTGGCACAGTGGATAGAGCAGCGGCCCTGGATTCAGGAGGACTTGAGTTCAAATCCGGCCTCCAACACTTTACACACTTACTAGCTGTGTGACCCTGGGCAAGTCACTTAACCTCAATTGCCTCACCAAAAAAAAGAAAAAAGACAAAAGAAAAAGAAAGAAAGAAAAATTACTGGATGTTACAGTTCAGTTTCATATACAAACCTCTTTTTCTGTACCATGTATATTTAAATATGCTGTTGTTCAGTGATTTTTCAATTATATCCAACTGTTCATACCCCCATTTAGGGTTTTCTTGGCAAAGATACTGGAGTAGTTTGCTATTTCTTTCTCCAGCTCATTTTACAGAGGAGAAAACTGAAGGAAACAGAATTAAGTGAATTGCCCAGGGTCACACAGATAGCAAGTATCTTAGATCAGATTTGAACTCAGGAGGATGAGCCTTCCTGAGTGCCACCTAGCTGCCATTGTCAATGCTTGCTTAGTTCATAATAGCTAATATTTACATAGCACTTTAAGACTAGCATTTTACAATTGTTATCATATTTTATTCTCTCCCTCCCCCAATCCTGAGCTATAGAAGCTATTATTACCCTTTTTTTACAGATGAGGAAATCGAGGCAGACACAACTAAAGTGAATTGCTGAGGCATGCAGCAAGTAAGTATCTGAGGCTGGATTTGAACTCAGCTCTTCCCAACTTCAGGTCCAGTACACTATCTACTATACCGTGGCTGCCTAACAAACAAACAAACAAACCAGGAGAGAAGGGAGATGGTTGTGGTAGTAGGGAACACTGTCTGGGATATGCCTCTACATTTAAGTGTTTCCCTTCCACTCAAAGAGGCTGTATTTCTAGCGTGATTGAAATAATTTGCTAATGATGATTTGTACCTAAGAAGTGACCTAAGAACATAATATCAAGGACATAGACTTGCTTCAATATTTCAAAGGTCCATGACTTCATTAATGTGGGTAACACCTTTGTCCAAGGCAGATCACAGTTCTTTGGATTTTGAGAATTGATGTAACTAAAAAAAAAATTCACAATGATCTTCTCTGAATTCAGCAAGGCCAGTTCCTGGACAATAGAAACAATTAAGTCCATTACTATGACCCATACACAAAGCCTTTCTAGAATGGAAGGACCTGCCAGAGATTATGTTCCAGTGGTAGAAGCTTTGAGAACTCAAGATCACTTCTAAGCCATGATGAAGTATGGAGGACTTTAGCAGAAAAGAATACTTATTACCAAAAAAAAAAAAAAAAGAAGGAGTTTTGAAGGTCACATAGCAAGAATAAAGCATAAAAGATGAATGGGCCAAGTGCTGTGTCATCATTTTGTTGTCATTCAGTCATTTTTCAGTCACATCCAACTCTTTGTGGCCCCCATTTGCGGTTTTTTGGCAAAGATACTGGAGGGGTTTGCCTTTTCCTTCTCCAGCTCATCTTTCAGATAAGGAAACAGAGATGAACAAGGTTAAGTGACTTGCTCAGAGTGGCACAGCTATTAAGTGTCTGAGGCCAGATTTGAACTCAGAAAGATGAGTCTTCCTGATCCCAGGCCTGGCATTCTGTGCCCTGTGGTCCATTTGGGATACATGAGACATCAAAAGAACCAAAAGAATATTATACATATGACAAGTTCAAGCACTGATTTAGCTCTTGCTTAGGCCTTGGCATGATAACTAATTCAGATCAAAATAGCAAAAGCTTTCCCATTTACAGCTTGTTACAGTAATTTAGATACTTTAGAATTAATCTAATATCTTCCTCAAAGTGTTTTGCTTTTTACTGCTCTCTCCTCCAATCTGCCCTTCCCTCCTTCCCCTCTCCCCACCCCCCTTATCTCCCTCCCCTCCCTCAGGGCAAAAATATGATACTATACCTACTTGAGTATGTATGTTAGTCCTTCTTTGATAAGTCCTTGAGAGTTGACTGAGGCTTAGTAACTAGCTTGTGGTCATAAAGCCAGTGTCAGTGGGAGGATCTGAACCCAGGTTGAAGGACCTGAGAGGTAATCTAGTCCAGAGGATCTGAACCAGGTGTCTATGGATAGCTTTCTGGAGAATCTGTGAGTTTAGATGGGGGGAAATGATGTCTTTATTTTCACTAATCTGTAACTGAAATTTAGCATGTCCTTCCATTATGAATTTAAGGAAAAAACCCAACATGATTCTTTCTCAGAAGTATTCTATGGGCTTCACCAGGCTGGCAAAGGGGTCCATGACACAAATAGAATTAAGAACCCCTGATCTAGTCGAATCAATCAATAGGCATTTATCAAGTGTCTCCTATGTTCCAGGTACTGTGCTAGTTCAACTTAATAGATTCAGTATCACTTGTGTACCCTCATAATAGAAATTGACTATGAGAACTATAAGCAGGGATATAGTTATAGCAGCATCAAAACTGGTCCTCATGCCTATACTGCTATAAGTAGCCTAGCGTACGGAACCTGGTGGACAGATTTCTTGTATGGGAATGTCCGATCTTTCTCCTCAGACAATAAAGTTTCACTAATCACAGTAGATTTGGACGTAATTGTTATCAACCCCAAATTATTGCAATAAATTAGCTTGCAGATAAAATTTAGTAGGACTTCTAAAAATTACTAGAAATGTAAGTAAAAGATCTTTTACTTAAATATGCACAAAGAAGTTTTTACAAAATATTTTTAACTTAAATGATTCCTGCTAAAAGTATTTCTCTATCTTAAAAACACCTTAAAATATATCTTGATGCTAAAAGGAATAATCAGTAAATTAGTTGGAAATTAGAAGGACAGATACCACTTTTTTAACCTTAAAGCAAAAATAAATCTTTAAAATTATGATTTATAAAGATTAAGTTGGTACAAAATGTCTTTAAGTACATAAATAAACCCCAAAAGTACTATAACAAAATAAATTCCTATTTATCACAAAATTCCTAAGTACCATCTCCATCTCATCAAAAGGCATTTGCAATGGGGAGAAAATTCAGTAAATCAAAAATATAATTACATTTGGAATCCCACATAGATAGTGAATTAACCCCCCAGAAAAACTACACTGGCTAATTGCTGTAAACCTCCAGTTTAATATATCTATAAATATATCCTTAGATGAAACAAGTTTGAAAACTATACCCCCATTTGGTGCAAAGATTCCCATTTACTCAGTAGGAATTCCACAACACAGAAGACTCTTGCACAGGGTTGATAAGAATTTATGACTAGATGGTTCTAAGAGTCCCTGCAGATTTACAAGGTCTTTTCTTTTTATAATTACCAATTTTCCATTTTAAAATACCTCTGTAAATATTTTATTAAAACATTAACTCCAATAATTTAGTTAACAATCTCATAATTTTTAGAAGTGATAGCCAAATAATTTAAGTAAACTTCCTTTTAAATATATGCAAAACTTGAAAGTTTTTAAGTTCTTAATTACAATAATTCTAAACATTACTAATACATTGTTAGCAGGGCTGAGAGAATGACCTAACAGCTTCCTAACCTATTCATCATTTTTTATAGTACAATTCTTAATCTAACGACATCTAGATTATAAGAGAAATTTCTTTTGTAACAGCAAAGCTAATACAATTGTTCATCAAATTACAAACTATAAGAAAATTTAGGGATATAACAATACCCTAAATAATATTACATATTTAAAACTTGAAACAAAAGCAATGAATTACCAATCAGGTAACCTTAATTTAGTTGAATGTGCTTCCAAATTCCTTTGCACAGAAAATAATTCATATCATCAACATAAAATCCCATATAAAGTTATCAAGTATGAAGCAATTATATTTAATTAAAGAAATAGTAACAAACAGCTAATATTCATATAGTATTTGCCTTATGCCAAGCACTTTATAAACATGTGATCCTCACAACAGCCCTGGGAGGTGGGCTTCATTTTTATTATTATTCCCTTACAGAATAGTAAACTGAGGTAGACATAAGGTACTTTTCTTGGGGCCATGCAGCCAGTAAATTTCTTAATGCCAAATAATGTCTTTTCATGTTAGGTTGTAATTTACCATAATACTAATAAGGAAAGAACTCTAAGACCCCATCCTTATTTCCTTCAGGACAGATTTTGGCATAAATCAAATCAAATACAGATTTATAATTATTAATGATAACATTTTAATTTGTACGGCCTAATACTCTGACCACTTAATTTTTTTAATGTTAATAGTATTTTATTTTTTTCCAGTTGCATGTAAAGATAGTTTTCAACATTTGTTTTTATAAAATTTTGAGTTCCAAATTTTTCTCCCTACCTCCCTTTCCTCCCAGGGTCCTCCGCAAGACAGGAAGCAATCTAATATAGTTTATATATGTATAACCACATTAAACATATTTCCACATTAGTCATGTTGTGAAAGAAGAATCAGAAAAGGGGAAAACTTTAAAAAACCAAAACTAAACCAACAAAAAAGTAGAAATAGTATAGTTCAATCTGCATTCAGATTCCACAGGGTTTTTTTCTGGATATGGAGAGCATTTTCCATCATGAGTCCTTTCAAATTGTCTTGGATCTTTGTATTGCTGAGAAGAGCTAAGTTTTTCACAGTTGATCATTGAACAATGTTGTTGTTACTGTGTACAATGTTCTGCTTCTGCTTACTTCACTCAGCATCAGTTCATGTAAGTCTTTCCATGTTTTTCTGAAATCCATCTGCTCATCATTTCTTATAATAGCACAATAGTATTCTATCACATTCATATTCCACAACTTGTTTAGCCATTCCCCAATTAATGGACATCCCCTTAATTTCCAATTCTTTGCCACCACAAAGAAAGCTGCTATAAGTATTTTTGTACATGTGGGTCCTTTCCCCTTTTTTATGATCTTTTTGGGATACAGGCCTAGTAGTGGTATTATTGGGTTAAAGGGTATACACTGCTCTTAGCACTTCAAAAGAAAAAAAAGATTATTATTCATAAATTCACATATTTCTTTTTTAAGACACGTGGTGACAATTCCCAGGTCTGTATAATTTTTTCCTGTACTTCCTTAAAAGAACTAGGATCTTTTTTCCTCTTCCTTTGAGACATATCAGATAACAAGTTGTCTAGATAAAGAGCATTCCAGATCCTCATTCCCCTCCAGCTGTGAATTTCAAGCTGCATATACTAGGAAATCCATATAAAGTTTTACAAAATAGTTTGAAATCATAACTGTTATCATTAGGTTAACAAAGTATGCTGGGTTGGGTATTATAAGTTATTGCTTTTGGAATTTCTTACCCAAAGATTCTGGATGACTGATTTCTATTGTCAAACAGATAGCTCTAGGGGGTTTCTGGCAAGATATGGCCAATTTTTCCAGGCAGAAACCTCCACAGCTTTCACAGGGAGTTAATTAAACAATTCTCAATTTAAACAGCACAAGGAAACATTTAAGATTTTATATAATAACCACAAATCACAATAACCATAGCCAGTATTTATGTAGTGTTAGATTTAATAAGGTCTTCCTACAAGTTTATCCTAAAAGGTGGGTAGATATAATTAGTCAGATGATTATCTAACCTTATTCCTGGACTAAAGCTGGTTACAGATGGATTTTCTTTGCAATTTCTAGTTCTTAATTGAAGCAAAATAGTGCACTTTAACCACCCAACATTGGAGCTAGATTCGGAAATCTTAAAATACTGGCACTCTAACTCAGTTGTTAATTTGCTACTGATTAATTAATATTATTTTTACATCAGTCTTTTAACAGTTAAATCCATATCCCAAAAGGATTAAAGAAGAATTCACACCCTAACAATATCTCTAATACACTAAATTATTAAATTAATGTTAGGCACTTTTCTTTCACATATTACAAATCACATAACTGGGATAATTTGACTTAAAACTACATAGCTAACAAGTTTCCTGATATCACATAATAATGATGAATTTCATTTAAAATGAGACCAGGATTAATTCAGTTATACCTGGATCTATAGCCTAAATGTTATCCTATAGAAACAATTCATAATTTCAATTATTTAGTATTATATTTTACATAAGGGCTATTTATTCCAAGCATTTCATATAATGAGATTTATTATTTCCAGATAATCCACTGCAAAAGATTTAAAAAGTGGTAGCATGTAACAGATTTTAACTATAATAAATCCTGTCACACTTAAGAAACAGTTCTTATCAGATTCCTCTTTCTTCCTGTAACAGGAAATGCCAAGTGGAACAAGAGGGGCTTAGAACACATGGTATCCTCCATTCTCCTCCTAACCCTCTATAATTTTGTCTATTGACTTTCCAATAAAGCTAAAATTTTTTCATTCTTAATCTTTCCACTTAAAGTCAAACTTCCTCACACCCTCTCAGCATACTTAAAGCATCTAAAACTGGCTGGCACAAGGGCACCCTGACCAACTATCCAGTGACAGAAGGGGCTTGGAGCACATGGGCTTGCTACTGCCGACCTGCTGTATTCAGGTTATGTCTCCCATTTGTCCCCAAACTTTTTCTACCTTCCATATTTTCCCTTGAGGCTTTATTTATCTTTGCAAATCTTTCAAATAAATTACTCAGATGATTTCCCTTACATTTCAAACTTATTACGGACTACATATACTATTTTCTAAAATAAAAGTATTTTATTATTTTCCAAGTACATGTAGAGATAGTTTTCAACATTTGTTTATATAAGATTTCCAATTTCAAATTTTTCTCCCTCTCTCCCCTCCTTCCCCCCCTCCCCTAGATAGCAGGTAATCTGATATAGGTTTTATAATATATATATATATATATATATACACACACATATATATATACATATATATAATAACATTAAACATATTTCTGCATTAGTCTTGTTATAAGAGAAGAACCAGAGCAATAAGGAAAAACCTCAAAATAGAAAAACAACAGCACCCAAAACAAAAGAAATAGTATGATTCAATCAGCATCCATATTCCACAGTTCTTTTTTCCCCCCTGGATTTGGAGAGCCTTTTCCATCATGAGTCCTTTGCAACTTTCTTGTACCATTGTATTGGTGAGAAGGATCTAGTCTATCACAGTTGATCAACACATAATGTTGATGATACTGTATATAATGTTCTTCTGGTTCTGCTCATCTCACTCATCATCAGTTCATGCAAGTCCTTCCAGGTTTCTCTGAACTCTTCCTGCTCACCATTTCTTACAGCACAATAGAATTCCATTACATTCATATACCACAACTTGTTCAGCCATTCCCCAATTGATGGACAACCCCTCAATTTCCAATTCCTTGCCACCACAAAAAGAGCAGCTATAAATATTTTTGTACATGTGGGTCCTTTTCCCTTTTTTATGATCTCTTTGGGAAAAAGACTCAAAAGTGGTATTGCTGGGTCAAAGTGTATGTACAGCTTTATAGCCCTTTGGGCATAGTTCCAAATTGTTTTCCAGAATGGTTGGATCAGTTCACAGCTCCACCAACAATGCATTGGTGTTCCAATTTTTCCACAGCTTCTCCAACATTTATTATTTTCCTTTTTTTGTAATACTAGTTGTGAGATTAAAATTGGATATTATTTCATAAATCTACCCTACTTAACCTTTCCCTTAATTTATCTCCCAGACTAGTAAATGGAAGAAGCTTCTGGTTTTCTAGATAGAGCTTTTATTGTATGGTAGTCACAAGGTGATGTTGATTAGAAGGATAGGAAAGTAGAAATACAATACAAATCGTCTTAAGTCTAGGCTTAGTCTATATTCCGTATAAAACTCACCAAAAGCGGAAGGCCACCTTTGGGGCGAGAGACTGAGTCAAGCGCGTGCTGTTAACCGAGAGCCGGGCCGAGTCAAACTCCAGTCCGTGTCTGTCTGTGCAGCGCAGCCAGGAGACCAGCGGAGCAGGAAAAAAGGCCCCACTTCCGTTCTCTCCTTGTCTTTTAAGCTCGCACCCCGGAAGTCGAGTGCTCAGCAGG
The DNA here is from genome assembly GCF_019393635.1 of Dromiciops gliroides. Classification (NCBI taxonomy): domain Eukaryota; kingdom Metazoa; phylum Chordata; class Mammalia; order Microbiotheria; family Microbiotheriidae; genus Dromiciops; species Dromiciops gliroides. The sequence continues at coordinate 621,842,907 of NC_057861.1, read as the reverse complement.
CAATCTGGCGTGTGTCGCAGGCAGACTGGTTTTCTGTCTAGCTCATGCTGTTGGTCTCCTCCCCAAAAGGGTGGTCCTAAAAAAAAAACTGGCATCTCTCCATTATCTAATCGACTGTTAAAACTTTTTACCACATAGTCAATCTGATAGGAGTCAGGTGGTACCTCAGAGTTGTTTTAGTTTGCATCTCTCTAATCAATAGTGATTTAGAGTATTTTTTCATATGGGAATAGATAGCTTTGATTTCTTCATCAGAAAACTTCCTGTTCATATCCTTTGACCATTTCTCAATTGGGGAATGACTTGGATTCTTATAAATTTGATTTAGTTCCTGATATATTTTAGAAATGAGGCCTTTGTCAGAAGTACTGGCCATAAAAATTGTTTCCCAGTTTTCTGCATCCCTTCTAATTTTGGATGCATTGCTTCTGTTTGTACAAAAACTTTTTAATTTAATGTAATGAAAATCATCCATTTTGCATTTCATAATATTCTCTATCTCTTGTTTGGTCATAAACTGTTCTCCTTTCAGACTGCATATATTATTATTAAGCTAATGTCTTACTTACTAAATCCCTGCTTTCCAAGGCTATGAAGTTAATTTCAACACAAGGGATTCTTTTCATTAATCTGCCTATCACACAATTTCAGGTGTCCTCTAGGAAATCAAAAAGCTCCAAATCTCTCATTCTCCCAAAAAGAGATATAAACTGTCCCAATAAAGGAAGAAGTTTGTGAGAAAAGTCCTTAAAAGAAATTCATGAAGATGTTTTTAGTGGTTACCAAAACTTTTAGGAAACATTCAGTGACTTATGTTCCTATTGAAACACAAGAGTGGGGCTCTGGCTCCAATGAAACACTGTTAATAGATTACAAAGGGCTTGATTGTCTTAGATCATTTTATTGCTGACAATAGTCAAGTCATTCACAGTTCTTCATCAAACAATATTTGCTGTCACTGTGCACAACATTCTCCTGGTTCTGCTCATTTCACTATTCATCAGTTCACATAAGTCTTTCTGGCCTTTTCCAAAATCGTCCTGCTTGTCATTTCTTATAGCACATCTATTTCCACTTTACTCTCTGGTTCTAAAAGAATGAGGCAATTTTCTTTTAAGATTTCTTTTTATATGTCAGGCTTTGGGGGATTTTTTTTTGGGTCACAGTGTTCAGATCGTCCAGTGATTTCTAAATTTTCTCTATGCATTTTTTTAGGTCAGTTGTTTTTGCTATGAGATACTTTACATTTTATTCTTTTTTTCAGCTTTTTAAAAACTTTGTTTTATTATTTCTTCTTGCTTTATGGAGTCATTGGTTTCTATTTGTTCTATTTCAATTTTCAAGGGGTCTGTTGCTTGGGCAAGGTTTTATACCTCTTGTGCCAAACTGTTAATTCCTTTTCTAATTCTTTCTTCCATGACTCTCATTTCTTTTCCAGTTTTTTTTCCAAATACTGTCATTCAATTTATTAAAAATGTTGTTAAACTATTTTTAAAAAACCTCTTGCTTCATCTATTTCAAGAATTCTAGTTTATGCCCAAATTGTTTTTTACCCTGGGGGCAATTTGATAGATGTTTTGGAATCATTTGCTTCTGTGCTTGTTTTAAGTGTCCCTGCCACCATAATAGCTTATTATCTTAAGGTTCTTTTTTTGTTTACCCATTTTTCCAGGGACTTGATGTTATGGCTGGGCTCTATGGTACTTCTGGAGGGAGGTCTGTATTGTTCCTGTTGCTACTTTCATGAGGTATTGAGTGTTGTGTTACTCTAGGATCTCAAGGACAAGCTAGAGACCCACACGTTTTCAGTGCTCCCAAAGGGATAAAGTTTAATGGCTGTCTCCTGGTTCTGTATGTTCCTAAAGTGGGTTTGGGTCTGAGCAAGAGTACACCACTGTTGGATTCTGCCCCTATCAGCCAACTAGAAAGCTCTGTTGGCTCAGAACATAAAAATTGTAGGCTCCTCTGCAGACTGTGATTCCTACCCTAGTTATTCCTCTGCAGGGTGAGGTAGATGTCGGAAGTGAGATCCTGCTATGTTCCTGAGGTCTAAGTCACATCCTTGCTGTTTCTAGCTCCTGAGCTTCCTCTCTTCTCCAGACACTTCCCAGGGTCTCCCTGCCCAGGAATGGCGCTGCCATACACAGGTCTTCTTCTCATTCTACCCTGGATATGTGATCTGGGACTGGGCAATAAAGCTGACAGTTGGTACTTGTCCCTATCACGTTGTGGGTATGGGGGTGCCCTTGTATGGATCTGAGATCTCTCCTTGCCCTCTTGTAAAGCCTCTTGTTGGGTGCTGGAATGCTTCCTGTGGATCATGATCCCAATTAGACTCCCATCTCCAGTGTCTGATATGTATGTATGTATGCTTGCATAATACATGTATGCACGTATGACTCTCCTGTGTTGAATTGGGCTAAACAAAGGATTCATTGTGATCATATATATGTGCATGTGTATATACATGTATACCATACACATACACATACACATACACATACACATACACATACACATACACATACACATACACATACATCTTCCCATCTGGATTTGGTCTGGTGAATTTTCTAGATCTGTTAAGAGGAGTTTGAGGAGAATGTGGACACATTGCTTCTTATCACTATGCCATCTTGGCTATACCCCATCAAGGGATTTCAACATATATTTTGAAGTTTTCACAAACATCTTAGCCTTGTAGGTTCTCAGTCTCCTTAGTTACACACAGAAATGGTCATGCTTTTATTCTTGCCATGTGATTAAGGATTTTGAAATTTCTTTATTTAACTATAACCTATCATTCCATCTCTTCCTATGGCTCACTGCACCTCACCTCATTCTTCATCCTCACTGTGATCTCCAATCCCTTCAGCCCTCAATATTCCAGCTATGCTCTAACCACTTTCATGTCTTTCCAATCTGACCCTATAGTCAATCACTTTGACATCACACTATCCTCCCTTCTTGAATCTGTTGCCCCTTTCTCCTATCACAGAATGTGGATCATTTCCACAATACAATACAATATAATACAATATATTTAGCACCCACTATAGGCTGGGCACTATACTAAGTTGAGCATGCGCATCAGATCTCTGGACTTCCCAGGCAGGGGAAGCTATGGGCTTGGCCATAGGAGGAGTAGAGGGTGGGGTCTGGAGAGGAGGGGAGGGACTAGAGCAATTTGAATGAGACTTGATTTTGAACTCAGGCCTGGATTCCTCTTCCCCCACTTTGCCTCCAGGTGCTAGGGGATTAAAAGCTTCTAGAGGGTGGGTCATTGCCTCCAGGCATGCAAAATTAGAGCAACAATTAGTGTTAGAATTGGGAAAAGCTGCAGGAATCTCTTCAGGTTTCTCTGAAAAAGCATGGTTGGGAGAGGGAGAGATATTTCCTTGTGTGAGTAAGTTGCTGGTTCTTTTAACAAAAATAAAAAGAAAAATAGAAAATCCACAAAAACAAAGCATTAACATGATCTTATCTCCCATTTGTCTGGTTAAACAGACTAAAATCAAAAATAGGGTAATTAGGGAGTTTAAAAGGTCCATTCGAAAAAATTTAAAGGGAAAACACAGCCAGTGCGCCAGTACTTAGCAGTTTAAAGGGTAGGGGAAATTTCTTACCCAACCGGAAGATCAGAAGTGAGGTTCAGCTTTCCTCTTCGTGGTCAGCCATCTGTTAAGGGCTAAAATTCTAGCTAGTCTGTCTAAAATATTTAATGAGTGGTCGCCAATAAATTATAAGCTTTAGCAAGAGTTAGACTTTTAAGCATTTATTAAGGAGAATAAGAATTTGGTAAAGAGAGAGAGAAAGGTCTAGATTCCTATCTATTAAAGGGAGAGCGCATTTCTAGCTCCCTTCTCCGCCAGAGTCCAGAGGAAAGAGCGCGAGACTGAGCGCCAGTCTCTTCCTTCCTCCTCCCACTAGCCCGCGTCACTTCCTGACTCCTGGTCTTGCCCTCAAAGACCTTCCCTTCATGGGCAGAACTCCTCTACAGTAAGTATCCAGCAGGTGGCGTTATTCCAATCGTTACACAAATAAGATAAAGACATTCCCTGTACTCAAGGAGCTTACAATCTAATGGGGGAAGACAATAAACAAAAGGAAGCTAACAAGTATGTGCCAGAGAGTACAGCACAGGAGCATGAAACCAAATAGAGCAGCTGATGGGAAATGAAGAGTTGGCTGGAAATACTGAGCCCTTTGTAAAAGGAGGCTTTGGGAAGTTTTTTACTCCATGCTCCAGGGCAGCTAGGTGGCACAGGGTATAAAGTACTGGCCCTGAAATTGGGAGGACCTGAGTACAAATCTCACTCAGACACTGAATAGCTGTGTGACCCTGGACAACTCACTTAAGCCCAATTGCCTCAAAACATCTGGGACCATCTCTAGTCATCCTGTTATTATATCTTGTCACTGGACCCAGATGGCTCTGGAGGAGAGAGTGAGGTTGGTGACCTTGCACAGCCCTCCCTCACTTAATCCAATTCACTGCAAATCATAATATCACCTCCCCATGTCATGGTCCTCTTCAAGAATAAAGGTCAGGGGCAGCTAGGTGGTGCAATGGATAAAGCACCCTGGATTCAGGAGTACCTGAGTTCAAATCCGGCCTCAGACACTTGACACTTACTAGCTATGTGACACTGGGCAAGTCACTTAACCCCCATTGTCCCGCAAAAAAAAAAAAAAAAAAAAAAAAAAAAGAATAAAGGTCAAACAACAATTCTATCTTCCAGCCCTTCAAACAGCGGGGCAGAGGATGGAGGATACTGATGAGATATAAGTAGCAAAGCTGATGAAGTCTTCATGATAATGAGTTCTGTGGTATGATAATACCATCATCATAAGCTTATCCTGGAGGAACATGATAATGGTAGAGTCAAAACCAAGCAGAGCAGCTATGCATCCTAAGTCTAGTAAAAATTTAAATTTATATTATCTAATTTCATCTAGTTTATCATTGCAGCAAGGCAATACTTTTATGGATTGATTCTTTGTTAACACTCATCATGATGGCTACTTCAAACCTTCCCTTCTCTCTTTAAGCCTCCCACAATGCCCTCTTCCCTCACCCTATGCACTGAGAACTTTACCTCCTACTTTAATGAAAAAATAAAAGCCATTCACCATGATCTCTCTCTTTTCCCCTTCTCTACATCTCAAAAGCCCCTTAAAAAGTCCTCTTCTTTAGCTGTGTGACCCTGGGCAAGTCACTTAACCCCCATTGCCTTATTAAAAAAAACACAAAAAGTCCTTTTCTTTTCTCTTCCTTTATGCCAATTTCTGGTAATATTTTTTACCCACCAGGCTTCATAACTCTGGACTTCTCTCCATCATGCAGCCTAGCCAGGTAACTTATTCTCCCAACCTCCATCCCCCTTTCAAATTCCTTTTGTGTATTGTCTTTTCCATTAGAATGTAAGTTTCATCAGCACAGGGATTGTCTTTTTTTTTGTCTTCCCAATGCTTGGCATATAGAATATATAGTACACATAGGCACATAGGACTGTCTGGCATACAGTAAGCACTTAATAAATAAATGCTTGTTATTCAATTGATGAAGAGGTGGTCCTTTTCAGTAAGACTGAGCTCTCCCTATATACCTTTTTTTTTTTTTTTGGCGGGGCAATGGGGGTTAAGTGACTTGCCCAGCTTCACACAGCTAGTAAGTGTCAAGTGTCTGAGGCTGGATTTGAACTCAGGTACTCCTGAATCCAGGGCCGGTGCTTTATCCACTGCGCTACCTAGCCGCCCCCTCCATATATACCCTTGATCCCATCCTCTCCCATTCCCATTCCCAGATTGCCCCTCATGATGATCCTCTTCTACAGCCCTTAATCTATCTCAATTGCCCACAAACATTACCAGGCCTCTCTATCCTTTAAAAATAAATACACAACAACAACAACAAACAACCTCAAGTAACCATCTATCTACCTCTGTCCTCTTTGTAGCGAAACCCCCAGAAAAAGTTCCTTTGTCTGGGTGCCTTTGCTTCCTCTCTTATCACCCACATACAATTTCTGTTAATTGTTTATGTATCTTGGATACCAAGTCCTTGTCAGAGAAATTTGATATAAATATTTTTCCCTATTCAACCACTTCATTTCTTATCCTAGGTACATAAATTTTGTTTCTGCGGAAGATTTTTGGTTTCATGTAATCAAAATTATTCACTTTCTCTTTTGTAATTGCCTTTATTCTTTGTTTGGTTAAGAATGTATTTCCTACCCATAGATGTGGGAGGTATATTGTTTATTTCTCTTCTTTCAAGTCCTGAAATAAATTGAAGTCATAAGTGGAGCAATCTTTTTTTTTAATTCTCTTTCTTTTTTTCTTTTGATATAAATACTTTATTTATACTTTAAAAAAATAATAAGGGACAGCTAGGTGGCGCAATGAATAAAGCACTGGTCCTGGATTCAGGAGTACCTGAGTTCAAATCCGGCCTCAGACACTTGACACTTACTAGCTGTGTGACCCTGGGCAAGTCACTTAACCCCCATTGCCCACCAAAAAAACAAAAAACAAAAAACAAAACAAAAAAATAATAAACATTTTTATTTAAAGTTTTGAGGGGCAGCTAGGTGGCACAGTGGACAAAGCACCGGCCCTGGATTCAGGAGGACCTGAGTTCAAATTCAGCCTCAGACACTTGACACTTACTAGCTGTGTGACCCTAGGCAAGTCACTTAACCCCCATTGCCCGCAAAAAAAAAAAAAGTTTTGAGTTCCAAATTTTATCCCTCTTTCCCTTCCTCCCTGAGATCCTCCCTGAGGCAGTAAGCACTCAGATATAGGTTATACATGTGCAATTATGTAAAACATTACCTTATTAGTCATTTTGTATAAGAAAACTTGAATAAAAGAAAAAAAATGAAAGTGAAAAATAGCATGCTTCAGTATGTGTTCAATCAATATCAGTTTTTTCTTTGAAGTTGAATAGTATGCTTCATCATTAGTTCTTTGGGATTGGCTTGGATCATTGTATTGCTGAGAAGAATTAAATCATTCACAGTTCTTCATTGAATAATATTGCTGTCACCGTGCACAATATTTTCCTGGTTCTGCTCACTTCATTATACACCAGTTCATAGAAGTCTTTCCAGGCCTTTCTGAAATTATGAAGCAATCTTTAATTGAGATAACAGGGTAGCAAACCTGCTACCTGTAGGGACCAATTTTTAATTGGGGAGTGTTAGCTAGGCAGCTCGCTGCAATATTGGTCAAGGGAAGAGACCAACAGCCTCCCTCAAAACTGAGCAGAATTTATTTAACAAGAACGAACTTAAAAAAATACAAACAGGATCAGTAGGATTAAGGGAAAGGAAATAAAATGGGGAAAGGGAAATTATACAACCTGAACAACACCATCACCCAGGAATCAGCTGAGAACACACAGTAGCATCCTGTTGCCTTCCAGCTTCAAGCTAGAATGGCGAAAAACCTCCCTTCTTCCCAGCAGACCCCAGGCTAAGCTGCTCTGACAGTCACATGACTGCCCTCACTGGGCTCCCAATCATTATAATTTTGCCAGGCCCATATAGGCATTGGAGAGTGGTGATGACGTGAGGTGCCAGCACCATGGTGACGGCTACAAACAGTGGGTGGAGCACCATGTGGTTTGCGGAGCCCCAAGCCAGTGTGCGTGCTAAGGTTTTTTAAAAAATTCTAGCCAAAAGATGGGGTCATAAAAACCTCAAATAACAATTAATTCTTTACATTCCCCCCTTTGTTTTGTCAAGAAACACGGGGTGTTTCCTGGATGGAACAATAAATAATAAACAATAAATAAATAAAAAATAACAGAATATCATAACCAATGCTGACAAACAGTATACTAATAACAATATAGGAAAGGGAAAACACATATTACAGATGATGTATATAGAAACAGAAGGAAAAACAAAAACCCAAAGTGTCCATTTGAAGTCCTTAAAATCTTGTCTTCAAAGGAAGGTTGAGATGTCATCAGGGGAATTGGACTCTGATCTGGATTCTGGCTGTCTCTGGATTCTGGTTGTCTCTGGGATTGCTGGATTTTCATTAATCTTTAGCATAGTATTGTCCAAAAATATTCAAATTAAATAATGGAAGTTCTTCAAAATATACAAAAGAAATTTAAACTTGATATATACAGCATATTGGAGTCCCTCCTTTGGAGGATACTCATATCTATACGCAATACAAAATTGAAACAGTTATGATATTACTAACACTTTTTACCACTATATGTCTGGATCAAGGCCAAATTTAGTTATGTGTCCATGATGACAGCTGAAAGTGTTATGGAAAGGTTACCATACCACATCTCGTGGTGCATAGACATCTAATAATTGTGCTAGGCCTCAGGTGGATGTATTCTGACCATGCCACCAGATTGAGTGAAAAAGCCAAGTTAAGTTAAACCAGGTGCATGTGTTAGGGCTAACATGACACCAGACCATTTTTGGAGTGAGAGAGGAAGAAACTGGACTATGTCAGCAATTGTGCTACATAGCTGCTCTCATAAGCAAACCATGGACTTCCTGAATGTATTTGACTGTTCTCTCATCCTCCATCAGGGTATCTTACATGTACCTGTCTCTCCTCCTGTTGTACATATATTCTCTTCAGGGCCTGTATTGTGGAGTTGAACCATCTCCATCAAGCTCATTGTAAGAGCAATTAGTCTCTGAAATGGTAAGTTTCCATAAATCATAAATCTCATATTAATTTCACCAAAGACAATATGATGGTAAAAATGCATGCTATACTGCATAATTTAGGATATACTTGAAATATATATATATATAATCCCAAACCATACCCAGAGTATACATAGTCACAATGACATACAAATGATAAATGAATGTAAATGGCTGATATTATTAAACATTATTACAGAATCTTCATTAAGCAAGTAAACCACGTCATCTTGTCCATGAATTCTCTATCTAGTACAATGACAATAACATATACTTGAAATGATAAACAATTTATCAAAAGGAAATAAAACATCAGTGAGACTCAATATGTTCATATTGTCTTATAAATGAAGCAATAAGGTTCAATAATTCTTTCTAGAAGACAGAGCCATGTGCTCTTGGTGGAGAAGTTTCTCACCTGTAGGAGGAAAAGCTTGTTTAAGGTAAGAGCTTATAATGCTAGAATTTGGGGTATACCACATTTTTTAAACTGGTTCCCCAATTATCTGCATGCCAAAGTGGCAGGGGTTTCCGAATCATCATTGATTCTTCTAATGCTATCATAATGACGGTTATGGTAGTGTAAGGGGGCTAAAATTCTAACATCAGTTGTGTCTGTGCCACAAATTTGCCATAGAGGTTCATTCAACTGGTGAATGACTATATTCAGTTGGTTATGTTTGGCAAAGGCTACAATCACATCATTGTCAGCCCACGTACCAGCTTTTTTTCAAATCAGCAACATATTATTCAAAGGGAATATCTGTTTCTCTAAAGACCCAAAGTCTTCTTTATGACTGAGCATATAATTAGCAGTTTCTTGTCTGTGTTTGAGATAGTTTCTCGAATGACCTTCTAACTGGTCTCTGAGGGCTCTGAAAAGACAATTTCCATCTCCTGATACCTTATGGAGTTTGAGTCCTGAGGGATGTCCCACCTGAAGACTCATATTTTTTTTTTAGCAGAAAAGGGTGACAGGGTCACATTAGGTAGCAAGGCCTGATCATGCAATGCCAAAGTTGGGAAAAGCACTTCATTCTGGCTGTTTTGCCCTTCATGCCATGAATTCCAATGGAAGAGAGCAAGGACATTAGAAGCTGAGATCCAGCTCAAGTTAGGTTCCTCTGCAAGGTAAAATCTCAGGGTGGGGACTTGAGGGTGTAGTTCCGTTCAATCTAATCAAGAGGAAATAGCTTGAGGAGGGACAAGAACATTAATGAAATTTTGACATTACTAGGATCATTGAAGCAAGTGGCAAATAATATTACATTTTGTATTAATAATTTTCTGTCATTATATTAACAATTTTTCTGCCATTACTAATTAAAAAAATAATAATATGATCTTGGGGGCAGCTAAGTGGCACAGTAGATAAAGCACCAGCCCTGGATTCCAGGGAACCTGAGTTTGGATCTGACCTCAGACACTTGACACTTACTAGCTGTGTGACCCTGGGCAAGTCACTTAACCCTCATTGCCCTGCCCCCCCCCAAAAAAGAAGAAGAAGAAGAAGAAAATAATGTGATCTTTAACACTAAAGCCATGTTGTAGAACATGGTAGAAAAATGCTAGTCTAAGCCTAATTTCTATTGGGCTGCTTGTTCGTTTTCCCAAAAGTTTTTATCAAATAGGGTTTTTAAAAAAAAATTATTTTCTTTTTTATCTAATACTGAATTATCAAGTTCCATTGTTTCTGATTCCCCCCTTTTTGGTCTGTTTCATTGATGTACCAGTCTGTTTTTCAACTAATACACAGATGTTTTGGAGGAGTATTTTTTATAATATAGTATGATATATAGAATTGTTATTCTCCCTTTGTCCCTTCCTTTTCACATTTTCCCTTAAGATACTAGATCTTTTATTTTTCCAAATGAATTTTATTATTTTATTGAGATCCAAAAAGATACCTTTGATAAATTGGCATAGCATTAAAAGTATGTATTAATTTTAGCATCCTTTTTCTTAGCATGAGCCAGCCACAAGAACTGAATATTCCTCCATCTATTTAAGTCATTCTTTATTTCTTTAAGGATCACTTTGTAATTGAATCTAAATATTTATTTTGTGTGCTTTGGTAGTCTGATCTCCAGAAACTAAGCATTTTGTAATTATTTGGAATGAAGTTTCCCTTTCAATGTTGCCTTTTGGATTTGGTTATTATTATTATTATATAGAAATGCTGTTGATTTTTAAGGGTAAACCCTTTTTTGTAGCTCTTATGCCAAGTCGTTACTTCCCTTTCCAATTTTTGTTTCCATAACTCTCATTTCTTTGATGATTGTTTCCTTAAGCACTCTCATTCTATTTATAAAAACTTTTAAAAAATTCTTGTTTCATCTCTTCCAGAAATTCCAGTTGAGTTTGTGCCCAGGCTGTGTTTTCCTCTGAGGCAATTCTCATAGAAGTTTTGGAGTCATTTTCTTCTGCATTTGTGTAATAGCTCATTATGGTGGGGTTATTTTTTTTTTTTTACTCATTCTTCCAGCCTTCCTCCTGACTTTAGACTTTATGTTAGGACTGGGCTCTGTGGCACTACAGTAGCGAAGGTCTTGGTTAGTCCTATTGCTATTTTTTGGAGCAGGGCATTTTGTATTATTCCAAGATCTCAGTGACAGATGAGCTTTTAGTACTCCCAAAGAGATCTTATCCAAAACAGTCTGGTTGATGTCCCCCTAGTCTGAACTCTGCAAGTTCCTGACTTATGTTTGGGTCTGTGCAAGAGTAGACTGCTGTAAGACTCCACCACTATCAGTTGCTGAAAGCACTCTTTATTCAAAGTGTCAGGATTCCCTTTGGTGTGGGTTTTCAGGTTTTGCTATTCCTTTGCAGGCTGAGCTAAATGCAGGGAAGTAAGACTCTGCTCTGAGTTTGGGGTCTGAGTCACACCACTGTGATTGTTGGCTTCTGAGCTTCTTCCTTTGTATACAACACAGGATCTCCCTATCTAGGACCACCACAGCTGTATGCAGCTGTAAAACCTTGTAAAACCTGAGACTGGGTAGTAGATAACAAGGCTGCCAGTTGGTACCTTTCCCCATTGCAGGATCCCACTATGAGTCCAAGTCATCCTTTTGGGCTGGTGCACAATTTCTCCCTGGGTTCCAGAGTGCTCCACACACTATGTACTCCTGCTCCAATCCTGTCATCTGTGTCTTCAGACCTCTTTGTCTCCCTATGCTGACCTGGGCTGGACAAAGGACTCACTTTGACTTTCTGTATTTCTCTATCAGGAATTAGTTCTGGTGCAGTTTATGGATCAGTTGTGGATGGGAGTTCAGCTGCATTGCCTCATTAAATTCAACCATTTTGGCTCTGCCCCTTGTGTGTCCCTCACCTCCCACCCCTCAAAAACCCCCAAAATTTTTCTAGAAATTCCAGCAATTCTATCAGGATCAGAAGTTGATTTTTTTCTTCTTTTGTCAGTTTCTTTATAGATTTACATTTCCTTTTCTCAAATCGGATTATTTATGATCTCTATTTGGTCTTCTGTTAGTTTGGCTAATTTATATTTTTGAGAGTATTCCTCTTCCTTGTGTTTTCAGTTTTGTTGGCATATGACTGCATAGTGAGTTCTGATCATTTTTTTCAATCCTAATAGTATTTTTTTCAGTTACATCTAAAGAAAGTTTTCAACATTCATTTTAATAAGATTTTGAGTCCCAAATTTTTCTCCTTCTTTCCCTTCCCTCCACCCTCCACAAGACAGCAGGCAATCTGATATAGGTCATATATGTATAGTTATGTTAAACATATTTCCACATTAATCATGTTGTAAAAAAAGAAGCAGAACAAAAGGGAAAAATCTTTAAAAAGAAAAAAAGGGGAGGGGGGCAGCTAGGTGGCACAGTGGATTAAGCACCGGCCCTGGATTCAGTAAAACCTGAGTTCAAATCCGACCTCAAACACTTGACACTTACTAGCTCTGTGACCCTGGGCAAGTCACTTAACCCTCATCACCCCGCAAAAAAACAAAAACAAAAACAAAAAATTAAAAACAGTATGGTTCAATCTGCATTCAGATTTCACAGTTCTTTTTCTGGATATGGAGGGCATTTTCCAGCATGAGTCCTTTGGAATTGTCTTGGATCATTTTATTGCTGAGAAGAGCTAAGTCTGTTACAGTTGATCATCAAACCATGTTGATTTTACTGTGTACAATGTTCTAGTTCTGCTCATTTCATCTAGCATAACTTCATGTAAGTCTTTCCAAGTTTTTCTGAAATCTGTCTGCTCATCATTTCTTACAGCACAATAGTACTCCATTACATTGATATAACACAATTTATTCAGCCATTCCCCAATTGATGGGCATCACCTTGATTTCCAATTCTTTGCCACCACAAAGAGAGCTCCTGGAAATATTTTTGTACATGTGGGTCCTTTCTCCTTTTGTATGATCTCTTTGGGATATAGACCTAGTAGAGGTATTGCAGGGTCAAAGGGTATGCCCAGTTTTATAGCCCTTTGGGCATAGTTCCAAATTGCTCTCCAAAATGGTTGGATCATTTAATAACTCCACTAACAATGCATTAGTGTTCCAATTTTCCCACATCTTCTCCAACATTTATCATTTTCCTTTTTTGTCAAATTAGTCAATTTGATAAATGCAAGGTGGCACCTCATAGTTCTTTTAATTTGCATTTCTCTAATCAATAGTGATTTAGAATATTTTTTTCATATGGCTATAGATAGCTTTAATTTCTTCATCTGAAAACTGCCTGTTATAGTCTCTGACCATTTCTCAATTGGGGAATGACTTATATTCTTCTAAATTTGATTCAACTCTCTATATATTTTAGAAATGATACCTTTATTCAGAAATACTGGCTATAAACATTGTTTCCCAGCTTTCTGATTCTTTTCTAATTTTGACTGCATTGCTTCTGTTTGTACAAACCTTTTTAATTTAATATAATTAAAATGATCCATTTAGCATTTCATAATATTCTCAATATCTTGGTCAAAAATTCTTCTCCTCTCCATACATCTGAGAGGTAAACTATTCCTTCTTCTCCTAATTTGACTATGGTGTCACCCTTTATGTCTAAATCATGTACCCATTTTGACCTTATTTTTGTATATGATGTAAGATGTTGATCTTTGCCTAGTTTCTACCACATTATTCTCCAGTTTCACCAGCAGATTTTGTCAAATATTGAGTTTTCATCACAGAAGCTGGAATCTTTGGGTTTGTTAAACAGGTTACAATAGTCATTTATTACTGCATCTCATGTGCCTAACCTATTCCACTGATCCACCGCTCTATTTCTTATCTAGTATCAAATAGTTTTGATGACTGCTCCTTTATTTTTTTGAATGAATGCAAATACATTTATTAAATATTTTTATTTGCCAAGCGCTATGCTAGCAGCTGGGAATACAGATATAAAATCAAAGACACACCATTGCCATCAAAGTACTTATTTTTTTTTTTAATCTGTGTTCAATCAATATCAGTTCTTAAGTGGATAGTATGCTTCATCATTAGCCCTTTGGGATTGTCTTCGATCATTGTGTTGCTGAGAGTAATTAAGTCATTCACAAATGCTCATAGAACAATACTGCTGTCACTGTGCACAATGTCCTCCTGGTTCTGCTCACTTCACTATACAACAGTTCACATGAGTCTTGGTTTCTCATAAAGTCACTTGCTTCCATTTGTTCAATCTTAATTCTTAGGCAATTATTTTTGTCAGAGAGCTTTTCCATTTGTCTTTTCAAGCTGTTGACTTTTTTCTCATGTCTTTCTTGCATCACCCTCATTTCTCTTTCCATTTTTTCCTCTACCTCTTTGACTTTATCTTCAAAGACCTTTTTGAGCACTTCTGTGGTCTGAGACCAATTCATATTTTTCTTGGAAGCTTTAGATTTAGGGGCCCTGATGTTGCTATCCTCTTCTCAGGATGCATCTTGATCTTCTTTGTCACTAAAGAAGCTTTCTATGGTTCACAATTTTCTCTGCCTGCTCATCCTGACCATCTTTCACTTGACTTTTTTTTTTCCAGGGCAATGGGGGTTAAGTGACTTGCCCGGGGTCACACAGCTAGTAAGTGTCAAGTGTCTGAGGCCAGATTTAAACTCAGGTCCTCCTGAATCCAGAACTGGTGCTTTATCCACTATGCCACCTAGCTGCCCCCTTTTAGTTTAGTTTTTGTTTTTTAGTGAGGCAAGTGGGGTTAAGTGACTTGCCCAGGGTCACACAGCTAGTTCACTTGACTTTTAATTCCTTCTTAGTGTGGGGTCCTGCTTCCAGGATATACTGCCCCAAGCTTCAGGGAGTCTCAGGTGTTATGATTTAATATGGGGCAGTTGCTTCACTCTCCTGGCCCTTTCTCTGGTCCATAGATAACCACAGGCCAACTTTCCAATCAACCAGACAACAAAATTTTATGTGCCGTGATTGCTAGCTCCAATGAGACTGCACCCCTCCCCCACCTGGGCTACCCCTGCTCAAAGTTTCTTCCTGGTTCCCCACTGGGGTAGGGCATCCAAATACCCCCTTAGCTCCTGCATATACCCACGTAGACTCCCCCACGGGCCGGCTGTTCAGCCCTCTCACCAGACCGTGAGCTTAGTTCCAGAAGATGTCAGCACTGCAGCTGATTAAGAGGCTGAGGGGGAAGTTTCTCCCTGCCTAGGGCTGTATCTGTGTTGGTGTGATTGTGGGCCCTTCACTTCTGCTGAACTTCCAAGGTGCCTTTGGGTGAAAATAATCTCAGCCATCTTTTTGTGGGTTCTGCTGCTCCAGAAGTTGTTTTCTAGCTGTGTTTGGAGGTTGTTGTTTTTTTGGAGTAATTGTGTCAGGAGGACTGAGTGGTTGTTACCTTTCCTTCACCATCTTGGGTCCGCCCTCCAAAGTCTGACTGCTACTTTATAATATAGTTTTGATGACTGCTACTTTATAATGTAGTTAAAATATACTTTACAATAGAGAATATAATAGATATTGCTACTTTAGATTTGGTATGGTTAGGCCACCTTCCTCTGCATTTTTTCATTAATTCCTTTGATATTCTTGACCTTTTGTTCTTCTAGATGGGTTTTTTAAAAATCATTTTTCTAGCTCTATAAAATAATTTATGGGTAGTTTGATTGGTATGGCACTGAATAAGTAAATTAATTTAGGTAGAATTGTAATTTTATTATATTAGCTAAGCCTATTTATGAACAATTTATATTTTTCCATTTGTTTAGATCTGATTTTATTTGTGTGAAAAGTGTTTTGTAATTTTGTTCATATAGTTCCTGGGTTTGCCTTAGCAGGTAGACTCTCAAATATTTTATATTGTCTATAGTTATTTTAAATGAAATTTCTCTATATCTTGCTGCTGGACTTTGTTGGTCATATGCAGAAATACTGTTGATATATATGGGTTTATTTTACATCCTGCAACTTTGCTAAAGTTGTTAATTATTTTTAGTAGTTTTTCAGTTAATTATTTAGGATTCTCTAAGTATACCATTATATAATCTGCAAAGAATGATAGTATTGTTTCCTCCTTGCCTAATCCCTTCAATTTCTTTTTTGTTTCATATTGCTAAAGCTAACATTTCTAGTACAACAGTGAATAATAGAGGTAATAATGGACATCCCTGTTTCACCCTTGATCTTATTGGGAATGCCTCTAACTTATCTCCATTACATACAATGCTTACTGATGGTTTTACATAGATACTGCTTATCATTTTAAGAAAGCTCCATTTATTCTTATAGTTCTGGTAATTTAAAAAAATTTCTTCTGGTTTTGTGATTTCATACTGTTCATTTGTGAATTTGCAACCTTGTTGATTTGATTTTTCTTCCCTCTTTTTATCAAAGTGAGTAAAGGTTTATCAATTTTATTAGCCTTTTAAAATAATAAGCTTTTACTTTAATCATTTCTATTTTTTCACTTTACCATTTCTCTTCTAATTTAAAAATATGCTCTTTTAATCAATATATATATATATATATATATATATAATTCAGTTAATCTTTTCTTTTATTTTGTTAATGTATATTTGTAGGAATATATTTTTTCTCTGAGGACTGCTTTAGCTGTATCCCAGAAATTTTGGTATGGTTTTTTTGGGGTTTTTTGGTTTTTTTTAGTGAGGCAATTGGGGTTAAGTGACTTGCCCAGGGTCACACAGCTAGTTAAGTATTAAGTGTCTGAGGCCAGATTTGAACTCAGGTACTCCTGACTCCAGAGCCAGTGCTCTATCCACTGTGCCATCCAGCTGCCCCTCGGTATGTTGTTTAATCATGATTATTTTCTTTAACATAATTATTAATTGTTGTTATGACTTGTTCTTTGACCCACTCATTAGTTAAGATTTCATTGCTATGTCTCCATTTGGATATGTGTCTTTTGCTTGTGGTTTTTGAGTCTATTATTGTTTTTATTGTATTATTATTTGTAAGAATGTATTTACTATTTCTGCCTTTTGACATGTTTGCAATATCTCTGTGCCCTAATATATGGTCAATTTTGGTAAAAAATGTATGTGGTGCTAAGAAATATGTATATTTTTATTTGTCCCATTTAGAAGATACTATAAGTCTTTTAGCTCTGGTTTCTTGAGAAATTTTTTCAGGCCTATGTTTTACTTTTTTTTTTTTAATCTTTCTTATAGATTTATCCAAAACTGAGAGGGACCTGTCACTATTGTATTACTATTCATGTCTTATGGTTCAGTTAATTTTTCCCTTATTAATTTGGATGTTAAGGCATTTGGATTATATAAATTGATATTGATTTGTTGTCTATGGTTCCTTTTAGAATAATATAGTTTTCTTGTTTAGGGCAGCTAGGTGGCACAGTGAATAAAGTGCTACTCCTGGAGTCAGGAAGATTCCTTCCTCAGATGCTTACTAGCTGCCCTTAACCCTGTTTGCCTCAGTATCTTCATATATAAAATGAGTTAAAGAAGGGAATGTCAAACCATCTTTGTGAAGAAAACCCCAAATGGAGTCATGAAGAGCTGGATGTGACTGAAAAATGACCAAGAAATAGTTTTCTTGTTTATATTTTTTTAATGTTGTGAATGTTTTTGCTTTTATGGATAGCATGATTGCAACTCCTTGTTTAGATTCATGATGTAAAATTTAAATTCTAAATGTGGGTTCTAATCTGTTCCCTCAGTTTGGGGGGAAACTGACTAAAATCACTGATAAACGAATTTAGGTTTTTAAGGGTTTATTGAAAGATAGTAAAAGAAAGAGAAAGATTGAGAACAGATTTCCTATAACCTGGCGATCCTAAACTTCCTAAACTCCCACTTCCAAAGTCAACTGCCCCAGCTATCTCGACTATGTCTGCTTCCTCCTTCCTCCTCCCCTCCCAGAAATGGGAGGTTCTTCAAGCTGATTGGTTCACTGGGCCTGAAGGTGGTCAAAGTTCAAAATTGTTAGCTTCTGAGAACAATTACTTTCTTAAGTACTAGCCAGATGTGCTTACAATCTAGTAAGCAGTCAACAGTCAGTTGCCTTATCCAATTCAATCAGTTTAACTCAGTCTCCAGGTGGGCCCCTGAATATCTGCTAAATTTCATCTATCACATTCCATTATCTTGACACAATGAGATGCATAGTAAATTATTTTTCCAGTTCCCTATTTTAATTCTGTGTATGTCTTTGTTGTTTTGTTGTTGTTGTTTTTTGTAGTTTTCGTTTGTTTTTTGTTTTTAATGTGTTTCTCTTAAAGAACAGATTGTGGGTTTTTATTTTCTTATCCAATCTATCACTCTTTCTAATTTTATTGGCTTGTTAAATTCAGGTGCATTAAAAGTTATGAGAGTGAGGGGCGGCTAGGTGGTGCAGTGGATAAAGCACTGGCCCTGGATTCAGGAGTACCTGAGTTCAAATCTGGCCTCAGACACTTGACATGTACTAGCTGTGTGACCCTGGGCAAGTCACTTAACCCCAATTGCCCCGCAAAAAACAAACAAAAAAAACAAAAAAAAGTTATGAGAGTTAGGTTTATATTTTCTGTGTTTTACGTCATATATTGTTTTTTCCCCCAAATTAGTATTTTTTCTTCCTTTGTAAATTCATTATTATCTCTCTTTAGTTTGCATTTCCTTTTTTTTCTTTTTCTTTTTTTTTTTTTTTTGTGGGGCAATGGGGGTTATGCGACTTGCCCAGGGTCACACAGCTAGTAAGTGTCAAGTGTCTGAGGCCAGATTTGAACTCAGGTCCTCCTGAATCCAGGGCCGGTGCTTTATCCACTGCACCACCCAGCTGCCCCCCCCCCCCAGTTTGCATTTCCTATGCCATGTTTTCTAGTGAAATGTAATGTATTAATTTGATCATTGACAATGCTATGCTAAGGTTTAGTAAAAAATCCAGCAATTCGAACAGTTAAAGAAGAGAATCCAGCTTTCCAGATCAGAGACCAGACCAGAGTCCAGTTTCCTCCTGATGACATCTTACCACTCTAAGAAGACAAGAGAACTCAGAAACTTTATATGAACAGTTTTGTTTTGTTGGTTTTGTTTTCTCCTTCTGCTATTATATACACCATCTATAACATGTACTCTTTGCAGAGGCCTTCCCTCTGCAAGACCAATGTCAAAGCGTTGCATTCATGAGGGACTGCCCCTCTGAACAAAACTTTTCTCTCTCCCTTTTCTATAGTGATATTAACATATTGTTAATTAGCATAGGATATTATTTTTGGCTGTTTCATTGAGCAAACTCATTCATTTTTAAAATGAAACAAAGGGTGGAATGTGATAAAATTTATTTGTGGCAAAGATTAATATTGAAAGTTTTAGCTGAATCATTTGAGAGGGGCCACCCTGAGATTGCACATGCTACTAAAGCAGCTTTTGAAGGACCTCCCCTTTTGGAGAGGGAAACGTGAGGAACTTCCAGGACGCCAGCTCTTAAGTGACGGCAGGAACGGAAATTGGCTCTCTCTGACTGTTGACTTAGCTGTGGCAGCACTCTGGTGAGAGGAGTTCGGAAGGACGTGGTTGGTGTTCGGTCTTGGGTGTGCTGGTTCACAGCCTGGTGGGCAGTTTGGGATTCGGTGAGTTTTATAAAGGAAAATCCTAAATTCCTTTAAACTAGCTTAATCTCTGGGATCACATAGACTAATCTTAGATCTAAGACTATTCATCTGTATTTCTATTTCCTTATTTCCCTAATTGGTTTCACCTTTGTGGCCTAATTAATTCCCAAGCAATAAAACCTGATCTCTCACAGATTAAAGCTCAGAGGCTCCTTTTCTTATTGGCCTGGAAAATATATATAAAAGGGAAAGTTTAAAGGGGGAGATTAATGCTCCATGTATCCAATTTTGACTCTCATACTAGATTTGTTTAGAGGATTTGGCAGAGGCAGGGAAAGGAGCTAACTGAATATCTTCCTATTACTTTGCCATCTTAGGATCCCTTCTTCTTCTATTTTTACAGTTTGTGTAATATTGGAATTAATTATTTTTTGAATCTTTGATAGAATTCACTTATAAATGCATATGCATTTATGGTCCAAATGGGTTTATCCACTAAATCCCTATTTTTTTCCTTTAGGAGTTCACTAATTTTTCTGAGATTGTGTTATTTATACTCTATTTCTTGTTCTGTTAATCTGGGTATTTTATTTACATTTCTATTCATTTCATTTGTCGATTTTATTGTCATATAGTTGTACAAAATTTTCTAATAACTTTCTCCTTCATTTGTTGTGAATTCCTTTTCGTTTTTGATGTTGGTAATTTGGTTTTCCTCAAAAACAAATTAGCTAATGATTTATCTACTTTAAAAAATAGCTGGAGCAGCTAGGTGGTGCAGTGGATAGAGCACCGGCCCTGGATTCAGGAGGACCTGAATTCAAATCTGGCCTCAGACACTTAACACTTACTAGCTGTGTGACCTTGGGCAAGTCACTTAACCCCAATTGCCTCACACACAAAAAAGCTACTAATTGGTAGAGATCTAACATATTTAACTTTTCTAAAATTATACACAGGACTTTATTAGTCTAGATCTGAAATGGGTACACTGAGATCCCCCTTTATTAATGCTTTACTATTTATTTCTTATTTAGCTTTTCCCTTAAGTATTTAGATTCTTTCATCTAAATGATGCATTTAGATGCATTTGACAAACACATGATATTAACTTATTGTTTTTGGTACGTTTCTGCATAATATAGTTTCTGTGTTTATCTCTTTTGATCAAGTCTATATTACTATTACTTTTTCTGAGATCATGATTGCTACACCTTGCTTCTTAAAATGCAGCTGAAATATAATGGATTTAGTTACTGCCCCTTATTTTAATGTTGCTTTCTTATGTTTTTCAGGAGTGCTCTTCCGTGAATTTTGTGAATTATTCCATTTGGCCAATTCTGATTTTTAAGGCATTCTTCTCTTCAATGGATATTTGAGTTTTGGGCTTATTCTGTTTTCTTAAGTTGTTATTTCCTTCAGTATTTTTTTGTGCCTCCTTTACCAGCTGTTGACTCTTTTTTCGTGATTTTTTTTATCATTGTCATTTCTTTTCCCAATTTTCCCTCTACCTCTCTTATTTGATTTTTTGTTTCAGGGCAACGGGGGTTAAGTGACTTGCCCAGGGTCACACAGCTAGTAAGTATCAAGTGTCTGAGGTCAGATTTGAACTCAGGTCCTCCTGAATCCAGGGCTGGTGCTCTAAGTGGCACTGAGCCACTTAGCTGCCCCTCCTATTTGATTTTTAAAGTCCTGTTTGAACTTTTCCAGAAATTCTGTTTGGGACTGAGACCAATTCACATTTTTCTTTGAGGCTTTGGATGTTTTGACTTTGTTGTTTTCTTCTGAGTTTGTGTTTTGATCTAATCTGTCACATAGTAACTTTCTATGGTCAGGTCCTTTTTGTTGTTGTTGTTCTTTGCTCATTTTCCCTGCCTATGTCCTGACTTTTATCTTAATATTAAAGTTCATCTTTGCTCCCAGGGTAGAGGAGGCACTGTCCCAAGCTTTAGGGGTTTTGTGTAATTGTTTTCAGAGCTAGTTTAGTGGGTTCTCTAAGCTTTCAATTCTTCCAAAGTGGTATGATCTAAGGAAAGGTGTGTTTACTGCTCTCCTAGCCTGTGTTCTGGTCTGTGAACAACTACAAGCACTCTTTTCTGCCTTGGAATTGTGACTAAGATCTCTGCTTAACTGTGGCCACAAACTTTTGTGGTAAGTAAAATTAAATGTGGTCACCCTATAATTGTCCCAAGTTTTAGGGTATGTAGCTGGGGTTTATCATATATTTGCTACTTAGGAATTAGAGGCTACTACACCAGTTTAGGGGCATTCAACATTTATTCACGCATATTGAATATTAGTAAAGAGAGTACACATGGTTCTGAAAGATTAGAAAGCCTAGCTAGAATAGGGGGAGGAGAGAGAAAATGGGCCACATCTGCTCTCTCCAAGTTCCTGGGCCAAGAGAGCAAGTCCCTGTGTAAGCTTGCTGAGGGCAGGAGGAGAGCCTGCCCTTACACATTGCTCAAAGCTAATTGGCTAGCATCATTCAAATCTATTGGTTTACCGAATTTGAGGGTGATCTGGCTGATGTCAGAGTATGGAGCCCTCCAAGGGGAAAAAGCCTTCAGACAGGTGTGGTTTTAATCCCTATTCACCATCCAAAGTCCAACCACATTTCCTTTGAAATTCTCCTGACTCTGGGCTGGCCCCAAGAAAGGTCTGGTCTGGCTCTCTGGGTCTCATATTACCCCCAAACACCCTGTTATTAATAATTTTCTCACATTTTGGTGTGCTGATGCTCCTCCTCACCCTGGTACTATGGCCCAGGACTGTTACCTGGATTTGGGTAATACCCCTGTAACCTCCTTCTGATCAGTTGTCTGAACCCCTTACCATCTGTGGGCTGAGAGCTTCAGAAGCAGCTGCTAACTCTGCTAATTCAGTCACTCCAAGGCCTGCTGCTGGTTTCCTCTGCTGGCACAGTCTGTCCTAGACTGTGCTCCACTCTCACCCCAGTGTGATAAAATTTTCCTGTTGACCTTCTAAGATGTCTTGGGCTGGAAAATTGTTTTACCCTGTCCTTTTTTGTGTTTTGCTGCCCCAAAATTTGTTTTGAGGTATTATTTAAACTTGTTTGGAGGGAAATTTGTTTCCTTATGTTTCAAGTGTGTTTCTTGTAAACAACATATTATTGGATTTTGCTTTCTTATCCATTTCTGCTATTTTATAAGTGATTTCATCCCATTCTTAGTCACACTAATGATTGTTAATTATATATTTCCCTATATCCTATTCAAATGCTTTCCACTCCTTGCTCTGTATCCCTTTATAATAAAGAGGATTATGAGTGAAAAGTATGGTCAGCACTAGTGCTCTATGCTTGATTCAATCAGTTTTTGCTCCCTTGTCCCTTATTTCTTCCCCAGCCCAGACCCTGGTCACAGGTTCTTCTTTCTTTTCGTTTAAAGCCCTTTTTGCAATATACCCTCTGAGGTTGAGGTAATTTTTAATTATGATTAATTCCTCCCTGAATTTACCTTCCTTCTTATTTTACCCTCTTCCCATTTTCTTCTATATTCCTATTGGGTTGAATGCATTTCTATGTGAATCTCCCTCTATCCTTCCCTCCCAATTCCTATCTTTCTCCCCATTTTATCTTCTTTTGACTAGTTCGGGTGAAAGTAATATTCAAGTGACATCACTTCTCCCACCTCTTTCTCCTTGTTTGTATAATTTTCTACTTGCATATTCAAATTATGTGAGATAGATAAATTCTCTGACCCTTACTCTTTCTTTCTTCCTCAAAGTATTCCTTTCCTCCTCCCTTTTCTTTTCTTCTTTTTTTTTTTTTTGAGATATTTTATTTTTTCCGTTACATGTAAAGATAGTTCTCAACTTTTGTTTATACATGCTTTACAATTTCAGATTTTTCTCCCTCCCTCCCTCCCCTCCCTCCCCCCCTCCCCTAGACAGCAGGTAATCTGATATAGGTTATATCTATATATATCTATACATATACATATAGATATATATATACACACACATATATACACATAATTCTTTTCTTCTTTTAAGATTATTAAAACAACAAAACAACTTCCCATGCTTCTATGTGAACTTCTTCCATAAACCCTGATAACTTAAGGGTTCTGAAGAAATGTTTGTTCCCTTTTCTCCTATTAAAATGCAATCACTTCATCTTTATTTAGTCTTTTTATTTGTATTTTACTATTTCTCTTGACTCCTATTATTTCAGTTTCTCTTTAGCTCTGGTCTTTCATCATGAATGCTTGGAAGCCCTCTATTTCATTAAAGATCTATTTCTTCTCCTATAAGATTATAGTCAGTTTTATTGAGTAAATTATTGTGGATTGAAAGTCTCTATTTTTGACATTTTGGGTATAACATTCCTAGTTCTCCATTTGTTTAAAGTAGTACCTGTTAAATCTTGTTTGATCCTGACTGTGGCTCCTCACTACTCAAGCTCTTTATTTCTGGCTGCTTGCAGTAGTTTTTCTTTAAAATGGAAGTTCTACTAATGCATTGTTGGTGGAGTTGTGAACTGATCTAACCATTCCGGAGAGCAATTTGCAGCTGTGCCCAAAGGGCTATAAAACTATGCATACCCTTTGACCCTGCAATACCACTACTAGGTCTATATCCCAAAGAGATAATAAAAAAGAGGAAAGGACTCACAAGTACAAAAATATTTATAGCTGCTCTTTTTGTGGTGGCAAAGAATTGGAAATTGAGGGAATACCCATCAATTGGGGAGTAGATAAACAAGTTGTGGTATGTGAATATAATAGAATACTATTGTGCTGTAAGAAATGATGAGCAGGCAGATTTCAGAAAAACCTAGAAAGACTTACGTGAACTGATGTTGAGGTGAAGTGAACAGAATCAGGAGAACATTGTAACAACATTGTGTGATGACCAAAACTAAGCTCTTCTTAGCAATACAATGATTCAAGACAATTCCAAAAGATTCATGATGGAAAATGCTCTCCATATCCAGAAAAAGAACTATGAAGTCTGAATGCAGATTGAAGTATACTATTGTTACTTTTGTTGTTGTCGTTGTTGTGTTTTTTTGGTTCTTCTTTCTTGTGATTTTTCTCTTTTGTTCTGATTCTTCTCTCACAACATGACTGATGTGGAAATATATGTTTAACATGATTGTACTATATAACCTATATCATATTGCTTGCTGTCTTTGGGAAGGGGGAGGGAAGGGAAGGAGGGAGAAAAATTTGGAACTCAAAATCTTACAGAAATGAATGTTGAAAACCATCTTTACATGTAATTGGAAAAAATAAAATACTATTTAAAAAATTAAAAGCAAGAAAAATTAAGAAACTGAAAAAAACCTGGAAGTTTGGGATTTTGGCTAGGATGTTCCTGGAAATTTTCATTTTAGGGTTTCTTTCAGGAGGAGACTGGTTGATTCTTTCAAATTTCACTTTACCCTCAATTCTTATAGGTCTGGAAAGTTTTATTTCATGATTTCTTGAAATATGATATCCAGTGTTTTGTTTTGTTGTTGTTGCATTTGTTTGTTTTTTTCTTTTCTGTTTGGTCATGGCTTTAAGATACTCCACTGATTGGTTTTTTTTTATCATAAAAGCATTTTATTATTTTCTAGTTACATGTAGAGATAGTTTTCAACATTTGTTTTTATAAGATTTCTAGTTCCAAATTTTTCTCCTTTCCTCCCCTCCCTCCCTCTTGCCAAGACAGCAACCCATCTGATATAGGTTACATATCTACAATCACATTAAACACATTTCTTCATTAGTCATGTTGTGAAAGAAGAATCAGAACAGAAGGGAAAAACAAAAAAGTAGAAATAGTATGGTTCAATCTGCATCTAGATTCCACAATTCTTTTTTCTGGATGTGGAGAGCATTTTCTATCATGAGTCCTTTGGAACCATCTTCGACCATTGTATTGCTGAGAAGAGTAAAGTCTATCACAGTTGATCAACACACAATGTTGTTGATACTGTGTACAATGTTCTCCTGGTTCTGCTCATCTCACTCAGCATCAGTTCATGTAAGTCCTTCCAGGTTTCTCTGAAATCTGTCTGCTCCTCATTTCTTACAGCACAATAGTATTTCATTACATTCATATATCACAACTTGTTTAGCCATTCCCCAATTGATGGGCATCTCCTCAATTTCCAATTTCTTGCAACCACAAAAAGAGCAGCTATAAATGTTTTTGTACATGCAGGTCCTTTCCCCTTTTTTATGATCACCTCGGGATACAGACTTCGGAGTGGTATTGCTGGGTCAAAGGGTATGCACACCTTTATAGCCCTTTGGGCATAGTTCCAAATTGCTCTCCAGAATGGTTGGATCAGTTCACAGCTCCACTGGCAATGCATTAGTGTTCCAATTTTTCCACAGCTTCTCCAACATTTATTATTTTCCTTTTTTGTCATATTAGCCAATCTGATACGTATGAGGTGGCACCTCAGAGTTGTTTTAATTTGCATTTCTCTAATCAATAGTGATTTAGAGCATTTTTTCATATAGCAATAGATATCTTTGATTTCTTCATCTGAAAACTGCTTGTTCATATCCTTTGACTATTTCTCACTTGGGGAATGACTTGCATTCTTATAAATTTGATTTAGTTCCTACTCCACTGATTCTTAAATGACCTCTCCTTGATTTGTTTTTTCTTTTCAGGTCAATTGTTTTTGCTTTAAGATGGCTTACTTTACACATGTATAATCTATATCAGATTACTTGCTGTCTTGGGGAGAAGGGAGGGAGAAAGATTTAGAACTGAAAAATCTTACAAAAATCAATGTCAAAAACTATCTTTACATGTAATTGGGAAAAATACTATTAAGTGAATAGATAAATAAAAAGTTTAAAATTTTTTAAAAGATGGTTTATCTTACATTACCATCATTTTTTCAGTCTTTTAACTTTGTTTTGAAATTTCTTTTTCTCTCAGTCATTAATTTATGTTTTATCCATTTTAATTTTTAAGGAGTCTTACTTGGGTAAGGTTTTGTCACTCCTTTTTGTATTAATTTTAAAATTCTCTTTCCAAGTTTTTCTTCCAAAGCTCTCATTTTAAAAAATTGTTTCACTGATCACTCTCATTAATATTTTAACTCTTTAAAAAATTCACTTCATTTCTTCTAGGAATTCTAGATGACTTTGTGACCAATTTGTGTTTTCCTTTGAAATTTTGCTTGTAGGTATTTTGGAATTATTCTCTTCTCAGTTTGTTTCTTGGATATCCCTGGCATCAGAGTAATATTTTATTTACTTATTTATTTTGCTTACTCAGTTTTCTAGCATCACTTCCTAGATTAGGGTTTTGTATTAAGTTCCTGCTCTATCTACTTCTGGTGGTAATGTTGTGGCCTTGTATGATCCTGACCTATCTTATCTGAGTTTTTGCCACATCATTCTCAAGCCACAGAGTTGCAAATATTCAGCAGGGCCCCTAGCTGTCTGATCTAGGACATGGTCTGATTGTTGCCTCAATGAACTTAACTTTCTAAGTCTAAGTAACACAACTGAAGGCTGTTGTTGACTCTGGGTTATCAGCTAACTGGAAGGCTGTGCAGATTCAGAGCAATAGAGCTGTAGGTTGGCCCTTGATCCTGTGGTCCTTACCTAACTTGCCCCTGGGCTGCATCCTAGAATATAGCTCCATGGTCAGAATAACAAAACTGCCAATCCACCCCTTGTCTATGCTGGTGGACTGAATCTATGATCCAAACCTTCTCTGGCATTAGAGCAACAAAGCTGCTGGACCACCCCTGCTCTGAGCCCAGGAATTGAATCTGTGATCCCACTCTGGGATGAGAACAACACAGCTTCTAGCCCACCCCATTCTACATTTCCTATCCTTTATCTATGCATTCAGGCCCAATCTTTACTGAAGTAGTCACATATCTTTAACTGGTTATTAGACATTTTAAATACATATCCAAAACAGTCCTCATTATCCTTCACCTAACCATTTCTCCCCTATCACTAGTAAGACACCACTACTATCCTTCTAGTTTCTCAGATTTGCAACCTTAATGTCAACCATCCTTGGCCACTCACTCATTCATCTCATGTCTCCAATCTGTTGCCAAATCTTTTCGTTTCTGCCTTTATAACATCTCTCATAGAGGTCTTCTTGTCACCTATGCCAGAACCTTACTTTAGGCCCTCATCACTGTCACCTAGACCACTGCCATAGTCTTTTAACTAGTCTGCCTCATCTCTCCCCAGTCCAATCAATCCTCCTCTCAGCTGCCGAGGTGATTTTTCATAAAGTGCAAGATGAATCATGTCAGACTCCACCTCTACCCCACTCAATTAGCCTTGATGACTCCGGGATAAGAGATAAAATCTTCTGTTTGGCATTTAAAGCTCTTCTTAACCTGGCCCTTTCCCACACCTTACTTTGCTATATTTATGCTGCAGTGCAGCCACCCTGACCTTCATGAACTTACTCAAACACAACACTATCTGTACCTTACACCTGGAGTGCACCGCCCCCTCACTTCTACCTCTTAAGTTAAGTTGCAGTAGTTTTTCTTTAAAATGGAAGTTCTACTAATGCATTGTTGGTGGAGTTGTGAACTGATCCAACCATTCCGGAGAGCAATTTGCAGCTGTGCCCAAAGGGCTATAAAACTATGCATACCCTTTGACCCTGCAATACCACTACTAGGTCTATATCCCAAAGAGATAATAAAAAAGAGGAAAGGACTCACAAGTACAAAAATATTTATAGCTGCTCTTTTTGTGGTGGCAAACATTCAATTAAAATCTGTACTACTGCAGGGAGCTCTTCCTAGTCCATCCAATTGCCAATGCCTTTCCCTTTTAGATTAAGTTCATCTACTGTATATACCTTGCATGGTCCTAGTTATTTACATGTTAAACTGAGCTCCTTGAAAACAGAGACTGTCTTTAGCCTTTCTTTGTACAGTGTACAGCACATAGTAGGTGCTTAATAAATGTTTATTGAACTCTTCAAGGACAAGAACTAGTGCGGGTTTTTTTTTAACCTTTCTTTGCATTTCACTAGCTTAGAACAATTCCTGGTATATAGTAAGTGCCTGACTGACTTAATGGCTCAAAAGTATTCAGATGGGGCAGCTAAATGACACAGTGGATAAATCACTGGGTCTGGATTCAGAAGGACCTGAGTTCAACTCTGGCCTCAAACACTTGACACTTACTAGCTGTGTGACCCTGGGCAAGTCACTTAACCCTCATTGCCCTTTGCAAAAAAAAAAAAAAGTATTTGAGTGAACCTTTGCATAAGAAAAACCAAGTAGCTAAAGTATGTCTACTGTTCAGTTTATGACATACTGCTAAATGACCCTATAGAGTTTGTGTGTGTGTATGTGTGCATATATAATGTGTGTATATATGTATATGTGTATATACATACACACATATGTGTATATATTTTAATATATATATGTATGTATGTATGTATGTATCTGTATATGACAGAGAATACAACTGGACAAGTTGTGTCCAGAATAAAAACAGGAGAAGGAGAATAAACAGGACTGTCTTAACTTTTAATGACCTCAAACTTCTCTCAGAAACAAAGGTCTATCTTTTTCATACCAAATATCCTGCAGGTTTCTTTCTTCTTTTCCTCCTTCCTTTTGTATGGCCATAAGTTATGAAACATAATAGTCTCTGAAGAATAAAATATTAGTATTACAGAGAAATGAAGATATGATGGGTATGAACAAAATGCAACTTATAACAAAGAAGAAACTACATAGAAGGACCAGAGAAAAGGATATCATAAGGGAAATGTATGATTTTTAAAAGTTGGTTTAGGGGCAGCTAGGTGGTGCAGTGGATAAAGCACTGGCCCTGGATTCAGGAGGACCTGAGTTCAAATCCAGCCTCAGACACTTGACATTTACTGGCTGTGTGACGCTGGGCAAGTCACTTAACCCTCATTGCCCCACAAAAAGAAGAAAAAAAATATTCAAAAGTTGGTTTGGTCACATGGAAACATTGGAGAATAATAGTTGGATAGTCTGAATCCACTGGTATCCTTGAGATGTCAGGACAAAGTGGGGATTTCCCCCTCCCCCACAGCACTTTGAGTGGATTTCTAGTGGTGAATATATGATAGAATATGGACAAAAATGACACAGGAGGGGTAGACATAGATGGTTTTCAATTTACATCATTGTAGACCCAAATAGATAAGAGTGCAGATCCATTTGCATATAGGTAAGATGCAATGTATATGACACTGTTCAGCAAGTGCCTAGTCAACTGAATTTGAGTTTCCATCATATTTTTTCTAACTTATAAATGTTGTCTTGAGCTATTCCAACTTTTTCAGCCTCTAGTGCTCTCTCCTAACCTAACCTGGCTTTATTTGTACATTTATACTTTTTTGTTTTGTTTTTTTTGCAGGGCAAGGGGGGTTAAGTGACTTGCCCAGGGTCACACAGCTAGTAAGTGTCAAGTGTCTGAAGCCAGATTTGAACTCAGGTACTCCTGAATCCAGGGCCAGTGCTTTATCCACTGCGCCACCCAGCTGCCCTGTACATTTATACTTAAAGCAAACTGTCCATGATGGAACAATACAATTCTAGAGTTGGAAAGCACTTCAGAGACCATCTAGTCCATTGCATAGAAACACTCATTTTCTCAGAATGCTTGAGGAATAAGCTTGTTCTGCTTGAGGAAAGATGGGGTTTGGTGCCATGGAACTCATGTTCTAATATGAGTCTTACCAGTAATCAACTATATGACTACACAAGTCACAACCTCCTTGAGCCCTAATTTCTATCTGTACAATAGAGATAATTTCCTTTACCTCTTTATCTCAGAGTACTTGTAAAGGCAAATTGAACAATGGCCATGAAAATTCTTTGAAAAATTAAAGACCCTATACAAAGAGAAGATATGAATTTTGTTAATTTGGTTACCTAGCACATTAGATGGATTACTAAATTTAAAAGATTAGGATACTTGGGGCAGCTGGGTGGTGCAGTGGATAGAGCACTGGCCCTGGAGTCAGGAGGACCTGAGTTCAAATCCGGCATCAGACACTTGACACTTACTAGCTGTGTGACCCTGGGCAAGTCACTTAACCCCAATTGCCTCACCACAAAAAAAAAAAAATTAGGATACCCAAAAAAATGTAGTTAAAATCCAAATTACATAAACTCAGGTTAATCTTTTTCTTTAATTCAGAATGCATTTAAGCACCTTTCAATAAATTCTGTGGGCATGAGCCACTGCAGACATTTATTTTCTTCTTCTCTGCATCTCCCCCCTTAATCTTAGTTTTATTTATATCTTTTGTTTTTTGCAATCACCTCCTTTTTTGGAAAAAAAAATTGCCCTTTATTCCTTGTAATAAATTGAAAAAGAAAAAAACACACACCAAGATTCAGTAAAACAAACAACCAACATTTCAACTATGTCTAACAGTACATCTGACGTTCCACACACTCACAGTCCCCCAAATCTGCAAAGGGGGAAAGTGTATTTTCTCAATTCTTTTTCCAAATCAAACTTCAGGGGGGTGGGGGGAATGGGCCCATGTATTTTCATTGCTCAGAACTACAGATGTAGAAGGTTGGGCTGAAATTGAACTGATCCTCTTGCCATTCTCTAAAATTGTTTCTCTGATTCTCTGTTTATCAATTACCTTGACAGGACTCCTTCATACAACCAATCAATGAAAATTATAGGGTTAAACCAAACCAACAAATCTAATCTACAATGAGATGCTTTGAAATTTGTTTGGCTTCTGCATAAACAAGGTAATATCTAAATCTAGTCTCTAAATGTTCTTTAGATGATGCAGGCTTTGCATAAGTTTGTTTTATTTTATTTTATTTTAATGCATAACAGCCTACTTGTATGTAATTTCCATTGTGGGATAGCCTAAATTACCTTTCCAGCTGGTTAAAAAATTGTTACATGGGGCAGAAATTGGAAGATCATACTGAGAGAAAAGATAATTAAATAACCAGTTGTTAATATTGGGGAGATCTAGGATTTTTTTTCCCTTCCTATTTCTTCAGTTGAAGATTAGGTCAAAGTTTTGTTTTCTGAAGGACAGGACTGATGATGAAATGAAAACTTGGGTAAGACTTACCCAACTGGTATGGTATATGAATGTAATGGAATACTATTGTGCTGTAAGAAATGAGGAGCAGACAGATTTCAGAGAAACCTGGAAGGACTTACATGAACTGATGCTGAGTGAGATGAGCAGAACCAGGAGAACATTGTGCGCATTATCAACAACATTGTGTGTTGATCAACTGTGATAGACGACTCCTCTCAGCAATACAATGGTCCAAGATAGTTCCAAAGGACTCATGATGGAAAATGTTCTCCAAATCCAGAAAAAAAAAGATCTGTGGCATCTAGATGTAGATTGAACCATACTATTTCTTTTTCTTTTTTGAGGTTTTCCCCTTTTGCTCTAATTCTTCTTTCACAGCATGACTAATGTAGAAATATGTTTAATGTGACTGTACATATATAACCTATATCAGATTAGTTGCTGTCTTGGGGAGGGGGGAGGAAGAAAAATTTGGAACTAGAAATCTTATAAAAATAAATGTTGAAAACTATCTCTACATATAACTAGAAAATAATAAAATACTTTTAAGATAAAAAAAGACTTAAAAAATAGACTTACCCAACTGGGAAAACTTAGATTTCATCTGAAAAAGAGAGTCTAGTAAAGAAATTCTAGTCTAGGTGAATTCCAGCCCAGGTGAATTCCAGCCCATTGTGTTCTAGTTAGACATGTTTGAGTGGAGGTGGACCCCCTTTGTCTAGATCAAAGCTTCTTAAACTGTGGGTTGTGTAACTGAATGTGGGAGTTGCAAAAATATGGCAACAGTAAAAGGTTATGTATACCTATTTTATTATACCTATATACTACAGGGTTGTGTAAAAATTTCTGGGGGCATAAAGGGGATTGTGAGGGAAATAATTTAAGAAGTTCTGGTCTAGAATGAGCTAGGCAGGGGTGGTCTAGGCAGAGATGTCCCTTTGTCCAAGACAGAGATATCAGAGTCCTGGTAATCGAAACCCTCATTAGAACAAACCCTTCTTATTATTCATTCTTAGTTGTTAACCAGAGTTGATTGCCACCTTTTAGGAACAACCACTCTTGAAAAAGTATAAAAGAGTCAAGAGGCCTCCAGGAGGGGTCTTTGGTTTATGAGAGAAGGCCAAATGACTGTTCTTTTATTATTTGCTAGCCATAATTAATAAAATGATTACTCAGAAATTATGTCTTCTGAACTTTTTCTACATTACTATACTTATTTCTTCCTACAAACCCTCTCTTCCAAAGAAAGGTAGACTAATATGACAGTCTGGGTTCTGTGTAACATGTAACTAGATAGCATATGAATTTAGTTTGTATTAACAAAGACTTTTTTTGGTTCCTATATATTCCTCTACATAGCTTTGAAATACAGTTTACATTTCCTAGGAACATAGTCCTCTCCTTGCTAAGAACAGGTAGTCATTTTTTTAAAAGTACCTAATTTTTTCAAAGGTAACAGGTATCACAAGACTCAAGCAGTAGATGGTAGCTTCTGCCCCTCAAAGAGGGACATCAGTATTCTTCCTTTCTTCTTGGGTGCTAAAGTAGTTTGTCCCCTCAGCTCTTGCTAGAATATCAGTCTGGAGATACATCATTTCACAGCTTTTATACACCATCTCCCTCCAAGGGGCCTGTGTAGCCCTTATTTTCTCACTACTCCAACTGGAGAGTGCTCATGTGTGTGCTCGCTCATGCACACGCACATATGCACACAAAATGTTTTCCTGCGTGTACTCAAAGGATCTGTTGTCTTTCAGCATCCCCTAGGGATAGATCTGAGACCAATACATGGCTAGTAATTATGCCACTCTCCTGCACAAAAACTTTTCTTCATTCCTTTTAGGGTAAAAAACAAACTTGACTTTGCTTTTAAGGCTCACCAGTCTGGTCCCAACCTACCTACCTAGCATGCTACGTTCTAACTGAACTCAATGTGCCAGCAGCTGCTTTGTACATCCCCACAGGACATTCTTATTTATATTCCCTTTCCCATGTTTGCCCCTCAGAACTTTTACTTTCTCTGTGAAGCTTTACCACCCTAGTTATCAGTGTTCCCTCAGTAACCATATGTGTGCATACTGTATTCTTCCCAATGAATCCTAATGGAACCTTGAGAGCAGGGATTATTTAATCTTGGCTCTTGCATCCCAAGTGCCCCAGCACTTCGCAGGTAGTTTTTTGCATTTTTTGAGGTCCTTTCTCAGCCTCAGCATGGTGTAATGGATGTGAGCTAAAAGGCTATGAGCAAGTCATTTCACCCTTTTGAGACTTTGCTTACCTGTAAAATAGCGATTTAAAAACTAAAAGAGGGGGCAGCTAGGTGGCGCAGTGGATGGAGCACCGGCCCTAGATTCAGGAGGACCTGAGTTCAAATCCGACCTCACTTAACACTTACTAGCTGTGTGACCCTGGGCAAGTCACTTAACCCCCAATTGCCTCTCACACACACAAAAACAAAACCTCAATGAAAAACCAAAACCTAAGGGTTATTGTAAAGAAAGCACTTTTAAATGCTTTAGTATATGTGAGTTACCAACATCCAAATAGTTTGTGAAGTTTCAACTGTCTTTCCATGGAACATCATTGCTGGATTCTGAAGGTGCCATCTAACAGATGATTTGATATGCCTCTCATTAGCATGTATATATTTTCAGTGCCCTCCCCCAACTCCCCGTCCACTTTCCCACTGAAACCATGGAGTTTTCTTCCCTTTAACATTCCATTTTCCTAAAAGAAAAAAACACCCCACTTTATTGTGGTACAAATTTTCTGATTTTTAAGCTTCAAGTTTCTCAGGCTTTCCCAGTAACTAGCATATGAAGCCCATGGTCTTGTGTATAGGAAGGGTTAATGGAGAGAATGCACATTCAAAGATTCAGGTCTAAGTCTCATTTTGAATATTCTTACTAAATTATGTGGCCATGGGTTGGTCACAACCTTGGAGACTGTTTCCTCATTTGCAAAAGAGGGGTTAATAGTATCTGTGCCATTTACCATACACTTGCGCTAAAGTCAAGTGTTTTGGAAACATAAGTATTATAGAAATAAACTATTACAATCACCATCCTCCACAATTACCCTTAGGTTCACCTATGCAACTTGGCAAATCCTGTTTTTGTTAAGTTCAGGTTGAGAAAAATACTTTTCATTTTATTTCAGTCCAAATTGGAGAGAATTCTCTGTGAATATTTAAGGATTATGGGGTTTTTGTTTTGCTTAAAAATCAGCTTTCTGTGTATGTCTTTTTGACATCCTCCTACACCCCTATCAGTGCTTTGGTTTGAGGCCCTCATTATACACTATGCTAGGGATCTTCTTAGAACCTCTTGGACAGCAGTTCTTAGCCTGGAATCTATGAACCCTCTGCCGCAGTCCCCACTAATTTGATCATTGTATTTCAATATAATTGACTTCCTTAATACTATACAATTTTATGTATTTAAGATCACCATTCTGAGAAGGGGTGCATACATTTCACTAGAGTGCCAAAGGGACTCATCATACAAAAAATGTCAGGGCAGCTAGGTGGCGCAGTGGATGGAGCACCGGCCCTGGAGTCAGGAGTACCTGAGTTCAAATCCGGCCTCAGACACTTAACACTTACTAGCTGTGTGACCCTGGGCAAGTCACTTAACCCCAATTGCCTCACTAAAAAAAAAAAAATGTCAAGAAGCCTTGCTGTAGGGCATCCTCATTTCCTTATGCTCACATTGGAGAGCCTTATTTGGCCTTCTGCAAAGCTCTTATGCCTTGGATCCTAAATCACAGTCATTTTTATCCTCAGAGTAAGGAAAGACCCTTAGAAGTCATTTAGTCAATTTCCCTGCACCAAAGCATCTCTTTACCCAAGAGTCAAGCCTCAAGTTAGGGGCAAATTAAATACACTAAGGCACCCCGCTATTCAGATTATCATAAAGCAAATAGACTGTTTTTAAAAGACTGGATTTCCAAGTTAGGTATTCATTTGCAATACATTTCAAAAGAAGCCAATTCCATGGCTTTCTAATAGTGCACACAATGCAATTAAAGTTCTTCTAAAGCTTTACCTTGAGCACTTTTCTGCAGCAAATTTTAAGCCTATTTATTCTTCACTGTTTATTTTAGCACCATAATGTAAGTTTCTTCCCCACCAAGAACCACACCACCAAAAAGTTGCCCTGGCTGGAGAATCTGGCATTGCATATGCTTCTTGCCAGCAGAGATTATTTAACTGCTAGAAGTTGACCAGAAGCTCTCTTCTATTTTTCTGCTTCCAAGCTTCTAACATTTTAAAATTTGGGACTGGGGAGGAAAGAAGGGAGCTCCCTTACCTTTAACTATGAAACAAGGTAACCTTGTCTTCTGGCTCAATTGCTACTTTGGACTTTTGGCAGAGATTATCGGCCTAAGGGATGTGTACTTTAAAAAGTCTATGTATGTGTATGTATATGTGTGTATATATACTGCATTTCAATATAATTGATTTTCTTTAAGCCCATGCAATTTATTTTGTGCATTTAAAAACATTATTATGAGAAGGGGTCCACAGAATTCACTAGACTGCTATATGGATTCACAACAAAAAAATTTAAGAACTCCTTTAAGGGAGTAATGGAGAGACATGAGAAAGGAACAAAAAAGACACAATAGAAAAACCCAGAAAAGCGAGACATGCCCAGCAATAGGGATAACCAAAGGACCTTAGATGGTAGCGTTCTATATGAAGGGAGGTCCACTTTAGTCCTACTCTCCACTTCACGGATGAAGAAACAGAAGTTTAGGTAATTAATCTATTTAATGTTATAGCTTGCCAATGGTAGAACTAGAACTAGATATAGATGTATTGACTTCCATCTTACAGAGTGTTCCAAAAGTCTTAGGTAGTGTCAAACTTTAGTAAATTAAGGTTGCAATTAAGACTTCTGGGATATCCATAATAATTGTAGTTAAACTTCTATAGGTTTAAAAACATACCCGTATTTGTTATCTGTACAAATTGGAAAAACTGAATTGTGCCCTTCTCCTAAAAAGGCTCTCAATGCTAACACATTTAGACTTCAAACCCAAACTGTTTGACCGTACAGAGCTGTAACCTACCCTTGAATTTGGTCAATAAATAACTAAAGTAGCATCACATCTTAAATGGCTACATTTCTTTTTCTATTAAAATTCTGCCTTCCTCTTGTTAAAATTCCGTTACAAAGAATTACCTGTTTATATCAGGTAAATAAAAGATAAATTCACACAAGAATGTCATGTAAAAAGGTATCTTTTTAAAATTATTAAAATGCTTGACATTCAGCAATTTTAAGAAAATATTTCTTTAAAAATTTAGCAATACCTTCTTAAGTCCAATCCTATTACTCTCCCATAATTGCTAAGAAAGGGACTAGACAAAACATGTTTTTGTACTAGTTATGGAAAAAATTTGCTAAGAGAAATATTAAACTACTTGAAATTGTCTGGGGAGGTCAAGGAACTTTTTCCTTGAAACCCCAGTTTTCCCCTGAGATCAAGGAGGACTCTCCTTGAGCTCAACCAAGGACAGACACACCCCAAAGATCGATAAGCAGCACCGAATAGAACTGAGCAAGGACCACCACCCGGCATTTCAGTCCTCCTGTTAGGCATGGCTGCACCAGGAGAGGACAAAGAAACCACCCACCAGCAGATTGCTCGGACCCACCAGGATGGCGTTAACGCCCATCATCAGATTGCCCACGACCCATCATCAAACTACCCCAACCCACCACTAGACGACTTCCAACCCATCACCCAATAAGGGACATTTTATCCACGCCATCTCAGCCCTATAAAAGGGAGCTACCCAAGCTAGTTGTCCTCCCGGCCAGTTTCTCTTGTACCCCAATAAACCTGTTCTTGTATTCCTAAACAGGACTTGTGTGAGAGTGTAATTCCTTACAGAGGAATCCTAAGGACCCACGTGCTTTCTCCCCATATCAAAACTAAATATTTTAAGGGCATCATTTGCACAAAATAATTTTGTAAATCCTTATCTATACATGAACAGAATTCACTAGTAAGCTTTATAAGCAATAGCATATTTAAAGAGCTGTAAGTTTCCTAAAAATTCTAAAATCTAGATGCCTTCATTTCTTCATGGTTTATCATCTTGCCTCTACAAATAACATGTAAATATTCTTTTGCATATTTCATACATACCTGGGGTCTTGATCCAAACTGAGTGAATGTTGTTTGCTTTAAATACTGCTGTTTGTTTCTATTTACTAAATTAAAATGTTTTCAATGGATTCTCTCTGGTTCCAGAAGTAGCATTAAGTGTTTCCCATTGAACCTCCTCAGATACCACACTGACTGTTCACCTTAATAACTGATTTTGAGATGAAATGCATTTTTTGTAATATAACAAAAAAGGGCAAGCTTTAGCTCGAGTCATGTTACAATTTCTTTTGCAGACAAGTGTTTCTTTAACTTAGTAGTAGGTCTTAGATTTTAGTAGTAATGTAAGCTCCTCCAACTAATGCTTCTCGGGCAAAGTCTTCATCCTACAGTCAATTTCAAAAATTCTAAACTACTTATAACTTAAAAACCCCATAGCCACCAAAAAAACAAAACACCCCACCAATATGTACACTGGAGAAACTCAACTGAGTTCCTTCAATTTTTTTGACTTAACGGCTAAACTAATTCTAAAGGTCACTAGCCAATTGGAACCATCCTTGAATCCAAGCAGTTTTACCAGCTTTTATTATAAACACCAGCACATTTCAAGTTTCCTCTTTTTGATCACAAATATAGGACTTTCCCCCTCCCCTCCCCTCCCCTCCCCCCCCTTTTAAGTATACAGCATGAGACACAGCATTGGGGCTTTCCATCTTTCTTACAGCAATTTCCTTCTGACAAGCTCAGGGTTAGTGTCCACTGACCACACCCTCAGCCCCATCTTTTGACATCTTGATTGCTTAAGACAGTTGCATGGGATGAGGAATCCAAAGATGTTGAAGTTGGTACAAAGAGTTTCAAATTGCAGAAAAACCTTTTAACAGAAATGCTCTTCATTTAACAGGTTAGAAAGACTAAACAAGGTGGGAGTATGCCATATTCACAGTATGGGGCCAATAGCTCTCCAGTTTCACAAATCACCAGCTACAATTATCTCTGTTGTTTTAACATACTGTCCGATACTGTCCCACTAGTAAAAAGGTAATACTGGCAGGGGCTAATATATGTAAAAATTAAGCAAGCTAAGCACTGCTAATAAGCATTGTTTATTATATCAGTGGGGACGTGGGGTGGGGGGGGGGTGTCCTGCACTCTTATCTGATGCAAGTCTAGTTCAACTAATCTACATTATTAAAACTCAAATCATGGAACACTGTGCAAAAGTGGATTGCAAGGTTTAAGCTACTGGGAAAGCTTCCTCAGATTTAGATTCTGAAACAAAGCATTTTGAAAATATCTCCAGAAACAAGAGGGCCAAAAGGAGTATATTTGGGCCATGATTTTTATTCCACAGAAAACCCACTTGATCTAGAATTCCCATTTCATTTAGGGACTGGGGATACTAGGAGAAACAGAATTCAAGTCATTAGCAACCTACGGTGCAGCAGACTAAACAAGATTAGTCTAACTTGAAATCTCTCCATTGGTGATCCTTCTCTGAAGTGTATGCAATTTTTACAGTAATCATGGAATTAAAATGATCAACCCACTCATTATAAGCATCTGAAAACTGGACCTAAGGGGGATCAGCAGGGCCACTTGGATGAGTGGATGAGTATAGGGTGTTCCCACAGTATTGGGATGGCCATACTTAATCACATCATTGGCTTGGGGCCAGTTATAGATTTATTGGTAGGAACAAAGGTGAACTTCCATTAGCAAATTCCCTGACTAGAGAACTTTACTCCTTTGGCTCAGTTCCTAACAGATACTGAAGACTTCCACAAGAATATAGGATTTAGCCTGGGCCAGATAAGCAAGAGCCAACTACAACAATGGATCAGGGTAAGCTCTGGAGGTAGAAGAATCTGTAATTACCACTTTTAATGCAGGTAGTACTATTTTAAGCCAAATGGTCAGGTAGAACAGTTGGGAATCAAGGACAACACCTAAAGTAAACCTCCCTCTGGCTTTCTGGTTGCTCATGAAACCAGGCCTGGATTTTCTATTCAGGACCAATGACTGCCACCCATACTAAGTAACTGGACATGGGCTCTTCATCCAGTATTTCATAAAGGCTAAAAAAGGAGGTAGGATGGGTTAAAAAAGAAAGGAAGGAAGGAAGAAAAAAGAAAATAAGTTTCATCCAAGGCCCTTTTAAAGAATGGCTATTCATCTATTATATAACTTATGAATACCTGTAAGCATTAACTGTATGGGATATAGACTGACCTTGCTTCACTCATTCCCAAGGAAATACTCTAAAAAGGCTGCTCTTCACCGGACATGTTACCTAAATATGTCATAAATCATGCCACCACTACCAATGCCCCAGGCTGCTTCTATGAGTGAATAACCAGAATCATGTCTTACAAAGAACAGAATCCAAAAAAATATATAAATAAATAAAAACCTTAAACATTCTTACATGGATCTTAAAGAACAGAATACATGTTAAAAACTTCAGTAATTTATATCAATTTTAAGCAGTACTTTATATACAATGGGAAAAAAAGACATGCATAGTCCAAATACAATGTTGAAAACAGCATTTTCATAACAAAAAACCCCAAACACTAAGTGTTAATACCATGTACATGAATTCAAGAAGGACCACCCTTTTTGTCTGTTGCACACAGTTTATTTAACAATATGATATAATAAGTAAGAAATGAGTTGGTATTTTACCATTCTATACAGTGATTGAATCTTCTTGGATTTTCTTATTTATAGTAATTATAGAGCTTGCATGATTTACACTAGAATTGCTTTTCCTCATTTCAAGTTTCACATAGAAGAAAGAAAAGAATGTTTCTTCTCTATTAAAATCAGCACGGTCTAAGAGTGATCATCCCTATTTTATCGTCTAAAACCAGTTTTATCAGAGAAACAAAGCAACAATTTCTACATCTGCAAGACAAGGATTTTGGCATAAGCCAGTATGTATAAGAGTGTGTGTGTGTGTGTGTGTGTGTGTGTGTGTGTGTGTGTGTGTGTGCACGCAAGAGTCAATTCCTATCTTCCAGGGGTAATACTTGGAACGCCCGCAGAGTTCACTATAGAAAAAAAATCTTCCCGGAACATACCAGAAAGTTACCGGGACACATTATAAGCTTGCATTATTTCAGGAATCAGTTTCTGAATATTATTTTTTTCTTCTCACTTTTAAACACAAATGTCTTGAAAATACAAATAAAAAATATGAATATAATGAACTTGTTTTCCCCATTTAAAAAAAAGACATGAGTCACTATCAATGATGAAAAAAGAATCCAAACAAAACCACCCCTCCCACAACCCCCACCCCAAAAAACAAAACCAAAAAAAAAACCAAAAAAAAACAAAAAAACCCCAAACAAAAACAAAACCCAAAAACAAAAAAAACAAAAACAAAAAAACCAAAAAGAGACCAGATATTTAATCAACTGGTATAACAAAAAAATATATTCTTTGTATTGTTTCTTTAAACAGCAATTCGTCCTTCCATGGCTTGGAAGTAGCAGTTCCATCTAGGATCAAAAACAACCTAGATGTCTGGGTTTTCAGTACAAAATGTCCAAGAACATGAAAAGGAAAAAAAAAAAAAAGGTGATGCTCCCATAATGCTACAAACCCTCCACAAATTTTTCTAGTGTGTCTCCTGTGGTATCACCAACCAGGGATAATTCATTGGACAACGCACTCCTGTTTGGGGTGTTTAGTTGCGGAAGCATTGCACTCTGTTCTGGGTTACCCAAATGTCCCTGATCCATGGAGCTAGCCATGGTAACTGCAAGTCCTGGGTGGGGGGAACCAGTCTGGGGTGAGACGTGATGTGGTGAAGGCTGGGGTTGTATCCTTGGTGATGGGCTGGAATGTGGTGGCTGGGACTGGGGACGTGGAGACTGGACAGGGGCTGGAGACCGCACCTGGTTACTGAGGGAGGTGGCTATCTGTTGGCCAGGGAGATGAGATGCCTGTGGTTGTCCTGAGAGCATATGCTGCTGTGGGCTCATAGGATTAGGCTGGCCTGGGGACCCTATCTGCTGCTTCATTTGCTGTTGTTGCAGAATCCGCTGCTGCAGTGCTTGCTGAATATTGGAGGTGCCATCTGCCCCCAGGCCAGGCTGGCCCATTTGGCTCAGTTGTCCCATTTGAGCCATCTGGCCCATGGAGCCGCCCTGTATGGATAAATGTTGTTGCATTCTTTGTTGCTGCATGGCTTGGGGATAACCCCCAGGTCCTTGAGGCTGCTGGAACTGGCTATGCCCTGCCATTGCACCAGCCATCCCAGCACCTCCTTGTTGTTGCTGTTGCTGCTGTTGCTGCTGCTGCAGCAACTGCCTCCTAATCATTTCTCTGTACTGTGGATTCATACTTGCCATGCTGGGATTGTGCCCTGTGTTCATGATGTTGATCGCCTGTCCCTGGGGATTCATGCCTCCCATTCCTTGCTGCTGAGGGGGGACATTAGGCCTCTGAACTCCTGCTTGCATTGCACTCATGTTTGGTAGAGCAGGCTGTGTATGCATGATGGGCTGCTGCATTCCAGTCTGCTGCTGGATGCTGGTTTGGGGCTGCATTCCAGGCTGGTTAGCCACATATTTAGCTGTTCGCTGCTTTATGAAAGCTGCCATAAGTTGAGGATTTGCTTTGAGGATATTCAGCACTTGTTGCTGTTGCTGTGGTGAACTGGGGGACTTCAGTGTCCGTAACAAATCCTGCAAGGCATTGGGTGGGATACTCCGTGGGGGCTGCACTCCCGGCATCCGTGGCCCAGCAACCGCCTGCTGTGCTGGCATGGGCATGACAGGTCTCTGCATTCCTGCCATCGGCTGCTGCTGGGGAATTGGAGCTGGCTGCCACTGGCCCGGCTGCATGTTAGACATTACTGGCCCAGTCACTGGATTTGGTCGGGGTACATTCATGCCCACTTGAGGCATCTGATTCACTGGCCCCACAGCTTGATTCACCATGCCTGTACGGCCTGGAGGCAGGCCATTGTTGATGCTGTTGACTCTATACAGATGTTGCTGTTGCTGAGCTTCTCGCTCAATCTGCCGAGCTGCTTCCACAGCAGCTGGAGGTGGTTGGGCAGGAGGAGGTGGTGCTGCCACCTGGTTGGTAGGTTTTCCAGTGGAGACTGTAGTTGGGGGTTGTGTTCTGGCCACATTGGGGAAGCCAGCTGGTGACATGCTTACAGGTGAAGGCTGAGGCTGGGGGGGAGGCTGAGGCGTCTGGGGGGTGCTTGGCTGCTGTGTAGGGGTACCAGGTGTTGCTGAGGTAGGAGAAGGCAAACTTTGCTGAGGCACATTGCGGGTGTTCATGGTGGCCATTCGTCGACGCATGAGTTGAGCCTGCTGCAGACGATGCTGAATCTGCTGCTGTCGGAGCTTATGTTTGATGTTGAGACAGAATGGCACTGGGCATTTGTTCTCTTGGCAGTGTTTGGCATGGTAGCAACAAAGGGCAATGAGCTGTTTGCACACTGGGCAGCCTCCATTGGTCTTGCGCTTGCAGCCCTTTGTATGCTGGACAACCCGTTTCATCTTCTGACAAGATGGCAAGGAGCAGTTTGCATTTCGACACTGGCAAGCATGGACCAAGGACTGGATACAACGTTGGATGCTCAGACGCCGTGATTCCTGGGGGCTCTTAGACTGCTGTTCTCCTTGGCTATTGCTTTCATCATCCAAGCCCAAGCCCCATTTAACCATTTTATGGTCATGACTCTTAGTGTTGTAGCAGTTAATGCAGAGGTCATAATCCTTGAAATAAAGAAAAAGACAACAAAAAAAATCAGCCTCATAATATGGTATAACACATCAGAAAAGAAAATAAATTATATCATTACTATTGATAAATATGACAAATTTATTCTTTATCTTCTTCCCCACACCCCCCTCCAAAATATGATTGTCCCACAATAGTCTTATAATTATGAGTCAAAGATTTTTACTATCTTTTGGTTATTCTAACTTTAACTGAAGTGGTTCAACACTTCAAGCAAGGCAGGTAAGTTTAAATTTAGGAGCAACACATGTTACATGTTAGCATTACCTCATCACCTTCATCCAGGGGTCATTAAACAGCTTGGGGATCTTCAGAAGGACATAATCAATTCATCACTACAAACCTATCTCCACACACTCTAGCTCTGTCCCATTATTTTGGTGGTAGCCTATGAGTTCATCTAAGTTCACCTCTTACATTTTA
Source organism: Dromiciops gliroides (assembly GCF_019393635.1). NCBI lineage: Eukaryota > Metazoa > Chordata > Mammalia > Microbiotheria > Microbiotheriidae > Dromiciops > Dromiciops gliroides. The sequence continues at coordinate 621,798,857 of NC_057861.1, read as the reverse complement.
CATTAGGCTGCTATTTGTAAAAGAACTCTACTTTTTGCTTTTTCTCTCTCAGCTGGCTAGAACTCAACCAAATCATAGGCAATCTGGAAATAAGGACAGGCATGTGGCATATAAAGGATGAACCTATACTGCAAGAATTTGTCTCAGTCAAACACCCAGTTACACTGGAGTAAGTATTAGAATGTCAGATTTATGACCTTTGAGGGCCATGTGAGAATGAAGAATTTGGTGCAAAACCTAAAAGATGTCAGAGATTACATGTGACCTCACTTCCTACTTCAGTCTAATGTTTACTACACAATACTGATTTCATACTTTTACAATTATTCACTCTTCCCAGTCCAACTCATTCCTGCTCTCCTTGAACAAAGTACATTCCCAGGATTCATTTTTTCCCTAAGGAAATGATCTGGAAATGTGGTTAAGGTGGGCAGAAGGGACTATCAGGTTAAAAAAAAAACCCAAAACTGAGAATTACTATTTTACTATTACATTACTTCTCCCCCAAATTGTAATTACTCTAAGTTAAAAACATAGAAACTCAAATCATGTGAAAAAGCATTAAAGTTATAGAAAACTGACAAAAGTAAAAAAGGCATTAGTGACTATTTCAATCTGCCTAGAGACTGACCCTTGCTATTAAACTCTGAGAATGAAATGAGGGCGATGAGAATAAGAAGCCCAACAGGCTCCTGGCCAGACCTACTACTATTTTAAAGAGCCCATAGTGAGCTAAGGTAAAATTTGGTTAGGTGATGTTATAAATAAGGTAGTTAGCTCCCTCAAATCATCAGAAAGAGATGGGGACCAGAAGAGTGAAGCTTTTCTCTGCTAGCTTCTAACTAATTGTCTTGAATGGTGTGTCTATATGCCAATTTCACCAACTATAGTAAGTATGATGTAACTGGAAAAAATGACATTCTTTTAGGAAAGTTATTATCACTCCTCAAAATTGGAAAGGGCCAAGAACTTCTTAATTGAAAAATGGACTTTTGGGGGCAGCTAGGTGGCACAGTGGGTAGAGCACCGGCCCTGGATTCAGGAGTACCTGAGTTCAAATCTGGCCTCAGACACTTAACACTTACTAGCTGTGTGACTCTGGGCAAGTCACTTAACCCCAATTGCCTCACAAAAAAAAAAGAAAAAGAAAAATGGACTTTTGTATTTTCTATGTTATATGACAGAAACTATACTAACACAAAACAACAGTTCTATCAAAATTCTTCTCCTCCTTGATGAATCTAGGTTGTGTCTATATTCAAAATCTTCCTTGTAATAGCATTTCTAAGGAACTCTGCCTGACAAATTTAAAATAAACTTTATGAGATGTTTTTAGAGAAGATAACTCTGGTACACTGATCTGAACAAAAATTCAGTGACCTAATTATACAGGTGACTATTGCCAAAAGCAAATTATGTTCTATTCAGAAAGGAAGAAGCAAGGAACCAAAATGGCAGCCCATTGAGTAAAGAACCACTGTGGAGATGAGAGGAAAAAAAGTCCAATACTTACCTCACAGACTGTACAATGCCACCTGGTTTCTACATGGTGTTTACACTCATTGCAAGTGTAGACAAAACGATCTTGCCCTTGAGTGTGTAGCTCGACCAACATACACAATGTTGACCACTTGGATCGACGTAACGAGGAGAACTCCCAATGCTTGTCTCTGGCTAGGGTAAGGAAGGCATCACGCCCATCCATTAGATCACAGCTGAGTAATGGATCAGGGTCCACAATAGGATGCAGAGTGTTTATTACAGGCCCAGCATGAAGATGAATCACAAAGAAGACCTACAGTTAAATAAGAATAGTAATGTGAGTTAAACACCAGCATTAAATAAGACATGAGAGTGAAAGGAATGAAGACCAGAAATGAGACAAAGCTTTAATCAATACCATGCTACAGGGAAAATTATTTAAATATTCTGTATGCTGGTTTCTTTATTTGAAAAGAAGGCATTACTAGAGAACAGGACCAATCTAACATTCGTTTTTATAGGTGACTAAAGGCAGATCAAGTTTTCATTTGACTTTAGTTAAGTTTTGGAAGAAATTGTTTTATCCATGATACACTGCACTGCTGTTTGGTGACATTTGTCCAGGGTAAATGGATACTTTCAATTTGTAAGGCTTGTGTGAGGGTTTAAGTTAGCATGCTACCTCTCTGTAACACATTTTCATCACATGACCAAGGAACAAAAGGCAAGTTTCAGAATCTTAGTAGAGAAGAAAGCCTTGCAACATTTCTGTGCTTGCTATGCTGCTAGCCAGGCTTAGGTGGTTCTCTTGGTTGCTAGTAACACATAGATAGCTGGGATCTCCAGGGTCTGGTTGGAGGCAGACAATCAGGAGGTTGACATTCTTTTCAAAACTGAGCTTGCGAGGCAGCTAGATGGCGCAGTGGATAGAGCACCGGCCCTGGAGTCAGCAGTACCTGAGTTCAAATCCGGGCTCAGTACCTGAGTTCAAATCCCGGCTCAGACACTTAACACTTACTAGCTGTGTGACCCTGGGCAAGTCATTTAACCCCAATTGCCTCACTAAAAAACAAACAAACAAAAAAACCCCAAAAACTGAGCTTGCAACTTTACCTCTTTGTGTTTCTCCATGGTGGCATAGAGCTTCTGAGACAAATCATTGGACACATTCGGCATGCTGGGCTTCTTCTTGTTGGCTCTGCTGATGCTACTTTTATTCTTGTTGGTTTTCTTGTTGTTCTTTTTCTTGGCATTCTTGCTGTCACCCTGGCTACCCTAGGATGATATTGCAAAGTGGTTAAACCAGCCCCTGCCCATGGCCTGCACAGAACTAGGCACTCTAAGGTACTATGCACACATAAAGCCTCCTCCATTCTGGTGGCTGAATTCAGCCATTATGATGACAATGGATGTAAAATTGGCAGGAAAACAAAAACTTGGTATTTAAATTTTTGAACAGAGCAGTAAAATACTAAGTGGCAAAGTGCTTCATTTTTTTTTCTCAAAACATAATGGCTATTAGGAATTTTCCCAACTAAACTTTGGAATGGACAATTATATTGTTTTAATAGTTTATCCCTAGACTATCCACCATAGTAATAGTTGATATAAGATACTGAAGGTATTGGAAAATCAAAACCAGAGACACTCTCCCCATTTATTTCTTGCTGTTCCTTCTATGAACTGTTCTGTAGTAGGGTGGCAGCCTGAACGTTCACCAAGAACAGCTACCTACAGAGCAGATACTTCCCCCTTGATCTCCAGCCCCCAAGGATCACCTCCCCAATTCTGCTTATTTAGAATTGAACTTATACACAGAACTTTCTTCCTTTGGTTGGTCAAGCAAGAATGTTGTCTTTTCTTAAATATCATCATTGCTAAATGACATTGTAACATTTTCTTTACTTAACTCCAACTCTATCTCCTATCTAAATTACTGAAAAAGTTTCAAAAGTATGCCGTACAAACATCTTTCTCTTTACATAAACCCATCTTATCTAACAAATGTGCTGTTTACACCCTTTGCTTACTTGTATATCCCTTTGGAAAGGGATTAAGCAAGTAAAAAAATTTATGAAATGTTTAACTTTACAAGCCTACTCTAAATACATCTGAACATTTTTTATAGGGAAACTATTAGTTTTAAAACGTGAAGTATTGAAAATCTGTTGCTTTTGATGAACCAGATACAACTGGCATTCAATAATAAATTGGCACAATAAGAGGGACAAAACATAAAGAGTGCTGAAACCAAATTCAGACGACCTGAATGTGAATCCTGGTTTTGTCACTTAATAAGTGACGTCAACTAAAGTAATCTACATGACCCTGGTCTGCAAGTTCTCTAATCTCTTTTGGCTCTTGGTTCCAGTTTTATAAAATAAGGTTGAAACCTATGCTATAAAAAAAGAAAGAACACTGGTACTAACAGACCTGTGGCTGTGTCAATAATTAGTTTTATGACTTTGGGTAAGTCATTTAATTTCTCTGCACCTTTAAGCTTCAAACTAAATTGTAAAGTGAGAGGTAGATTAAATCACTCAAATTCTTCTCATCCTAAAATTCTGTGATCCTATAAAATTGCCATAAGTATAGAAATTGCAGTCTGAGTGATCTTATTAAAAGTCTGGAAATGTAGACTTCACAATCCCCTTCTTACAGTTTCTTTAATTTGGTTCAGTCAGTTAATCAATAAACATTTGTTAAGTACCCACCATGTGCTAGGGACTGTGCTAAGCACTGGGGATACAAAAGGAAGCAAAAGACAGTCTGTGCACACAAGGAGCTTACAATTTAATGGGGGAGACACCAAGAAAATGAATGTGTACAAACAGAATATAACTGATAGAGGGAAAGCACTAGAAGTAAGAGGGAAAGGCTAGGTATAGAGGATGAGATTTTCTGTTGGGTCTTAATTCAATGAACCAGGAAGTCAGTAAGAGGAGATGAGGGAAGAGTATTCCAAGGATGGAAAAAATACCTGGGGCTAGAGATTGAGTGCCTTGTTTCTAGAATAGCAAGGAGGCCAATGTCACTGGATCAAAGAGGATGTGGCAGAGAGTAAGTAAGATATAAGAAAACTGGAAAAGTCTCAACTGGCTGCAGTACTTTGGAACGTCTCCACCATGCTCCAGGGAATCTCGTTTTTAGGATCACCTCATCCTCTAAGATCTCATCCACCTTGATATTCTAGATCACCACCACCTTCTGACTCTCTGAATGGAGGTTGAGACCTAGTACAACAAACCTCCATTTAAAGAGAGAGTTCAGCTCAAACATCTCTTCATTTGTGACCTGGCTACACTTTCTCTGGGACTTCAACCATGCCCCAGCCTCTGGTACCTCTTCTCCTTCTCCACTACTATCCTCCTGCCCTCTCACCACTTTTCAGCTCTCTTCTGTGTTCTGTCTTTCCCCAACAGACTGTAAACTCCTTGAGGGCAGGGACTATCTTCCTTTTTTCCCCTTGTTTTGTATTTGTTTCCCCAGGGCTTAGTACAGGGGCTAGAAGATAGGTGCTTGATGTTATTGAGGGGACTAGGCTTTGAAGGTCAAACTGAGGATTTTGATTTTGGAGGTGATAAGGAAGTTTACTAAATAAGTTAAGACATGGTGATTCCTGCCCTTTATGTGGCAAGTGGAGGTTAAATGGAGTTAAGTGGAGTACTTGAGGCAGGCCGATCCATGAGCAGGCTACTGCTTCAACAGTCAAGGAGAGAGATGATAAGAACCTGCACTAAAGTGATGACAGTGTAATAGGAGAGAAGGGAGGAACATTTAAGAGATCTAGCAAAGGTGAAATCAACAGGGCCTTGGCAATAGATTAGAAAGGGGGAGGGATGCCGGGGGAAGAGGTAGTGAGGAGTTGAGGATGATTGATAGGTGGTGAACCAAAGGAACTAAGATGATAATAACATTCTCAACACTAACAAGCAAGTTACGAGGGGGGAGGCTTTAGGGGAAATTAATTTTGAGATGCCCGAAAGGGAGCTGGAAATGTGAGACTAGAGGTTAGCAGAGATATTGGGGCAAGAAAGGGGGATCTGAGGACCATTAGCATAGAGACAGTAACCAAATCCATGGGAGCCGATGAGATCCCCACATGAAGTAATATAAAAAGAAGAGAGGAGGACCCAGGACACAGCACTGAAGGACACCCACACTTATAGGGCATGATCTGGAAGATTCAGCAAAGGAGACAGAAGGAACAGTCAGATAAGTAGGAGGAGAAGCAGGAGAGAGAGGTATCCCAAAGACTCAGAGGTTCTCCTAAAATAGCTTCCAAACAATGCCATCATATAATCTTCCAAAAAATTTCCCTATGCAAAAACCTTTGATGGTTCCTCAAATGTATACAAAATAAAAGTATACATAAAGTCTGCCAATCTCACATTCAAGCATTCCAAGACCGAGACCTAAACTACCTCCCAAGCCCTATCACCAGTGAACTCTGCTCCAGCCAATCTGGATCTCTGACCATTCTCTAAAAATGCAGCAAGCTTAATCACTTCTTACCCCTTGCTCATACCATTCTCTGTACCTGAAATAGCCCCTCACACATAGCTGCTTAACAAAATAATATGCATTCCTTCAAGATTTACCTTAAATGCTAGAGATATGTTCCTTGAATACCCCAGGACTTATAAACACTCATATGACACAACACATACTGCCTTGTATTTGTGTGGCTCATCTTTCCCATTATTAGATTGAAAGCAAAGAGCAGGAATCATATCTCAAGCAATGATGTATCCCACAGGGCATTTGCATATAACAGATGTTTAAAAAACACTTGTAAGTAGTATGGATAACAATAATAGCAGCTGACCACTAACACTCAACAGGCAGTTACTTAAACACTGTTGTCATTAGCTGAAAAATAATCTTAGTCAAAATGAAAGGAGAACAGACTACTATTCAAGTACCTCAATAATCTGGCCTATTTACCCACAGGAATTCTTTGCAAACAGTCAAGAGGCACTGATGACTCTATCTCCATTACATCCATTTACTCCTCTCCTACCATAGCTCAGACCTTCAACACTTTATGCCTGGATTACCCTAACAGACCTCTCTACTTCCAGTCTCTCTCCCTTCTTGAATTTATCTTCCACACAACTGACAAAGTCACATTTAAAGCAGTTTTGATCATGTCATTCTCTTGTTCAAAAACCTGCAGTGAGTACCTATTACAAGCCTTAGCTCAACATTTAATAAGACCAATAACAATCTGGTTGGAAGTAGCCAGCAGTTAACATTAATCATAGGATATTTACCTCAGTGGTTTCACTAGCTGCAGTACTCTCTTCTTTTTTTCTTTCTTCTTCTTCCTGTTCAAGTTCCTTAATGCTCTCTTCCAAAACATTAGGCCAAAAATCACCTTCAAAATATGGTAGCTCCTTGGCACTTGTAAGCCTATCCTCTGTTGCTTGTTTGAAAATGTCCTAATGAATGAAGTACAAGATAATATTATGGTCTCCATCACAAAATTTTTCTGTTTGCAAATGTTGTGATCAACATTCAGATAGTATTTACTGATGATCACAAACAATATTCTAATGAAATGTTATTTTATGGTACCTGCAACACAGTTCCTATTCTACAATATAACTGTTGGCACACACACCAATGGTGGATAAACTACAAAAATTGTACAATGAGAAGTAATTTTCCATCATAATTTTTACTCTGGGACAGATTTCCTTGTATAATCTAATGAAAATCTCAATAAATTATATGCTTAATTATTTAGTACAAGTAAAATAATCTCATGCTACTCTTTGAACTTACATTCAAATTTATACTGCATGTATCAACATATATTTCTTGTTAGTCAGACTGTAAGCTCTTTGAGGGAAGCAGGCCTATGACACTGAGGGGCTGTGATATGGTGCTAAAAAGCCCCAGTATTGGGAGTCAGAATACCACAGGTGGAATTCCAGTATCAACCACTCACTACTTGCTAAGTGACTCCAGGCAAGTCGCTTTAGCCTCATTGAGCATTAGGACTGTTATTTGTGAAATGCCATAAGCAAAGTGCTTTTTGTACTTAAAGAACTATGTAAATATATGACATTGTTGTTTTATTTAGTATCTAGCACAGTATATTACACATTATATTCACCTACATTACAGACATTATGTAAGATTTCCTAAATGAATTAAAATACAAAAATAAGCACAGCATATACAATACATGAGAATAAGCTTCATAAAATCAATGTAATTTAACACCAAGTACCTTGTAGTCATGAATGATGCGCTCAGCAAAGGCCTTGTCCAGCATCTTTTTGTACCATTCCTGTAGTCGTTTAGGTTTAGGGATTTTTTGATCAGGAGGGTGGCAATGAAAGATGTAATCATCTCCTTCACTTGGGGGGCAGGCCCAGATATGTCCTGTGACATACCTGTTGGATACACAGATTCATCAACAGACCTGGAGTAATCTACTTAGTACAATAAAAATTCCCTCCTGGGCACATCAAATCAGTTCATAAGCTTCCCTCAATGGGGATGAAATAAGAGCAAGCTTATAATCAGTTCTGTTCATGAAATTCCCAGCTCTTAATTTATAACTGGGTATACCAATTCTTCTAAGTCTATAGGAGTGTGATATTATTGCATAAAAAGTATAAAAATAAGAGGGAATAGGGGAAGAGATTGCTAAAAGATACAACTTAAATATATTAAAGTATATATGAGTTATAAAATGCGTATGATCTAAGTGCTGAGTAAAAATGGCTGAAAGGAGGATAGAGAACAGAGTCTCGTAAGAAAAGTTAGCATTTAATCCCATTCTAAGGCAGATAAAAAATTACTTCTCCCCTAAAACACTCAATATTATTTTTTTTAAGTATAATGGAAATTAAGGAAAAATGAAAATGAAGGTTGCTTCCTTTTCTGTACCTCCTTCAAATGAAACTCACCCCAATTTCTTCACATATTCCAGATATCCAATTAGGATTTCATGATAAACAGCTGTCCGAAGGCAACGGGGCCGGAAGAAATGAATACTATCCAGATACGATATGTACACACGCCTGGGAGAAAGTGATTAACTTAAATTCAAAGTTTGCCTCAAAATTTTTTTCAGCATCCACATTGGAGTCAAAGTTGGAAATGTTGAAATTCTTGTCACTTTATACAGTTATCATTATTTGCAAATAAAGGAACAAAGTTCAACATCATTTAGTATAAACTAAATTGAAAGGAGCAAAAAGTAATGCAATTTTTCCAATAAATAAATGGTCAAAGGCTAAGAACAAAGTTTTCAGAAGTGTAAATAACCATATGAAAAAGTGTTCCATATCAATGAAGAGAGAATACAAGTAACAACTGAAGTTTTACCTCACACACATCAAACTGGGAAAAAAAAATCAAACAACAAAAACAGTCAATACTGAGGGGTTATAAGGGTGTGTGTGTGTGTGTGTGTGTGTGTGTGTGTGTGTGTGTGTGTGTGTCCAACTAGTTGGTGCAACTAGTCTAGAAATAAAATTGTAATTATGCGAGAATTGTTACTAAACTGCTCATATTCTCTGATCCAGTTATGTAACTACAAAACATACAGACTACCTTCAAGGAAATCAATAATAGGAAGGAGATATTCAGAACAACATTTTTTGGAATAATAAAAACCAGCACAAAAATGGGCAACCACTGAGTGAGAAGCAGCACATTAATTATGACATATGAATACTGAGATATTACTCTGCTGATGAAAAATGCTATCCATCTACAGAGAAACAAACTGATAAAGTCTAAATGCAGATTGAAGCATACAATTTTTTACTTTATTAAATTTTTGCTTTGTGTTTTCTTTCACAACAACATGACTAAGATGGAAATGTTTTGCATGATTGCACATGCATGACCTATATCAAATTACTTAGTATCTCAGGGAAGGGAGAGAGGACAGGGAGAGAATTTGGAACTCAAAATTGTTTTAATATGTAGTTGGGGGGAAAACCCCAAAATGTTATTTGAAATGAAAAAAAATTACTGTGCCTTAAAAGAAACGACACATATGCAGAACATGGGAAGACTTGAAGTGATGTAGAGTGAAGAAAGAAGAATCAGAACAATATTAATAATCCTAAAATAAAAATAACACTAAAAGGTAGCTAAACTTAGATTAATTGCAATGAATAAACTTCACATTGGAGAAAAGGGATGTAGTCAATCCTTTCTCTGCCCATTAGTTTTTTGTTTTTTTTTTAAATAAACCAGTACATATACATGTTTTACTGATGCTTAATAAATGAGTAATGTTCTATTATATATTACCACTCATAACAAAGAAGTAAAACAAAAGTGTTAAGGAAAAACAGGGACTTTCTATTTTTTAATACTCTTAGCTACATTTTCAAGTGTCAATGAAGATATTTGTAATGACAATGGCAGTAGGCTCAAGTATTACTAGAGTCATAAGCCATGTGTAAAATTTCCCATTACAATTCTTATTTGCCATAGTTTTATTTCATTTAACTATGGTTCCACTTCTTCCAACTCTGTTCTGTTTGTATTAGTCTAAGCTTGAGCAGTTACTACATTAGTCTGTTAAAATAAATAATAATAATAATAAAAAAAGAAATGCCAAGAATGGAAATAAAAAGGCTACCTTGTGTTGGGTGGGGGGCAATCAGAGCCATATTCCTGTACATGCATTCCAAAGAAGCAAACATCCACACCATCAATTTCTTCAAAAGCAAAGAGTGCTTTGGTTCGATAAGGAAAAGATTCAGACATTTCACCAGAATCCACAAACCTGTAAGTTACATCTAATTTTAGAACTCTAATACTGAATGTGATTGCCTACATTTAGAACTTCACAAATATATTTTAAAATTTAGTTAAAATATTGAGGTATAAGAATAAATCTTACATCACAAAATTAAAGTTCTTTCAGAAAAACAGTATATGAAGAAAATTGACCCCCAAATACCCCAACCAGGGGTGTTGTTGTTTTTCCTTTAGACATAGGGAAAACTCAGAAAAAACTGGGGTGGTATTTTTTAGGGTTTTTTTAAATTATAAAAATAGTTCCAGCCGCAGCAAACCACACTAACCTTGATTTCATTCCAGGCTTGACTTCTACTGTTTTATCTGAACTGGCCACCACTCTGACAAAAACCTCACCAGCTTCAGGATGATTCTGACGCCGCAAAAATTTGTTAACTCTGTCTTCCAGATGGTTTCCTAATCGGGTAGTTTGCAGTCCTAGAGAGGAAAAATAATCAGGTAAGAGAGATTACTTATGAAATCCTAGGCAAAATATTTTTGTTTTTAAAGAACATAATTCCAAGCTGATCTTTGAAAGCAGCAAACAGAAACTTGCAGAGACCTAAGAACTAGTTAATCTTCTCAAGGAGTTTGATTAGATTATTTTCACCACTCCATATACAGCAGAAGTTTGACATGATAAAATATACTGAAATACATTCTTGTTTGTCACTAAACTTTATTGCTATTCACAAGGAGTTTTAATTGTAAAGTGCTAACCAAAAATTATTAAAAAAAAAAAAGTGGGGGGGGGGGTGAGGAGAAGAGTCGAAGGCAGAAAAGAAACTTTGGGTTCTCCATCCCCTAGTGGGGGTTGGGGTAAATGAAGAACTATGGTGTCATGCCTAATCTTACTGCTAACACCATGTGATTCCTGAAATCAAAGTAAAGGAGATGGCGTTTTAGCTATTCCTAGGTAAGTATGCCAAGGCCTCTCACTGGCCACAAAAGACCTACTTCCATAACCTGCCTAGAGTTGAACATATAAATTTGAAGTTTGTAGATTACAAAGTTGGGTCCTAGAGAACAAAAAGCTTATGTAGATTCCTGAAGCATGGTTTATATTGTGAAGATATTATTCAGAGCTTTGTAAAATTTTCAATTTTTTGTTCTGGAAAACTTAGAATGATACTTTGGATATAAGGGAATAGGACTGTGTTCAAAATATTAAGCAGATGTGAATCCAGTCACCACACCAATTCTCTTCACCCTTACTTAGTTCTTATGATACCATGTTTCTGGGAAACAGAGGTGAGAATAGATAGGATTCATTGGAAAAGACCATGATGTTGGGAAAGGCTGAAGGAAAAAGGAAAAGGGGATAGCAGAGGATGAGAGGATAGATAGTATCATGGAAACAATAAATATGAACCTGGACAGACTTCAAGAAATCAGTGGAGGATAGAAGGGTCTGGGTGTGCTAAGATCCATGGGGTTACAAAGAGTTGGACACAACTGAACAACTTCACTATAAGTCAGGCACTGTACTAAGTTCTGGGAAAAGCATCTATGTATCTGAGACACCAAAAATTTGATATGAAGTAGTGGGCAGGATTAGTTGGATGAAGCCCCAAGTAAGTGGCACAATGGGTAGTGGCAGGCCTGGAATCAAGAAGACTCATCTTCCTGAATTCAAATCCCACACCTCAGACATTTACTAGCTGTATGACCCTTGGCAAGTCACTTATCCCTGTTGGCCTCTGTTTCCTAATCTATAAAATGAGCTGGAAAATTAAATGGCAAAACATTCCAGTATGTTTGCAAAGAAAACCCCAAAGGGGGCCAGGAAGAGTTGGATACATCTGAAAACTCACTGAACAACAGGGACTATAGAATTGAATGGTAAGTACGACATTAACATTTCTCCTTGAAGAAATAACGATAGCTTATGTTTGTGTATAAATGTGGTTACTTTAACGGTTTACAAAGAACCATCCTAGTACCTTATGAATAAGATATACTATCACTTTATACCAGTAAAACTAAGGGTCTGAGAAGCAGAATAACTGTCTCCTGATTAAACATCTGTTAAGAATCAGGGCTAGTGGGGCAGCTAGATGGTGAAATGGATAGAGCACCGGCCCTGGAGTCAGGAGTACCTGAGTTCAAATCCGGCCTCAGACACTTAACACTAGCTGTGTGACCCTGGGCAAGTCACTTTAACCCCAATTGCCTCACTAAAAAAAAAAATTAAAAAAAAAAAAAAGAATCAGGGCTAGAACTCAAAAACTCAGATCTTTTGATTCTAAGGCCAGAGTTCTTTTAAGTATACCAGGTATATTAAAGTATATTAAATATATACTTTATATTAAGTTATATCTTAATCGATTATATCTTAATTATATTTTATATTAAAAGTATATTTGATATTAAGTATATCAAATACCAATTGACCATGGGTACATTAAAAGCCATGATGAAATGAACCATTCCTCATTGTGTTTCCAGCACAGTTATAAAAAATTCTGAAGAAAAACAGTGTATACTGAATACAAAGGAAATAAGCTGATCAAGGAAATCTTACATGACAATCTGGGAGACACTAGTGTGGCTGCAAGCCACACTATTTCAATGTATGGTTGGTGGGGTTTTTTTTTAATCTTGAACTAAAAGAGAGATATATATATATATATGGCAGGGAAATGGGGCTTAAGTGACTTGCCCAAGGTCACACAGCTAGTAAGTGTCAAGTGTCTGAGGCCGGATTTGAACTCAGGAACTCCTGAATCCAGGGCCAGTGCTTCATTTACTGCGCCACCTAGCCGCCCCTAGATAAATTAATATTAACTTCAACAATTTTAAAGAAGAGCTTTGTCTTGGCATTTTTCTCTTATCATCAGCGTTGTATTATTGTGACAAGAAGTTTAAGAAACACAGAGAGAAAAACTTATAGAGAGGAAGACATTTCTGATAAGCTTAGGATAAAATTAACCTATTCTTAAATCTGTAATAGGGAAAACAGAATTTATGTCCTATGTTACAATTATACAAGAAGAATAGAGTTACTGCATTTCATTTATCTCCTCCACTTAGCATTTCCTACTTTCTAAGCCTTTATGCAGTGATAGATGCATCACCATAGATAAACCATTAAGCTGAACAAGACCATGAAATACCATTTACTCTATCTCGGCATTAAGCCAAAGGCTATACAAGCTTTGGACACAAGCTGTATGATTTCTGCTACCAAGAGAATCCCAATATAACTTATGAATAAATGCTTAATAAAGGATCTTGGGAACATGACATAGGTAAATATTTTTCCTTGGCAAAATAAGACCAGACACATGCATATCTAGTCTAATGCTATTAAATAGTTCTGCACCAACAATATTAGGCAGAAAAACATTACTGGGGTCAGTTACTTTAATAACAATGTTAATTGTGCAAACCCAGGATGGCAATGGGAAGTACACTAATTCTAAGGGAAAATAATGCTAAAGTTCTGGCTTGGATAATTGCTGTCCTTCTAACTGCAGATTTTTGCAAGTTATTGCAGAACTCTGTATTATTCTGGTGGGGTTTGGCTATATGTGAATACTCTACATGATATCTACTTTCAAGTGGTAAATGGAATGAGCTTCTCCCCTGGAACACCTGTTGTAAAATGCAAAGTACTAAGGAAAACAGAGACCAACTTCTATATCTTAATTTAACTTGTCCAAGAGCTTTTACAATTAGATCTTTACTTTGATCAAAATCACTTGAATTAACAGCACCAAAAAAAAGCAGGATTTTTTATAACAATGTTGTCTAAATATAATAAGCCCTATACTATAGGCTTTGAATGCTCCTCAGAGACTAGAGACACTCTTCTTAACCACTTTCACATACTGTGAAAATTATTCATATTTAAATAAAGTTAAAAATTTAATTTTTCATGCATAAAATTATCCTATAATCATAAAGAAGCCAATGAAAAGTAGGGGTGGGCAGGTAGGAGAACCACACAAACACTAGGACAAAATTTAAGCTGAGATATCTCACAAACATGACTCGCTATTTCTTTAATCAGAAACTGGTCTAAGCAATAATTAATTTTCCTAACTGGTTCTACTTTCAGCTACTAGGACAAGACTGGTAGTGCAAAAATTTTAGACTGTAGTCAAATTTACATTTTTAGTATACCAAACAGTTTCTTTTAAGATTATCAAGTTACCCAAGAGGCATTATCAGTTAGAAGCAGAGGTGAGGAATGCTGTCCACAATAACAAATATGAAATTTTAAAAAATCTTTAAATTAAGCTTTTTTATTTTTGATTCCTTCTTGGTTATCACTTCTCAATAGTATATAAGAGTAACTTGACTTATCTAACCAAAATCCAAGAATGTCTTCTGATAGACAGCTACTGTTTTAGAATTACTCTCCCTGAAAGTAGCCAGGTCTGGTAGAAAAGATCATGGCTCCAATAGTTATCAGCTGTGGGACCCAGGTAGGTCATATCATTTGACTTCCTTTTCTTAATCTTTAAATAATCTCTCCATACTAGCTCCTCTTCTATTGTCTACAAACACACTCGGTATTTCCATATCCTTTAAAAAAACAAAAACAAAAACAAAAACAAAAACCCCAAACCTTTATTTTGACCATGGCATTCCCTCAAGCTGCCACCCTTTTGGTCAAACCTCAAAAAAGCAGTTTATGTTAATTGCCTTGACTGCTTTACTTCCCACTCACTTTTCTTTTTCTTTTTAGTGAGGCAATTGGGGTTAAGTGACTTGCCCAGGGCCACACAGCTAGTAAGTGTTAAGTGTCTGAGGCCAGATTTAAACTCAGGTACTCCTGACTCCAGGGCCGGTGCTCTATCCACTGTGCCACCTAGCTGCCCCCCCCCCCCCACTTTTCAATCCCATGAAACCTTTCTGATCACTAGGCTGAAACTGCTCTCTTAAAGTCACCAACATGCTCCCATTTTCTCCATCTAGGGTGGCCATTTTCTCAGTCTTCATGATCTTGATTTCTCTCTGGTTTTTGACATTATGAATATACACCTCTTTCCTCAGCTTTCCTCTCACTGCTCTGTCTTAGTTCTCCTTTTACCTTTCTGACTACTTCTCAGTCTCTTTTGCTAGTCATAATCCTTTTAAATGAGGGTTAGGTTTGATCCTGGACCACATTTTTGCCATATTCGCCTCTATAAGCGTTCTCCCTGGCTTCCATAGTTCAATTATAATCACCATGTAGATGGCCCACCTAAATGATACAGTTAGCCCTAATCTCTCTATTGTGAGCTACCATCCTTTTTCAACACCAGCTATGTGGCTGGCCGTAATTTGCTGGGTAGCTGTCAAATAGGCATCATAGAATCATTATTTCTAAAACACTAGTAGTTATCTGCTTATACCAATCTCTCCCTCTAAATTTTTCTTTTTGTGAAGGAATCACTATCTACCTAGTCACACAGGGCTTGTAATTTTGGAGTCACCCCTGATGCACACTCTTCTCCCTTGCATCAGTGTCCAATCAGTTATCAAGTCTAGTAGTATTCTAATTTCCTAATATTTTTTCCATCTATTCCTCGTTCTCTGCTTACATGGCCACCACCCTAGTTTAGTCTCAAATGACCTCTTGCTTAAATTACGGCACTTACCCTCTAACTGATGTTTCTGCTTTCAGAATCTTCTGCTTCTCTACAATCTATCATCTACACAGGTTCCAAAATCATCTTATATAGGTTTGCTACATACTACTCCATTGTTCAGAACTTAAAGCCCTGAACAATCTGGCTCCAGCCCACCTTTTTTCAGGCTTATTTTGTGACATCATTCACTTAACACTTTCTACTGAAGCCAAAGTATTCTCTGTGACGATTGCATAACATCTTTTACATCTATGTCTTGGCAGAGGGAATCTTCCATAGTTAGCACACACTTCTTTTCTTTGGCCTCTTAGAATTCTTAGCTTCTGGAAAGGCTCCAGTATAATTGTTTTTAATTCCTCTAGGTATTAGTGGCATCTCCTTCCATCAGATTATTTTGTATTTACAAGGCTGTATGTGCTAATAGGCTCTCTGAGGACATATGCTTATTTTGTCACATCTTTAATTCCTAGAAAGTACTCTGGACATAGTAGACATTTAATGATTGTTTAAATGAATTAATAGTAGAGCCTTTCAAGTTAGGAACTAAGGCAGTTAAAGAGCCATGACTAGTGGCCTACCAACATTTCAATGGGTTTTAACAATGTGACAAAAAACCCAAAGTAACAGTAAGGTTGAGTCCTCTGGGGGGAAAAAAAAAAATCAAATGGCCCTACTCTTACCTTTTTCCTCCTCTTTTTAATCCTATTCCTATTTCCTTTCTTAAACTTTAGTCACAATAGTGAAACAAAATTAATATTTTTAGAACTTATACTTATTGAGTTACTTTATGTTCTTCATTTTGTCAAAAGGAAGTAGAATTGAATATTTTCTATTTCTCTCTGCATAAAAAACAAATTAGTTTACTTACTAATATAAACACTTCAGAGGCCATGAGGGGCAATGTAAAAACAAAACAAAACAAAACTTGTGGCTGTCACTTTTGTGATCCTGAGCAAGTCATTTCATCTCTCTAGGTTTTGGTGATCTTGGCTGTATAAAATGAAATAATTGGACCGTGTGGGCTCTAAGGTCCCTTCTAGTTCTAAATCTATGATTTCATCATCTTGGTGAAACAACAGATTTGTGAAACAGAATTAGGTGCTTTCCTATGTACTTAGCTCTAGTCCCTCTTACCTCAAATAATAGAACACCATCGTTAGTCAATTTTCAGTTATCTTCATTATTAGAAAGAAGCAGTTATATAAATAACTCAATATACTACATAATGAAAAACTCATTTATTATATAACATGTCCTGAAAGTCTTGGTGAAACTTGAAGCGTTACTAAGGTACCAAAACTGCACCATGGCTTTTGGTATACTTTGTATTTGGTTTTAGAACATAATCTTACTCCACTTCTCCTGAGATTTATATTCCTATTTCTTTTTTGCTCAAACTGAAATCAAAATTACTTGCAATTCTTGAGCATACACTGAGTTGTGTATTAGTTCACAAGGCAAACTCAGTCTGAAATTTAAAACTTGGTGCTAATTGAATATACACGGAGATTCAATGCTATTAACATCTAAAGAGAATACTAAGTTATTTTTCAGCTACATTAAGCATACCTGTTGCTGCACTATCAGTAAAAGGGTGAAGCTAAAGGAATTACTGAAAGAAGTATAACAAACACCAGCTCCATGAAGTGATAATAGAAGAGAAAAGACTATCTGCTAAGGAAAAAAATTGCTACAAATTGAAACTGAGTGGCTACAGTAATGATCAGATAAAGCCAATTCTCAATGTGATGATAAAATCACAGCTGTATAAAAAATTTAGTTTGCTAAGTTCAACTGTTGATTTGAAGGTGCTGGCCATTAAGAGATGCAAGCAATTTGAACAGAGAGAAAAGAAAAAAGGCCAGGCAATTCCAGATCTGGGGTTTATATTTTTTACTTTATTATGAAAAAAAAATTAAGTTACTAAAATAGAACCTTACCAACAGCTTCAAATTATACAAGATTTAGAACTGATGATTTGTTTTTAATCCTTATATACACACACATCTAGACTTAGATTTGGAATAGACCTTAGCAATCATTTGTTCAAGTTTCTCATTTTATAAATAAGGGAACTTATGCTTAGATAAGTTCAGTGATTTAACTAAGGTTACACAGTTGATTTGTGCCTGAGCCAGGTCTAAAGGTAGTTAATAGAGTAATTATCCTTCTTTCCATTTTACATATGAAGAAACAGAAACCATGAGAGGTTAAATGACTTATCCATAAGCACTGACACCAGGCAGATGAAAGAAAACTTGAACCAAGGATTCCTGACTCCAGATCCAGTACCATTGTGTGCAGCAGAGCATTTTCCAATGCAAGCACTTGAAACAACATCTTCTGAATGAATGACTTATCCCAAATAGCATGAACACATAAGGTAGTCTGCCTCATATCAGAAGGCTAATGACTAAGGAACATCAGGGTTTGGTTGATTTTTTGGCTACCTTGACAGGATCTTCATACACAAGCTCATCCTGTGTCAAAAATTCAATCCCATTCAAAACTTACTAGAAGTCAGTTTGTCATGCAAAGATGTAACAAATGATCAAACTAAGAAGGTATAACAAAGAAAGCAACAAAAATGCCTAACTAGAAAGAGTGCTGTAACCTTTTGTGAGAGAACTAACTCTGGTGATGCTCAGAATTAAAAAAAAAAAACTTTTAAAGCTTTTAAGAAGATGCATAAAAGAACACTGGGAAAACTAGGCACCAATAAAATGTGTCCATACAATTTTTAGTAGACACAAACCAGAAAAAGACAAAAAAGAAAAATTTCCACAAACTTACTCTTAGCACTGAATTTGTTTTCTTTACGAGTTCTACCAGTTTTCTTTAAGCAATTGTCACAGACAAAGCTGTAAATAAAATCAATAATAGGTATAATTAGCAGAACATTTATACAGTGCAGCATGCAAACAACAAACTACCAAGCATTTCCTCATCTACACATGTATATTTCTTGACCATTGAAAATCAACATTAAAAATTCAAGTTAATTTTTGTGGCTACTACAAAAGTAACTTACACTAAAATTTTGGGGGCTTGACACCTTTTACAAATTCTACATGGGATAGACACTAAGAAAATAAAGTTTAGGACAAGTTATATAGTCTTCATCACTGACAACAGAAACAGCCATTTATAGATATTCTACTCTTAGTTTGAAAAGACCTTCACTAACTTTCCTATCAGAATTCAACCTCAAGAAGGGACTTACCCTGAAGGCCAAATAATATCATAGTGCAGAACACAAATCTGATGCATTTTCCGGCCACATTCTTTACAATCAACAAAGCTGGAAGGAAAGAGAAAGCAAATTTTCTTGCAAGTAGAACCATGCAACTGTGGCTATTTTAATGTGCTTATATCAATTTCAGGCTCATTCTCTTTACTTATAAGAATCTATGATCATTCACATACTTTTCATACATGTTACATAATTGATATTTATCAATGAGGTGACAAAAGTGGATTAGGCCTTTGATTTTTTATCCTTTTAATAATTCATGGGTTAAAAAATAGAAATATCAACTTTAGTTTCTTTTCCTTGGACAAAGCAACATGTGGAAACTAAAAAAAATTTTTAACCAAAAAAGACTATGAAAATAAGGCATAATTTTTAGGATGATGTTTTTAGAATACTGTTTTCAAGACTAATATCATTTACATAGAAGTAGCTTTCACAGACTTAAAATGATTAATAAAACTCTACAAGGGAATTGTTCGGTTCACTAAGGTTATTTATAAGCAAATAGTACCAAGTCCAAGGACTACAGATCAAGAGTCCAGAAAATGTGTAGAAAAATTCTAAAGAGGCAGAAAGGGAGAAACATAAGTAATACCATAGAAGAAACCTTATCATAAAAAGAAAAGGAAAAGATCTACTCTAGGTATTTAAATGGGTCAAAAAAGCATCAACTTCTTAGCATATGATTAGGGCTATAAAAGTAAAAGAACACAAAGAAACAACTGAAGGAGTTGTTCTTCAGTCACATTTCAGCTGTGTCCAACTCCCTGAAACCCCATTTGGGTGTTCTGTTGTTGTTGTTTTTGTTTCTTTGTTTGTTTTGGGGAGGGGGAAGGGGGGAATATAATAGAATGGTTTTCCATTTCCTTCTCTAGTTCATTTTACAGATGAAGAACTCAGGCAGCAAATAGGTTACATAGCTAGTAAGTGTCTGAGACCAGATGCATACTTAGAAAGATGAATCTTCCTAATTCTAGACACAGGATTCCATCCATTATGTCACATAGTTGCCCCAAATGAGGGAGACAACTGTTGAAATTTGAACTTACTAAGGAGTTATTTTTATGATTAACTCAGATTTCTAAAGAAATTAATGGTTAACTAAGGGGTTTTTATTCTCATAACATCCCTTTGAGATAAGTAGTGTGTGTATGTATATTATATATGTATATATAATTTTCTATTCCATTTTGAAAATAAGGAAATTGAGGAGGTTCAGAGAGATTAAGTGAACTGCCCACAATTACAAAGAGCAGTAAGTGGAGTAGCTAAAATTCAAATTAGGTTCTCAACTCTAAATTTAGTGTTACTTCCATTAAGCCATGCCATTCTCAATTAAAGACTCTCAGGTGAGGATTTAAAAGTAAAAACAAACTTTAGTGATACCAAAAATGTGGTATTTTATTCCTCCAAGGAAGACACTAACAATGACAAATAAGTTTACCATCTAAATAATACTATCTCATGCAAGGAGATGATTATGCATATACTTGGCATTTGCCCTACACATACTTTTGTTTTGTTTTTTGTAAATTTTGTGGGGCAATGAAGGTTAAGTGACTTGCCCAGGGTCACACAACAGCTAGTAAGTGTCAAGTGTCTGAGGCCGGATTTGAACTCAGGTCCTCCTGAATCCAGGGACAGTGTTCTATTCACTGTGCCACCTAGCTGCCCCTGAACTCAGGTCCTTTTGAATCCAGGGCCCATGTTTTATTCATTGCGCCACCTAGCTGTCCCCTATACTTTTGCATAAAGCAAATTTTATTGCTATCAGGAGATATTAAAACACTTTGGTGATTGTTGGAAAAGGCAAGGTTTCTTTCTTAAAGAGATATTATAATCCACTTACCAGAAGATACTATTAATATTCATCAAAATGCATTTAATAAGTATATAATTACACTTGGCATTACATTACAGTTTCCACAATGTCCGCATAATCTATTTAGAGTTAAGAATAATTAATCTCTTTCAAAATTTTAAAATGTCCAATTCTGAAAAGATGAACTTTAATTCTGAAAATTCTACTGTGTAAAATTAAATACTTTAAAGATTAAATCAAATTTTTTAATTGCCTATGTCAGAGTCACTTTTGCAGTCTTTTCGGTGAAAAGGTTGTATAATATT
Organism: Dromiciops gliroides; assembly: GCF_019393635.1. Lineage (NCBI taxonomy): Eukaryota > Metazoa > Chordata > Mammalia > Microbiotheria > Microbiotheriidae > Dromiciops > Dromiciops gliroides. The sequence goes on along the minus strand of NC_057861.1, from coordinate 621,777,632 downwards.
TCAAATGAGTACTGATACCCTAACAAAAAAAATTCACTTAATAACTAGGTTAACCCTGGCTTTCAGGATATCTTTCTATGTATATGTGAACATCTACATTTGCATACAAAAGAAAATATCCAAGTACTTTGTGTGAGGCCTGGGGTAGGAAAAAGAATCATCTCCAAACACACATGATGACTTTAAGACTTTACAAATCACATGCTATGGAAAAGAGGTAAAGATGTAGAAATTGCAATTTTCCATAGAGAGAAAACCAAATTGTGTGTAGGAAGCCGGCACCTTCTAATATAAAACCATTGTAGAGGGGGCCAGTGTGCAACACTTTTACCAAGTAAGCAACCAACTACTAATAAAGAGATCATAAAGCTGTAATCAATTCTGCAATGTTTTATGAGAGTACTTTTAAAGCAACTTGACTAACATATGGTTGTAATTTTATTGACAATGAGCCTAGATTCATAGACTATCATAACTGCAAAAAGGCTTAGCACTCCTCAGTCAAAATGCCATAGGTGAGTAAAATGAGATCCAGAGAAGTGAAGGGGCTTGCCAAGGTCACATAACAAGTCAGGGGCAGGACAAGCAGTAGGTGTGAGGCATCCAAATTTCCAAAGTGCTCCTTCTCCTGACTATATCCAAATGCCATTTCACACAGAGAAAACAGGTCAGGAACCTTTTTATTATCTTGGAAAATGTTAATTTCCTACCCAGATATCTTTTGTAAGTCTTCCTTAAGTATCAACTGGAAAGTCTTGTCAAATAGTTATATGGACCTGGAATTATTTGAAGTAAAACCTCACATTCAAATAGAAACAATAAGTTAAGCCACATAAATTACTGCCTCCAAAAGGTCAACACAGAATGGTTTCTTAATGGTGAGGGGCTAGTTAAAAGATGTTCTATTAGTATTGAAAAATATATCCTTTGAAAGCAGTGGAACAGTCCTTGTATTTAAGAAACAATTTCACTGTAGATTTATGTTTGTTTTGTTTTTTTAGTGAGGCAATTGGGGTTAAGTGACTTGCCCAGGGTCACACAGCTAGTAAATGTTAAGTGTCAAGTGTCTGAGGCCGGGATTTGAACTCAGGAACTCCTGAATCCAGGGCCGGTGCTTTATCCACTGCGCCACCTAGCTGCCCCTTGTAGATTCATGTTAAGGAAAATCACAGTGTAAGAAAAAACTTAAAAGAAATTTCAACCACAAGGATGATATATTTCACTTTTTTTTTTCACATGACATATACCATAAGGGGAGTGGAAGACTTCTCTAATATCATAAACAGACTTCTCTCAATTTAAAATGAAATGTCTAATTACAGAGAAATGGCTATATATACTCACGGCTCAGGATCTAGTGTATCATTTTTCTTCTTTTCAAATTGATCCTTTGATATAGTCCTTCAAAAAATCCACCAAAGAAAGACAAGTCATTATCATGAAAGATTACTGGCTGCCAAGTTTCTATTAGGGAATAACAAACCAATAATAATAATAGCTAATATTTTATACTGGGCTTTACTCTGGATAAATCACTTAAAATCCTTTGAAGCAAGTAGTGAAACCATTTTACAGAAGAGCAAAGTGAAGCTCAGTTGAGTACAAGTAGTTTACTACTGAGAGTAACATAAACAGTTAAAAACAAGGGCCAGATTTGAACCAGGTTTCCTTCCTTCAATACAAGGACCCTTTCACTTGTACCCCCATTAATTTCCTTAACATACCACATCACTCTATAGGTACTTTTACTTTAAAGCATTTGAAGGTAAAATGAAATCTAAAGGAAAAGAGACCACCTTACTAGCAAAAGCCAATCCATTCCACTGAGAGTACCACCACCCATTCTTTTATAACCAGTATGAAATTGTTGTTCAGCCATTTATTTCAGTCATGTCTGACTCTTTGTGACCCCTTTTAGAGTTTTCTTGGCAAAGATACTGAAGTGGTTTGCCATTTCCTTCTCCAGATCATTTTTCAAATGAGGAAACTGAGACAAATAGGGTTAAGCCCAAGGCCAGATTTGAACTCAATTCTCCCTGACTCCAGGCCCAGAGCCCTATCCACTTTGCCACCTAACACAAAGCATGACAGACCTTCCTATACAATCTTTTACTTCAGGTATCTATCACAATAACCAATCCATGTTTGGTTAAAATAATTATTGCAATCATTCTGCCACTGTTTGTGTACACCTACTTAAGATGGACTCTAAACAGCAAGCGCTACACTACTTTTAAACTGTCTTATATCCCACCAGCATGTAAGACTTTTTATTATCAATGGGTCATAGATCTTGGTGTGGGAATGCCCTCCACCAAAGAACAACAAAACCCATCTACAACTGAGTAAATAAGTTTTATGGAGTGTCCAGAGGCTCAAAGATGTCAAGTGAATTGCTCATGGTCACACAACTAGTAAGCATGAGGGACAGGATTTGAATGTAAATCTTTTTTATCTCTGAGACCAAGGAAAGAAGAAAAGGGGATACTGGTTATTGGTATTAAACTCTCCATTCTGTTAGAAGAAAAATATTCAAGGAGTTCAGTCTCAGAGGAGGGTATTGCCAGAATACCACAATGAGCACACATACATTTGGGCATAAGGTGTCAATATCTCTATGAATATTTTAGAACTATAGTCAAAGACTTTTAAAGCTGCAAGGAGATTTAACAATCTTTTAGTCCAAACTAATTTTACAAATGAGGAAACTGAGACCCAGATAAGGACTGAATCAGTTGACCAAGGCCATTCAGAAAGGTAAAGCATAGTTGGGGCTAGAATCCATATGATTGTTAACTGACATTTTTAGCATAGAAAGATGATGAGAGAAATAAATATCACCTCTCAAATCCTCTATGCTTCAGCCAAAGTGAAGAATTGTCTGACTGATCCATGAAGCTCCTCGCATCTTTTAAAACTCCTATTAATTTATCATAATCTAATTTGTATTTCAAGTATTTTTCTATGTACTGTAGCAACCCCAATTAAACTGAAAAGTCTGAGGATAGGGAATCTATTTTATTTATCTATCTCCTCTAATACCTAGCACAGTATGTGGGAACATAGTAGGGGTTTCAATAAATGACTGTGAATTAAGGAAAAATGGAGTCAATGTTACTAGCAGGTCTTCCCTCCCCCTTGTCATTATGGTTCAATTTCTTTCCAACTATAGGTAACCAAAACCTGTGGCTTGTCTCCCATTTTGAAAGCCATAAAACATTTTTAGAATATGTTCAATATTAATACTATTGAGAATAAAGGTAAAAATGTCAAGGCTTATAAGTTAATAGCTTCTGGACTGCCCTACATGATGTCAAAAAGATTTTTGTGAAAACTGAAAGCTACTTCATATCTAGTCATATTGTAGCAATTGTAATTCTTTCTGAAAAGTAAAAAATTGTTGGACATATTCTTGTCACAACCAGGTGATGAACATAATCAAGATCAAGATATACGATCCATTTTAAACTACTACCTAACTATTAATCCAGAATATGGATTTAATTCTCATGATGAATTTTCACATTATTGCTCATCTGAAACTCCACCAGATTAATGAGCAAGGAAAAGAAATGATCCTAAACAATCTAGTTTGCAACTTATGATAAACACTAATGAAACACTACTAGGACCTTTCAAATGAAGGTTGAGGTTTATCTGTTTATTATACTCTTTCCTAAAAGCACAAGTATTTAAGGAATGGCAATTGTGATGTGATAGGCAAACTACACAGACATTTTAAAAACAGATCACCCTACATCATAATTACTATTTAAAAAATTCATTTATCTATCTTTCTATTTATTTTTTGCAGGGCAATAAGGGTTAAGTGACTTGCCCAGGGTCACATAGCTAGTAAGTGCCAAGTGTCTGAGGTCGGATTTGAACTCAGGTCCTCCTGAATCCAGGGCTGGTGCTTTGTCCACTGTGCCACCCCTCCATTACTTTTTTAAACCAAAGAGAAAGCTAATAAAGAAAATACACTTCATTTTCTCCTGCAACCTCCTCCTCACCCCCTAGCGTATGGTATTATGTGGTCATCTGAGGTATATTTATTGAATAACAGTTTCTTCTGGATAGTTTCTAAGGATCAGTAAGCAGTACCATATAGAGAGAAGCTAAGGCAAGACATACCTTGAATTACAGTAAAAGACTTGGATAAGGAACTGGGAAGAGATGTTCACTCTGAACATCTAATTTTTTGAGGGGGGAAGGGGTACACACATGTAACACATTTTAATTAAGACATTAATGGGATCTCCATACATGTGGTAACTCATTTTAATTAAAATATTAATTAATCTCCCTTTTATTTTACAAATAGCAATAAATCAAGTCAGAACTAGAAGAGAACACTTGACAAGGCTCTCTACACATGAGATACACACCATTCAAAACTACAGGAAAATCATGAAAGTACTTACGTCTGGGGCTGAGAAGGGTCGTCACCCAGGGTAACATTCTCCCCCTGGATCTCTGTGAAACACTTCTCACAGAAATGATACCTGTCAGCAAGAAGGCCATACTTGGGTGAACTGGTCCATCATAACACACAGCCACCCAAGCAACGAAGCCACCAATCAGAGCAGGGCAGATCACCACGACGAAGGGGGGGCGTTGTTGGTTGATTGATGGGTCAGTGAGGACAATGAAAAGGAACAGAGGGGGCAGGTAGGGAAGGGCAGGATTAGAGAACAGGGAAGGGAACAAATAGCACAGACATAAAGGTAAGACGCAAACACCAAGACAACACATAGCAGAAAGCCAAGGCAAAGCATTGATTAGCATTCGGTCTCATTTCATACATTACAGGCCATCATCACTAACAAATGATAGATTGTCAATCAGATTCAAAGACTTGGAATGATTTGCAGGATGCTGTTAATACTAGAGTTGTGTGTATCCTAAATTTAGGAATTTGAAGTTTGTTATTATTTAGAAAATTTTAAATTACTCTAGGCTTTGAGATTCAACAAATTTGCTTTGAACAGAATATTCTGATTAGAATATTCTGATGAAGGGACTAAAAAAGTAAAGATTAAAAACAGCTTTTGGGTTTTTTTTTAAACAAAAAAATGCAATTTATGCTTGAAAAGCAAAGCATTCAATAATTTTATTCCCAATCTTTAGCCAGAATTTTAATAATTTAAAATGTATGAAAATGTTTTAATACCCAGAACTGGTTTTTGCTTATATTAATTTCATTAATTTGGTATATACAATTAATATAACCGCTTAGCTCATTGGATTACAATACAAATGAAACCAAATCCATATTCTAGACAAACATTTAACAGAAATGCAATTGAGAGGGTCAGAGACTTTCCAGCCATTTATAAAAAAGTATATATGTGAAAAATATCAATATATTGTACAGGCAATACAATATATATAAGAACATGAACAATCTCTCAGGGCTTAAAATTCAATTCTAAACTTTAAGAATTTTGGTCCCATGACCAATCAGTAGCCAATCTGAGATATTCAGCAATCTACTGCTGAAACTTGGTGGCAACCCAAATTAAGCAAATTTTGAATATAATTGTAAAGTTACAATCTGCATTTGAAAAAATTATCTATTACACAATATTTTTTTTTCCTTAAGATGATCTGGAGCTTGGGCCCAAGTTGTCAAATAAGGACGATTAAAAAAAATAAATTACTAAATGTTTGGAAAGGACATGATTTAAAACATGAATGAAAAAAAATAAACAAAAATGCAGGTCAGTGCTGCAATAAAGCAGGGTGGGTTCACAAGAATACTGTCAAAATAAATAGGCTTAATGAAGGTGAATTTTATGAGCAAAGAATGAGGATAAGGCAGCAACGGTAGCACAATCAAATGCAGTTTTAGTGTTCAAATGCTACATCTAAAAGATGCTAAGAACGATTAGTATTAATGACACTGTAACAAGACTCAGAGTGCCACACTGAACCAACAATTGCAAGATGAAAATACGGCAGCTTAGAGGTCCCCATTCACTCACTCACATACACATAGCTACAAACTATTTTGATCAAACTGCTATTTTATGCTTATTTGTGTGGATATGTCATTTGTAGATTCTGATTCTATTCTCAATGAAAGGTAGCAGACATTCCTTTTATTCATTGTCAAGCTAATCAAATGTAGCCAATAAATAAAATGTAAAAATTTTAAAACATGCAAAACGATTCATACTTTTCACACTTGTTTGATGAGGAAGGAGTAAGATAGAGGCGCTGCAGGCAACATTAGCATTAGTGAAGATTACAAATAAGAGCTTTCTTCCAAAGGCATCTCCTACTTATACTAACTCAGATTTAAAATTCTGCCAAGAACATGAACTCTGGCCAGGAAAAAAAGAGATTAACTTTACTGTTTAAAAAAAAATGCTGTCTTCATTTTTATCAATCATCTAGAGCGATACCCTACCTAGTTACTCTTATATGAACATGTTTACACCATGGAAATAAAACCACAATGAAAAAAAAAACTTGATTCCTTTAATACAACTTGCATGTAGAGAATGGTATCACCACCACTAGGCAAGAATTTAACAAGTACTGAAACTACAAACTGATTCACTGACAGCCAGTACACTATGGTAATTCAGAGTTTTGTGTCATTAAATGTTCCCCCTTCACAAAATCGTAACTGGAATTGGGCATTCGAATCCATTTGTTGATTAAGCATATAGCCACTGAGGGCTAATGAAAACAGAACTGAACAGCCACCAAAACCATATTGCTTAAAACAAAATTGTCATTTTAATTACATTTAAGTCTGAGTGATTTCAAGATGTAGTTAATGATCAGACATAGTTTATGTTTGCATTGAGAGATATTTATCATCAATCCCATTTACCAAACAGTTAAGTTGATACATAATTTAAAAAAAAAAGTAATGGCCAGTGTAATGTCAGATAATGAATTGTTGGCAAGCCTTCTTGAGTTCCCTCCTTTTCAACCTACCCAGAAAAATATTAAGATGGCAAAGAACTGGACTACACCTATCATGATAGAAGCTGAAACCTACAATGAAGCTGCCTGCTGATTTCAGCAGAGGTATAACAAAGATATCTTAGAAAATTGATAATCTATCATCTTTTAAAGTCTTAAAGGAAAGCTGCCCAGCAAGCACACAAAGGCTCAGAGTCAATTTATAAATGAAGAGCCTGGATGACATAATACATTATTTTATGAAAAGTCTAATGAATATGTACAGGAAAAATACAACTTAACAATCTACTGTAATATATATATATATGTGTGTGTGTGTATATATAAAAGTAAAGAATACATATGTTGGTATCTGAACAGTACAATTACCTGGTAGCAACTTTAGTATAGGGGAAATTTAACTGAATACAAGTTTTCAAATGCAGATTGTTCTACATACTTGTATCTTATTTGTATTTTCTACCTTAAGGTTGAAAAAAGGTACTGATGTAGCTAAGAATCAAAAAACTGCGAAGTGGAATTTCTGTATCATCTTTATGTACCATCTACAAGGCACTACTAATTTGAATTACTTTTAGACCCTTTAAAAATGTTTTTGAAAAAAATAAAAGTGCACATTTCACATATTAGTTAATGGATTAGAGTATTACTTGATTATTAAAATCAAGATCCTCTCTTTCAATTCATACTTCACAAAATCTTAGGATTCAGAAAATTTAAAATCAATTGTTAGAAATAATATCAAAGCATCTATAATCAAAATTGAGAATAAAAATGTAAATATCGACAAATTCTCATTGTCCAATAAAGATACTATTTCCTGAAATGACAAAGTATTAAACTTACTAAAGGACATGCTGATGACTAAAATGAAAACCTAATTTAAAGAAATAAGTGCTATATCCCCCCCCCAAAAAAAGTTTAAAGATAGCATTTCCATAAACTAGCATATCCCAAAATTTTGGAAGAAAGACTATTCTAAAGAACTGAATATGAGAAAAGTATATTAACTGAAGATCCTATAGAAAAAATATAATTGGACCTTTCATAGGACTATGAATTTGAAGCTGAAGGAGACGAAATCACATGGTCTTCAGAAAGAAGAAAACTGAAGCCTAGAGGAAGGTCATAAAAGGGGAAGTAAGGAGCAGAAAAAGGATCAGAACCAACAGTGGTCTGAAGCTAAATCAAGTGTTCTTGTCATTGAATGAATTAGCAAACATTTTTCAGTGCCTATGTGTCAGGCACCATAGCGCTTAGGTCAACAAATCACTTACTAATAGAAATATTCTATTCCTTCTCTTATCACTTCTACAAAAGGGGGAGGGGACCTGAATTTAAATAGGGTCAGTCAATGAGAATTGAATAAGTTGTCCAAAATAAGTGACAAAAGAATATTCAAAGTGACCTGGGAATTTTAACTTGCTTTAAAAAGATTAATATAAGAATTTAAGCCATCCATGTCAATGGCTTCACTGGCAGATGTCTTTATATGTTGGGGTCAATCAAACCAGAAGCAGCAGGAACACTATCTACTTGGTTAGTTTTAAATTTGCTTTGGTTTAACATGAACTAATACAGTTTCCTCAACATCTTACTATTAAAATTTTATGTTTCTTTCAAAATGCATTTGATCCTTATGAGTTATTATACTCATTTTACAAAAGAAAAAACTTGAGGCTTCATGGAGCAAAACGGTACCAGAAAACTGTTACTAGAATCCTCATCTTGTGATTTCGTAGTAGTGTCTTTCCCACCATTCCAGGCTGCTTTTTAACAACTTAATGGAAATGATAGTTTCAAAGCTTTAAAAAGGATAAAATTTACACTATGAATTCCAAAAATGAGTAAAAAATATTAACGAGCACAATTTCAATTAAAGTATTTTTTTCAGTATGCTAGAATTTCATTTTAGTGAATAATACTTGAAATAACCCAACAGGACTAAAAAAATTTTTTATTAGATATGCTTGTGGTAATAGTGTTGAATGTGAATTTGACATATAGGACCTAAGTTACTTTTTTCGGAAAAAAAATTAATAAAATTTGGAATAAAATCAAATGGAAAAAACAGCAACTCAAAATCCCAGCCAAGGATCATTTAGGCCTACACAAATTTTCTGAACAGGAAAGGAAAAGGTCCAATTCCCCACTAAGATATTTGTTCCTTTTGTGGGGGAAAAAAGTTACTAATGCCATTTGAGATTAAAATCACTTAAAAAACCATTTATGCCAAAGTCAATACAAAATAATTATAGTAGAAGAAATAGATAGCAAAAACCTAACCATCTCTCAAAAACGATCCAGTTCTACTTTCAAAAGTGGAGGTTAAAAAGATTAACAGTCTGGATCTGATTTTCATTATGGCCTATCATACAAAACAAGAATAATAAATTAAAACACATTGGAAAGTGACCTTAAATCTTAAAATTAAGTGTTTGCATGTTGTATATGTGTGGGTAACAATAAAATGCATAAACATATATACATAAAAAACATATACATAAATAATTTTTAAAATTTCCTTCAAGATTTTTACTTTCTCTAAAACCATTATGTTAAAAAAAATTATAAATGCTTCTCAAACAACCAAAATAACAATATCAAAATAGTTACTGTTGAAAAGCAGCATAACATTTAGATTTTTTTGTCAGTGGTACTTCTTTTAAAATTTAATAATAAAAAGTAGACTTTTTCATTGAAAGACTAAGCAAGGCTTTACATTTCTTAATTTCGAATTTTATCTAAGAAACATAAAATGAACTTTAACCTTCACTATATACATATACCTTGAATATTAATAAGAACCCCACACTAAAAACTTTAGATTCTTAGTCTTTTTCTTCTTAAACCATTAAATTTTATAAAGATATGTGCCTTTAAAATGAACATGATCTTAAAGTAGTGAAGCATATAGTTCCATACTTGAATAACTTTGATAAGAAAAAAACATGTTAAAAGCTAAAGAGAGCATGAACTTGAATGAATGATAAGATAGTAAATTAAATTTTAAGTGTTTCTGTCAAATGTTATCTGTTAGGCTACAAAGAGATGAGCATGCTTTGTCACAGGATCTTATTTCCTCAAAATATGCAGGAAAACTGCTGGGTGCTTACCTATTCTGATAACTGTAGTAGGCAGCATCACGAGGAATTGTACATAGCTGCTTACCATAGCAGCACAAGGTCTGTGGAGAGAACTCATACTGCAAAACAAAGGAGAAAGAACTAAAACTTTACCACATTTACCTTCATCATGTTTTAAAACTGACTTTAAAGATTTAGATGCAGTCAAGTACATCTGTTAAAACTGTGCACAGTGCTGAGAAACTTTATAGAAAAGTGGATTAATCTAAGTTATTAACTGCAAATAGATGAAACAGGAAAGAGGGTGAGGTGGAATAAGCATCAATATAGCACTTTAAGTACCAAGCACTGTGCTAAGCGTTTTACAATTTATTTTTTCATTTGATTCTCATACCAACCCTGGGAGGTAGATGCTGTTATTATGTCCATTTTACAGATGAGTAAACTGAGTCAAACATAGGTTAAGTAATTTGTCCAGGGTCACACAACTGGGAAGTATCTGAAGATAAAATCTGAATTCAAGTCTTCCTCATGTTAGGCCCAATGCTCTATGATACCACCTAGCTGCCTCTGTCCTAGTAAACATAATTAATTGTTCAATGCTTCCAGCTTCAGAAGAAATTGAAATAAGGTAGCCAAATTTTGAGACATTTTTCCAGACTTCTTGTCTTGATGACTTCAATTAAACTTCTCCTTAACAAGCATCTTCCCAAATGATTTTACTCTATTCACTGTAACCCCCCCAATAGAAAACCAGATAATTAATCAACCTGAATTACCGAGATGACCTGTGCCAAAGAAAATGCACAAAAGACACAATAAAGAAAATTGTGATGAAGAAAGGAGACAAGAACAAATGATATCAGATGGAAAGCCGTATTTTACAAGAAATGCTAAAAGGCTTAGAGGAAGATCTCCAATGTGTTTGTCAGATATCCTCAGGAGGACATGGATAAAAATCACATAGGATGAGAAGGCCTGGATGAGTTGAGAATGGTTGAAAGCAGTTATTCACAGTGATAACATCAGTGACTCCCTAAGGAACTTAGACTTTAGATCTGGGAGGGATCACCCAGTAGTCCAATGCCTCCATTTTATAAATGGAAACTCCAAAGAGTCTTGGAGAGAAAAGTCTTATTTCGTAGATTATACACAGGCAAGAAGAATGCTTGTGGATATTTTCCAATTTTTTGAGGTCTGATGGGATTCCAAAAGTCTTCTGACTCAACCTAGTTCTTTTTTTAAAAAAATTTTACCCATGTGCCTTAAGAGTGACTTTTAGATTGATTAACCAGGACAAGTTATTTGTGTGGCAATAAATAAATACTTTACCTTGCGTCCACAGCAGTATCCAAGGGACTGCATAACAGGGTCAATTTCTTGTTCGAAGACCTCTGCAAGCTTAGTGCAAAACTTATAGACTCTAGAAGTCTTACGATTGTAGAGCCAGGCATTGTTAAACATTAACCAAACATCATCCACATATTGCCAAGGCTCTTGGTACTGCCCTGTATCCAATTTCCTCTTAATGGTGGAAAGGTCCATAGGGTTCTTCACAATGTCAAAATAATCCTTTAAAATACAAGAAATATCATCCTCTTACAGTTAAGATCATCATAGCATGACACTATCAGACATATTAATACCCCTAACATGGAAGTTAACAGTGAAAAACTACACTGCATTAAATGGCCTATTTAAAAAATAGCCATTGTGGGTAGAGTTTCCCCAAAAACCTCCAACAGAATTAGGTGTTTAAATGTCTGAGGACACTTGTCCATTTACCACGGTTCCAGAACAATTCCCAATGTCTATATCCCCTCTCTGGGAGAAAGGAGGTGGAAACAAGCATTTATTAAGCAACTACTATGAACTGAGCTAATATAATACCTACAAACATTATTTCATTTGATCTTCACAACAATCCTAAGAGGAAGCAGATAGGATATCCATTTTACAGTAGAGCCAACTGAGGCAGACAGAGGTTAAATGACTTGCTCAGCTACTAAGTATCTGAGAATGGATTTCTGACTCCAGGCTCAAGTGTCCTTGTCATTTTGATACTTAGCTGCCAATACTGCATTAATAAAAAAACAATTTTACTTCTGGTAGAGAGGGAAAACTGTGCCACAAAAAAGGAATAAAGAAAACAACCTAAACTTTTACCAGAAAACTGAAAATGCCTACTGGACTTTTACTTGTCTGTCTGTATAAAAAGACTGAAAATGGAAGATTTAAATAAAATTAACTTCATTTTTTCATCAACTAAACCAAAGAGTCAAAAGTCTACACAAAATCTACTTTTCAAATTGTATCACAAATGAGATATTTACCAAGAGTCTTGGCATAGCATAACATGATGCTGTGGTAATAACATGATGCTGTGGTAATAAAGGAGAAAATGGAATGTCAATACCACACTAGCAACTCTATAGCAGAAATTGATTCAGTGCAGAGGATTTAATCAATAAAAAAACCAAGTCTCTCAAAGTTTGAGGTACAATTCCATTGCATGAAATAGAAGAATATATCAAGGCGATGCTAATGTATTTTGACTCAAATCTAAAAGTTTAGAAATACTACACTGAAGAACTTTTTAATACTATCAGGAATTAGTTGAAAAAAGTGGAGGGCAAGTTTAATTTTTAAACTACTTAGCAACTTTAGCAACACCATGAATAAAATCAACAGTAAATTCCATACATTAACAAATGAAAAGGAAAGCTGCTTCTTGACATTTACTTGAACAAAATACTTAAAGTGAAAATGAATTTTTACTATCAACTCACTGGAATTCCTAGAAGCTGGGGATCCACAGGCTGCCTGAAGGGTAAGGACTCTGGATCTTGTCGATACAATGCTTCAAGTGTAGGCATGAGAGCCTGTCGCAACTCTTCTGGTTTAAAGACTGGTGGAAAAAAACAAACAAAACAACAGAAAAAGTCAATGTTGTAAAAATTTTTGCTTAGAACCTTAAGATCAAATCACATTCTTAATGATAAAGTGTGTCACTCAAATAATATTTTTAGACATTTAAGTGGTGTGTTTAACGAAATGATTTATTATATTGATATGTGGTACACAACTCAATATATTATTCAAATATAAGTACTAATATTAATTGTCTAAATGATGCTTTTTGGAAAACTTTACTTCCAAAATAAAAATAAAATAAATAAACAGATATGATTCTTGTTATAACAACTATAAATTCCATCCCAGGGCTAAAACTCAACCTTTTTATAACTACTTCTTATCTTTTAAAATTGTATCCTGGTCATGATATCAAATACAGCACAATGGGGCAGCTAGGTGACACAGTGGATAAAGTGTCAGCCCTGGATTCAGGAGGACCTGAGTTCAAATCCACCTCAGACACTTGACACTTAATAGCTGTGTGACCCTGGGCAAGTCACTTAATCAATTAACCCTCATCACACACACCCCGCCCCCCCCAAGACAGCTTTTTTTTAGCATTCATTGTTTACTGAAGTAAAGTAGAGCTGCCAGGTTGACATCCTGGATCAAATTGGGTGATAATGAAATGCATTTCAATGAATTACTGATCTTGATGGATCCTTAAAAGCTTTACTGATCAAACTTTCTTGTCTCTAGGAGTTGTTAAACCTAAGCTATCTAATACAGATCATTTTAATTCTAGAAAATCTTGAAAAATACTAAAGCTGCAAAAATATCTGGATTGTAAAGATTTTTACAGTTCTACCTGTTGTTATTAGAAAATTTTGTCACACTGAGATATTCTACTTTTGTTGACTCTTTCCCACATCTGATTTATAAGAATATAAACATGACTACACAAAATGCAGGCAAACCTGGTTTAGAAATTCAGTTTCTTGCAAAAGTAAATCAAAAGATCAGAAGCAGGGCATATTACATTGGTTGGCACACTGGGCTCTATCCAGTGCACCACCTAGCTACCCCAAGTCACTTATTCTTTAAGTGCTTCTACCAATCTAGATTATATATTGCAAAACAGGTATCTCTATTTGTTGAGAGTTTGCTCAACAAGACTGTGGAAACTGCATGCCTACATCCTTTTCCCACTCCCAAGAAGCATCACCTCTTTATTTATTTGTTTGCTGTGACTGGACACCCTCAAGAAACTTAAGTGATTACAGCTCAGAACTTCTCAGCTTCAGGAACCCACCAACTTCAGCCACCAAAGGGAGGGAGCACTTGTTCTAATACTTATATTGCATGACGGTGAAGTTATAATCCCTTATTTATGTCTTATCAAATATATTCTTGATTCAATTCAAACATAAGTTTTCTACTAAACTTCATTAACTTTCCTATATGGAAATAATGAAGCATTCAGCTGCCCAGTCACTTATTAACATTTTCTTGCTACTAGAACACAACTATTACCTAAATATAATCCAGAGTGCTTCTATTTGAAATATGAACAAAATTAAATTCATCTGAAATTAAGCCTAAGGATTTTTCTTATACCATGTAGGTCAAATACAGAATGTACTTTCCCTATTCACCCTACCTGAAAAGGGACCTATATATAAGAAGTCTATATTTTTTCAGTGTAGACAAATATATTCTTTTCTATTCAAAGCTATCTCATTTTAGAGCGAGAGGATATAATTGGGAGTGGGGTGATCTATGTTTGAAACAATATAGTTCCTAATCAACATGAACACGAGGTACAAAACCTAGCCTAATGTTAATTCACTGTTATACAGAGGGATCAGATACAAAGACTACATGTTTAAAATCATATTTGCATGAGAGCTGTCATTCTTCTCAATTCAGTAAGTACTTTTGTAACACCTATTATGTACAAGGTCCTGTGATAGATATAGGGGATACAAAGAAAAAACAAAACAAGACATTCTCTATCCTATGCCTACATCTAGGGAAAAGGAGTAGGGGGTAGAGAATATGTATGCATACTCCCTCATTATCTACTATATGTCCTGTGTGAGTTCATCTACTGCTATATAATTTTTAAATGTTTTATTTCTTTAACTAAATGGTGAGCTCCTTGAATAATAATTAAGTGTTCTCAAAATCATGCATTATCGTGTTCTACAAAATAAGTACTTAAATTTTTTTTTTAATTAGGATGTAGTTCCTGCCCCCCCCCCAGATGATGATCTTAGTGGTTTTTTCTAGTCACATTAATATAGAACTTTCTGATTTACAAAGTCCATTCATCATACCAATTCAGTTTGGTAGGTAGTTCAAATATTTACATTCATTTTACAGATTAGGAAAAAAAGAGTTCAGAAGGTCAAGTGACTTGCTTGGTGTCATATAGTAAATACAGGCACCACAACTTGACCCCTGTATTCACCTTATATTCCTTTCTTTCTCACTTCTATTTGCATTTCTTTATTTGAAATGGTTGAACTAAGTGATCTCTAAGGAAGCTTCTTAGCAAAAAATTGTAGAATTCTTTAACCTAAGTCTAACAATTTTCCCTACAGAAAATAAATAGGTAGTGCAGTGGATAGAGCAACGGGAGCTAGAATTAAGACCTGAGTTCAAAAACATCCTTAGACACTAGTTTTGTGAACCTAGACAAGTCACTTAGCCTGTTTGTGCCTCGGTTTCCTCATCTGCAAAATGGAGATAATAATAGCACCTGCCTCCCCCATCAGTTTCAGTATCAAATGAGATTTTTGTAAAGTGCTTAACATAGTAGGCACTTAATACATACCTGCTCTGCCATTTATAACCCTTTGCCAATGCAAGCATTTTAAACCTATCCAGCAAAACTGGTAAATAAAAACAGTAAACAAAACCAAAAAGCGACACATGTCCATAAAATACATTCTTGGATAGGAATGGTAGTAATAACTAGAAGAAAAATTTATTTTCATTTCATCTTTTTTTTTAAACTTACCTATTTTCTCCAATTTCAACGTATTCGAATAAAATTCTGTCGTTTTCCTTAGCATATCTGCAAATGCCTTTTTATGTACTTAAAATACTGGCTAACTGCTTCCTCCTTTAAGAATTCTATCCTCACTGACTGTTCCATTCCTACATTTATCCCCTATATATTTTTCTGTTAGTACTATCTCTCTTAGCTTAAATAAGAAAGCACCTGACTGAATACCTAATACCATGATATGAAAGTAAGTACTTAAATAATCCTTGATAATGAGGAAAGAAAATAAGCATTTCTCTTAAGCACCTACTATGTGTCAGGCACTGTGCTAAGTACTTTACCAATATCTCATTTGATTCTCACAACCATCCTAGGAGGTAGCCACACATCAGCCACACTTCCTAATTGAAGAAAGTGAAGTAGACAGTAATTAAGTAACTTGTGTAGGGTCATATAGTTAGTAAGTGTCTGAGGACAAATTTGAACTCAGCTCTTCCCAATTCCTACCCCAGGGCTCTATCTACTACTCTACCACATAGCTTCTTCTGAGAGGAGAGACTAACATAATTAAAAAGTGAGGAGAAACAAAGGTCTGGATGTTATATGTGACACTACTATAGAAAGTAAATTTCTAGACAGTAAACATAAAATTTTGTTTTCTCCCACTTCTAATAACATCACAAAGGTCTTTAATGTAGTCCTCACCTGCCTCTCCCCTATGAGGAGTGGAGAGGGGAGCAATAAACTCTTCACAAAGCCTTCCTTTATAGAGCGCTCAGAAGTTTGCAGGAAACTCCATTTTCCTTCAGCAGCTTGCTTAGTTTCTGCTCCAACCCTCCAAGCCCTTTTTCTGCATCCTTTTGTATGCTGCCTTCCCCCATTAGACTGTAAGCTCCGTAAGGGTAGGTACTGCTTTTTCCCACTCCTTATTTGTACTGCATGGGCTTACTTAGCATGGTACTAGATTTAATAAATGTTTGAATGAATTGAAATCATTCCAACTGCTTAGTGACATTTCTACTAGTTCTGGTAGCTAAAGGTCATTATATCTAAAAAGACCCTCATAGTCATTCCCTCAATCCCTCTCTTGACTTAACTGTATTAGTCAATGGTATCATTATCTCCAAATCATTAAGAATACCCCAGAGTTATGTAATCCCTTTATTTCCATGCCCCTCTTACTTAGTCACCAAGTTCTTTCAATTTTTTCTTCGAAACGCCTCTTATATTTACCCAATCCTTTCTGAAGTCACCCTAGCTTTTAATACTTACCACAGGGATGTTGTTCCTACAGGTTCCTTAACAGTCTTTCTATCTCCAATCTTTCTGATCCCTTCCAAACCAACAAACATGAGAGACTGCCAGATTAATCTTTCTAAATATAACTTTAATCAGGGCATTAAAGTCTCTCCACTATGTAAATGATGGAATTCAAATGTTTAGTCTAGCACTTAAGAATAAACATTCAGAACCTAAGCCTTTTAAACCTCTTTCTTGCTACTTCTCCATGAATATTCCGTTCCATTCTAACAGGTCAACTTTCCCTCCTCTCCTCTGATTTAAATATTACCTATCCTGAAAAGGCAAGCTTAAGAGTTAGCTCCTTCATGAAACCTTCCGTGATAAATCTTGCCAAATGTGATCTCTCCCTTTCCTAATTTCCTAAAGCACTTATTTTTTTGTTGTGGTTCATTTGGCAATAATATCCCTTATAACAACTCTTGTATCACATTCTTCTATTACTATTTAACAATTTTTTTTGTCTGTATGTCTTATCTTCCCAATTAGATTATAAATACCTTGAGGGTAGTGACCAATTTATATTTTTTGTAAACCTTCAGAGATTAGCACAGTGATTTTAAAATAACATGTGTTAAATAAATCCATAATGAATAAATAAATGCAAATGGCAGTATAAGGAAGAAAAGGAACTCAATCTAACTTAACTAGAGGTGTTTGCTGCTTGTAGGAAGTCAATGAGGCACAGATTAATTTATGGTAAATGAGATGGTAAATGATTTTTTTTTCCATGAGAACTAGTTGAGATTAGCAAATGTTGTCAATAATTATTTTCCATGGCAAAATAATAAAAACCCAAGAAAACTTGTTTTACTTCTCTAGCATAACTATTTTCATTAATAGGATACAATTCAGTTCTTTATTTTAGGGTATTACCTATTTTCATTAATAATACCCTTCTAGACAAATGAAATTATCCAGAAACAGGAGAGGGGAATGGCAGGTGAGGGGACAATATAGCAAGGGAGCTGGAGATATGAAATTTTCCCAGTTCCTAATCCTGAGAACAGACTTGCAAAACAGTGTGAAGATATAATTCAATGCACCATATGTAAATCTACCTACTTTTTTTACGAGGCTGAGAAGGTGATGTGGACTGGGCAGTTGTGCCATTATTACTACTCTCCTCTTCCTCCTTAGAATCCACTTTTATTTCTGGTTTCTTTTCTTCTACCTCCATTGGTTCTTGTTTGGGTTCTGTTACATCGGGATCTTCTTTTATCTGGGAAGATCCTTGCAAATCTTCCTCCATCTTGAGAAAAAAAAATAGAATTATGAAAATAAAACCAAAATACTGGACAGATTTTTCAAAATCTATATGCCTGTAAAAACTTTTACACTAACAGAAATTTTTCATCAAGTCCATAATCATAGGTATGGTGTATTTTGTAGTCATGACAATGTGGTATCTTACCTGGTCCCAGAGATCATCTCAGTAATTATCTGATCAACTCCTAAATTTATGATACTCTCTAATTTCTCTTAAGATCTAGTACTAAATTATTTAAAATTAACATATGCTACTCATTTCCTGCTATTTGGGCATTTATAATGTGGAACAAAAAAAATATTTTATTAACAGAAATATAACACTACCTGCTAGTTTAGAATAATAACAGAATAAACACACCAAAGTCTAAATTTGAAGGAACAAAAATAACAAGAATGAATTACTTTTAAGTTAGAACTTGGCTCAAATTTCAAATTGTAAAATATGAGAATAATGTAATCAAACTCCTAATTCCACATGTTAAACTTTTAAATTCATATTTTCACATATATTAAGTGAACTAAAGGAATTGTATAGCTTTAGTTAATAAATTTTTACTATAGATTTTGATATAACAATATACTTATTAATTGCAAAGAAGTTATACATACCTCAGTTCTAGGTTCCCCCTTTGTTTCACTAGGATCAGGCTCAGTTTCTTCAGGTTTGCTTTCTGTTTTAATTTCCAGCATTGGTGCATCAGGTACAGGTTGTTGGGAATTGGTTTCAGCACTAGCCACTGAGGCTGGAGTGGGAACTCTATTTTCAATGCTAGCCGCTGCCTGGGAAAGCTTTGACACAAAATATGCAAACTAAAATCAGAAAATAAATAGAATATTCACTTATCCTTAGAGAGCAAAATGAAGATAAAGGTAATCCCAAATCCATCAAGGTACACACTGAACATATTCTTAATGACATGTGCCCAGCAGTAGATATAATGAAGCAAATATTTTCACCAATCACCAATTTTTCAAATCAAAAGCTGAGAAAGAGAATTTTAAGTCAGTGGAAGTTAGCAAAAGAGTGAAGAAGAATCTACTGCTCCTGACTGAGGCTCAGATATGAACACAGAGTTAAATGTCCTCTGTGGTAGAGACACTATATTACATGGTTTTGTGGAATTGTATTAAAGGGAAGGTACTGTGGGGTACAAGGGTAAAGTGTTGAGAAGTGGCAGTTGTGTCAAAACAAAATTCATCAACATAACAAAGCTTTAAAGATATAAAAATTTGTGAGATCATGTCAGTCATATTACTAGCTACCTCAAAATGAATTTCATGCAGTAAACCAATATTGAAAGTATATAATTCTCTATATTAGTGAAAGGAGAAGATAATAAAGAACTGAGCAAACATACATATTAGAGGAAAACCAAGAGGGTTCTAGTAAACAGAGTGAGGATTAATCGGTAGATAAGAGTACATATTTCCTTTTCTTTTTGCGGGGCAGTGGGGGTTAAGTGACTTGCCCAAGGTCACACAGCTAGTAAGTATCAAGTGTCTGAGGCTGGATTTGAACTCAGGAACTCCTGAATCCAGGGCTGGTGCTTTATCCACTGTGCCATCTAGCTGCCCCCAGAATACATATATCTAAATTTTCAAAAAGCCTGCATCAAGGTGCCACTTAACAATCTTAAAATATTAATATGATATCAAGAGATTGTCTTGGGTAATACAGAATGAGGATACAAGGGCATATCTGCACAGGGAAGAAAACCCCAACAAGTGTCCCCATGGATACGGGCTGGTTTTGATATTTTATAAATCATCTGTGATACCTCCACATTTTCAGGTGGCACAAGAATTTTTCCAGTAGTACAAATAATACCACACCAATGGGGTAAAGCATGTTGGAAAATGGATAGTCACAAAAACATTGAAGAAAGTGGCCAATGAGTTTTAGTATAGATAAGGTCAAGGTAATATACTTAGTGAAAAATATAATTCCAAAACAAGCAGCTAGGTGGCATAATGGATAAAGCACTAGGCCCAGAGATAGGAATATCTGGGTTCAAAACTAGCCTCAGACATTTGCTGTACCTTTGTTACCCTGGGGAAGTCATTAAACCTCTGTCTACCTCAGTTTCCTCAACTGTAAAACGGGAATGATATTAGGTACCCTCGAGAGTTTTTGTGAGGATTAAATGACATATCTGTACAGCACTTAACACAGTAGTTGGCACATAGTAAATATTTAATATATACTTGTACATTTCCTCCTATACTTAAAGCTAACTTTGAGATAGAATTTCCACATATAGGAAGTGGACATGGAAAACTATGATGTGTTATTCTCTGAAAACACAGATCCAATGTGTTCTTGAATAGCAGACTAACAAAAGACCATTAGGAAGAGTTTTGAACAAAACCAAATTATTCTGCCCTTGGTAAGGGAAAAAAAACCCCATAGTGTCTACTTGGATAAACTCAAAACATTTTTGGTCACTGCACAATAACAAAGACAGAATGACTCTAACTAGTTAATGTATTTTGAAGGGCAACTAAAATAATGAGACATGAGGCTCCTATGAGGAAATAAAATACAAATCAGCCTTGTTTGACATGAAAAGAAGGAAGCTAAAAGATATGACCAAAGGCTGTAAAAACCATGAAGGCTATAGTGGGATTCTGTTTTTCCTAACAAGAACAGTAATGAATAATAACTATATAACAATGTTTGCTTAATAGTAACAGACTTGTTCATCAAATCCTGGCATATCAATTTAGGATTAAATACTATTTCACAATAACTGAGGGCTATGAAATTTGCTAAAAATAGAAGTAACTTTATAAATATGATAACCAAGTTCATGGAAATTTTTTTTTCATAGAGGGAAGCTCTTTTGGAGTAAGCCACAACTTTTTGAGTTTTGTGAGGAAAATGACAATGCCTTCCCACAATATCCCTTTTTGTTACTGTCAGTACATACCATCTACTGCTTTCATACAAAGATTTTACAATTTTAGCTAAAACATAAAATATTTGTTTCCTTAGTCTTTCTCTATTTGGGTGATTTCAAACCTACGATACTCACTGGAGTGCCAGGAGGTTGGGCATGCACAGATGTTGGCTGCTGCTGAGATGGCTGCGGGGTAGGCACAGACTGAGGCTGTACTGGTGTCTGAGGCTGAGGTGTTACTTGGACCTGAGCTGCTGCCTGAACTGTAGGGGTACTCTGTGTTTGGGTAGCATTAGGTATTGAGCCAGGAGTTGGGGTAGGAGTCTGTCCAGAAGACGACACTGGAGTTGAAGGTTGTGTAGGGGCTGCAGGCTGAGGAGGAGTCATCCCAGGAGGTGTTTGGTGCTGCATAGGTGGCATGCCAGCGGTTGTAGAAACTGGTGGAGGCGTCTGATGCAAAGGGGACTGGGTTACTGGTGGACAAGGTAATTGACCCCCTTGTGGACCCAGTATATTCATGGTATTAGGAAGAGCAGTGTTGGGCACTTGTCCCTGCTAAAGAAAGTAGAAGATGTTAGTATCTTTTGTCTTCCAAAAAGGATCTTAGAGATGAAATCATTTTATACATGAGGAAATTGAACACTAGATAAGTTAAGTGATTTTAAATGAAGTGTGGCATAATGGACAGAGTTCTGTGCTCAAGAGTCAGGAGACACAGGTTTGACAATACCTCAGGAACTTAGTAGCTGTCATAAGAGCTAACCTACTTAACACACTTCACAAATTAATTTTCTTCATATATAGAAGGGAGAAGATATTACTTTAACTACCTACCTCAAGGGACTTGTGATTACAAACATTTTGCAAACCTTAAAGTCCTATAAAATGTGAGGTATTATTTTTCTTCACAAGTCATCTAGTCTATGAGGGACAAATCCCTAGGATTAGAATCATGGTCTCAGACTCCTAGTTCAGTGTACTTTCTACTATAATACCATATATGGAAACAAAAATGAATTAAACTTTGGAAAATTAGAAGTTCATGTCTTGAAAAATATAATTATACTTGTTTTAAACAATGGCAATTTGATACAATACAAGAGAATAAGGAAAAATCGTGGGATTATTTCTTTACAGATTTAACTAGATTAAGACTCAAAACAAGGAAAACCATTTTTAACTTAATATATTATACTGAAATAAATCAGTTGTCACTAATTTAAAATATTACATAGGAGAAAGGCAGGACGAGAAAGTGCTGTGCATATTAGAAATTCCTTGCCTTAGCATTAAAAACTCTTAATAATCTTGGCTCTTTTCTATCTATCCAGATTTAGCTCAACCTATTTCCTACTTTGTTTTCTTGGCTTTGGCTAAAGAGAACTACCTGTTTTACTCTGTATACATCTCATACTCTCCAACCTCCATCATAGTTCAGAATTCTCTCTACCTAGGATACCCATGTGCTCCATATGTATATCTAAAGTGTGTTTTCCTCCATAAATTCTCTTTCCTCTCCTGGGGCTCCCAAATAACGGTTTGTACTTTTATATATTATTTTTTGTTTTAGAGCTTTGCATGTGTGCATGTATTCTCCATATCCCCTGCTGGATGGTGGTCAAATGAGGGCCATAAATATCCCTTATTTTAATCTGTCTCCCACAGAGACTAAATTCAAATGGAGGAGACACGAAAAACAAAACTAAACAAACAAACAAAAAAACCCATAGGTTTACTCAGTATGGATTTAAGGATCTCTTTTTCACACCTGTTCATTAACCTAAAATTTGCCAACATCAGAACCAATCACTTGACAAAGATCACATTTTCCTTTTAAAGCTTCTTAAACACTCCCAATTAAACTCTGCTTGTCTTAATCTATTGGAGAAGAAAACGGCAAACTACTTCAGTGTCTGCCAAGAAAACCCCATGTATGATATGGCCCATGGGGTCATAAAGAATCAGACATAACTGAGCAACAACAACAACAACAATAGTCTGAATCTAGGCTGCTTTCATATAAAGTCATCCTACAACAGTATTATCTAATGTTGACCCATAAACAGATTTTTAACAATTCAAGATAAGTAACAAAATTATTCCAAGTTCATTCAATAAACAACTAAGTAAAACAGGTTGTAAAAGTGGGGGGGGGGGGGAGGAGGAGGGGAGAGAGACCAACAAATATATGCTATAATGATACAATCTCCAAGAAAGAAATGGGCTTTAAGGAAATAAGACTAAATATGATCTTCATCTAAATGTACTTTAAAAACCCATAGGTTATGATTAATTTTACCTGTGCTACTCCTGCTTGTGCTGTTGATTGACCCATTCCTACACTGTTGACATTCATTGCCCCAGCAGATGTTGGAAATTGATTTTGTGGCAAGAACTGGCTCTGGGTGGGAGCCTGACCCATCATGTTATTGGAATGAGCTCCCATCATGTTCTGTGGCTGAGGCATCCGGGAAGGAGACATTGCCATCTAGAAGAAAACAAATAATGTATGAAAATCGATTAAAGAAAAGTTCTAAAACATAGTTTAAAGAGATTAACATTTCTCTCTTTTAATCTAATATATTAGAATCCTGGAATGCTAAGAGTTGAGAACTTGAAAAGAAGACTTATTTTCTAGGGGAGGAAACAGAGGCCAAAGATGAAAATGGACTGGCCCAAAGTTAATTAGAGTTGGTGAAAGTGCTGAAACTATAGATGAACATCAAATTGTGATTTAAAGTTACTAATACTATCATCTAATCATCCTAAGGATTTAGAAAGCATCAGAAAGAATTTAAACTTTTTAGTGCCAACATTTCCTGACTATTCATTTATTCTAATTACATACGAGAAACTTCTCATTCCTATTTCCACCTCTTAATATTCCCATAAGGTTCAAAGTTCATTTGATTCTGTAATAACAGTGAAAATATTTTAGCCAGAGATCTTACTAGGACAAAGACAATTAAAGAGCTGGCTTTAAAGAAATTTAAATTTCCCCAAGTCAAAGAAATAGGTGTTTTTATGTTCTCCAAACAGTACCTAAACTTTTCAAATCCTCTTTTTTAAAAAAGTAACTAAGGAAATTCAAAGTTCAATTAATCAATATGGTAGAAAACTACGAAGATTGAAGAATTTCAATACAAACCGCTGGAACAGAGCTCATGTTATTCATTTGGACAGGGTGATTCATTGGAGAAGCTGCCCGAGGTCCCATGGGTGCTTGTGACATCTGAACATTTCCTAGGGACATTGGATTAAACTGATTCATTCCTACAAAAATGCATCAAAAATAGATTATGAGAAAATATACCAACATGAAAATAATATCATATACATTCCTTTCTAGGAATAAACCCAATAAATAAGTAAAATAATGTATGAAATGTCATCAGTCAACCTAAGTCCTCCTTGTTGTCAAAGAATTCTGGGAATCACAAGGCAGGAAGAAAGGGGTGATGAAGAGCTGTACCTGATTTTTGATTTTTCAAAGCTTCCAAAATGAAGAAAGAAGTACAAGAACTGTGGGACATGATCTTAATTCATAGAGGTATGAGCATGGAGGACAATGAAAAGAGGCAGAACAGTGAAAAATTAGAGTGGCAGATGCAAAAACAGAATAAATTTACTATAGGGGAAAAAGTACTAGGAAATAACAGGAAAGGCATTACAAGGGAGGTAATAGAAAAAGAGAGGAAACACTAGTGGAAAAGGAATATAATCTATCAGAACAATCTTTATGGGGCAGGTAGGCCCTGGATTCAGGAGGACCCAAGTTCAAATCCAGCCTTAGACACTTGACACTTACTAGCTGTGTGACCCTGGGCAAATCACTTAACCCTCAGTGCCCCACAAAAAAAAAAAGAACAATATTTGAATGGTTTGTATAATAGCAGGGGATCATTCTGATAACAGCAGAAAATCTATATAAAAAACCCTCTGAAACCTAAATCCCATCTACTTTAATTAGGTCTTTAAGAAGAGTTGAAACATTTAGTAAGTACCTGACTATATGTAAGGTACTGTGCATGGTGCTCAGGACATAAAAGCAAAAATCTTTGCCCTTTAGAAGTTTACATTAAACTCAGGTAGTGAAGAACATATACCACTTGGTAAACAAAGTATACTTGAGTAATATAATCCAATTTCAAGAAGGAGAAAAAACTTAACTATGGGGTTGAGAATTAGTAAAGACCTCATAGAAGTAACTGAACTGTGCTTTGAAGCAGCCAAGGATTCTAAGAAGTGATGGTGAAGAAGATAGAAAAATCACAGTTTTTATGTGGGCAAGTTTGACTAGAATGAGAAGTAGGTAAAGTCGAGTTTAGTCAAGAACTTTTTAGGAAGTGACTAATTACTGTGGTAAGGGGAATGAAGTATGAAATAAGATAGTAAGGTAGGTGGGAGCAAAATTTTGGAGGGCATTAAATGTCAGCCTGAGGGATCTGAATTTTGTCCTACCAACAATTGGGAGTTTTGAGTAGGGGAATGACATGGTTAAATCTCTGCTTTTTGGAATATCAATTTTGCAGTCACGCAGAGGATAAATTTGAAAGGGGAGAGAATGGTAACAAAACAATTAGGGAACTAGAGCAACAGAACAGGTGAGATGATGAGGATAAAGACTGTATAAGTCAAGAGAAGGGGACAAATATAAGGGATGTGGTGGAAGCAAAAATAACAAGACTTATCAACCAAATGGATATGTGGGATGAGACAGAGAAGAGGATGACAGAGAAAGACAAAGAGAAAAGAGACAACACCAAAGATGACTGTCTTGAACAGAAACAGACAACTTTGGAAGAAAGACTGAATTGACAAGGAAATAACAAAATTTCTGATGCAGGATCAAAAGAAATTAATGTAGATATATAGGTAATTTAAGAGTGTAGGCAAAACTCTGTGAGGCATAGTGTAACAAGTGACTTTAAAAAGATTGTGTTCAATGACATGAGTACTCAAATTGATGAGATCTCTTATGTACTGAAATATATGAATACCAACAGCAGCTAATAGACAATAAATGAAAATAGTATGGGATCTATAAAAATAATTTAAGTAGTACTAAAGGTCAGAATGAATTGAGGCTGACAATGGATGCACAGAAGAGAAGGGCTTTTGAAGTTATATTGAGAAGAAAATGAAAAGAAGAGATAGAACCAATGGCTGGAGCCTATGGATTGATTACTGCAAATGGAGAGAAAGTAGAACTACTTCACCTGTTTTGCTTGTTTTGTATACAAAAAAGAAATAGTTTTCAGACTGAAAAAGATATGCTAAAATAATCAAGTTAAATCTAGTAATGGTTTAAAAAAAATACAGCCACTTATGAGTTGCAGTTACCAAACTTGGACATAAGACCAAAAAAAACTGACATAAAATTAACGAGCTATTCTTCACAAAAAGACTGAGGAAAAAGGGAGAGGTAAAACAAAACTGGGAGAAAGAGGTAATGTCGTGATTTTCAAAAAAGGGGAGAGAATTTGTAAACTATAAACTGGCAAGTCTGACTGATTCTTGGCAAATAAGGGAATAGTTTACTATGTGCTTAGGAAGATCAAAGGATGATCACTAAGAGCCAACTTTATTAGGATTTTATCAGTCTCACAATATTTTTATGAAAAAGATGGAAAGTTGTAGGTAAAAGAGGTGAAAAAAACCCTGTGAAGACCACATGGGTAAAAAGTGACTGAATCAGTAAAGCATGTATAAACAAAAGTTGAGAACTAAAATAAATAAATAAATAAAATTAAAAAAAAAAAGTGACTGAATCAGAACTGAAAATCAGGTCCTCAGAATGAGAAATCCATTGATATTTCCAAGGATGGCATCAGAATGTACACATAACACTAATGTAAATTCAGAACTCATTAAATGGCTGGACCCTGAAAATAATCTCAACCTGTAGAGATTTCTCAATGAAATGTTCCATTCTTATTTTATTCAATGTTTTGGGTGAATGAAAAGATGATGTGCTTAACTATTTTGCCAAGAAGAATAACCTGGAAAGGAAAACTAATATATTGGTATGTTATAAATCAGGATTCCTACCCCTCCTTCCCTGCCCCCAATTTTCATGGGAGAGACTGATACTTAGATTCCTAAGATTGCAGTAAATTGGATAAGAAATGCATGATTATTAGATAACAATCTACATGAAAAAAAAAAGATGTAGGGAATTTTGTTTATTAGAATAAAAGCTCAATGAATCAAATATGTAACACGACAATCTACGTTTGCTATTTTAGGCAGCAACAACAAAAGCAGAGATCCAGGTAATAGTTCTGCTGTAGTCTGTCCTAGTAATTCTATATCTGCAGTATTATACTTAGTTCTGTTCAGGGCTAAAATTCTAGCTAAACTGTCTAAAATATCTAATGAGTGGTCGCCAATAAATTATAAGCTTTAGCAAGAGTTAGACTTTTAAGCATTTATTAAGGAGAATAAGAATTTGGTAAAGAGAGAGAAAAAGGCCTAGATTCCTATCTATTAAAGGGAGAGCACATTTCTAGCTCCGCTCTCCACCAGAGTCCAAAGGAAAGAGCCTGAGCCCGAGCGCCAGTCTCTTCCTTCCTCCTCCCACTAGCCCGCGTCACTTCCTGACGCCAAAGAAAAGACTCCTGGTCTTGCCCTCAAAGACCTTCGCTTCATGGGTGGAACTCTTCTACAGTAAGTCTCCAGCAGGTGGCATCATTCCAATCATTACAGTTCTAGGTGCTATATTTTAGAAAAAATAGTGACAGGATATAGGGTAATTCTTTTTTTTTTTTTCCATTTTTATTTATAGTTTTGAGTTCTGTCTTTCATTCTTTTTATTTTGGAGGGTGGGGCAATGAGGGTTAAGTGACTTGCCCAAGGTCACACAGCTAATAAGCGTCAGGTGTTTGAGGTCGGATTTGAACTCAGGTCCTTCTGAATCCAGGGCCAATACTTTATTCACTGCGCCACCTAGCTGCCCCTGGGATATAGGGTAATTCAAAGGAAGTTGTCTAGGATGGTGAAAGGGCATCAAGATCATACCCACATAACATTCAAATTAAGGAAGTGATGAAGTTTAACCTGACTAAGGTATCTTCTGCTACAATGTCTACAATCAAATTAAGTCAGGACTAACATGGGGGTTCCAATTTCACACAATCTGAGCAACAAAACTAGAATTCTTTGAAAGTTCATAGCTGAAGGACTTCTGAAGAAAATTTCTAGCAGGGATTTCCATAGTGCTAGGGTCCAGTGTACTTTAAAAGAGATATACAATAATAATTTATGCCCCAAGCCACTCACTATCCAAATTTCACTGTTAAATATTTAGTTCCTACAGAGTCCCTCCTTTCTGTTACATGAGAAATAACATCTGCTTACCGGTTTTGCAGAATTTTACAACTGACTAAGAACTATTTATTGACAAATTCTGCCATTTATACAATGACAAGATTAAGTATCAGTTATCTACCAAAAAAATCTCTGGCAAAGTTCCTATACCTAACATTGAAAACTGAAATTTCTTCCTTAATAAATTAATACCACATAGCAAATATTCTTGTTACTACTACATAGTCCATGAGGATTCTAAAGTGGGCGTCATCTCTGAATCTTTTTTCCTTCAATTCTCACATCTAACTCTACCATTCCTAGTACTGGAAATTCTTCTATTGTTTACCATTTCCAGTCATTACATTAGTTTCAGTATATTCACCTATTAAAGCTACCTAGGGGGACTATCTTTTCCCCATGTCTAACTAACTTACATAAAATATATGCTTCTCATTCCTCTTCACAGAACTGCTTTTGTATTTTTTGTTTCTTACACCTCTTCCTTTAATACTGTCCTTATTCTCTTCTTCCCAAAGCCATCTCAAAATTCATCTTCTCCAACTTTTCAATACACCAAACCCTAAATATACAGAACTACAGAGCTTAGTAGTTATTTTTCACTTAACTGCTGCACTGGATCCTGGGAACTATTCTCTTGGTTCTGCTCCTACCCATCTGACTGATCCTTTTCATTGTCATTTGCTGATTCTGATGCTATTCCCCCAAGGTATTGTGCTAGGTCCTCTTCTCTGCCCCTTCTACAGTCTCTCTCAGTAACCTCATCAACTTTCATGGTTTAATTATCTTTTTGAAGATAATAACAGATATATACTCATGTAATATGTATATGCATAGCCCCAGTCTTTCACTTGAACTGTAGTCTCATAACCAAGTGCTTAGGAGACATTTTAAACTTACGTCCCCAAAACTCTCAAACTCAACACATTCCAAAGTACATGAATTTTCTTCCCCCAAACAAATCAATATCTCTTCAAAACGTCCTTAATTCTGTCTGAGTCACGATACCATCATTCTAACTTCACAGAATTATAACCTTGGCATTATCTTCAAAGCCTTACTATCTCTGTCACCATAACCCCTCAGCTGCCAAATCTTGCCATTTCTATCTTCACAACATCTCTAAAATCCTACCCCTGATCTTCAGTGACAGAGCTACTACCTTTATTTCATCAGGCCATTATCATTATCATCTCTCACTTGGATTATTGTAAAACTTCTTAATTTGTCTCCCTGCTTCATGTCTCTCAATATACCAGTTCGTTTTATATACTGCTACTAAAGTTAAGTGCAAACCTAACCATATGACTCCGTACTCAACTCCAGTGGCTTCCTACTGCCTTCAGGACAAAATATAAATTGTTAACCTTTTAAAGCACTTCACAATCTGGCCCAAACCTGACTTTCCAAGGCTTACTGGACATTATTCACCCTGCCACAATCTGGTGATCCAGCCAAACTGGTCTTCATTCTAGTCACCTCATTTCTCATTCCCATGCCTTTAACACAGGCCTTCCTACAGATGTCCGAAATGGAATCCTTCCTTACCTCTCCTTTACAGAGTCTATTTCATCTTTTAAGATTTGGATCAAGCCCTATTTTGCATGAAGCCTTTCCAGATTCCCCTCAACTGCTGATGCTTTCTCACAAACTACCAAGTATTTATCTATTTTGTACATATTTGTGTTTATTGGCTTTATATTTATATTGTACATAGTAATTTGTATTTGGCATTTCCCTCATAATATAAACCTCTTGTGAGTAAGGGTTTATTTATATCTCAAGTGCCTAGCAGAGTTCTTGGCACAAAATAGGAACTTAATAATTGTTCATTGATTAGATACATACATATGACTATTCCATTTTCTCAATAAGACTGTAAGAATTCCAAAGACAAAAAGGATATCTACTACTTCAATTTTCTCTCCATACTGTCTAAAAAATCATTCTACACATACAATAAGTTTTAAAGACTGAATCATAGTTGATAAGTCTCACAGAGGAAAAGTGAAAAAAAAATTCTATGAAAAATGAAAAAAGGAAGAATAAAACCAAAAAGTAAAACTATATGTTAGTTTAAAAGATGCATAAGAACAAATACAAACCTGGAGAAACCTGCATGCGGTTCATAGGCACACTTGGCATTGTCATGGGTCCATCTGAAATGACAACAAAAGAACCAGTTATAAAAATCTAGGATAAAAAACACCTTTCATGGGAAAGGAAAGACTAAGATTTTTGAAAGAGTCAGCTAGTCTGATGTATGCTATACAATAACCATACATAACATGTTTTAAAGAGTCTATAAAGAAACTGTAATACTCAAATACATAGTCAAAGCAATAGTTGCTTCTACTTGTGGTGATAAAAATAGACAATGATTCTTTATGGTTACAATGCACTTTATATATATATATCATCAGTTTGAACTTCAAACTCTATGAGGTAGGCAGGACATACTATATCCATTTTGCAGGAAAAAAAATTAAACTCAAAATGTGAGGGTTCCCAAGAGCACAGCAAACAAAAAACATGAAATGCATTATACTGGCCCCCCAAGAAGAGATATAAGAATATACTTCTCTCCTGTCTTTGAGGAGGTATATTATTGGTATAGAACATTGCATATACTATCACACTGGAATGAAGTGCTGCTGAACTGCTCCCTCCTCATCCCCCTACCCTGCCATGTACTTTAAAAATCACTGTTAAAAGAGATAGAGGAGGTTTCCAGGGGGTGGGGAATGGGGGATGGGATGATGATGAGCACGGAAGACAATAATGGGAAATTAAAGTGCTGTAAAAATTTCAAATTATCAATAAAGGTTTTAAAAGAAAACATATGGAATGAAGGATGAAAAAAAATTAAGTACTTACTTGGAGGTCTCACAGACTGTGCCTGGCCCATGCCAGCAGCGACCTGTGCAATTCCTGGGGGTTGAGCCCCTGGGGCCTGTAAAGCTGGCTGATTAACCAAGATCCCTTGTTTATGTAAACGAGACCTCCGTTTTTCTTCTAATTCCTTTTGTATTTTGTAGATTTTCTCTGCTAATAAATGATAGTATTCATCCTATAAAAAAAATATTCAATACCAAATACTTAGATATTTTCCCATACAAAACAATCCATCTTTTCCAGATGTTCTAACAGAGATTTTGTTTGTTTTGTTTTTGGTGAGGCAATTGGGGTTAAGTGACTTGCCCAGGGTCACACAGCTAATAAGTGTCAAGTGTCTGAGGCTGGATTTGAACTCAGGTCCTCCTGACTCCAGGGCTTCTGCTCTATCCACTGTGCCACCTAACTGCCCCTAACAGAGATATTAACAAGGAAACTCCTCCAAAGACACAACTGTACATTATACATAAAAGATGAATTCGCATACATTTAATTTCAAACAAAAGCATGAATTTTTGTTGAGTTTCTTACACTTCAATAGTTGAAATATAATCAGAATGACAAAATACTGATTCAACCAATAATATCTCAAAACAAAACAAGGGGTATTCATTATAAATTAATTACCCAGACTGCTTTGCTCTTCAGCAACTCTCTAGAAAAAAAGGTCTCAACACATTCCCAACTACCTTAATAGTTGGGTATTAAGGTCTTACATACCCCTACAAAATTAAAACCTACCCTGCTATTAGCAGACTCATACATGTCCCCTTCTACTTTTCTAGCATAGGCCACCAAATTCTCCATGCGGCGATCCTTCAGGGCTGCTGGGTCAGGTGTTGGAAAAATGGCTTGGACACTAAGAGAATAAAATATTTAACAATACAATTTGAAAATTATTTCATAATCTGTATAAAATAACTAATCTCATATCATTTCTACAAATGAGTACTATCAGAAGACTACCTAGAGCATTACCGTCAGATTTTAAAGATCTATTACTTGGAGTTAGTGTGTGCATGCGCGCATGCACATACATGTGAAATATTCTACAAGTATTTGTTCACTAATAACTATGCTGAAAATTAACATATAACTTCACCCAGTTCAGATTAATTCCAAGATAATTGCTTTAACAAGAATAATTTGTTAAAAGTAATCTTAAAAGAATTTTGGGGGGAGTATGTTTTTAAAATTTTACCATTTAAATGGTGAAAAATAATTTGGTACTGATCATGGTACACTAAAGCTTTGGAGCGAGTATAAGAGGATTATGGCAACAAACTAAAAAATCTTGATTCAATCAGAGATGGTCATGCCTCTAATACATCTTTCTTTCTATTAAAAATTGTACTGATGCTTTTTGTTATTTACATTACAGACATCTGCAGGTAACCAAAATGCCCATCTTATATGCTAGACCTCTCCCCCCATATTTCCTACTACTACTATTCTTTCTGTCCATAAAGAAAATCAATTGCTTCTAGTACAGATTACTTGTAGGTTCCACAAGGGACACTGAACTAGGGATTATCCAATGAATTTTAGGGTCGTTAGAGCTTTATCAATAATTCCAATGGTCCTCTGTAGCTTCCTTAAAGAGGAAGCAAGTCTTCTGTGGCTGTTAGGGAACAGTACAATAACTTTGGAAATGCGGTCTGAGAGTTTGTTAACTGATCAAAATAGCTGTGATGTCTATGACTATTTTGTTCTGGAATTATTTTTGTTTTGTTTGTTTTTTTTTGGCGGGGCAATGAGGGTTAAGTGACTTGCCCAAGTCGCACAGCTAGTAAGTGTGTCAAGTGTCTGAGGCCAGATCTGAACTCAGGTCCTCCTGAATCCAGGGCCAGTGCTTTATCCACTGTGCCACCTAGCTGCCCCGTTTTTCTGGAATTATAATATCATATTCTATGAATGAAGGAATAGCACTGTAGCTTCTACTTACAGTTTATGTACTAAATGGTTACGCAGGTCCTGAGTGACATGTTCGTGCCAGCCTTTACGAACTCCAGAGCTAGAAGGAGGTGCAGCTGTAGGCATGGTGCTGAGGCTTCCAATGTTACCAGAATTGGTACCATCACTCATTAATGGGCTAAAATGAGGAGAAAAAAGACCCTTCACCAACCTACAGCAAAGACTAGCATAAATTTCATTTAAGAATGTTATCCTGTAGCCCATTTAATTTCTTCTATCATATCCAGCAACATTATTCTTAGATGAGTATTTTGAACTAAAGTAGTAAACCTCTTCAAGCATTATAGCCATGTTAAGTCAATAAAAAAGTTTAAACCATTTGTCACATGTTTATAAAACATGTTTCCTGCCTGAATGCCTCTGTAGAATAAGAAACTAAAACAAATGAACAAAGAAAGAAAGCTGCTAACAAATGAGAGGATAAAAAGAATGGGAAAAAAGGTGGATGGGTTTAATGAAAAGAAAAGGGTGTGGGAGAGCAAAAACAAGGAATATGGTGTATCTTAATGAACAAAACAAAATACAGAAATTCCGAGGTGGATGATCTATTATAATTCGAGTTTTATTTAAGCATTATTTGGATTAAACAATAAACTATTTCTGAGTCATAGCCAAATAATACATTAAAAGGGCATACTTGATTTTAAAGTGTTCCTTACATGTAGAAGGGGACATAATTACAAAAGCATCTGCATCTTAAATCAAATGATTAAATATCTGCCAAAAAAGCAAGGAGGCAGCAACATACCCTTTCTTTATAACCAAGCTGGCACCCAAGAAAGAGTCACCTTTGCTTGAATGGTAAGAATTCAGGCCGCAGCACCCATTTCCTATTCCTGGCACAGGGACTGGGTTTGGAGACCCCTGCCCACCACAGATACCTACTGCCTAGCTTGTCCTGAGTCATCACAACAAAAAGGCAGGTCTAAGAACCCAGACCTCTACACTCAGACCAAGGGTCCTGAAACAGCACCTTTTTACCATTGAACTCAGGAGGATCATACCCTGTTCTAGGTCAGACTGAGGAGGTCTTTTTCCCAGTCCTACTCAGGGGAGTTTAGAGGAATCTTAAAGGCCTTCTAGTCTCAAAATCTTTTGTCCCCAATGTACTATCCTGCTTAAAGGCTATACTTATCTTTCTTTGTGTTACTAGAACAATGCCACAGCCTCTAGCTTACCAACTACCATCCAAGAAAGGTGGAAGATAACAAAGTTCCTACCCTAGAACCTGAGTGAATGAATCTCTAGCTGCCTAAGGAAAGGGGCTTTTGTCCTTCTACCATTCTCTGCTCTCAACACCATTCAGCTCAGTTACAATCTTCCCTTCATCCTAAACTTTTGTGACCTCAAATTTGCTCTTACTTCCCTTAAGAGAAATCTAGCTTCCATCCCCCAAAACCCTTCTTCCTATCCCCTGATGACTATTCATTCCATCATCTACCCCACCCCCACCCTGTATCTGTGACCAGTACCTTTAGTGTTCAATGCCCATTCTCTCTCATAGCCTCTGAATCCTTGAACCAGGAATTGGGCATATGCTTTGCTCTTCAATACTACCTTCAGAACCTCCCTATAAGTGGTAGTTGTTGTTGTTATTATTATTATTAGCATTATTGGCATTTACATAGTGCTTTAAGAGTGGCAAGTCATTTCACAAATATTACTTTATCCTCACAGTCCTGGGAGGTAGGAGCTATTATCATACTCACTTTAGAGATGTTTCCTGAGGCCGATCAAAGTTAAGTGATTTGCCCAGAGTGATATATACAGTAAATGTATATCTGATATATCAAAAAATGTATTTGAAGTTGAATTTTAATTCAGGTCTTTGTGACTCCAGGCTCAGCATACTCCCCCTTCAACACCTAGCAGCCTGTACTCCATTTGGCTATATTGCTCTATGGAGAATATCAACCCTCTGGATTATTTCCCTGTCCTAAAGTTGCTCAGTACTTCACAAAGTTTTCCTGTCCAATATAAGCTCTCACATCTGGGGATTTCAAAAGACACAGGGATGTCTCCTTTGTATATACCATAAATCACACCTCTCTCACAGTGCCTATTTCTCCCTGCTCCATTATTTCAATCAATTAACAAGTATTTACTAAGTACCTAGTAGCTAGGTGCCAAGTACTGTGCTTAGGGGCTAGGGACACAAAATATAAGTAATCAAAAAATCCCTACTTACAAGGAGCTTTGGTCCTTTAAACATTCTTACTTCAAGAATTCAAATTTACCTCTTGGAAATAGATGCCTCTCCAGAAAAATTATGGCAAAGAGTCCAATCTCAACACAGACTAGTCTCCAAAACCCTTTTATTTAACATTCTATTCCTCATGCATCTCTCCACCTCCACTAAAAGACACAATTACTTACAAAACTTGTCCTAGAAGCACACTTAATATAATCTAACAAATACCCGCTTCTTCTGTTATCTCATAGGAAGAAAAATAGATGATCAAAATCGTCTATAAATGTTTTAAATTGATACTGAATTCAGTGTTTTGAAATTTCAAAATTCTGTCAAATATGACTAATAGCAACCAACTATAGAAAGGAATATGTTTTCAAATGAAAAGCAAGCTTCTTCAAACACCAAATATCCAATAGAGTTCAGAAAAGCCCAACAACTATAAAATGTTCTACAGCAACTCCCACAATAAAATGTTATAACAATGAATCTGATAGAAGCGAAGATTCTGAATTACTAAGACTATAAGCAATATTCTGTTCCCATTCTCATTCCTTTCTTATTGCTACTTATACACAAGCTAATTTCTCCCTGATTCTAAACTTCTAAATTTATATTACATAATACAATAGGCTTACATTATTCACATTGCATATACTTAGTATTCATTCATGAAAATAAGAACCAAATGAATAATGAGACTTACTTTGTTGATCCAAGTGAAGTTGGAAGAGCAGTTTCTGAAATTAGATTTGGTTGTTGATCTGTAGCAATTCCTCCAGCTGGAATGGTCATTGGATTAGTACCTTTGGGAAAGAAAAAATACATATTTTAAAATTTCCTTGAGAAGATAAATGGATTAAACCACCATATCTGACAATTTCCATAATCTGACAAATAATGTCTTTTGCATATGAGAAGAAATACATTATTTAAAAAAAGAAAGAAAGAAATACATTTTAAAAAACAGCTCTGAACTGTATTTCTAGTAGTACTGGTGACAGATTTGTGCTTATCAGTCCAAATTTTCTCATCTACTCCAACCTTGTAGCCAACACTGTAACTGTGGTATTCTCCAGGGCCATGGAATACAATAAAATTGATCAGTTCAACTAGCATCAATGGCACTCTTTTAACAAACTGGACTAACAAGCCAGAAACACAAATATTATGATTTTCTTGTAAATATACAGAATCAAAGAATTTTCAATATATAAAGGGTTAGAGAAAAACGTTTAGCCTAAATTCTACATGCTTCAAATTCAGAACAGAAAGGATAACAACTGATATGTACATACTATTTAAAGTTTTCAAAGCGGCATATACAACATCCTATCACTTCAGCCTTATAACAGCCCTGTGAGTTGGATATTACAATTACTATTGTCTCAATTTTAACAAATAAAGAAATTGCAGTTCAGAGAAGATAACTAACTTATTCATGGACATATGGTTAACAAGTATCAGATGCTGAATACCAGGTCTCTCTCTTAAATCCAATGGTATTTCCACTGTGCCATACTGTCACAAAAAGTGAAGTGGTTCACTATTATGCAATTAATTAAAGTTAGAACAAGAACACAGATCTTCTGATAGTTTCTAGATCAGTATTTCCAAACTAATTATTTTTACTAGCATACCTAAGACTGGCAGACCACAAACAATTTCAACAGCAAACAGACTGTTTACTTAGTATCTGTTAGTAAATTTACCTTACTCCACACCTCCACATGCAGTTATTTGAAACATATAATATTAGATTAAATAACAAAGACAATGAGATTCATTAGCAATATCCAAACTGAAGCAGCATGGTATAAAAAAAAACTTTCAGTATACTTATTCATTATACCTTT
Source organism: Dromiciops gliroides (assembly GCF_019393635.1). Classification (NCBI taxonomy): domain Eukaryota; kingdom Metazoa; phylum Chordata; class Mammalia; order Microbiotheria; family Microbiotheriidae; genus Dromiciops; species Dromiciops gliroides. The sequence continues at coordinate 621,740,019 of NC_057861.1, read as the reverse complement.
TTAAAGGTATGTTATCATGCATAAAACACCCAAACTCCATTAGGCCATATCCTGGCCATATACATCCTGATAAAAATTTAGAAAAAATTTAATAAAATTTTTTTCCAAAGGAGAGATGGTATGGAGATTGGCTAGATTTAGATTGTGATTCAGTTCACTGCAATTGGACAAAGGGTATCTTTCTGGTTTCTTCACCTACCCAATGCATTCAGAGTCCTCATCTGCTGGTGAGTTTGAGGTTGTGCTGGTTGCTGGCCAGATACTTGAGGCTGCAACTGTGCCTGTGGCTGGTTGCCATAGGGTAGTCCAAGAGCAGCATAAGCCCGTTGCATGGAGCTAGGATCGATTGGATTGGGGTTACTTAAAGTAGGAGTATTCTGTTGGCCTGAACCAACAGAACCAATGGTATTCTGAATTCCACTTGCTGGCGATCCCAGGATGGCTATTTTTTTTTCCCAAAAAACAAACAAAAAAAAGAAAGTAAAGAGAAGGTAAAAAGCCAAAATAATTTTTAAAGGGTATAAATATCATTAATTCTTTGTTTGAATAATAAACATTTTTATTTGAAGTTTTAAGGTCCAAATTCTATCCTTTCCCCACCCTCCTGAGGCAGTAAGCAGTAAAATGTTATACATATGCAATTAATATAATTAATTCTTAATAAAATTACAAATATAATTTTATCAAGAGCACAAAAATAAATAACAAAATACTAAAAAAAAAAACCTATCAAGGGAAAAAAAAATCTATGGGAAGAGCATTACCAGACCACAAACTTTATTACATAACATTAATAATCAAAATCAGTTAGTACTGATTTAAAAAAATTTTTTTAAAGTCAACCAGTGGAAGAAACTACATAAACAAGAAACAAAAGCAACTACAAATAGTGGTCCAGTGTTAGAAAAATACAAGAACATATATCAAAATAAAGCTAAAAGTTGTTAGATATTCATTCAACAGGTACTGCTGTTAAAAGTGGAAAACAGATTGGCTCATAAAACAAGCAATTCTGAATACATAAAAATATGGAACTTACATATGAATGAAATCAATTAAAAGAAATAATATAATGGCGAAAATATTTGTACCAAAATATAGCTGACAGGAGAAGTTTGATATCCAAAATAAACAGGAAATTAAGATACTCCTGTGATAAAATAATGGAATTTGGCAGACGCGAATGACCGTACTGTTTGGGAAACCGGCTAGGGATGATTGGGTATGGGTCACACCTGGCCTGACCCAAGTGAAGTATGCTGCTGATATCAGCAGGGGAACCACTCTCCACATCCAACTTTAAGGACCTCTCTTTTGGGGGAAGGAAAGTAAAAGTAGAAAGGGGAGCTTGTCTTTTCCTGTCAGTGAGCTTATGGAAGGAGACTGCTGAGAGGCCACACAGCTGTTTCCTATCAAAACTATGGACCCCAGGTGGTGAGTTAATAAAAACGAGTCTGGCTCTTTGAATTAGCTGAGGTGGAAGCAAGTTTGGGGATTGTTTTAGCCTTTGTTAGAGCCAGGGAGCTTATCCATTTTCCTCTTTCCCTATTCCCTTGTCCTTGACTATTAATTTCACCTTTGCTGTGTATTTTATTCCCATTAATAAAACCTGATTTGTTTGTGGAAAAAAAGCTGTTAATCTCCTTTCTTATTGGCCTGGGAGAAAAAACTAAAAAGGCAGTTTGGAAGGGAGAAAACTTTGGACCTAGAGAGGTCCCTCATTATTTTCTGAACCCCAATATTACAGTGAGCCACCCAACTAACTCTCCCCATATTAAATTTGGCCCTACACTCCCTAACAAAGTTTGTCAGAGGATATGAAGTTTTCAAAAGATTGAAAACTAAAACTTAAAATAAAATGTTCCAGATCACTAATAATAAAAGCACATACAAAAACAACTGAGATGCAAATTGGCAAAAAGGGAAAAATAATGGAAATGGTCAGTGGGATTATGAAAAGATAGGCACACTGATGGCATATGATGTAAAGCAGTATCAATGTGCACTAAAAAATGTCAAATATAAGGAAATTGGAGAAACCTGGAAAGACCGGTATGAACAGATACAAAATAAGCTGAACTAAGAGCAATAATGTAAATAATTAAAACAATGTAAAGAAAAAGATCACTAAAAGAAAGCTTAAATTTAAATACTAAAGGGCCTAAATAAAAAATACTTCTTCACTCAGAAGTGATCTATAGCCATAAAAATAAAATCACTCACGGCAGGGGAAGAGGCAGAAGACAACTATAGGAGAATATTATATACATTGACAGATATAATCACATCATCAGACTTTCTGCCTAGTTGTTTTTATCACAAGGGGCTTGCAGAGTGAAATGACTGTGATATAAAAATAAAGGCACCAATGTTTTCTTTTGTTGTGGTGGTTTTTAAAGAACAAAGATATGCTAGGGAGAGAGGCTAGGGAAATGTATGTATGTATATGTATACACAACATACACGATATACATATAAGTACACTATGTGTATATATAATACATACAATAGAATGTACATAACAATGTTTGTTGTACAAAGACACACACAGACACGTACAAAATAATTTACATATTTCAGCCTTGCATGACAACACCCAGGCAACCAAACTAAGAAAATTCAAATTTCTGTGAAATGTTCTAGCCATTCTAAAACACAGGAAAAATCACTTTAGCTGCTAAATGCTGGCAGATTCAGCAGCAGTCAATTGCAATAATACAGGCATAAGATGAAAAGAGTGTATTTGAAAGATGTATTTAGCAGGCCATATCAACAACTTGAAAATGGTGGATGAGATATATTGAGGAATCCAGGATGACTACCAGATTGTAAACCAAAGAGACTGAAAGGGTGGTGATGCCCTCTACATTAATAGGGAAGGTAGAAGGGGAGAAAGAGAATGAGTTCTTTTTTGGACATAATGAGTTTAAGATGTCTACTAGACATCTAGTTTGCGATGCCTGAAAGGCAGTTGAAATGTGAGACTGAAGGTAAGCAGAGAGATTTGGAGGAAAGGGTTGGCAGGAAAGGTAGATTTTAGTGTCATAAATCCATGGAAGCTGATGAGATCACAAAGTGTAATAATATAGAGGGAAAAGAGAAGAGGGCCCAATATATTCCTGAGGGACACCTTTGGTTAGAGGGTGTGATCTGGGGAAGGATCCCAAAAAGGAGAAAGAGAAGCAGAATTTAGATAGGTATGAAGAAAACCAAGAGAGGGTGGAGTCCTAAAAATCTATAGAGAAGACGGTATGAAGGAAGAGAGAGTGGTGTCTAATGTGTCAAAGGCTGCAGAGAAGTTAAACAGAGTGAGGATTGAGAAAAAAAGTCATGGATCTGTCAACTAGGAAAGCATTAGTAACTTTGGAGAGAGAAGTTTCAGTGAAGTGATGAAATCAGATTGTAAAAGGTTAAGAAGAGAACAAGAGAGAAAGTAGACACCTATTGTACATGGTCTTTTAAAAGAATTTGGCTACAAAGAGCAGACTAGAAACAGGATGACAGTAGAAATGGAAGGATCAAGTTAGGACTTTTTTCAAGTTAGGGGAGACACGGGCTTGTTTGTAGGCAGTAGGAAATGAGCCAGTAAAGCAGGAGAGATTGAAAATAAGTGGAAGAGTAGGGATGACAAGAGGGGGCAATCTGTAAAAGGAGACACAATGGAATGGGATCACCCGAACAGAAAGAGGGATTAACCTGGGCAAGGAGTAAGGCCACCTCACATCCTGTGAAAAAGGAGGAGAAAGCAGCAGAAGGCACCTCAGTGATAAGAGATGATGAAAGGGGGATGAGAGGGAGTGGCCTAAAATTGTTCTGTAAAGTATAAGGCAAGGTTCTCAGCTGAAGGGGTGGAGAGAAGAGCCATGGGAGGCTTAGGAAGAATGGAAAAGTCTAGAAAAGCTTTTATGAAGAGGGAGATAGCTGATAAGGGAGGTATAGTAGAATTGCCAGTGGCAGTGAGAGCCCAATGGAGGCTATGTAATATAAAAAGACAGACTTTAGGGAGTTGAGATATGAATGTGTACTAAGTGAAGTGGAAGAAGAGTAGACTCTTATTTCAAGCAGTTTCATAGTAAAAGGAAAGAGAAATACAGTATGGTATTTTATGGGGATGTTAGGGTCAAGGGAATGTTTATAGGTTGCAGATTTTAAGAAACCACTAGAAAGGGAGAGAGACTAAAGTTAGGTGAGAGGGAAGGGAAATGATGAATGGGGAAAGCACCTGTAAAAAAAATGAGAGGGGCTAGGTTCAAGAGCAAAAATAGAGGACCTGGCTTTAACAAAGAAAAGGTCATTATCCCTTTGAAGACAGGAGCAAATGAGAGAACATGTGAAACTGAATTAGAGTTTGAAGTGTAGAACAGAAAAGATGAGGGGTTTTTACAACAGACTGATTTGGTTTTCTCAACATATGAGGTGAGGTTATCTATTGAGAACAGATGGGACTAGGGCTTGAGGAAAGTGAATATGCTTTAGAACAGATACAGTGGGCACAAATTAAGAATCCATGGGACTGCCATCCCATAATGATAGTCTAGTTGACAATTGAAGGACATCAATTTATAGTGGACTCAAGTCTGCAGAACTGTTTAACAATTCTCTGACATTTAAAGGGTTAACACAAGGGTGAGTTTGACAAGATACCATAAAAAACAGAGTAAAGGTTTTGTATTTGGAGAACAGTGTGTCTTTGAAGAGGTCACCCATGGGGTCAAGACTGTGCAGAAAAGGGGGATACAAGAGCAGGGATGATGGACCGAATACCAGTGTCAGCATAGAGTCTTTAGAATCATAGAAATTCATTGCCAGTGAGGTGGTAAAAGTATCCATAAAGAAAACTAATAAGTTATAGGTTATTTGAAATCATATGGATTGCCCAAGCAATCATTCTCTTTGGCTACCTGTGTTCTGGATGTTTTATTGCTCATAGGCAAGAAGATGAATGGAGATAAACCTAAGTTAGTCAGTTTTCCTATTTTTCAGTAAACCTGGTAAGCAACTTGATGGATAAAAAGACTAGAAATTCTCTATCTATTCCAGCCTAGTTACAATTAGCAAATATTTACCAATGAAATAAATTAGCATTTGTGTTAGGTCCTACGTGATGCACTATGGATACAAATAAATGTTTAAATGTCTAAAGTTTTAAAATCTCTTCTCTCAAGAAGAGACATGTACACACATATGTATATTATATATATATATATATATATATATGTATGAATGAAAGGAATATGTGAAAAAATATAAGGTAGTTAAATACAAATTAGGGGGAAAGGGCACTTCCAGTTGGAAGAATTAGAAAAAAATATTGTATAGAAAATAACACTAGCTTCATCTTGGAAGGAAATAAGGAATGGGGTAGAGGTGAGGAGGAAAAGTTGTATTCTAGGGATGGTGGCTAGCCAGTAAAAAAGCATGGAGATGGTTTGGATGGTACAGTTCAGGCAGATAAGTAATGTATAATAAGGCTAGGGCCAAGTTTTGAAGGAGTTTAAAAACCAAACAAGGAAGTTTATCAGTTATCCTAAAGGCAAAAGAGAGCCATTGGATTTTACTGAGTAAGAAAAGTCCTTAATAAGACTAATACTTAAAGAAAATCACTTTGGCAGTAGTATGGAGGATGGATTAGGGTGGGAAGAGATTTGAAGCAGAAAGACTGATTAGGATGCCATTGCAATAATCTAGGAAGGTGATAAGGGTCTTCAGCCAAAATAAGGATGCCCAAAGTGTTGGAGAATCAGAAAGGGCAATATTTGGCAATGGAGTGAATTAATGGGGTATAGGAAAGAGATGCAAGGATAACTAGGTGGCATGGTGGATAGACTATCAAGCCTGAAGTGAAGACTCATCATCTTCCTGAGTTCGATTCTAGCCTCAGACTGTGTGAGCCTAAGCATGCCACTTAACCCTTTCTGCCTCATCTGTAAAATGAGCTGGAGAAGGAAATGGCAAACCACACCAGTATCTTTACCAAGAAAAACCCAAATGGAGTCACAAGACACATCTGAAATTACTGAATAACATCAAGAAGGATAATGTCGAGATTAGGAACCTAGGAGGCTATAGAAGATAAAGTGTTGAGCTCAATAAAAACTGGAAAGTTTAAAAGATTTGCAGGGTTTGGGGAAGGATAGTAGTTGGTGTATGTTCAGTTTAAGATGTTTTCTGGATATCCAGTTTGAAATGTCTAATAGGCAGTTAGTGATACTAGTCTGAAGCACAGGAGAAAGTCTGTGGATAGATGCATAGTTTTGAGTTATCTGCACAGAGATAAGCAAATTCATGGGAGCTGATGAGGTCAACGAGGAGACAATACATGCAGAAAAAAAGAAGATGGTTCAGGACAGGGTAGTTAGGTGGTATCACATGAATGATGAGCCAGAAAAGATACTGAGAAGGAATAGTAAATAGGATAGATAGAGAAACCAGAGAAAGAGTATCATGAAAACCTAGAACAGAAAGAGTAGTCAACATTGTCAAATACAGCGGAAAGGAAGGATGAGAACTAGGACTTATGAAACAAGAAGACGACTTTGCTGTTAAACTGTGGCACTGACCATAACACCAACCTCCTGTAGGAGCCAAATTATAATTGGGGAGTGTTAGTTAGGTGGCTCACCGCAATATTGGGACAAAGAATGAGATTAACAGCCTATTTCAAAAACAGAACAGGGTTTATTAACAAGAACGAACTTAAAAACACAAGTAAGGTTAGTAGAATTAAGGGAAAGGAAAAAATAAAAAGAATGAGGGAAGGGAAACAATACAACCTGAATCACACCACTGCCCAGGGCTCAGCTGAACACATGGCTGTGTCCTGTCTTTTTCCACCTCCCCACCAGAATGGCGCAACTCCTCCCTTCTCCTTCCCAGCAGACCCCAGGCTGTCCACACACACATCCCCAAGATAATTGGCTGGCAGCCCTGATGGACAGTCACATGACTGCCCTCTGGGCTTCCAGTCATTACAATTTTGCCGGGCCCATGTAGGCATCAGCGTGTGATGAAGTGAGGTGCCAGCGCCATGGTGATGGCTACAACCAGTAGCTACACTCCTGTAGCATCTATTGTTGTCTATAACTCATTGCTAGTATTGGGGTTTCAGAGGTATAAGACAAAGGCACTTATAAAGCTGGAGAACAAGGATCCAGAGGTTAAAAGGTAAGTATCAATGCAAGATTATGAATAACTCATTTACGTATTTTTATGATTCATTAATTATTTTCCTCAGGACAATCTAGTGAGGTAGGCGGTTTTTACCTCCAATATATAGAAGAAGAAAGTTGGGTTCCAAGAGGTTAAACAACACTGTTTAAGACTACACAATTAGGAAACTTCTGGCAGAGTAGTAGAATTGTTTTGTCTCCAACTGCAATGTTCTTTCTATTACCTCAGTTTCTTCTCTATGAGAGTTTACGCTTAAGTGCCAAATGAATGTTATAAATAACAATATGTTAAATGAGATCAGAATATTGTTGCCAGCAATGGGAATGCCACAGTTTAGCACTGCTTCATGACTGCTCTTTTTTGGGGATAGAGTATATCTCATATAAGAGCAAACATTATGTCTTTTAATTTGTAGTTGGGGGGAGTTTGGTACTCCTGAAATACTTACTGGAACTAAAAATTAAAATGTAATTTGTTCACCTGTTGATTTCATTTATCAATTTGATCCCTTTAGTGAACATAATTAGCTTTGTAATACAACAGCATCCCCTTCTCCATTGTAGTTCTTTCTAAAAGTCACTAGGGAAAACCAATAGGTTATCACCTATATTCAATTCTTTACAACCTCAATAAAAGCTTTTGACATATGACAATATAGACACTTTCTTTGCTGAAACTTCCATTCCATTCATCCCATATTTTTCATTCCATAAATTTCACTGGGAGGCATATAAAATTTTACACAGATACCCAGAGGGATTCAGAGAATAACAACACAAGGACTATATCCATAAATACACAACAAATTTTTGTTGGATTTGTTCAAAGAACTCATAACTAGTGAGGCAATCATTCCTGAGTTTAAATTAAGACAAAAAGTGGAAAAAATAGGCAACAAGTTTTAGGAAGAAAAACAAGATGCAAAAATAGTACTTGCCTGTACTCTAAGCATCTCCATTGGAAAAGTTCTAAGATTATGAACTGTTAGCTAAAACTACAAATCTGTTGCTGTTTTACAAAATTATTAGACCCAAAATGTTTAAGGTAGCCCAGTTAGTATTAGGAAAATTCCATCATTCTACTGCTCTTAATCTCATCAACTTTATTCTTTTAAGTTCCTTGCATCTAAAAAGAATATAAATATCTGTGCATGGTAAAACACTACAAAAAAAGGTTTAAATAGGGGAAAAGGTAGTTCTAGAAAGAAACTCAGAAACTAAAAATTTTTTTCAAATACGCTGTTATTAATATTCATTAATACTATATCCTGGATAGTCCTTGACTTTAAGGAATTCACATTCCAAGGGAGAGTGACATTTAAATAATTAGATATATACCAAATGTAGATATAATATAAATTAAAAGTAATCAACTCCTTCTTTTCAACTTTATTTCCACCATTCCTTAAATCTAACTTCCCTTCCATCCCTTGAAGAATGGAAGATCTGATTCTTGCCTCAATTCTTTTGACCAGATTCCTACTTAAAACCTAAAAAGTAGTCAATGAATAGTTTTGATTCCCTTACTACCCTAATGTCATACATATTCTTAAGTTTCCTTTTACAATCTACTTTAAATCTAATAGGCAGTAAACAAACAGATTAGTATACCAGGATACTCAAAAGATAATTAAAAACTATCCTTTAGACATATAGAAATATAGTCTATTTGTGACAATCAACACATCATTAACATTCTCAACATGCAAACAAATCAGAAATACAATCCAAAACCAGTACACAAATATTGATCCCCCCATTAATTTAAAAGATTTTTTTTTAAATCCTCAAAATTACATAAACCATACTTTCTAGTTTCTAACAAGAAAATTCAGGTTCTACATTCACAAAAATTCATTTGACACAATTATACACACCATGCGCCTCATTATCACAAAAGAAAAGCAAATTCTTATTTTATGACAAATACACAGATCACAAATAGGTCAAATATAATTCCTTTAAAATGATCTTTCTAAAGTTTAACATACCCAGATATCTCAATGATGTAGCTATTAAAATATTAACATGTTAAGCATCTGTAACATGTTACTTTTTAGAGAAGACAGATGTTGGAAGAAAAGCAACTAAATCATAAAAAGTTTCTAATAAACTTCAAATGATAATTGTATATAAAAAAGAGACATGTATAGCTATGAAGGTAAGAGTACTATGTATGGAGTGAGAAATGAAGACTGGGGACTTCAAGGACTGAGCAGCTGGAGTGGGAAACTATCCTCAGGCACATAGGATAGCTAGAAAGGGTAGCATGGGGAAACAGGCAAAACAAAGACTGAAAGAAGATATGAAAAGAAGGTTGGGCTCCTCCTGGTTCTCCAAACAGATTTCTAATAAAAGAAAGCTATTTTAATACTCACTTCTTTAAAAACTAAAGGCATTATTATTATTATTTTATTTTTTGCAGGGCAATGAGGGTTAAGTGACTTGCCCAGTGTCACACAGCTAGTACATGTCAAGTGTCTGAGGGCAGATTTGAACTCAGGTCCTCCTGAATCCAGGGCTGATGCTTTATCCACTGCACCACCTAGAGGCCCCTGAAGGCATTATTTTTTTAAAAAATCTTGATTCCCCGTCCCCCGCAACTTTTCCTTCTCTTTTCTTTTACTTAAAAATTGGTATACTTCAAATTTCTGCCTTGAATATTATTTTAAAAGCCAGGTGTTAACTAAAGACAAATTTAAATTAGAAAAGAGACAAACCTCTACCTGAAAGTAATATTCTTAACTAGTGCTCTGAGCTGCTGTGATTGGACAACATGGACTTGCATTACAAACATAAAGAATGCACAAGTACAAAGGTGAGGAAGTGAGAAAAGGAATTTTGTGCCAAAGGAATAGTAAGACAACTAGTTCGGCTGGACTGAAGAGAGACTGGACATGAAATAGATGTAAAACAGTTGCAAAAATGAGAAGGGATCAGGTAGCTAAGTGTTTTAAATGTGCCAAACAGGTATTTATATACTGCATAAATCTCAGTGGAGGTAATTGTAAATAAGTTCACTAATGACTGGAAACCATCTTCTATAGCAAAACTTCTTAAACTGTTGGTCAAGACCCCATATGGGGTCACATAACTGAATATGGGGGTTGCAAAAAATGTGGCAGTAAATGTTTGATTTGTATACCTATTTTATATACCTGGGGTTATGTAAAAATTTCTCAGGTAAAAAGGGGTCATGAGTGGAAAAAGTTTTAAGTGTTACTAGAGCACAAAGGGACAAGCTGCCTCTGCTTTGTGCAGGATACCTCATGGGTTTTTGTTATTTTTAACTATAGGTTTACTTCAGATTGTTATGGATAAGCAAGAGGTTACTGGGAAAGATAATTAGTATCACATTATCCTATAAACCAGACTATTTAATCAACCACAATACTCGAATCCCCAACCATTCTAAAACAAAAAGAATTTGCTCTATCTGAAATTCTTAAGAGCATTGACAGGTAGTAAATGTCAAAGCTTTTGGAGGATAAATGAGGTCTAGATAATGAGTAAGATTACTATATGTTTACTATTCAGTTTTTAATTAATACTATAGTCTTGATATTATATTCTGCTTATATAGCTCTCAAAGTTTCTTAAAATATTCTCTTAACACTTTAAACTATGTTCAAAGGCGAAAGATGTCTAAGTTTCCTTGAGAAAAAAGCAAAACAAAAAACTGTTATACTGCAGGAATCTTGGTAAGCGTTGATTAGCATTTCACACACTGGGCAAAGCAAATGACCTTAAGAAAAGTACACCAAGCTCAATCTGTGAACCATCAACCCCACTATAGGAAATCCAAACTCTGGTTCAGTCCTCTTACAAAATAGTTTCTTTGGGAGCTGTTATTAAATCAAAGAATGGATGGGTTTGGAATGTTATTTTCATCAGATACAAACCAGGTTTAGAAATTCTTTCACTAACCTCACTTTCTAGACTGATAGCCTGGGCCACTCAAGGAGTCCAGGAGGGTGCTGGAAACTCCCTCAAGAGTGTACTTTCTTCAGGACATTTTCCTTGGGGTTTTGTTAAATCCAGAACCCCCAAATGTGTCTTGAGACAAACTTGAACCTCATAAGAACAATTCCAGAAGTGACCCAGGATCCTGAAGGACTCTTTAACCTTCAGAAATAAAGACTAAGCAACATTAGTAAACAACAAACTTTACTTCCCAAGAGTTGTGTTGGCAAGCATCAAAGCACTGATCCTTAGTGAGACCAGGGCAATACCAAAGATAAAATTTTTTATCTCAATACAGAAAATGATATGCTCTATTTCTACTTCATTAGGGTCTCTAGTTTCTCTCAAACTTAGTAAAACTGCAAAACTACATATGCTCAGTCGACTGACTATAGGATAGTACAACACAGGTTGACAACACATTGAAAGGCAAAAACTATTTGTATTAAATAAATATTACTGAAGAAAATTCAAATTCACAAAGAAATTATAAAAGTATCTAATGACAAAGTGACTCTAGGCCCAGCACTCTATCCACTATGCTACCTAGCAATCATTTAAAACAAAGTTTTATGTTCTGCGTTCTCCCTGAAGCTTTTGCTTCTTCTTAGTAAAGGTCCCCCCCTCCCTGTAATATGACCCACAGTGATTGTTGTCTACTTATTTAAGCAAAAGCTACTTTGTATTATGAATATACGTATATATGTGTATGTATTCCAGCACCCCAGAGAGAGCCTACGTTTCCTCAATGAAAGAAACATATATCATCCTACATGTCAAGAGCTTGTATGCATTCAGTAAATGGTAACTGTCAATGACGATATAATGAAAGAAGGCTGTACTTGTAGGTTTGGTATTTTTTTTAAGGTAGCGAAAGAAAAGGAAAAGTTTATCTTTGTTCAATAGGAATTTTTTTAGACAGGCACAGCAACAAAAACAATGAACAAAACACAAAGGTAACAAAAGTTCAGTCATTTCAAACTAAAAGAATTCTTTCATCACCATTCAGTTAATATGTTCAACTGAACTACAAAAATACATTATAACAACAGTATTTATTGAAATCAAATATATTCTACTCAAATCCGAAACTTACTTTAAAATGGAAAATGTATTTTAAAGTTCATTGATTTCTCTTATGAATCAAAGAAGTATCAAAGATGATAATCCCTATCTTCTGCAGTGACTTCAAATTATAAAATCACCCTTATTATGACTAGTAGAAAAGCTGTGGTTCACCACTTGAGAGCAACTACACTGAACCAATTTTCACAACAGTCATAGCTACTAGCATGTTGGTTGTTTTCTTAAACCACATGAAAATTTTTTTTCATAAAAACCACATAAGACTGTCGGAAAAAAAAAAATCAAAGAAGTTTGTAATTACCATGGCAGTGCATATTCAGAAAGATAAAAACTGCTCAGAAAACCACACCCCCAAATCTAAAGTTGAGAGTAAAATGTCTATATGAGCTAAAAATGCCATTTGCCACATATCAAGTACTGCATACCATCAGCAAAAGTTTACAATGAGGTTGTTAAAACATTACACATTATATTTATTCACAAATTGGGAGTGAGGTAGAATGGACAAAAATCCTTTAAAACACCCATACATGGGGCAGCTAGGTGGTGCAGTGGGTAAAGCACCAGCTCTGGATTCAGGAGGACCTGAGTTCAAACCCAGCCTTAGATACTTGACATTTACTAGCTATGTGACCCTGGGCAAATCACTTAATCCTCATTGCCCCACCAAAACAAAACAAAACAAAAATAAAATAAAATAAAATACCCACACATAGTCTATGCAGCTCTATACTACTAATGTGAGTGGCGGGAGGAAAGAACAGTATTTTTGGAGAAGCAACCAACTTCCATTCTCCTACTAGAAAAATTCAGGTAACAGATATACATCATTTTCATAGTACAAATGCCTCTGAAATATGTAAACACTGAAATTTGTAATTAACCTAAATGAATTAAAGAGTTTGCTCATTAAAGGAAATTACTTTTTTTAAGTGAAAAGTTCTTTGTTAAAGAATTCTCTTTCCACTACTCCAATTTATTTTTTGAGTAAATCTAGATATTCATCTTACTTATTGTAAGTGAGGTAAATGTATAATATCTTCTCACCTATTGTTAATAACCAGGTAGTAATACATAGGGAGTGATAACAAAACTCTGTACAAGGACAAGGAAATATTGCTAGTTCTAGCAAAAGTAATCCATAATACCTTATGAGAACAAAGGTCCCTGAAAGCTCTTCATCTGCTACACCAAGAACGATTGAAATAAAAGCAAGCAGCTATACTCTAAATAAAAGTGAAGACTTCAGGAAGTGTAAAAGAGGGTATTCATACACAAAACATTAGCTTTGAAAAATAAAAGAAGCTGGTTGGCACTTGTGGGGATAGTGAGATATTTACTGGGAAGAGAAATAAAACTTATAAGGGAGAAATAGATATGGTTCACATACAACTCATTACTCAAAATGCAGGGACCCAAGTGAAGATGAGAAATGGCAGTGAAAAGGGTAAGGACAGAGATAATTTTTTATTTTACTACCCCCTACCAAGAATGTACAATCAGACAACATATACTAAGGCACTCAACTATATAAGGCCAGGTCTAAAGAGTAAAAACTAGATAAGTGCGCAGATGAGGCAGTTATTTTGGCCTCCTTTGTTAAGTATGAATCACTGAGATCAATTTGGTCAAATGCTATATAAACCATAGATCTAATCATGCCATGACAATTTAGTTGACGAAGGAATGATCCGAATCTAAATGCATTACTGAAACTGCTACAGAAGCATATATGTGTATTTGATTTCTAAGATGGATACAAAAATAAATATATTTCTCACATAAGTGTATGGAGCATTGCACTCAATGTAAGTAACCAATAAAGATGAAGACTTTTCCCATTTCAAATTATCATACCTTCCACATGGGAGAATGTCACTTTGTTCTAAACTGGTTATTCAAATCCATAGATATACAAATCTGGAGTTGATTCGCCTCCCCAAAAGAAGTACAGTGGAGAACCTCAGGTCAAATACAAAGGTAACTTAACTCTGACTTCCCTCTTTTTCATCAGTCCAAATGCAAACATGAGAACACATGAGATTCTAAAATGCCATTTTAGAAAAATCTGCTGTACAAGTATATAGGCTAAAGCTAAATCTGCTCTATATTAATAATACTGGTTCTTGGGAGCAGCTAGGTGGCGCAGTGGATAAAGCACCAGCCCTGGATTCAGGAGGACCTGAGTACAAATCCAGCCTCAGATACTTACTAGCTGTGTGACCCTGGGCAAGTTACTTAACCCTCATTGCCCCTCAAAAAAAACAAAAACAAAAACAAAAATACTGGTTCTTGATCGTGCATCTTTATTACACTCTGTGGCCAGTAGTATCAATTGTTCTACTCTTCCTTACTATCTGTTTTTTCTCCCATGAAAAACAGATTGACTTCTAAGTTTTATATTCATCTTCCATAATGATCACTTACGTTGTTGATTTCGCTTATCACTGGCATTTTTCAAAGGGAGGCACACAGGACAGTCATGCCTCGTGCAATTCTTCCAATGGGAAATGATTTGTCGAGAAGATGCACAGTGGGCAACTATGAGCAGAAAAACAATGAAATGTTATTTTGCAACTGAAATTTTAAACTTTATATTTAATTTAAATGGTTTTAACAAAAATGAAAGTATGGATATATTTCAATATAATTCAATTCTTGAAGCACTATACTCACCATTCACTGGACAAAGACTTCACATTATTAGAACTATCAAAAGGTAACCAGTATCTATTGATTCTGAGCACCCTCTACCTCCTCTGCCAAACTCTGGGGCTATCAATGCTGAAGCAGAAGGGGGTCCACACAGTACTAAAGGTCATTTTGTACTTTTTATCTGTTTTATGGATTTCCACGGATAAATGGGATTTAGCTAAATTGGTCCTTAGACAGTAGACATACACAGTCTAATCACCAAGCCCATAATTGAAAAGCAAACTTCCAAACCATTAAAAGTACTAGATTTGAATGTCTGTGAAACCAGAAGACAAAGAAGTTAGTTAACACTAAATAAAAGGTTGGCCCACAGCTTCTCTTCATTGTAAATTCAAAGACTGAAATCATTTTATGGGATGCATTTCATGGGAATGCATGAGATTTAATCAGCATGTGGTAAAAACAGCTCACAAAGAAACATATCAATATTATGATATTTGCGACTTTTAAGCCAAAATACACTGTAGCAGACGAAAAGGTAGAAAAGTTCTATGAATAATTTGCAAAGACCCTCACCTCTGACTTATGCCAGCATAGTCTGATACTCAATAATTTCAATGCAAAGGTGAGTCCAGGGAAAGAAAAAAATATTGTAAAATATGGCTCAGAAGCAAAAAATGGAAGATTTGTATATTGCTCAGAAAAGCTGCATCTGCAAATTATAAATATTTTCTTTAAGAATAAACTTGGAAGGTACTAGAGAATGTGAACTAAAAATATTAATTTCACTACCTTAATAGACAAGAAACAAGTTTCTTAGGCATTATATCAGAATCAACCATGTGCAGTCAAGTTAGACTCAATAGTGTAAAAGTCAATATCAATACCAAATCAGAAGACACAATAGGAAATTACATCAGTTCCAGCTTGAACTATTTTTTAAAGTTTGTAAAATACGTTACTGCAACAAAACTTCTTAAAGAAATGGTAACCAGGGCAGCTAGGTGGTGCAGTGAGTAGATAAAGCACTGGCCTGGGATTCAGGGGGACCTGAATTCAAATCCAGCCTCAGACACTTGACACTTACTAGCTGTATGACCCTGAGCAAGTCACTTAATTCTTACTGCCCCACCCCCACCCCCACCCCCTCCAAAAGAAATGGTAACCAATAGGGGCAGCTAGGTGGTGCAGTGGATAAAGCACCAGCCCTGGATTCAGGAGGACCTGAGTTCAAATCCGACCTCAGACACTTGACACTAGCTGTGTGACCCCGCACAAGTCACTTAACCCCAATTGCCTCACCAAAAAAAAAAGAAAAGAAAAGAAAAGAAAAGAAAAAAGAAATGGTAACTAATGCAAGACAGAGGCTAAAAGATTCAAAAAAACCCATGGACCATCAAAAATATGAAGAAAGACCTAACATGCTTAGCAAAATTTTATGAAGGACAGTGATAGAATATTACAAACAACATCATTTACCCAAATGGTAAAAACAACTAATGAGAAAACAACTAGTCAACAAGACATTTATTAAGTGCTTACTATGTGCAAAACACTAGAAATATAAATCAAATAAAAAATAGCCCATGCCCTCAAAGAGCTTAACATAAATAGGTACATAAAACACACACACAGATAGAGACAGACAATATTAGCCTTAGAGAGCAAGGAATCAGAAACATGAGGGAGAAAAGGCCTCCTGCAAAACTTCTGTGTTTTGGCTGAGTCCTGAAGGAAGCCAGACACTCTAAGAGACAAAGGTGAGCAGGGAAAGCATTCTAGGCATGGGAGCGAGACAGTGTAAAGGCATGGGAAAGGAGAAGGCATAATGTGTATGTGAAACAGAAGTAGAAGTACTATGGCAAGACCACAGAATGTATGTAGTAGAGTATACTGTGTAAAGATTGAAACGATAGGAAGAATCAATGAATAAAGTAATAGAATAGAGCATACACACACACACACACACACACACACACACACACTTTACAGCATTAAATAAACATAACAACCTCCTATTTGACAAGTGTAAAGGCTTATGATTTTGGGATAAGAATTCATTATTTGGTAAAAAATTATGGGTTGATACTATTTCTACTTTTTTTTGGTATTTCTTTTTTGAGTTTTTTCCCTTTTTTTCTTATTCTTCTTTCACAGCATGACTAATGCAGAAATATGTTTAATGTGATTGTACATATATAACCTATATCAGACTGCTTGCTGTCTTGGAGAGGGGGAGGAAGGGAGAAAAATTTGAAACTAGAAATCCTATAAAAACAAATGTTGAAAACTATCTCTACATGTAACCAGAAAATAATAAAATACTTTTATGATTAAAAAAAAAAAAAAAGGTGTGGGGGGGATTATGTGTTAACTAGAAACCAGTATGGCAGAAACTGGGCACAGACCAATATCTTGCATTATTTACAAAGAGAAAGATAGGCAAACAATTTATAAATACACAGAAAGCAAAGTTAGGTATAAAATGGATAATTTCAATTACATTAAAAGAAAAGGTTATTATGCAAATAAAACAAATGCAAGAACAGAAGGAAAGCAGAAAATTGGAGGACAATTTATAGACAGTTTCAGATAATAGTCTCATATCTAAAATATATAAAGAATTTTGTCAAATCTACAAGAATGAGTTATTCCCCAATTGATAAACGATTAAAGGATATGAACAGGCTGTTTTTCAATGAAGAAATCAAAACAATTTATAGTCATATGAAAAATGCTCTAAATAATTACTGATTAAAGAAATGCAAATTAAAACAACCTACCAGATTGACTAAAATGATAGAAGGGTAAAGAGACAAATATTGGAGGGGACGTAGAAAAATTTGTACACTACTTCATTGTTGGTGGAACTGTGACAACTCTCTTTGAGATGGCAAAGAACTGAAAAACTGCAGGGATGCCCATCAATTGGGTAATGACTGAATAAGCTGTGGTATATGATTGTAATGGAATACTGCTGTGCCAAAAGAAATGAGCAGACCAAGAAAACATTTTATAAAGTAACAGCAATATTGTTTTAGAAACAACTTTCAGTGAATAATTGATTTTGACTATTTTAAATACCCAAACTAACTATAAAGGACATATGAAAAAAGACATTATCCGCATGCAGAAAACGAACTGATAAATAGCTGTATAGAATGATTTTACATATATACACATATATTTGTGTCTAATGGTAGCCATCTCTAGGGCAAGGAGGTGGTAGGAGAAAAGGGGGGTGTGTGTGTGTGAAATTTACATAATTTTTTATATATTTGAATGGGACAGCAAATTGTGCATAGCAGTTTTGTACTTTCATGTGTTATCTTTTTTACTGTACTATGATATGGAAATGCTTGTGTTATTCCATAAATTAAAAATAAAAGAAATTTAAAAAAAAAAGAAATAATGTAAAGTGGAGTGAGCCAAACCAGAAGAAAATCTAAACAATGACATTATAAAGACAAAGAAAACTTTGTAAACACTTAAGAACACCAAGCAGTACAGTGACCAATCATTATTCCACAGGATCAATGATATAAACTCAAGGTACAGAATGACATACATTTTTAGAAATGGCCATGAAGTTTACTTATCTATGCAGATTTGTTACACAGGGTTTGGATTTTCTCTTTTGTCAAATGGGAAGTGATGGTGGGAAAAAAAATGAATGCTTGTTATGGAAAAAAATTTTAATTAAAAAAATTGAATCAATCCCTTTATGAACAAAAAATATATAATATATTCAGTTCAACAAGTAAGGGTGTAACTATGCACCAGGACTATATTTAACAGTCACTTGCCTCAAATACTTACATTCTACCATAGGGAAAAGTATAAAAGTAGTTATATACATAACTGAATACATACAAAGCAGTTTTTTTTGTTAGGGGTCTGCTGCATTAAGAGAGAGGAAGCAGTAACAATTTAGTGGATTAGAAAAGGTCTCCTTTGTGTTCTGAAGGAAGGTGGAGATTCTATGATGGGGAGATAAGGATGGAAAGCAGTTCTGACATGAGAGACATAGTATACTATGGAAAGACATGAAGGTGTAATGGCAAGTATGGAAACCAATAAGTAATCCAGTAGGGCTAGAACACAAGGCATTCAATTTGCAAAGGTAGGTTGGACCCAGATGGTGAGGGTCTTTAAACGGCAGAAAGTATTTTTTGTTATCCTAAAAGCAATGAGGGATTCGCTGAAGCTTTATGGGATAGGGAGTCAGACCTTTGGCTTTAGTAATATGCGTCTGGAGGCTGGAATTCTAAAACAAACAAACAAAAAAAAGGGTAGATTGGAAAGTAGAGACACCAGAGTTAAGGTGATAAGAAGTCTGGGACCTAAAAAGATGATGGTGTCCTGGGAAGTGTGGATATGGGGTAATTTTAGGGCAGAAAGTAAGAGTTCTATTTCAGACATATAGAATTTCAGAAGCCTATGGAACATCCAAGTGAAACTGTCCAACAGAAAGCTGGTGACGCACGACCGGGGCTCTAGAGAGAGGAAGATTAGAGAAAAAACATTTGAAAGTCATCCGAATTGAGTTGATAACTTCACAAGAGCTCTTAAGATCATCAACACGGTATATAGTGAAAAGGATCAAGAACATCAAGAGTAACTTTATATAAACAAGAAAAGAGATGTTGTATTTCAGAAATGATTTTCCACAACAGACCACATCTTCACAGACAGACAATGTACAGGTGAGGAAAATTTAAGAATCTGCCATGCAAATATGTTAATTGCCCCACCAATCCCAAGATTCAGACTAAGTTTTTAAAAATTCTTCTCATATATCTTCCATATGTTAAACTTCAAATTTCCATGAGAGGATAACAGAGACAACTTTGTTGAGCAATTCTCAGATTATTAACATTAACCAAGCCTTTAAAAAGGAAATATATTCACCAAAAAATGGTTTTGGTTGGCGTGTCCAAGAAAATGTCTTCCACAAAAAAACAAACAGAAGGTATTCCTGATGGAGAGATCCCACTGGTCTTACTATACTGATTACATCAAGCCCTTGAAAAATACAGCATTTCTTCAATGAAACCCATGTAATTTATGTAGCTTGTTTTTTTAAGATTGGCCTGGTCATCTATGCCAGGCAAAACAAAGTGGTTGAAGAATGCTTTTTGCCCGGATTAGTGCATGCAATCTGATGGAAAGCACTGAGTTCATGAGGGCATATAAATTAGAAAGATGCTAGAAATGGATAATGAAGTAGATCCAGAAAGGGAAGGGGGAGGTTGGGTCAGACTGTATTAGGGAACCTATATAGTGATCCAGTGATAGTAAGATGCTGCTGTCTAAAAAAAGTACATTTATATTTACAATTATCATATATAACTGAAAATCATGGATCATCATCACCTGCAATAATCAACACTGTCAGTGATCTAAAATGGGATAAAAATATGCATGATAGGTATAAAAAGGTTACATGTTACCCTGGTTATCTATAGTGTAAAGAAAAAAGACAAACATGATCAGCCCACTATTTTTTTTTGCACCAGAAATGAGGAATAATGCAACTTAAATATTGTACTGATATTGTTGTTGAAGGCTTTCAGTCATATTTGACTCCTAGTGACCCCACTTGGGGGTTTCTTGGCAAAGATACTGGAGTGGTTTGCCATTTCCTCCTCCAGATCATTTTTACAGATGAAGAACCGAAGAAATTTTTTAAAACTGACCTTGAGCAATTGTATTTAAGAAAATAAAGGATGAGGTAGCTAAAGAATTATATGGGTAAATTCTTATGCCTGACAACCCTGATTAGATCATAAATGGAAATCACAGCAAGGGAAGAAGGATAAATTCAGAAATGATCAGTGAGAGAGAAAAGATTTTTCTCAAACTGGGCAAGAGACAGTTCAGAAAGGACGAAAAATAAATATTTGTGTACATGTAATAAAAGCTATTTCATGTAAAACTAACTGAACTTTAAAAAGTAAAATGCAGCTAGCAGGCACAATAGATAGAGCACTGAAGCTGAATATAGATGTGAGTTTAAATTCAGCCTCAGGCACTTTCTATCTGTGTGACCCTGAGCGATTCATTTAACCAGTTTGTCTCAGTTTCCTTATCTGTAAAATGAGGATAATAATAACAGCTACTTCCTGTGGTTGTTGTGAGGATCAATAAAACAATATTTCTAAAGTGCTTGGTACAGTACCTGGGAAATAACAGGTTGTATATAAATGTGAACTGTTTTGATGATGACAAGAAGACTGAGGGAGTACAAACAAGCAAGGTGTCCTTAAAAAAGGAAGAAAACTGTGTGAGAAAGACAAGTAACCACTTGTTATCCAATACTCAGCAAAATGTTGAACAAGGAAGTTTGGGTGTTGTCTGAAGTGGGGAGAAGGATACACCCAGAATAGGATACATAAGGACAGCCGGGTTTATGATTTCGATTAAGGTCTATCATTCAAGAAATATTTGACCTCTACACCCTGATAAACATAATGTTGCAAATATGAAAACAAAATTTGTGATAAAGGAGACAAAATACACATACACTGTTCTGACATTAATTATTGTGGTCTATTAAAAAATAAGATGCTATTGAAATAGTATTCCAGAAAGCAGGTCCCTTCTTTCTTTTTTTCTTTAAAGTTCCAAATTTGTAACAAACATTTTTATTTAAAGTTTTGAGTTCCAAATGTTATCCTTCCTTCCCTCCCTTCCCTGAAGCAGTAAGCAGATATAGGTTATACATGTTCAATTATGTAAAACATTACCATATTATTCATTTTGTACAAGAAAACGCAAAAGGATAAAAAAATGAAAGAAAGTGAAAAGGCATGCTTCAGTCTGTGTTCAGTAAACAACAGTTCTTTCTTTGGAGGTGGATAGTATGCTTCATCCTTTGGGATCGTCTTGGATCACTGTATTGCTGAGAATAGCTAAGTCATTCACAGTTCTTCATCAAATAATATTGCTGTCACTGTGTACAACATTCTCCTGGTTCTGGTCACTTCAATATAAGGCAAGTACTTTCAATAGGAAAGTTCCAAATAAGTAATTGGCAAAATAAAGTAAGGTTTTGCAAGAATTTCCCAACTGACAATTTTGGGGTAATGGGGAAAAACAGGGAAGAGGACATGCTCGTGAATGCAAAATACAGTGTCCTATAGGAACTTCAAATGATGACCCTGAGAAATTATGTCTCCTCCTATCCAGTAGCTGATTATTATAATGGTACTTGCACCTTGATGGTAAGAGTAGAGAAATGTAAAAATATCTGCTTGTGAAAAAAAAAAAATATATATCTGCTTGGACTACTTGAAATATGGAACAATATGGAAAAAAATTTCACAGAAACCTTCTTGCAAGTGGGATTTTAGAAAAATACACTTACCTTGACAAGCTTTCCCAGCCTGACAGTGTGTCATGTGATTTAAAACATTTTTCATGGTTCGACAGTGTGGGAGAGAACAGGCCCGAACCTCTCCATTTGCTTGTTCTCGTCGCTGACATTTATGAGCATGAAGCAGGAGTACCAGCTGCTGCTGTATCAGTTTGCGTTTCTCAGGATCTGCAGTGGGTCCAGTTGCCATTGCTTGTGTTTGTACAATTCCTACTTGCTGTACCTGTGTTTGCATCTGAGACTGAAATAAGGGAAAGAGAATTAATGAGTTAATGTTAAAATTCATATTTATAAAAAGGAATAATCATTAAGGATTAAAGTCATTATAATATAATAAAATATATAAAGTCAATATAATATCATAACTTGTCTCAATAGGTGGATTTTAAAAATTCGACCACTTGTCATATTCACTTATGCCAAAAGCTATAAAAAGGAGGAATTGTTTAGGCTGCTACTTTTGTCTGTAGTCACCCTTAATAGTGTATGGATGAATGGGAATGTTTCTTTTCCTACAAAATACAAAAAGTGATGTAAAAATAAAATCTTTTTACTCAGTCATATGACAATACATAATTTTAAAAATAACACAAATAACTAAAATAAAAAAAAAATGGAGGCATTTTTAACAATTATTTGTAAAAAACCACATATCACAAATGTTTGTTGCTTATAAAAGGCTTACTTCTGATAATTTGTCAGTTTTTTCAATCTTTATCAGTACCTTATTATCTTCTGGAGGAAAATAAAGCTTCTTACAGGTGATTAAGATGAAAGCAATTTAAATTTCCAAAGGAATTTCCAATATTTTATATGGTAGCACTTTACTGAACCACAAGACACCTCACACTTCCCAAAAGCCTACCTCAAACTTTCAAATTTACAGATGGAAGGAACCTGGGTGGATCATCTAGTCCTGGGCTTCTTAAACTTTTTTCCACTAGTAACCCCTTTTCGCTGGAGAAATTTTTATACAACCCCCACTGTTGCCAAATTTTTTGCAACCCCCCCCCCACATTCACTTACACAGTTGCAACCCACAGTTTTAAGAAAGGTTATCTATTCTTATTTTATATACCTATATACACAAGGTTGCATAAAAATTTCTCCAGTGAAAAGGAGTCAAGAGTGAGGAAAAAATGTAAGAAGCCCTGATCTACAGTGCTGAATATGCAAGCAAAATGAGCTCCTACATAGAAGAGAAGAGCAAAAAGGAAGGTAAAGATTCTGTGTTATAAGGAAGTTGGTATTAGTTTACTTTGTTTGGTTGGGGTTTTGGGGGTTTTTTGTTGTTGTTTTTTTTTGTTTGTTTGTTTGTTTGTTTGTTTGTTTGTTTGTTTGTTTGTTTGTTTGTTTAGTGAGGCAATTGGGGTTAAGTGACTTGCCCAGGGTCACACAGCTAGTAAGTGTCAAGTGTCTGAGGCCAGATTTGAACTCAGGTACTCCTGACTCCAGGGCTGGTGCAAGTGCCACCTAGCCGCCTAGCGCCACCTAGCCGCCCCTATATTAGTTTACTTTGGAGAAGAGAAAACCAGAGAGATCTCAGTCTTCAAATATTTGAAGAGCTCTCATGTCAAGGAATAATTAAGTTTATCATATAGCCTTAACAGCCAAACCCAATGAATAGAAAAACAAAAAAGAGCTACCCAAACAATGAAATCAGCTGCATTTGAAACTAGTAAAAACCAAATAGGAAAGACAAGAGATTGCTTCAAGTAAATTAGAAATATCAAGGGAAAGTTTCATGCAAAAATGGGCATGATAAAAGACAAAAAATAGTAGAAACTTAACAAAAGCAGAAGAGATTATGAAGAGGTGGCAACATATGAAAAAATGCTCTAAATCTCTAATGATTAGAGAGATGCAAATTAAAACAACTCTGAGGTACCACCTGACACCTATCAGATTGGCTAAAATGACAAAAAAGGAAGATAATAAATGTTGGAGAGGCTGTGGGAAAATTGGAACACTAATGCATTGTTGGTGGAGCTGTGAGCTGATCCAACCATTCTGGAGAGCAATTTGGAATTATGCCCAAAGGGCAATAAAGCTGTGCATACCCTTTGACCCAGCAATTCCACTTTTAGGTCTTTTGCCCAAAGAAATCATGGAAGGGGGAAAGGGACCCACATGTACAAAAATATTTATAGCTGCTCTTTACGTGGTAGCAAGGAATTGGAAGTTGAGGGGGTACCCATCAATTGGGGAATGGCTGGACAAGTTGTGGTATATGAATACAATGGAATACTATTGTGCTGTAAGAAATGATGAGCAGGAAGAGTTCAGAGAAACCTGGAGGGTCTTACGTGAGCTGATGATGAGTGAGATGAGCAGAACCAGAAGAACATTGTACACAGTATCATCAACATTGAGTGTTGACCTACCGTGATGGACTATATTCTTCTCACCAATGCAATGGTACAGAAGAGTTCCAGGGAACTCATGATAGAAGAGGATCTCCAAATCCAAGAAAAAAAAGAAAGAAAGAACTGTGGAGTATAGATGCTGATTGAACCATATTATTTCTTTTGTTTTGGGTGCTGTTTTTTTTTTCTATTTTGAGGTTCTGCATCACTGCTCTGATTTTTTCTCTTGTAACAGGATTAATGCAGAAGTAGGATTAATGTTATTATGTATATATATATATATATATGTGTGTGTGTGTGTGTGTGTGTGTGTGTGTGTGTGTATATCTATATCTATATGTATATGTATAGAGATATATAGACATAACCTATATCAGATTACCTGCTGTCTAGGGGAGGGGGGAGGGAGGGGAGGGAGAAAAATCTGAAACTGTAAAGCTTGTATAAACAAAAGTTGAGAACTATCTTTACATGTAACGGAAAAAATAAAATACCTTATACATTAAAAAAAAAAAAGAGGTGGCAAGAAGGCAGCTAAGTGGTACAGTAGATAAAGCACTGGCCCTGGATTCAGGAGGACCTGAGTTCAGGTCCAGCCTCAGACACCTGACACTTGCTAGCTGTGTGACCCTGGGTGGGTCACTTAACCCTCATTGCCTGGAAAAAAAAGAAAGAAAGAAAGGAAAGAAAGAGGGAAAAAAAGAGGTGGCAAGAATACACAAAAGAACTATAACCAAGAACTGAAAGCCAAGACTGATACCAATAAGGCTAGTGAAGATGATGGAAGAAAGTGTCAGTTTTTATATTCTTGGGCTCAAAAATCACTGCAGACTGCCACTGCAGACTTGAAACTAAAAAATGCTTGCTTGCTCCTTGGAAAGAAAGCTATGGCAAATCTGGAAAGCACACTAAAACAGAGATATCACCTTATCCACAAAGATCCATATATTTAAAGCTATGCTTTTCCCTTAGCAATGTACGGCTGTAAGAGTTGGATTATGAGGGAAAAGCTGTGTGCAGAACTGATGCTTTAGAATTGTGGTGCTGAAGAAGACCTTTGAGAGTCTCTTGGACTGAATGTAGATCAAATCGGTTAGTAATTAAAGAAATCAATTCAGGCTATTCACTGGAAGGTCAAATATTGATGTTGAAGTTTAAATATTTTGGTCATACATTAAGAAGATAGAACTCACTGGAAAAGACCCTGATGTTCAAAAAGATTGAAGAGCAAAGCAAAAGGTGCCACAGAGGATGAGAAGGATAGCGGCACAAAAAGAGACAGTGAAGGACAGAATGGTCTGGGTGTGCTATGGTTAGACACAAAACAACAGCAACAACACAACAACAAACTCTGCCTACTGTGATCATGATAACTAGCACGAATGTTGTAGAAAGAGTTCCTAGTGGATAGAGCACCGGCCCTGGAGTCAGGAGTACCTGAGTTCAAATCCGGCCTCAGACACTTAACACTTACTAGCTGTGTGACCCTGGGCAAGTCACTTAACCCCAATTGCCTCACTTTAAAAAAAAAAAAAAAGAAAGAGTTCCTATACTTAGTAGAAAAACAGACTAAATTTCTAAAAGGTCCCTTTTAAATACTAAGATTCTATTCCTATAAAGTTATGTTAAAGTCACTCTATATCCCTTGAGGAAATTAACAACAATGTAGTGGTATAAAATTAGTGGTAGGAATCAACTTTCTAGGAATTAACTGCTTTGCAAAAGGTATAGTTAGCTATGTATAGCATTAAACCTCTATTAACAAAGTTCCATTTTCCTACTACAGTCCATTAAAAAGTCAAAGCTAAGTTGTACTTGGTGGAAAAAATGCAACAACTAACCTTAGTACCTGCATGGAATAGAAAAGCATGCAAAAACACTACTATAAAATGATATAGCTACCACCCCCTTCAAAACAACAACAACAAAAGGTTATATCAATAAAACTAATTAAAATTATTTTCTCATACTCTAGTCACAAGTTAATTCTAACAAGTAAAATGAAGTACAGTACTCCCAACGTGCCCCTAACATATTGTTATCAGAGCAAGGGAAGAATCCATAAAAGCCTTTGCAATATGGCAATTTTCCATGAGGCTCACCTGCCTTCAAGTTCTGACTTTAGATTCAGTGTACAGTTTTACCCTCCCCTATCAAGCACCAAAAGCAAAAGCAAACTTATTGGCCTCCTCCTAACCATTAACATACTATCATCATCCTGACAAATAGGCTAAAACAGTCTGGTGTTTCATTTTTCAATCATGTCCCACTCTTCATGACCCCATTTGGGGTTTTCTTGGCAAAGTTACTAGAGTTGTTTGCCATTTCCTTCTCCAGATCATTTTTACAGATGAAGAACTGAAGAAAACAGGGCTAAGTGACTTGTCCAGGGTTACAAAACTAGTAAGAATCTGAGGCCAGACTTGAACTCAGGAAGAGAAGTCCTCCTGACTCCAGGCCCAGAACCCTATCTACTGTGCCACCTAGGGAGTCATCTTCAAATCCTCCCTCTTCCTCATATATCCCCTCACCATATATATCCTCTCACCAAATTTTTCCCCCATAAATTCTCCCTTTCATCCATTTCACCTTCTATTATTACCGCTCTGTGTGTGTGTGTGTGTGTGTGTGTGTGTAGGGAGGGAGGTTTGAAAGGGATCGAAGCAGTCAGTGGATGGGAAGATATACAAGCAACAGCCTATTCCTGGGTCTTCTCTCAGATTGAATGCCCTTCTATTTTATCCCCTAACATTCTCCCACTCTGCCTTCTTTTCACCATACAGGCTCCTAACTTCCCCATTTAAGACCTAGACATCTGCTCACTCCAAGGACACCTATAGTTGCAGCTGCCATTGGGAAAATTGCCCCTCCCTTTTCCTTTGACATATCTATGTCAGAAAATGTCATCTCTTCATACTTTTGTTCAGGGTGGGACAGAGTAATTCCTATAAGTTTTAACCTATTATCCCAAATCTGTTACACCTTTGCCCCAACCTGACTACTCTTCAAAATTTCCCTATTACTGGTGAGAGTACCACCACACTTCCAGGCACCCAGATTTCACCACCTCTGTATCATTCTCCACTCCTCATTTTTCCTCTTTCCACACATCAAATCGGTTATCAAATACTGTTTACATCTTTCCCATCTATCCTCTTCTTCTCACAAACATCACCTCTTGCTGGGAGTATTTCAATAGTCTGTATATTGTTCTCTGGCTCAGGTCTGTCCAATTCTCCCATCCACCCTCTATACAACTGCCTATGAATGTTGTACAATGAAGCACTATGCCACTTCCTTATTCAATAAACTCCATTAGTTCCCTACTGAATCTAAGATCAAATATTTCTCTCATCCTTTGAAAAATGTCTCTCTTTTCATTTACATTTTATAATATACATAATTATTAGTCTTATAGGACATGTGTACAATTTAAATAAAGCAAATATACTCATCTTGGGGGTGCTCACACAATTTTTCCTAAGGATATGCGTGATCAAAAAGGTTTGGAAACTACAATTTGCAACAGCCTTCCAACTAGTCTCTTCACATCCAGTTATTCCTTTCCATCATCATTCATACAAAAGATTTATTCTTCTTAATATGCAGTTCTGTTCATTTCCTGGCTCAGAAACTTAAACAATTCCCACTGACTGCCTTTTGAAAAAAGTTCAAGCTCTTTTGTCCCAATATACTTTTTCTAGCCTCACCTTCCCTTATTTCCTTTCAAGTTTTTTCTACATCACAGATGCTAAACAGGAAGAGACCCCTTAAAGTGTTTTATTCAAATTCTCTCATTTTACAAATGAGATCCAGAGAGCTGCCCAGGGTTGCAGTCAGTAGTAGTAACCAGGCTATGATTCCAAAGCAGGTCCTGTGCTTCCCAGTCCAGCATATTTTACACTACACTAGTCAAATCTGACTAGTAATTCTCTCTTTTTTTTTTAAAGTGAGGCAATTGGGGTTAAATGCCTTGCCCAGGGTCACACAGCTAGTAAGTGTTAAGTGTCTGAGGCCGGATTTGAACTCAGGTACTCCTGACTCCCCTGACTAGTAATTCTTGAGCACTTCCTTCCCATACACTCAGCCCACACCCCAATTCTGCTAGTAAGAATAACTTTCTGTATCTGGATGGCATTTGTCCAATTAAAATATAATGGATATGTAAGATTTAAATTTTATTTTCATTATGATTTTAATAAACATGAACACTGCAACATACAAAAAGCAGAAAAAGAATATATATGAAACCAAGTACTTCTTACATAAACTTCATTTTTTCCATATATTAAAAGAAAATAGTGAAACGATTTCACTTTTCTGTGACACCTCAGACCTTCTTTTTGTTGCTTATTTTGACTGTTTCATTGTAAATCTTTTTTTTTTCTAAATCACTATTACTACCCATCCACTTTCCCCCTACAATTCAACCCCACCCACCCACCCAATTAAGTATAGTTAAACAAAAGAAATCCATACATTGGCCCTGACTGAAACTGTATGTCTCAAGTTTAGGAACTCAATCTTTTCTGTGTCATGGTTCTCACTTGGTGGTCTGATGAAACCAGTGGACACTTCTCTAAATAATATTTTTAAATAAATGACATACATATTCTAAAATAAATTAATTATGTGAAATACAATGATCAAAATATTTTTTCCTAAGTTCATGGATCTCAAGAGTATCTTCCTCTAGTCTATCACCTCTCTGCCAAGAAACATGATTATTCATCATTAGCTTTCTAAAGTCATAACTGCTCATTGCATTAGAGTTTTTAAGGCTTTCAGAGTGATTTTCTTTTAGCTTCTTTTAGTCACTGTATAAACTGTCCTCCTTGTTCTGTATACTTCATTCTAAGTTCATATTAACCTTCCTAGGTTTCTCTGAAACCTTCCTAGGTTTCTTTTTCATCATTCCCTATAGCATAACAACATTCCATAACTTCCTCAACCACTCCTGTTACCCATCCTTTTTGGCTTAACTAAACTGCTTACCTCTTCCAAGAAATCTTCCTTAATTTCCTAGCCTTCCCAACCTAATCAGAAGTGCACTTAAGCTCTAAATTTTGTACTTTTCATTCACTTACTTTTTTCATGTTGTTTCCCTTCATTAGAATGAAAGGTCTGTAGGATGCAGGCATGTCTTTGCATCCCCATCATCTAGTACTGAAAGGTTTGCTGAAATGAACTTATGCCAAAATAATACTTAAGGTCAAAGTTGTCAAAAATTTAAACTGTTGGAAACTTTGCGGAGTACCTCATGGAGGCAAAACTGGGCATAAGAAAAGTTTATAAACTCTACATGTTGTTGACCTTTTTTCATAATAAGCTAGTATGGAAACAACTACATGGCTGTAGCCATCAAATGTCACGTCCCTATACTCATCTAGTCATACTAATTACCATCTTACATTTTTATACCACTTTACAGTTTGCAAACTACTTTCACATAAACTTCAATTGTTTCAATGATCACTGAAAAGACAGCTCAACTGGAGGCCAAACTATTACTTCAAAAATAAACTAGCTGACCATTTCCCAAAAAGTGAACGGGGAGGGCAGCTAAAGCATGGGCCTTGGATTCAGGAGGACCTGAGTTCAAATCCAGCCTCAGACACTTGACACTAGTTGTGTGACCCTGGGCAAGTCACTTAACCCTCATTGCCCCTTAAAAAAAAAAAAGGTGAATGAGTAACATAACAAATGGACTGGAAATAAATTAATAGGCCCTTTAACTGAATTAATATTTCTAAGAAATGTTCCTTGATTTTCTAACCTCCCCAACCTTATCAGAAGTACACTTACATCTAAATTCTATACTTTTCATTCACTTATTTGCCTTCATTAGAAAGGGCTGTGTGGTACAAGGACTGTTTTCTTTTTGTCTTTGTATCCCTACTATTTAGCAATGTACATTACACATATTAAGTGCTTCATAAAGGTTTGCTGAGGCAAAATGAAATTAACTTTAGAGAGAATTTGAGCACTGGTCCACTTAAGTAATGATCTCATTTGTGGAAAAACTAAGAAATTCCACAATAAAGTCTTTAGGAACGTTATTCAGTAATTAGACATAATAAAGTAGTCCAGATAAATTCATATTCTTCAGCTTAATATATTCTTTCTATCTGCAACACAGAATAATAGAACTAGAAAATCTTGAAGGAACCTTACATCAAAGAATGCTTGACAAGATAGAAAAGAACTTAGAAATCATCTATTTAATCCAGTAAACTGGACCAGCAGTCCAGATAGTTATTACGAGGGAGTAGGAGGAACAGTAGATACACCAACTTTTGTCAACGGGACTAAAATATACAGCATGATTCAATAAATATGTAAATCTATCTTCTGCAAACCTAATTATATACTTCACATATGTATCACCATTTTTGAATGTATACAGATGCTATTATGATTAATAAAATACACACTCCTTTGCAAGTGTCTCTGAATTCATGAAATATTTTTGGCCACATAGTTTCTAAATATCAATGGATATTATAGCACAATTATTATTAAGCAGTTTGAAAACTACAAGAACTTCTGACATTTAAAAGGGATCTATTTTCTTTTCTTTTTTTTTTTTAAAGGGATCTATTTTCATACTATTTTAGTCTAATTCTTTCATTTTAGATGAGAAAATTGATGCCCCAAAAGGAGGCACAGATGATTTGCCCAAGGTCACACAGTTAACAAGTATCAAGCACAAATATGAAAACAAGACTTCTGGCTCTAGGTCCAATACTCTTTCCTTAATACGAATATGATTCTCATATTATTTTATGTCCACAGGCAAGGTTATTCCATTAACAGATTGTGCACAGTACTTGTCCCACGGTAGGCTTTATATTGATTTGAGTGTGGTGCCCAATTACTATCTATCTGCACAAAATAAGAGGTTCTAAGAAAAAAATGTAGATTAGCTATAAGCACTTTCATGCTAAAGTTAAAATCTAAGGAAGGCTTAGCATGTAGTCTCCCTAAGAGAGATTTTTAAGAACAGTTCTGTACCTGTCCCAAATGCTTTTACCTTAACTATTAGGTAGACAAAGTAAGACTATAAGGGTCTCCAATACTATGAATACCAAGGAATTAAAGTATTTCAAAACTATTATAGATTAATGATTACTTCCAAAACTTTCTAAGTGTTTCTAATTTAGTCATTGAAACAGAATTTGTAGATGATGAAATAATTTTATAGTTTCTAAAAAAACTGCTACTATGTTTGAGGTAAAAAAAATTTAATATTTATAATGTCCACAAATACATGACCCTGGATATATAGGTGTATAAAATGGGTATACATAACCTTTTACTGTTGCCAGATTTTTGTGACCCACAGTTTGAGAAGCTTTGGCCTTGATTCTGCTTGAAGCTCTCCAGTTGATGGGGAACTCAGGGCCTTGCAAGGCAATCCTTATGATCTCTGGACAATTCTACTTATTAGCAAGTTTTTTCTTACAATGAGCTAATACCTACCTTTCTGCAACTTCTACCCATTCCTTCTAGTTCTGTTTTCTAGAACCCAAGCAAAAATAGTCTAATCTCTTTTCCACAAGGAAACTGTTTTCAAGATTTTAAGAGTTAGCAGACATTCCTAAGTCTCTTCCTTTTTGTGTGTGTCTGTGTGGGGGGCGGCAATGGGGGTTAAGTGACTTGTCCAGGGTCACACAGCTAGTAAGCGTCAAGTGTCTGAGGCTGGATTTGAACTCAGGTCCTCCTGAATCCAGGGCCGATGCTTTATCCACTGCGCCACCTAGCTGCCCCAAATCTCTTCCTTTTAAGAATAGAGATCTGTAGTTTACTATGCCAGTCTCTTTCCTTTAGATTCACTACACCTTTCTATAAATGGAGCTCCTAAAAGCTGAACATTACAGTCGTGATGTATCTCTGCTGGAGAGATACTGTAGGGAAGCTCCGCCATGAGGAGAAAGCATGTGATTTAGAGACCATGTGACTTTGGCATCTGGAAGTTACATCTATAGTTACATCACCTGTGGGACCTGTCAATCAGAGCTACCAACCAATTAGCGTGTGTGTGTGTGTGTGTGTGTGTGTGTGTGTGTGTGTGTGTGTGTGTGTAGGGGTAAGCGGGAGCTCTTTCGCCTGGACCTCGTTCAGAGTGAAGCTGAGATACTGGCTCCCTGAGATAGATAGATGAAGGAATCTTAGCCTCTTTCTCTCTCATCACCAAATTCTTATGCTCCTTAATAAACACTTAAAAGTCTAAATTCCTGATAAAGCTTATAATTTATGGCAACCACTCATTAGATTTTTAGGCAGTCTAGCTAGAATTTTAGCCCCATACATTTATTTCTGGGCATAATGCTTTCATTAATGCAACCTTAAGACAGAATTAGCTTGTTTGTTTGCTCTGTCCATACACTGTAGACTGATTTTGAACTTGTGGTGCACTGAAAGTACCAAATTCTTACTATAATAGTTGTTGTCTAGGTCAATCTCACATATCCTGTATTTAAATTGTTCATTCTTTTAAACTAAAAGTAGGAATTTGTCTATGTTATAATTACATTTCAAATATATGATATAAAAGTTAACGTGAGATTGTTTGGTGAATCTTTTCACATGTTTCAGAGGAAAGGAACATAACATAGAAGGGAAGCAAGGGAAATGGCATTCCATTCCATGGGCTGTGTGAAAGCTTGGAGTCAAGAACAAGTTACCTGAGTAGAAAGAATAGTAAACAGCTTTGCCTACCAGGAACATCACTTTATAGTATAGAAGAAAACATGAACATGGGAAAGCCAAGTGGTGGTAGCTAAGACGTTCCTAATTAAGAACCTGAGAATTTGAGAAGCTATTATTTATTTCTGGGCCATGGATACAACTTAAAACGAACAATGAAAGTGATTAGCAAAACGGTGGCTGATGATATGCTACAGATGAAATCAACCAACCAAAAAGGATATATTAAGTACCTATTTTGTACTAGGTATTATGAATACAAAAATGAAATAATCCCTGCCTTCAAAGAGCTTTACATTCTTGGAGTGGGGGAAGGAGGAAAAAATAATGTGTACACAAAGGTATACACAAAATAAAAGATAATTAACTTAGAGGGCACCAGAAGCCAGGGGTATCAGGAAAGGTTTCACATAGAAGGTAGTGTTTCAGCTAAGACTCAGAAAAAAATGAAAATTATTCTAAGAAAGGGAGGTGAGGAGGGAAAGTGTCCAGGCATGAGGAACAACATGGACAAAGACACAGAGACGAGAGACAGTGTTGTATGAAAGGAACAACATGAAGATAAGTTTGAACTGGCCACAGAATGCAAGAAGCAGAGAAAGGTATAATATAACAAGGTAAAAAGATAGGTTATGTTATGAGCCCAGGCCACGCCAGAAGTCCTCTGGGGTACCTCAAAGAACCTTCTCCTTGAGAAAATAAACCAAAAGACAGACACACCTAAAGAGATAAGTGGAACCTGACCAGGACTGAGCTAGCTCCAGACCAATACCCTTCATTCCAGTCTCCCCCACCCCTGGGGAGATAAGATTAGGTGAGGCTGCCACCCCTCACCCAATTCCCCCAGCCACCACCAGTGGGGGATGGTCCTCCCTCAGTAATAGAACTTTCCACAGTCAGATGATCACTCCCATCAGTCCTCTATAAAAGTTTCTGCCAGGGGGCAGAGCTAGGTGGCGCAGTGGATAAAGCACCGACCCTGGATTCAGGAGTACCCGAGTTCAAATCCAGACACTTGACACTTACTAGCTGTGTGACCTTGGGCATTGCCCCCAAAAAAACCAAACAAACAAACAAACAAAGTATCTGCCTGTCTCCTGAGATTGAGTATTTCAGAGCCACACTCTGTGCCATGCCTTCTCCCCATTAGAAGTCCAAGGATTTCTCTCTTGGTTTCCCTTCCCCAGCCCCTAAATAAACTATTATCTTATTCTATTGGATTTGTATGCAAGAGGGTGTAATTCTTCTCCCCCCCCCCACTCCTGAATCCAAGGTCGGTGCTTTATCCGCTGCACCACCTAGCTGCCCCTGGTGTAATTATTTAAAGAGGAATTTCTAAGAACCCTTACCTCAAACCCCTTACCCCATTTTCCCCACAGGAGTTAAGTCCAGGTTGGGAAAGGTTTTTAAAAAATCAAACAAAAGAGTTCCTCTTTGTCAATATTCAGGGATTTTATTGAATAGGTGAATGACATGGGCAGACCTATATTTCAGGTAAATCACTTTAGCAGCTATGTGGAGAATGAAGGCAGGGGGACCAATTAGAACCTGCAAAAGTCCCAGTGAAAAGTGCTAGGAATTAGCAGTATTTGTGAACTTTTTTGTCTAGGTAGGCCAAGTCAAAGAGAAGAATTATGGATTACACCCAATGCTATAAACCTGGATAACGTAAGTTGGAGAAGTATTATAGGAAGAGGTAAGAGGTTTATACCTCAGAAGGCAGCAATTCTAGAACATAAGGATCAGGCAAGCATTGCCAGTAGGAGTTTGACAGCTATAAGAAAAGTACAAGTTGATTAGAGTTATATAGTACCTGTATGACCCCAAAAAAGGTATGAAGGCTACACCTTCAATACTTTGTACTTACAAAGTCTCCATGTAATCTAGATATCCAATAAATCCCACTATTGTAAGCTATATTCTACAGTCCAATGCAAAGAATTAAATTATTTTAGAAGGATAACATTTTGAATTGGTATAGTGTTTCTATTCCATTGAGTTTAAAGATGGAAAAATTGAGGCACAATGACATTAACTAAAATCATAAAGTCAGATAAACAGCCCAAATCTATAATCCTGTTAAGACAATCTCCGTGGGTATATGTTTGTACCTGTCCCAGATCAGTTGGCTTTCTATTCACATTCATAATCAATTGGCAATAACAGAAGGGTTACAAGAGAGAATTTCACCATCACCTCTCAGGGTTCTGAGCAAATTGTTGTTGAAGCTTAGAAAACATTTTCAAAGGCATTAACTTTCTGGACAGTAATAAAGTACCAATGGGAACACAGGAAAAGCAGTCTGGCCACCCTTGATTCTCTCTCACACTTTATGTTGGCAAAGAACTTCAAGTAGTTCACCTTGATTGTCTGGCCAAGGGACCAATAATTTCTCTTGTTCCTCTTCAAATTTCATTATTGCAAAAAGATTAGGCTAATCACATAATAGATTTTCTTATAGCAATTGTAAATGATTTCTCATTAAAAAATAAACTATGAAGTTATCTCTGAAGAACCAAAGTATTAAGAATTAATAAAAACTCACCATATTTGGCACATTGGTAACTGGAGTATTTTTGATGTCAGTAGGAAAGGGTGGCAGATTGTTCACCATGCCTGGTTTGTTTGGTAATTGGGGGTTCACTCCAGTAGCTCCCATTTGTTGCCCTCCAGTTTGACTAAAGGGTTGCCCAAATGGACTTGTGTTCCCAGTCATTCCCATCTAGAACAAAAACAGAGAATGTTGTTATTAAGATCTGATTAAAAATCAAAAGAAAAGGCCTTGAAAATTTTATAGTCAAAATAGTCCTTTCCTATTTGAGCTCGATCAATCAACAAGTATGCATCAAGCACTATGCAAGGTAATTTCCATACAAGTACAAAGAATGAAACACACTCTATGGGGAATGAACTTACATTCTTTTGTTTGTAAATAATAAACATTTTTATTTGAGTTTTGAGTTCCTAATTTTATCCTTCTTTCCCATCTACCCTCTCTGAGGCAACAAGCAATCAGATATAGGTTATGCATGTGCAATTATCACTATATTAGTAATTTTGTGTAAGAAAACTTGGATAAAAGTAAAAAATGGAAGAAAGTGGAAAAATAGCATGCTTCAGTTTGTGTTCATTCATTATCTGTTCTTTCTTTGGAGGTGGATTGTATGCATCATCATTAATCCTTTGGAATTGTCCTGGATCATTGTATTGCTGAGAATAGTTAAATCATTCACAAAGAACTTACGGTCTAATCAGGGAGAAAAGTATTTATTCATTCATTCACATAAACATACACACATATGTATGTGTGTGTGTGTGTATATATATATATATATACACACACACACACACACCCCTACACATATATAATGCTCATTTATATATATTTATATACACAAATATATATGCATATATAAAACACATGCAGGATAAATATTAAATACATGCACATGCACATACACACACAGAAACACACAAAGCCATTAAATACAAGGTGGTAGTTTGTGAAGGAGAGTATTAGCAGTTGGAAAGATCAGAAAAATTCCATGTAGAAAATGGTGCCTCAACTGCATCTTAAAGAAAGCAAGGTTCTCTGTGGGGCAACGGTAAGGATGACATTCCAGGTTTGAAGAAAAGGCAGAGGCAGGAAATGGAGTGTGATGAATGAGGAACAAAAGAGAAAGCCAGTTTAAGCTAGACTGAAGAGTAGGGATGAGAAAGTAGTATCTGATGAAGCTGAAAAGGGAGGTTGGGGCCAGCTTTAAAAGTTAAACAAATTTTATTCTAGAGGCAACAGTCACTAGAGTTGGCTGAGCAGGAAAAGTCACATGGTCAGACCTATGCTTAAGAAAAATCGCTTTGGCAGCAATGACCACATTTTCACCAGAAAGGATTGAAGTGGTGAAAGGAGAGGCAAGGGAACAAGTTAATAAGTGTTGCAATAATCTAAGCAAAAGTTGGTAAGGGCCTGAACTAAGGGGGTAGGTATGAGTGGTTAGAATGAATAGATGTTGTCAAGGAAGAAATGGCAAGTTCAGCACTTGCGTGGATATGAGGCGTGAGGAAGGGTGGGAAACTAAATACATGACAATTCCAGGATTACATACTTGAGACAAGAAAAGATGCCTCTGACAGAAGTCAGAACTTTGGATGGAGAATAGGGTTTAAGGGAAAAGATGGCTTCTGTTTTAGACATTCTGAGTTTATAATGTCTCAAGGACATGCAAGTTATGGTACTGAAGCTGAGGGGATGGGCAGGGAGAAAGGGAGATATGTAGATTTGGGAGTTATTTACATACTTAAACTGACAGGAACTGATGAGGTTACCAAGAAAGTACAGAGTTGGAAGGGAAGAGGTCTTAGAAAAGAACCTTAGACTCATCATGGAATGTACCTAGAACCTGTCAAAGATCTAAACATGTACAGTGGCTACATCAAAATAATATTGCTCTTGGGGCAGCTAAGTGGCACAGTGGATAAAGCAGTGGCCCTGGATTCAGGAGTACCTGAGTTCAAATCAAACTTGACACTTATTAGCTGTGTGACCCTGGGCAAGTCACTTAACCTTTATTGTCCCGCCCCCCCCAATTGCTCTTATTCCCAAACCTCTCCCTACTTCCCAAACCTCTCCCTATAACTAAACTTTATCACATCAACATGAGAGCACCCAAATAGCAAAAAAAGAACTCAAGGAAATAGAAACTCAAAAGAGTACTCCTGGGAAAGCAACTTATGGAACAGACCCTGAGCTTAAGGAAAGAAAAACTATAGCTACACTGGTTGTAACAAAAATTATTTTCAATTGTCTAGCTATATATTGTAACTAATTCCACCACCACTCCAAAATTGTTCACACCCTAAATAACAAAATAAGCTTCATACTTTAAACAGACAAGAGATTGTGTTAATGCTTTTACTTTGATGACTCCCAATGAAAGAGAAGTAGGGAAAACAGGATTACACTGTGGTTCCAAGGTCTAAATCCAATGAGTCTATTAGGAAATTTGCTTAAATCACTGGTTAGTTTGTGGTTTGAGAACAAAAAGTTTTTTTGCTTAGTCCAAACCTGTGATTTCACTAGTGTAGTAACACCTACCAAAGCAAATCTACAAATGCACTGAGATAGTCCTGGAATGTTGCCCGGTTCACTGAGCTAGGTTAAGTGATTTGTTCAGTTAAACAACCATTCGCCAAGCATCAGAGACAAAACTAGAAACCATAAATAAGACTGTTACTACTAAAAGACAGAATCAAAATGGTAGCACAACAGGAAAAATTCAGCAGACCAAATCTGTCTCAAGAAATCCAAGAAAAAAATCACGGTGACTTTTCCTGGCTGGCTTTGGGAGAAAGCGTACTATGGACACTGGAGAGAGGGTCTGGTCTGGCTAGAAACACACAGGAAGCTTTGTAGTTCCCAGAGACTGAAAGTGGACCCACGCTAAGCCCAAGGGCAGGAAGAGTTCTTAAACCCAAACTAGATCAGGCACCTTAAACTCAAACAGAGTGCAAAACAGATACCTCTATTGCTCAGGGTTTAAGTACTAGTAGTCTTAGAATGTGTGCTGATAGAGGAACGAACTCAGAAGCATACAGCAGCAGCTGAGCTCTGGCCCCTAGGAGTAAAACAGGGTCTCAGTTCCAGCTCCAGACCAATCAAAAGCCTCAAGTGGAATAAGCAGGACAGGAATCCCAGACCAAAGGTGAGCCTATAATTCTGTAATTTCCAATCTGCAAACTGTAATTTTCCAGTTGGGTTACCTTAGCAGGCAGGGTCCAGCAAAAGTCTTCTGGAACTTCCAACCAGAGACAAGTCTAACAGGAGTATTGCTCAGACCCAGGTCAGGAATTTGCAGAGCTTAGATCAATGAGGGCAATTATCAGACTTTGCCCTAGATCATATCATTTGAGAAAAATAACACAACACTAGCTCTAACATTTATATTAGAGCCTAGCTCTAACAAAATCCGAAGTCAGGAAGGAAGTAGAGTAGAAATATGAGCAAACAAGGAAAAAAAAATTCCACCATAAAAGTTACTAATGGCAATAGAGACAGAAACCCAGAAGAAAAGAATGACTCAAAAACATCTAAAAGCAATGCTTCAAAGAAAAACACAGCTTGAGCACAAATTCAACTATAATTCCTGGAAGAGATGAAAAATGTTAAAAAATGTTTTGGTTTTGGTTTTTCGGGGGGGGGGGGGGGCAGGGCAGACCCTGGGTGGCACAGTGGATAAAGCACTGGCCCTGGATTCAGGAGGACCTGAGTGCAAATGTGACCTCAGACACTTGACACTTATTAGCTGTGTGACCCTGAGCAAGTCACTTATTGCCCCCCTCCCCCCAAAAAAGGTGTTTTTTTTTAATTAAATGAGAACACTTAAGGAAAAAGTTGGGAAAGAAATGAATTATGAAAGAAAAACTGAAAAGAACATTAACAGCTTGGAACAAGAGGTACAAAATCTTATCAAGCAACAAAATCCCTAAGAGTTAGAATAGACCAAACAGAAGCTAATGACTTCATGAGAAAAAATATTTTTTAAAAAGTCAAAAGACTGAAAAAAAATTTAAGGTCTCTCATGGTAAGTGACCTGGAAAACATATCAAGGAGAAATTATTTTGAAATCACTGAATTACTTGAAAAGTACTACTTAAACAAAACACGTCCTAGACATCATATTTCAAAAAAATAAAATTTTCTGAATAAAATTCCAAAATAAAAACTCTCAGAAAAATTTTATTCAAAATCCAGAATTTCCAGATCAAAGAACAAATACTTCAAGCATACAGAAAAACATGATTTAGCAGCCACCACTATAAAGGTAGCTGAAAGCTTGCAATATGATATTCCAGAAGGTATAGAACAGGTTTATAACCAAGAATAACATACTTAGCAAGTAGTATAATTCTACAAGGGGAAAACTTAGACTTTTAATGGACTAGAGGACTTCGAATCATTTCTGATCAAAAGACCAGAATTACATAAACAGTAGTCAAGAGATAAAAATGAATAAAATCTGAATGAAAATCTTAAGGGATTAAACAAGGATAAACTGCTTATATTTTAATATAAAGAGATGCTGCATGGGTATTCTCTTTGAACCTCCTCATCAATAGGAGTCAGAGTCTAAACAGAAAGCTTGAAGATGGTTCTATTATGTCTTTATGATCTTAAGAATAAAAAGTAAAGGGAAGAAGAACACATTGAAGGAAAAAAGAGAGGAAAATTATCTCCCATAATGTAGTATGCAAGTAGAAATCTATACAAACAAGAAGGAAGGGGGTGGATGGAGTGGCTTTTTGAATTTCACTCATCTGAAGTAGTCAAAAGAGGGAAGAATACATACATAAAATGGATAAATACATACATATATACATACACACAGTACAAAATAAATTCAATTATTTAAAAACATTTTGAGAAGGGCAACACAAACTTCACCAAACTGCCAAAGGAGTGTATGAGACACAAAAAGATTAAGAATCTCTCTTCTAGCTCTAAAATAACATGAGCCCACAGATTCACACAAATAAATGCTAAATAAAAATCTGTAAACATGTTCCTTCTCTATCTTGAAATTTAATTTAGTTTTTGAGGGTGTTTTTTTTTTAACTTTTTAAGAATCAAAAACCATTCTGGGCCAATTCATGTACAGGTATTTTCACATGTAGTTATCTAGCCCTGATATAGTCTACCTTACAGTGGTGTTTTTTTAAAATGTATTCTAGCTTTTTATTTGTTTTTTGCCTTGACACTGTGTTGGTACCTTGAGTAGGTTACCCATATCTTTTTATAAATTCTGTAGGCCAAGTAATATAATGCAAGACAGACAGCACTTTAGTAAACTGATTTTATGCATATTACAAAAAAGACTCCCTACAGTCTAAACTGGGTTCTTCCATCTATTTAAGTAAGTTTATCTCAGACAGATGTGATTTGATAATTCCTTTAGAGATTTCTTTATTATATCAGATACACTGAAATTGCTAACATGCTATTTTTATAGTCCAAAGAATTTGGAAATAAAACACAGAAAAATCTTTTTTGGACCAGAGAACTAAGAATCTTCAAATTATAAACTGATTACAAAGTCAAAGTTTGTAAAGCATGGGAAAGCCTTTAATATTGTTATTTATAAGTGCATCTATAACATTATTTGTAAGAGAAACAATGTTTTCCCAATAAAAGGTATCCATCTTTATTTTCATGTAAAATTAGAAATGCTCACTATACTAACAAAATGAGAGATACTTATAAACATAAGCAAAAAGACAAAATTATCCCTATTTGGTTCATTTTTAAAAAATCAAATGTGAATCCATAAAAACCAGTATTTTTATATATGATTAATAAAAACCAGGATGAATCAAGTAGGAAGAGAATCAGTTAAAAATAACTACAAAAGACATAAAATATTAAAATGCTTAGAACACAAAGAAGTGCAAAAGTATTTTTAGAGAAATAAAACATGATCGCCCATGCTTGGAACACAACAATAAAACAAAAATGATGCTGTATAAATTGTCAGATTTGGTGTCATACAAAACTATTCAAGGGGAACTCTCTATAGAACCAGACAAAATAATAAAATACTTTGGGAAGATCATAATGCTTAGAATCTCAAGTGAAATAAAAAAAAAAATGGAAATTCAAAGAGTTCAGCACCAATAGATATCTAACTATTATGCAAAGTAGTAATCGATGAAAACTATCTGGTCCTGCTTTTAAAAAAATAGAAAGTAGATCCCTGAAACCAACTAGACAAGACCTAGGAGCAAATGAACAATGATAAAGTAAGGAACACAAACTGTATCAACAAGGGCTACTGGGAAAACTAGAAAAAGAAGCCTACCCAAATCTTACTATATCTATCATCTTACATTATCATACACTATGTAACACAGTAAGTTACAAGTCATTAAGCAATCTAAAGGTAACATTATTAAAAAATTAGAGAACAACAGATGGAGGTACTTTTAACAATTAAATTTGAGAGTATAAACAAAAAAGTGATCACAAAAATCAAGAGACTCATTTCTATTTTATGGAAAAAAAAAACAAAACAACCATTTGCTGGGACAAATCCAATGCAACCAGAAGGGAAAATGCTGAATGGGAAAAAAAATTTATAAGAAATATCTCTAATAAAAAGTCTGGGATTTAAAATCTATAAGGAACTAGTACATATATGTGAGAGCAACACCCAATCTCCAACAGATAAGTAGCTGAATAATATAAAATTTTCAAAATACAAACCATCAATCACCATGTGAAAAGTATGCTCCCAATAACTATTAAGAAAAATACAAATTAAAGCTAAACAGTTTCCCTTCGAATTTCTCAAAGGAGAAAACAATGGTCTACTTGACATGAACATATTGTTGGTAGAGGTGTGAATTAGCCTAACCTTTCCAGAAAGCAATTAGGAATTATTAGAGAAACGTAAATGTTTCTTCCTTTTGAGATACAGCATAGTAGAGTGAAAAAGACTTTTGGATTTGGAATGAATGAAAGGTCCTGAGGTCATATCCTAGGCTCTCCTATTTATTACCTGTGTGACCTTAGGCCAAGTTATTTGATATTCTAGAGCCTGAGTTTTCTCATTAGTAAAATGAATAGGTTAAATCATTGGTCCTATCAAGTGTCTTTCAGTTCTTTGTGTATGATCTTCTATGACCTACGACCTAACTGGTCATGTAAAACTTAAGGAGACAAAAAATAGGAAAAAAGTAAGTAGTGCAAGTATCAGCTCCATTTTACAGATGATAAAACTAAGAATGGTTAAATGACTTGCCTGTGGCTGTACAGCTAGCAAATACCTCAAGTAGAATTTCAACTAAGGTTTTCCAGATTGTAACTACAACATTCAATTCACTATGCTACATTGCTCCCTCTAGTCTTATGAATATATAATATCATCTAATGTGAGTTTAAAAAATAAAATGGAAGTTGAATTAGTTAAGCAAGGTTATGCTATTTTAACAAAATCCAAATTTTCATAATGAGGAAAGAAATAATTCCACTGTACTATTCCCTGATTCTAACTTGAAAAATATGTTCAGTTCTGAGAACTCCACTTTAAGAAGAATATTTGCAAGATGGATCACATCCTGAAGAGGCAACATGCAGTACCATGTTATAAGGGGATTAGGCAATAAGCTTAGAATTGGAAAGAAAAAGGACATGATCAGTGTCTTGAAATATCAGAAAAGGTTTTCATAGGAAAAAGGATTTATATAATTTCTTTTTGGCCCTACAGGACCAATAACCAATAATATAAGCTAATGGAGAAGTAAATTTTAGTTCAATATAAGTTAACAATTCCTAACCAGTAGAGCTATATAGAAATGGAATGGTCTGCTTTGGTGAAAGCTAGGGGTCTTCACACAAAAGCTGGATGATTACTTTTTAGGTTTTCATAACTTTTGTGCTCCCTTCCAACTCTGAAATGCATTATCACCACAAACAGAGATTTCATTGGAATCAAAACTTCCCCTTATAAGAAAAATTATATCAAAGATGTTTTGGCTAAACTAGTGGCTAATCAATCCAGCAACAAGCACTTATTTAGTGTTTACTATCTGCCAGGTACCTGGAATACAAAGACAGTTCTTGCTTTCAATGAACATAAATTTTACTAAGGACACAACATGGGTCTAAGTGTGTATATGTGTATTATATGCATACATACATACATACATACATAAAATAATCTGGATTTAATTTTGCTCCAATGATGAGGTTTTGGATTAGGGGATGGCAGATTCCAGGGCGGAGCCAAGATGGCAGAGGAAAGGCAGTGAGCTCCTGAACTCATGACAGGATCACTCCAAAAAACATCCAAATAACGCCACAGGAAAATGCCCAGAACAGTCGAAGAATGTGCTGAAATCATCTTCTAACCAAGAAGGTAAGAAGAAGGGAGCGGCTGTGCTAATACAGAAGTCGAGCCCAACCCCACAGTCGCCCTGACATAGATCCAGTCCCAAAAAGACAACACCAGAGAAGGAGACCCCCCAGAGCCTCTAAATCAGCTGAAGCGCCAGTGTCATCTGGAACTAAACTCACAGTCTGGTGAGAGGGCTGAGCCCTGGGCACGAGGGAGACTACAGGGGTCTATGCTGGTACTAAAGCAGAACTTGGGATTTTACACCTCTGCTGAGAACCAGGTGGTAGGCTCAAGTAGCAGTGGCCCAGGTGGGGGAGAGAC
Source organism: Dromiciops gliroides (assembly GCF_019393635.1). Taxonomy (NCBI): domain Eukaryota; kingdom Metazoa; phylum Chordata; class Mammalia; order Microbiotheria; family Microbiotheriidae; genus Dromiciops; species Dromiciops gliroides. The sequence goes on along the minus strand of NC_057861.1, from coordinate 621,695,483 downwards.
ACAGGCTCCTCAGAGCTAAAAACCACAACACACAAAGCTGGTTGATTAGCAAGTTGGTCTGGGGTCATCTAAGGACCAGGGAACAGGCCAGGCCAGTGAAGAACCTGATCCTCCTTAAATCATACCACCTGGGACTTCTTAAGCTTAGGATACAACAGACTGGAAACAGTACCCCACTTTAAGGAGCTAAAAGTCTAGTAAAAGAAAGGCAAGATGAGCAGACAGAGAAAGGTGTGGACCATAGAAAGTTACTTCAGTAACAAGGAAGACCAAGGGGCACCCTCAGAGGAAGATGTCAACATCAGGGCCCCTATATCTAAAGCTTCCAAGAAAAATATGAATTGGTCTCAGGCCATAGAGGTGCTCAAAAAGGACTTTGAAGATAAAATTAGAGAGGGAGAGGGAAAAAATGGAAAGAGAAATGAGGGTGATGCAGGAAAGACATGAGAAAAAAGTCAACAGCTTGAAAAGTCAAATTGGCCAAATGGAAAAGGAGGTACAAAAGCTCTCTGATGAAAATAATTGCCTAAGAATGAGGATTGAACAAATGGAAGCCAGTGACTTTGAGAAACCAAGACACAATAAAGCAAATCCAAATGAATAAAAAAATAGAGGGCAATGTGAAGTATCTTCTGGGAAAAACTGCTGACCTGGAAAATAGGTCCAGGAGAGATCATTTGAAAATTATTGGTCTACCTGAAAACCATGATCAAGGAAAGAGCTTAGACATCATCTTCCAAGATATTCTCAGGGAAAATTGCCCTGAAATTCTAGAAGAAGCAGCTGAAATAGAAATGGAAAGAATCCACCGATCACCTCCAGAAAGAGATCCCAAAAGGAAAACTCCTAGGAATATTATAGCCAAATTCCAGAGCTCTCAGGTCAAGGAGACAATATTGCAAGCTGCCAAAAAGAAAGAATTCAAGTACTGTGGAGCCCCAGTCAGGATAGCACAAGATCTAGCAGCTTCTACATTAAAAGACTGGAGGGCATGGAATATGATATTCTAGAAGGCAAAGGAAATGGGATTACAACCAAGAATCACCTACCCAGCAAAACTCAGCATAATCTTTTCAGTGGAAAAAATGGGACTTTAATGAAACAGAAAACTTTCAGATATTTGTGATGAAAAGACCTGAACTGAATGGCAAATTTGACTTTCAAATACAAGACCCTAGGGGGCAGCTAGGTGGCGCAGTGGATAGAGCACTGGCCTTGGATTCAGGAGGACCTGAGTTCAAATCCAACCTCAGACACTTAACACTTACTAGCTGTGTGACCCTGGGCAAGTCACTTAACCCCAATTGCCTCACTAAAAAAAACCAAATGGACCACAAATACAAGACCCTAGAGAACCACAAAAAATTGGAGCTGGGGGACATACCTGGGGTCATACAGTAGGTGACTGTCTTGTGTCTGAGGCCGGGTTTCGGCTGGGATCCCCCTGGGTCCAGGGGTGATGATTTGTCCACTGTGTCACCTAGCTAGGTGATGACATCCTTAGGGTTAAATTGAGGGGTGAAGGGAATTCAATGGGGGAGGGGGAAGGGCAGAAGCGAAATCCTACATGAAAGAAACAGGAAAAGGCTTAGGGAGTGGGGGAAGAGATGGGAGAGGAGCAGGGCAGTAAATGAATTTTACACTCATCAGAAAAGGCTCAAAGACCTTAAACTCATCAGAGCTGCCTCAAGGAGGGACTAACACACACACACCCAACTGGGTAGAGTAATCTATTTAATCTGGGCTGTAAATGAGCCTAACACTCATCAGAATTGGCTCAAAGACCTCAATCTCATTAGAATTGGCTCAAGGAGGGAATAATGCACACACTCAATTGGGTGGAGTAATCTCTATAACCCTGCAGGAAAAGAGGAGGGGAAGGGGATAAAGAGAGAGGGGCAAAAGAAGGAAGGGCAGAGTGGGGGAGGGGACAGACAGAAGTAAATCCCTTTTGAAGAGTGCTAGGATGAAAGAAGATGGATAATAGAATAAATATCATGGGGAAGGGAATAGGATGGAAAGGAAACAGTTAACAACAGTAATCATGAAAAAGAGAAAAGGGGGAAAAATTGTACAAAAAATATTTATAGCAACTCTTAGTGGAGGCTAAGAATTGAGAATCAAGGCCATGTCCATCAATTGAGGAATGATGGAAAAAGCTGTGTTATATGATTGTAGTGGAATGGTCTTGTGCTACAGGAAATGACAAACAGGATGATCCCTGAAAAACCTGGAAAGACTAATGAATGTATAGTGAAGTGAGCAGAGCTGGGAGGATATTGTACATAGTGACAGCAGTATTGTTCAATGAGCAATGATCCAAGACGATCCCAAGGAACTAATGAGGAAGCTTACTATGCACCCCCATAGAAAGAACTGATAAAAAGAACACTTGTGGATTGTACATATATAACCTGGTTGCGATCTTGTGGAGGAGAGAGGAAAGGGAGGGAGGGAGGGAGAAAAATTTGGAACTCTAAATCTTATGAAAATGAATGTTGAAAACTACCCTTACATGTAACTAGAAAATAAAATAAATGTTTGTTGCTGAGGATTAGGGTATGGCAATGTGAATACAAAGACTGTGATTTATTATGAGAGATTTTGTGGACACTGAATCCACAAGATATGGCAATTTAAGGAAAGTGAGGGAGAGCATACACTTTGACTCAAAAATCTCTTTCCTAAGGCTATACTTAATGACATTTTTAAGGGGGGGGGGGACCCCTACAGGTGCAAAAAGATTAAAAGCAGGGTTTTTTGGTTTTGGGTTTTTTTTCATTTTATTTTCTCTCCAATCTCCTCCCTCCCATTGGGGGAAAAATATACCTCAATGCCTTGTTACAAGTGTTTAAAAAAAAAAAAAAAGATTTCCCAATCATCCATGTCCCAAAATGTGTGTTCTGCTTATTAGTCCATGGTTTTTCAGGCAAGAGATGGGTAGTAGCTGACCATTTATTAAATGACAAAGGGCTCTTATTCTTAGACATTTGGATCAACTGCCTTTATATCTTGGAAACCAAACTTGATTCTAAGATACAATGCAAATTTTTTTCAAGTAAATTGCTTCCTTTGCTATCTTAAGGTAGTTTTATTTGTATTTTTAAAGAAAAAAATAACAATGGACACAGCCAGGAAAGAATAAATTTTAAGATAGTGATATAATGATGATAAATATAAAAACTCAAAATACTTACAAAATACAAATTAAGGAACACAGAATCAAAATGACATGCAAACTTGCCCATATCTTAAAAAGCCAGGAAACAACTGATTAATGATTTTTCTAACTTAGCTGCCTCCAGTCAAGACTATAAACTAGTTAGAGATCAAGTCTAAATCAACAAATCATATTAAAGATGAAAGGTGCTATATAAATTTAAATGAACTTCAGGTTGATCTAACTCAAGAAATCAAGCAAAAATAGCTCACAGCTAACACTTATAAAGTGCTTACTATGTGCTAAGTGCACCTAATTTGATCTTCACAACAATCCTGGGAAGTAGGTGCTATTCTGCTCCCATTGTAGGTTGAGGAAACTGAAACAGACAAAAATTAAGTGACTTGTCCAAAATCACACACCTAGAAGGTATCTGAGGTCACATTTGAACTCAGTTCTTCCTACCTTGAGGGCCAGCACTCTCTTTACCAAGCCACAAAATAACATTAAGTTTTATTTTCTCCATTTCCTTTTGTAAAGCAGTTCCTACAATGAGGAAGTAGAGGACAGAAAAAGAGCACCTTCACAAGGCAAAATAGCTTTTATTTCATTTTTAAATGGACAGAAGTGGAAGCCAAGTGTAACTCTGGTTTAGAAAGCAGACTCATCTGCAAACTCTAGACAGGAATATCGTTGAAGACCAACTATAGTATTTCACAATGCCAGAAAGGTAGTGGAAAGAAAAAGGAATGTTGCAGAAAGCTTGGCAAGAATATTCAGTTAGGCAAATCATCCCAAGAACAATTATAAAGGTGGGGCAGAGAAGAGAAATAATAAACAAACAGATGGAAAATGGAATAGATTTATCAACTTTTTAAAAATTTATTCTTAACCCTGATGATAGTAGAACTAACTAGTATAGACTACAGCAGTACCTTAGTACCTAATAAAATATATTCACTGGGCATATGTTTAAAAATTTTACAGCTTGTAAATACTAGAGCTCACATGAATTTTATGAATTTTAGACTTATCACCATATCATAATGAGGCATAGAAAAGGGACATCTGTGGAGGCTGAACTATAAACTCAAATTTTATCATAAAAATTTTGAAAGAACAGAAAATGTAATAAAATAATTTGATGAAACTACACAATTTATAAACTATCCATAACTGAAGAAACAAGTATTTCCTTTGACACTTCTATAGTTATCCAAAAACTGTTGTCTCAGATAGGAATTTTCACCCAATTTCTTCACACCTCACTACCTATTTATAAACACAAATTAAATGGATTAGTAAAAAAGAATTTTTTTTAAGGAAAAAGGTCAGAAGCATAAACTTATCTAACAAAGGTTTATTTAAGGGTATTAACTTCTTTTAATTAGCATTAAGAACCAGAGTTAACCAATGCCTATGGCCATATTTTCCTGAAAAGCCCAAAGTGGTGGGGTGGTGGTGTTTTTTGGCACTCTACCACAGCTGGATGATGGCCAAGGAAAACAGTTTTCATGAAAAGACATAGCTGCATTTAGTTGTCCTTTATCACACGGTCTCTTGGAATTCTTCCAGATACTCATCTTAGGCAAATAAAGAACAGAAATACCAACTTGTTATAAAGCCACAGATACTGTTGTGGCCATCAAGAAAGCATTTGTATTAAATATCAGAACAGGTAAACACCTGGAGTTGAAGAGAAATTGGAGGAAAAGATATAGAAGCTGCTAGATGTACTTTGGAAGCTCAATACTGCTATTGCTGCTGCTTCTGCTGCTACTAATACTAATATTAACCTACCATACAATAAACAGTATCATTAGTCAGAGAAAAACGTCAACCCAGAACAACTGGAAATTTCCCTTAGAGGGAAAATATTAAGCAGAAGGTTGGGAAATAAATGTTGCCCAAATTCTGACATGATTCTTGGATGGACAGTCTCAAATTAGTTCATTGTTAGTATGTGCATATTATAGGCAAGCTCAATCCATGGTAAAGTACACAAGGTAAAGCTATATGTTAAAAGACTTGATAGGAAAACTGGATAGATGTTTAGAGTAAGGTAAGTTTGAAATGACATCTTACACCATATATACAACAATAAATGGCAAATAGATAAATGATTTCAAAATTTTAAAGCTGTACATTAAAAAGTTAAGAGGAGAACAGTAAGGTTCTAATTTGAGGAATTTGTAACCAGGAGTAATGTTAACTAAAAAAGGCAAAACAAACAAGTTAGGTTACAAGGACAGGAACTAGATCTATGATTTCAGTGGTATAGGGATCTGCCAGATGAAGACGTCCCCTTTCTAAATACAGGTTAGCCAAATACAAGTTAGCACTTTTTTTCAATTTATTGTCTTAGACATTTGATTCAGAAGTAGCTTATTCAGCATCACACAGCATCTCTCTCTCTCTCTCTCTCTCTCTCTCTCTCTCTCTCTCTCTCTCTCTCTCTCTCTCTCTCTCTCTCTCTCTCGTGTGTGTGTGTGTGTGTGAGAGAGAGAGAGAGTGAGAGAGAGAGAGAGAGAGAGAGCACGCGCAAGTGAGCGAGACAGACCAAAAAGTCTGGCCTTGAACCCCAGTCTTGCTGACTTCAACCAGCTCTCTATTTACTACAATACACTCTTACAACTTGGAATTATATTAGAGAAGCTACGCAACTATGAATTGTCAATCCCACTGTAGTTTATTTCCCAAGGGGATTTGAAAAGAAGCTTTCTATATGAAAATAAACTGAAACACTATTTGCAAAAGCGAAAAATCAGAAACCAGTGTTGTGGAACAGGAAACAAATTGTGATTAGGTCTGCCCATATCACTCTCCTATTCAATAAACACAAGTGGCTCCCTCTAGGAAATTAAGTATAAAATCCTATTTTGCTTTGACAAACTTTCATTACCTGGCTCCTTTGGGTTTTTTGGGGTTTTTTTTGGGGGGGGGGTTGTTTTTTGGTTTTTTGGTGAGGCAATTGGGGTTAAGTGACTTGCCCACGGTCACACAGAAAGTAAGTGTTAAGGGTCTGAGACCGGATTTGAACTCAGGTCCTCACTCCAGGGCTGGTGCTCTATCCACTTGGCCACTTAGCTGCCCCTACCTGGCCCCTTTTTACCTTTCTGCTCTTCTTATAGCTGATTCCCCTCTATATACTCTGGGATCTACTGACTCTGGCCTCCTTGCTATTGCTCACACTCTTAACTCCCAAATATGTCACTTTCACTGGCTGTCACATATGCCTAGAATGCTCTCCCTCTTCACTTTTACCCTCCTGGCTTCCTCCAAGATTCAGCTAAAATCTTCCCTCTAAAAGAATTTTTTCCCAGTCGTTCCTAATGTGAATGCCTTCCTTCTAAGATTATTTCCAATTTATCCTGTCTGTATATAGCTGCTTGCATTTTTTTTTCATTCCCCCACTGGACTGTGAATTCCTTCAGGGCAGAGTTTTGCCTTTAGGCACTTAGCATAGCACATCAGGATATACTCGTGCTTAATAAATGTGCAATGACACGATAAATGGGATATTACTGCACCTTAGGAAACAAATATGAAGAATTCAAAGGAACATGTGAAAATTTGTGGGAAGTAATTCAGTCAAGAAAGCAGAACCAACAAAATAACACATAATTACTAAAACCATGTAAAGGAAAATAATGTTAAAGGACAATAAACAAAATAAAAATGAAAGGACAATATTGGTACTTGTTTACAATGCATACACCTGCTCTCTAATAAAAAGAAAATTATTGGGGGCAGCTAGGTGGTACAGTGGATAAAGCACTGGCCTTAGATTCAGGAGGACCTGAGTTCAAATCCGACCTCAGACACTTGACACTTACTAGCTGTGTGACCCTGGGCAAGTCACTTGACCCCAACTACCTCACCCCCCCCCAAAAAAAAAGGAAGAAAGAAAGAAAATACTTAAAAGTGTAAAATTGCATGTACCATCAACCATTCTTATATGTTGTTGCTTTGCTTTATTGGGGACTACTCTTGTAGGGGACTGTTTTAGGGATATAATGGAAGATGTGCATGATATGCCAAAACAATTTATCAACAAATTTTTTTTTTTAGACTTCAGGGAGATATTTTAATGGGGTTAGGGGGAGAGAGAAAGGAAGCTCAAAATCAACTATATTCAGCAAACTGTAGAGTACTTGAACTAGATATCTTTTCCAATTATGAGATTCCGTAACCTTAAACTGTTCCCTATTACAGAAGACAATTTTAACATGGTTGTTCTCCTGGTGAAATTATATGACTGCAAATAACTAAACTCAGTAGAAAAAGAATTATAAACAGCTAAACACAAAGAAATATAAGGGGCATAAGCAGGCTACGATATTTTATCAACTTGGAACTACATGATATGGTACTGGAGCAGGTAAGACCAAAAAAGGATGGAAAGGTAGGACTCTTTTTGAATTTTAAGCTTATTATGTCTATGGTCAGGAGGAAAATGGGCTCGTGGTTTATCACTGTGTTGATCAATGTTCTAAAGTCTTTCAAAGTTTTTTCTGTGTTATTTATTATATAAATTGTCCTATTTCTATTCACTTCACTCCATATCAGTTCACAAAGGACTTCCTAGTTTTTTCTCAAATTGTCAATTTCATTATTTTTGGCATAATATTATTCTATAATATTAATATACCACAATTTTCTTAATCATTTTCCAACAGCAGGGTATTCCCTTAATTTCTGATTTGGGCTATCACCTAAAAAATTGCTATAAATATGTTGATACAAAGAGGTCCTTTTCCTCTTTCTTTGGGCACAGCTAGGTCAAAAGAAATTTAGTTTGGTAACTTTCTGGGCACAGTTCCAAATTGCTTTTCAGAATGGCTGAATCAATTTACAACTCCACCAACAGGTCATTAGTGTGCCTGTCATCCCATTGCTCTTCCAACATCTGGCATTTTCTACTCTTATCATCTTTTCCCATCTGATAAGTGTGAGGTAGAACTTTGCTTTAATTTATATTTCTCTAATTAGTGACAGAGGGAATTATTTTTCATAATATTGTTGATACCTTGGATTTCTTCCTTTGAAACCTGTCTTCATATTCTTTGACTATCTCTGAGGAACAGCATTCTTATAAAGTCTTATAAATTTAAATTATCTTGGGGGAGAGGCGGAGCTAAGATGGTGGAGGAAAGACATTAAACACACAGAGCTCCTGATACAATTACCCCCAAAACAGCAATAATTTCTGTATATATCTTAAAAATAAGATCTTTAAGGGCAGCTAGATGGCACAGTGGATAGAGCACCGGCCCTGGATTCAGGAGTACCTGAGTTCAAATCCGGCCTCAGACACTTAACACTTACTAGCTGTGTGACCCTGAGCAAGTCACTTAACCCCAACTGCCTCACCAAAAGAAAAAAACAAAACAAAACCAAGACCTTTATCAGAGAAACTTGTTACAAAGATTTCCCCCAGTTTTAATTTTAATTAAATGTTAATTATTTTTAATTTTAACTAAATGACTTATTTGTAGAAAAACTTCTAAATTTTATGTAATCAAAGTTATCCATTTTTTGTGTCACCCTCTCTAATTTGTTCAGTTATGAACTTCTCCATCCATACATCTGAAAGATAAAATTTCTTTCCTGTTCTACTTTATTTCTGATATAACTCTTTACATCTGGCTCATGCATCCATTTGAACTTTATCTTGGTATATGGTTCGATGTTTTGATTTAAACCTAATTTCTGCCAGATGCCTGATCCAGTCTTCCTAGTAGTTTTTGTCAAATAGTGAGTCCTTCCCTCAGTAACCTGAGTCTTTTGGTTTATCAAACACTATGCTACTTTGTTTCTTTCTGTATGCTGTGTATTTTATTGATTCCACTGACTTTTTGTAATTGGTCCCAAATCATTTTAATGATTCTTGCTTTGTTTGAAATTTCTCTCCATCTAAGACATGGTGGCTCTGAGGGACCCCATACCTCCGTCTTTAGAGAAGCATATAACATATAAGTAATACTGTCTCCAATTGGGGACCAACACAGGAAATGCAAAAGAGAATTAAAGAATCTGTGTTGGAAAGAGCTTCAGAAGTCACCTATGAGTGAAGGAGTCTCAGAAGTCACTCAGAAGCCAAACTCATAATTGAACAAGAAAAACCTTTTCTACTATACAAGTTATCATATAGCCTTTATTTGAAGACTTCTGAAGGTGAAAACTATTTCCCAAGGCAGTTCATTCAACTTGTGGATAACTCTCTTACTAAGATTTCCTTATACTAAATGCAAATCTGCCCCATTCTCCCATAGGTCCGTAAAAAGCCAGAGGCAAAGATGAAAAGGGTTATGTCCATGTGCATACACAGGGGAAAGGAAACTCTAATGCAGGGAAACAAGGAGGGTCTTTAAAACCTTCAAAGGAAAAGCAGGTCAACCTCTAACTCTTGACCAGCATACCCAACATATTCAAAGAGTTTTGTGGCAACTTGTGGTAAATGGGACTACCACCCACTTGATGTATCTAATGGGCATCTTGAATAAGTGGCAGCCATTCCTTTGCCAAATGGGACTACTGGCTTTCCTTTAAACAACTGCTATGTCTTTCTGCAAAGGCACATGTCACTGAAAATTCTGCCCTTTTCTACCTTATTAAAATCCAAACCAAATATTTAAAGCACTTGTTAAAAAAAAAAAGACAAAACAAAATGCCAGTTGTTGGGTTTAGAGTCCTTGCCCTTATGAAGCATAACATTTAGTAAAATGATATGACACATATACAGATGGTTGTAATATTTCATTCTTCCACATATGTTTAAGGCAAACTGGCATTCTTCCCGCCTGCCAACCTTCCCTTGTCCCTACATGCCTTGGTTTTCTTACCTTTATGACTTTATTCATGTTATTTTTTGACACCTAGAATTTCCTCCCTTTTCTTTGCTTGTTGAATTCCCTAACCATTCTGTGAGCCCAACTCATATGCTGGCTCTATGAAGTCTTCTTCCCTGATCTACCCTTCTTTATGCACATATGTATTATTTCATATTATGTTAACTGTTGTGAAGGCAGAGATGGCAAGGTCTGAAAATAAGAATGGCTATGTTGAGGATAATAAGAAGTTGTGAACTTGGGTGTCTGGGGAAATGAAGGTGTCTTCAGCAGAAGAGAAAAGTTCATATGGGGGGGGGGTGTTGAAGGAAAAAGCTAATGAATTCTGGTTGGACATAATGTATTTGAGGTACCTATGGAACATCCAATTCAAGATGTCCAAAAGACAACTGGTGATACAGCTTAGTAGGAAGAGGGGTTAGGGTTGGATATATAGAAATGGAAACTGTCTGCAGAGGAATGATAAATGAATCCATAGGGACCTGATGAGATCAGTAAGCAAGGAATAAAGAGAGAAGAGAAGCGAGCCCAGAATAGACCCTTAGAAGACAGCCATGTTTAGTGGTTGTTGCTAGAATGAAAACTGAACAAAGAAGTCCGACATGGAGTGGTCAGGCTTACAGTAGGAAAAGGAAAAGAATCATATATAGTAAATGTTGACAAAAGAAACCATCCAGAAGTAAATGGTGATTAACAATGTTAAAGGCTACAGAGAGTTAAGGAGGATGAGTAAAAAATAAATGGTAGATTTGGAGAGGGAAGTTTCAGTTAGCAAAGAAAGTAGAGCCACCTAATGTGGATGGTTTTCTCAATAAATTGGGGGAGAGGAGCAGCTAGGTGGCACAGTGGATAGAGCACTGGCCCTGGATTCAGGGGGACCTGAGTTCAAATCCGACCTCAGACACTTGACAGTTACTACCTGTGTGACCCTTGGTAAGTCACTTAACCCCAACTGCCTCAAAAAAAAAAATTAGCTAGGAAGAGGAAGAGAGATACAGAAGAATAATGAACAGAGATGACTGGATCAAGTGAGGATATTTAAGGAGGCATGAGACAGAAAAGATGAGTAGGCAACAAGAAGCCAGTAGGCAGAAAGAGACGAAGATTAGACAGCACAGGGCAGTGGTCGATGGATCAAGCTGATGGAGAAAATAAGAAGGGATAGAATCAAAAGTGCTGATAGAGAGACTGACCTTGGTAAGAAGGGTCACCTCTTAACATGAAACATAAGTGAAGGATGAGATGATGGGGGAAGATGTCAGTCTTTTCAGAAGAGGAAAGAGAGGCAGTTCTCTATGAAAAGGCGTCATTTTTTTCCCATAAAGTATGAGGTGAGGACCTCAGCTGAGAAGGTAAAAGGCAAAGGGGAAGGCTTATGGAAGAATAAAAAGGTCTGGAATGCTATGGTGAAAAGTGGGGCAGTCATTTGATTAGAGAGGTTTAAAAGGATTTCAAAGCTGCAGTGAATGCCCAGTTAGGATTATGTAACATCAATCGCTGGTGGACCCAATCAGCAAGGGTTTTGTGATTTTCTCCAATTCTGTTGCAGTAGCATGTGAAGGATGGTGGTAGTAATTCATAGCTGGGGTTTGGTACAGAGTGACAGGTAACAGGACAAGGACACAAGGGATAAGTGTAAAGGATACTATAGAGCTAAACTGATTCACCAAGGAGAAAAGGGGTAGGAGAACACAACCAGTGCAAGGGTAATTCAAAGGATTGATTAAGTGCCATTGAAGTTCATGAAAAGGAGAATTAAGGTACACAGATAGAACTTCAAAAGGTCATGATCAGATAAAGGAATTATAAAGTTGACGAACACAGGAATAGAACACTTGTGGGTAAAGAGAAGATCAAGGTTATAATAATGAAAGCTAACATCTTTGTAGTGCTTGCTAACCCCCATGTAGTCAAATCATTCTTTTATTAAATTTTTTTTTAATTTATTTTTTTTTGCGGGGCAATGGGGGTTAAGTGACTTGCCCAGGGTCACACAGCTAGTAAGTATCAAGTGTCTGAGGCCGGATTTGAACTCAGGTACTCCTGAATCCAGGACCCGTGCTTTATCCACTGTGCTATCTAGCCGCCCCTAGTCAAATCATTCTTAAGGGTTATCTTGACTATAACCAATTTTAGTCTGATGTGCTAACTTTAGATATGCTTATTCCTACATCCCACTATAATCTCTAACATAGAATGTCCCAAGGAAAACTAAACAAGATCCAGGTGTGTGGCTGAAACAAAGGAACAGAAAATGAAAAAAAATACTGGGAAGTAGCAGTTAAGTAGGAGAAAAATTTAAAGGATTACAACCAATGGTTTCAAGTAGTACATGCTCCCAAATTAATTTTATAAATAAAAAAATTTCAAAACACAATTTAAGCTAGAATAAGAATTTTTAAATTTCTTTACAAAGGTTCCCACATACATTTTTTCTTGCGGTGTCAAAGAACTAGAAACAAAAGTAGACGCCCACGGAATGGAGAAGAGAGAATGGCTAAACAAGTGGCTGTATATCAAAGTTCCTGGTCAGTAAGAAATTATCTTTGAAGAATCTGAAGAAACATAGTGAGACTTATGCGGACTGATGCAAAGTTAAAGGAAAATAATATAATCAATGATTTCAATAATATAAATGGAAAGGAGGAAAAACCCAAAATTGAAAACCATGTAATCATGACAACCAATGTTAGCATAGAGGAGACAAGAAAAAACATACCAACCACCCTCCATTTGTTGGAGAGGTTAGAAACTATACTTGTAGAAGAATCCATATACTGTCATACTAATCTGTTATCTTAGTTTTGCTTAAGTACTTTTCTTCCCTTTTTTATTCTTTGATTCCAAGAATTATTCTCTGGAGACTTAGTCTATATTCAAATATGATGATCCATAACTGAAGGTATCAAGTGAATAAAAGGAGCTCACAAATGAAATTTTAAAATAAAAATGAAATCTATTCATTTGTTGCACACATTTTAAAACGTTGATGGATCAGGGGCAAGCCACTGTGGGAAACAAATAAAAAGAGATTACATGTACTTGAGGATTCTAAAATATAGATATATACCTATTTAATATAGTAATTATTTGTCCTTGGAAGTTATCTATAAATTCACCTATGAATCTGTCTGCGCTGGGCATTTCAGGAGTATTCAGTAAGTTACAAAATGATAATCTTCTCTTGGACACTAATATGGGTACTCTCTGCAATGATACAAACTGAAACTCAACCATAACAACTTATCCTGTGTGGCCCTAGTCCCTGGACTCTCAATCTTCCACAGGTAGTCCAATCAAACGCACCAGGGATTGTCAATTGAATCACAACATTCTCACTAACAACAAAGCACATCCACTGTCCACCAAGTTATTCTTCTTTCTTGCTACACTACTGAAGCAGCTCCTTTTATAATCATTTATCTTTTGTACCTCTTCTGTTCAATTTTTCACTAGCAATGCACTACTGGGTCCACATGACCACCATTTAGGTAATATGCAATTTTAATTCTTCAGAAAATGTGATATTCCATGCTTCATAACCATACAGTATCTAGAAAAATAATGAGGCTCTTTGTTTTAGGCAGAAGCTTAGCATCACCAAAAACATTGCATCCCACTATTCTATTCAATTCTGGCCCTGGTTCACTGTTCATCTGCAGTGTCTGTTCAAGATCTATGATACATATTGATGGATCAGCTCTATGGATTGCCCATTCAACTACATTTCCTGATTTACACAATAAGAATTCTTCATCCACTTGGCTTTACTCTATGCAGATTGGCTGAAATTTTTCAGCCAATGTTCTGAATTTGATCCACCATCCATAGGGAACAAATCTTTTTATATGGAGTCTGCACTGTAGAGCCTACATGACAATAGCAGGCACCTTTGGCAAACAAGTCTCCCTGCTTTATGCCTTACTGGATATTCATAAAATTAACTCCATTGTTAGATGTTTCACAGTTTCTTGTACTGTTTTGCTACATCACTATAACATTACCTTTTTTATTGTCAAGGAACAATAAACACAAGCAAATCTTGTATTCTCTGCATCTTTCAGTTAACTGAAATGACTTCTTCCCTAAGTAACATATGTTCTCTGCTTTTTCAAACACAAGGCTGTTAAGTTCAATTGTTTCTACTTCTTTCTTATATCTGTTCTAATGATCAACTACCAAATAAATAATCAGATTTTAAAGAGAAAAAACTGAAACCCTATTAAACCTTAACCCTATTAAAATTCTTTCTTCTACACTTAACCCCCATTGCCCCGCCAAAAAAAAAATATCTCTCTTCTTCCTACCTTATTTGTTATCCAATTTGTCTTCTCCTGTCTTTTTCCTTTTTAGTCAATCTAACTGTCTATCATGTTATGGTACATAACAATAAAAAGATGAAGTTAAAACTGGTCAGTGATATATCTTAGTCTTCCCATTATATCCTTCTGATAGAAGGATCCAGATAAGCAGAAAGTGGCAGGACAAAACTTTAAGAAGTCTTATCAAAAAAACAAACATGGTATAATGCAAAGTTTCTTAAACTGTAGGTCCCAATCTCATGTGGGATCACATAACTAAACAAGGGGGTTGTTTAAATCATTTACCTATTTTGACCTCATATTCATATACGATGTGAGGTGTTTGTCTATGCTTAGTTTCTTCCAAACTGCTTTCTAATTTCCCCAGCAATTTTTGTCTAATAGTGAGTTCTTGACCCAAAAGGTTGGATCTTTAAGTTTATCAAATACTAGATTACTATGGTCATTTACTACTGTTTGTTGTGTATTTAATCTTTTCCACTAATCTACCACTCTACTTTCTTAGCCAATACCAGATTGTTTTGATGGATACCACTTTATGATAATAGTTTGAAATCTGGTATTGCTGGCTTACCTTCCTTCACATTTTTCTCACTGATTTTCATGATACTCTTGACCTTTTGTTTTTCCAGATTAATTTTGTTATAATTTTTTCCAGCTCTATAGAATAATTCTTTGTCAGTTTGATTGGTATGGGTTTGGTTAAATAAATTAATTTAGGTGCCATTGTCATTTTTGTTATATTGGTTCGACCCACCCATGAGCAATTTGTATTTCTCCAGTTTTTCGGATCTGTCTGTGTTTGTGTGAAAAGTGTTTTGTAATTTTGCTCCTATAGAGCCTGAGTTTGTCTTGGCAGGTAGACTCCCAGGTATTTTATACTTTCTGAAGTTATTTTTTTTTATTATAAAAGTATTTTATTATTTTCCAGTTACATGTAGAGATAATTTTCAACATTTGTTTTTATAAGATTTCTAGTTTCAAATTTTTCTCCCTTCCTTCCCTCTCTCCCCCCACCCCCAAGACAGCAAGCAATCTGATATAGGTTATATATGTACAATCACATTAAACATATTTCTGCATTAGCCATGCTGTGAAAGAAGAATTAGAGCAAAAGGGAAAAACCTCAAAAAAGAAAAAAAAATAGAAATAGTATGGTTCAATCTGCATCTTGATGCCACAGTTCTTTTTCTGGGTGGGGAGAGCATTTCCTATCACGAGTCCTTTGGAACTATCTTGGACCATTGTATTCCTGAGAAGAGTCAAGTCTATCACAGTTGGTCAACACACAATGTTGTTGATACTGTGTATAATGTTCTCCTGGTTCTGCTCATCTCAATCAGCATCAGTTCCTGTAAATCCTTCCAGTTTTCTTTGAAATCTGCCTGCACATCATTTCTTACAGCACAATAATATTTCATTACATTCATATACCACAACTTGTTCAGCCATTCCCCAGTTGATGGGCAACCCCTCAATTTCCAATTCCTTGCCACCACAAAAAGAGCAGCTACAGATATTTTTGTACATGTGGGTCCTTTTCCCTTTTTTTATGATCTCTCTGGGAAAAAGACCTAATAGTGGTATTGCTGGGTCAACGGGTATGCACAGCTTTATAGCCCTTTGGGCATAGTTCCAAATTGCTTTCCAGAATGGCTGGATCAATTCACAGCTCCACCAACAATGCATTAGTGTTACAATTTTCCCACAGCTTCTCCAACATTTATTATTTTCCTTTTTTGTCATATTAGCCAATCTGATAGGTGTCAGATGGTACCTCAAAGTTGTTTTAATTTGCCTCTCTCTAATCAATAGTGATTTAGAGGATTTTTTTCATATGGGAATAGATAGCTTTGATTTCTTCATCAGAAAACTGCCTGTTCATATCCTTTGACCATTTCTCAATTGGGGAATGACTTGGATTCTTATAAATTTGATTTAGTTCCCTATATATTTTAGAAATGAGGCCTTTATCAGAAATACTGGCTATAAAAATTGTTTCCCAGCTTTCTGCCTCCCTTCTGATTTTGGATGCATTGCTTCTGTTTGTACAAAAACTTTTTAATTTAATGTAATCAAAATCATCCATTTTGCATTTCATAATATTCTCTATCTCTTGTTTGGTCATAAACTGTTTTCCTTTCCATAAATCTGAGAGGTAAAACTATTCCTTCCTCTCCTAATTTACCTATGGTATCACTTTTTATGTCTAAATCATGTACCCATTTTGACCTTATTTTAGTATAATGTGTAAGATGTTGGTCTATGCCTAGTTTCTGCCATACTATCTTCCAGTTTTCCCAAAAGTTTTTGTCAAATACTGAGTTCCTATCCCAGAAGCTGGAGTCTTTGGGGTTATCAAACAGTACATTACTAAAGTAATTTACTACTATGTCTCCTGTGCCTAACCTATTCCATTGATCCACCACTCTATTTCTTAGCCAGTACCAAATAGTTTTGATGACTGCCACTTTATAATAAAGCTTCAGTTTTGGTACAGCTAGCCCACCTTCCTGTGCATTTTTTTTCAATAGTTCCCTTGATATTCTTGACCTTTTGTTCCTTATAGATACCATTTCTAATATAATATTGAATAATAGTGGTAATAATGGACCTACTTATTTTACCCCTGATCTAACTGGAAAGGCTTCTAGCTCATCCCCATTATAGATTGTCTTCATCAGAAACATTTGAAAGCCCTCCGTTTCACTGAATGTCTACTTTTTTGCCCTGAAGAATTAAAGAGTACATATAGAAAGATGTCCACGAACTGATAAAGAGTAAAGTGAATAGAGCCAAAAGACAATCTACAGCAATGTAAATGGAAAGAACCCCCACCCCACACACACACCAAAATCTAAAGTGAATGTTGTAAAGCCATAAAAAACAATCATGGCTCCAAATGAAATATGAGAAGATATCCCCAATCCCTCTGCAGAGGTGGGAGGTCCATGAATATGGTATACTGTACATATTCTCATGTATCATTGGTATATTTATCAGTTAATCTTAGTTCTCTTTATTGTCTTAAAAAAATTATATGGGATGAGTCTCTGGGAGGAGGAAAGGAAGGCATATTAGTAGAAATTGTGGTCATATTTTTAAAAAAATAGCAATGAAAATTTATTTTTATTATTATTATTATTATTATTTTAGTGAGGCAATTGGGGTTAAGTGACTTGCCCAGGGTCACACAGCTAGTAAGTGTTAAGTGTCTGAGGTGGAATTTGAACTCAGGTACTCCTGAATCCAGGGCCGGTGTTCTATCCACTGTACCACCTAGCTGCCCCATTTATTTTTATAAATTGACCTATAAAACAGGTCATGGGAAGATAATTTAACAATCAATGAACTCCCTGAAAACCATAATTTAAAAAACAACCCAACACTACTTCATTAATTTAATTGATTAATAAATTAATCAAGAGCATACAAAACCTGGAAACGTTTGCTAAGAATCAGAGGGATCCCAGCTTCCCTGACCCAGCATGGCAGCACTGGACACTTTTCTTTCTTCTCTCATTTTTAGGGGGTTGGGGCATATGGCTTTAGCTTTCATTGGCAAGACCCCAAAACTCAATATCAATTTCTCAGGCCTTATTGACTCCTCTCTTCCTAAACTTGGAAACTGAGTCTATCTCAGGTGATCATGTCTGAACTGGGGTCTAGATCCTAGTTAGTTCTCCCTCTCCCCATTAGTCTTTGAAGTTCATGCTGAAGGGGTCAAGGGAGACATAGGGACACCGGAGGAGAACCAAGTAGTGACCCTACAGCTTTGGAAGTTGGACACCTGCTCCCTCCTCCATGAGGCCTCTCCAAGCTAGTTGGATGGACCACTTACCAGCATGTCCCATGTTCCCATCACTCTGGTCATCTACTTTCCACAGGGTTTCTGCCAACTTTACCTGATTCCATCTGAGCAGGTTCAATAACAGGTAAAGCTCACCTCCAAGGAATTAGGTAACTGTCTTCATTGTAAGGCTCACTTACTCCCACTGGGGGTTGTAGGCAACAGATCTGAGCTACTCTAGCCAATAAAAGATTTGGGATTGGCATTTTTATTTTAAAAAAGCAATCAAGAGCAGGGGGCAGCTAGGTGGCGCAGTGGATAAAACAATAGCCTTGGATTCAGGAGGACCTGAGTTCAAATCCAGTCTCAGACACTTGACACTAGCTATGTGACCCTGGGCAAGTCACTTAACCCTCATTGCCCCACTCAAAAAAAAAAAAAAGAAAAAGAAAAAAGAAAAGAAAAAGAAAAGGGAATCAACTCTGTGAAGAAGGTGCTATTTTAATTAAAAAAAAAAAAAGCAATCAGAAGAAAGCTTAGACTACAATATTCCAAAAGACAAAAGAGGAAGGCTTAAAACAAAAGGAATAACTTATCCTGCAAATATTATGTTCCTTTTTTGGGGGGGGTGGGTGGTGGGAAGAAATGTACCTTTCATAGAATAGAAGATTTTCAAGAATTTCTGATGAGAAGGCCAGAGCTGAGTAGGAACTTTGAAGTACAAAAACAAGAGTCCAGAAACACCTAGAAAGATAAGTTAATTTGAACAACTGGAAAGGGCTATAAGATTATTGTTAATATTCTAAAAGGAGAGAAGGAACAAGCATCCCTTAAGAACTTAGTGTTTTCGAGGCAGCTAGGTGGACCGGCAGATAAAGCAATAGCCCTGGATTCAGGAAGACCTGAGTTCAAATCTGGCCTCAGACACTTGACACTTACTAGCTGTGTGACCCTGGACAAGTCACTTAACCCTCACTGCCCCCACCAAAAAAAAAAAGAAAAGAAAGAAAAAGAAAAAAAAAGAACTTAGTGTTTTCAAAGGGTTTTGTGGGGGCTAAATAAAACAGAAAACCTGAGGGTATATTGGTTCTGTTGCACGGTTTTAAAAGGGAGGAAAAATAAGAAGGTAAGAGGAATACAGCAGTTTAAAAAGGAGTGGGACAGTATCAACAACATTGTGTGTTGATCAACTATGATAGACTTGATTCTTCTCAGCAATACAATGGTCCAAGATGGTTCCAGGGGACTCATGATGGAAAATACTCTCCAAATCCAGAAAAAAAAAAGAACTGCAGAATCTGGATGCAGATCAAACCATACTATTTCTACTGGGTTTTGTTGTTGTTGTTGTTTTTCTTTTTTGAGGATTTTTTCTTTTTGCCCTGATTCTTCTCTCATAACATGACTAATGCAGAAATATGTTTAATGTGATTGTACATATATAACCTATATCAGATTACTTGCTGTCTTGGGGAGGGGAGAGAGAAGGAAGGGAGGGAGAAAAATTTGAAACTAGAAATCTTATTTTAAAAAAAGTTGAAAACTCTCTAAGTGTAACTTGAAAATAATAAAATATTTATATGGAAAAAAAAGGAGTGGGAGGAGAGGAGAACTTGCTATTGTTTATAACTAGGGTAAGTGAGAAGTATATACAAATATGGAGGAAGGGGTGGGAGGAGAAGACATCAAATGACCATAGTCTTATCTTAAATGGACTAAGGACTGAACACACACACAAAAGTTTGGTGTAAAAATACACCAAGTTCAGGAGGCAGCTAGGTGGTGCAGTGGATAAAGCACTGTCCCTGGATTCAGGGGGATCTGAGTTCAAATCCAACCTCAGACTTACTAGCTGTGTGACCCTGAACAAGTCATTTAAGCCTCATTGCCCTGCCCCTCAAAAACCACAATACAACAAGTTCAAAGGGAAAGAAATAAGATGGGGTCTGGAGAGAAGAAAAGGGAAGGATTAAAAATAAAAGGAAAGGAAACTAAGGGATAGCAATAAACTGGCCAATGACTGAAAGAAACTGTGGCATGTTAATGTAATAGAATATTACTGCACTATAAAAATGTGAAAAGGGATGATTTCAGAGATTCCTTGGAAGTATGAAATGACAAGGAACAACAACTAAGAAAGGCATAGGAACTCTGATCAGTTTTTTGTTAGTTTTTCAGTCATTTTCAGTCGTGTCCAACTCCTCATGACCCCATTTGGGGTTTTCTTGGCAAAGATACTGGAGTGGTTTGCCATTTTTCTTCATCACATCACTTTACAGATGAGGAAACTGAGACAAACAGGATTAAGTGACTTGCCCAGAGTCACACAGTAAGAGTTTGAGGTCACACTTGAACTCGGGAAGATGTGTCTTCCAGATTCCAAGTACAGTGCTCTATCCACTATACCAGTCCAGAAGTACTCTAATCAAAGCAAACAAAACCACAGATACAAAGGAACTATAATTTTTGAACATGGCTACTTTGTAGGTTTGTTTTGTTTCTCTATGCCTTATTTGTTATAAGGATTATTTCTCCTGGTTTTAATTAAAAGATCAATTTAGGGAGGCAAAAAGAAGGCAACAAAAGCCCCCCCCCCCCCCCACACACACACACGGGTCACTGAAATATATATATTTTTTAAATGCACAGGATAAAGAAAAGAAGTTGAATACATTACCCTTTGACCCAGTAATACCATTACTAGGTCTATATCCCAAAGAGATCATAAAAAGGGGGAAAGGATCCACATGTACAAAAATATTTATAGCAGCTCTCTTTGTGGTGGCAAAGAACTGGAAATTGAGGGATGCTCATCAATTGGGGAATGTCTGAACAAGCTGTGGTTTGTGAATGTAATAGAATCCTATTGTGCTATAAGAAATGATGAGCAGGTAGATTTCAGGAAAAGCCTGAAAAGACTTAAGTGGACTGATGATGAATGAAGTGAGAAGAACCAGGAGAACATTGTACAAAGTAACAGCAGTACTGTGTAACAATCAGCTATGACAGACTTTGCTTTTCTCAGCAATACAATGATCTAAGACATTTCCAAAGGACTCATGATGGAAAATACTCCACATCCAGAAAAAGAACTGTGGAATCTGAATGCAGATTGAATCATACTATTTCTACTTTTTTGTTGTTTTTTTTTCTTTCTTGAGGTTTTCCCTTTTGTTCTGATACTTCTTTCACAACGTGACTAATGTGGAAATATGTTTAATGTGATTGTACATATATGACCTATATCAGATTGCTTTCTGTTTTGGAGAGGGAAAGAGAAAAATTTCGAAATCAAAATCTTATAAAAATGAATGTTGAAAATTATCTTTACATGGAAAAAATAAAATACTATTTTTAAAAAGTAACATGTTCAATTATATATAATTCTTAAACGAAGCAAAACATAACAGAATCACAGTTTCAAATAAAATCCTCTTTTGGGCTCTACTTTGTATATAGAAATACAGCTTTGTAAAGTAATGTTGTTTTAAGTTCAGAAAAAAAAAAGAAAGTACTGTTAAAGTCTTCAAGTTTCCAGCCCACTCTTCATGTTACCTGACTGGGAGGGGAAAAAGCACAGTAAATAGTATCAAAAGGAAGACAATTACCTAGTATTTAATAATCATTGACTGTGAATAGCAAAGTCACCAATGTCTTGTTCCTTTAGATCAGGCTGTTTTAAAGAGGGCATAACCTCAAGGTCATTTTTAGTATACTGATCCCTCTCCTCAAATTATCATACATTAACTTATTTGCTTATATGTTGTAGTTAAGAATGTAAGTTCCATATGGGTTTTAAAATACTGCTTTTCTTCTTCACTTTCTAGTCCCCACACCTAATAGTGCTTTACATATAGCACTTACATATAGCCAAGTGCTTAATAAATACCTATTAGATTAGAACCAATCACATTCTGACCAAAAGCTCTTAACCTGGCATCATCATACAATATAAATAAACTGGAATTTTAATCCAGTAACAAATATTTTTACTCTCCCAGAAGCATTCAATTTATATATTCAAATATATGCTCTTAGAACGCTCTCTTGACTCTTTCCTAATTAGACCATTGAGCACAAGTACAAGAACACTTAGCTACCATTAAGAAAAGGGAAATGATATTCTTCGAGAGAGAGCATAATACTTTCAATTCAATTGAATAAACATTTACTAGGCAACTACTACAGATATGGCAGTATATGTTATGTACTGGGGATACAAATACAATACTAAATAGTCCCTGCCCTCAAGAAGTTTACATTCTCCTGGTGGGTATAAGTATGCCAATAAGTAAATACAAGTTAATTTCAAGGAGACTGTGCTAACAACTGAATGATCAGTAATGTACCTCCTAAACATTTTCTCTATAGTAAAGATTCCCTTTCTTCTGCTGATCCTCATATGGCATGGTAAAGGTTCTACACCATTCTGGTTATCATGCTTGGGACATTCTTCTGCCAACCACCATACTTTATAAAATGTGGCAAATAGCTCTTTTATGTAACTTAAATCTTGGCAATATAGAGGGACTATATAATTTAACAAGTTACAAAATGGCTGCTTTTATTGGAAAAAATTCTCAAAACAAAGCCCCTTATTTCTGATTGTCTGCTACCTAATATTTTTTGTAACCTCTATTCTATGGCATTAACCCTAACAAGTTTTCCTCCTCCTCAGCATCTGATTTACACCTTCAAAAAATGAGCAAAATCACATAATGGAGGAAAATAACAACTCTAAAGGGCAAAGTGAGTTGTAAAATCAAACCAAAAAATGTTAAATACTGTAAAAAATTGTATAACCAGAGAATAATTATGGTGATCAGTCATCCTGTGTGTTTGTGATCACATTCTCCAAAAAGAACCAACCACAGAATGATAGAAGTGATGCAAGTGGAAAGTGGGATGGTTTTCAAGTCAAGAGGGCCTAGGTTTGAATATGTCACTTATTCCATGTCTGTTTCTTCACTATAAAAGTAGGAAGATTAGACTAACCAACTTCTCAAGTCCCTTCCAGCTCTAAATCCATAAACTTGTGATCATTTCATATATTCTCTCATTTGAAAGATAAGGAAGCGGGGCAGCTAAGTGGCACAGTGGATAAAGCACCGGCCCTGGATTCAGGAGTACCTGAGTTCAAATCAGGCCTCAGACACTTGACACTTACTAGCTATGTGATCCTGGGCAAGTCACTTAACCCCCATTGCCCCACCAAAAAAAAAGAAAGAAAGAAAGAAAGAAAGATAAGGAAGCAAGATGAGATACAAAGAAAAAAATTAACTAGTATCTATCCTGAAGATACTGCCTAAGGTAGGTAGGTAATGCAGTGGAATAGAGAGCTGGGCCTTTAGTCAGAAAGACTTGAGTTCAAATCCAGACTTAATAGCAGTGTAACCTTGGGTAAGTTATTTAATTTCTGTTTCCCTCAGTTTCCTTCTCTATAAAATAGGGATTGTAATAGCACTTAACTCCCAAAGTTGTTGTGAGGATCAAACGAGACAGTATCTGCAAAAAGCTTTAGCACAGTGCCTGTCCCAAAGATGGCACTACATAATGCTAGCTATTGTTGTTACTGTTACTGTTGTTATTATCATTGCCAATAATAACAATAATTTGAAGCTTAGCTAGCACAAAGACAGGTCTGAGACGATGTTTTTTCCTTTCCAACATGCTATATTCTCCACCCAGAAGAGTCTGTCATGAAGCTTGCTAAGTTTGGCTATAATTATTCAAGCTGAATATCAAGATTTCAAACTGAAAGCCAAACAATCTAAATTCAGTGGATTTCTGAATTTTATGTAAACCAGGAGTTTTTAAAAACTTTAAAAAAACATATTTAATATATTGATATATTTTAGTTCAATATAATTAATTTCCTTTGTAATTCTATGTATTATATTCTATTCATTTGAAAGCATTCTGAGAAAGGGTCTGAGACACCAAAAAAGGCTTTAAAAAACCTTGAATAAATAACTGCAGAAGAAGTTCATCATTTAAAGTAACCCTGAGTGTGACTAAAATGAATATATCTTTTGACCCAAAGTTCCACTGCTAGGAACATGCCATATGGAGATCAATGACAAAAAGAGAAGTACCACATACAACAAAATAGTTCTAGCAGTTCATTGTGTTGTAGAAAAGAACTGGAATCAAAGTAAATACTAATTAGTTAGGGAATGGCTAAGCAAATCTTGGCACATGAATACACTAATATGAGTATTACTTAACATATACAAAGACTACAACAATATAAATGGAGAGAACAACAATAATATGACAATCAAAACTGAATGCTGAGGGATTACCATGATCAAGCTTGGTCTCAAAGAAGTGATATGAGGGGCAGCCAGGTGGCAACAGTGGATAGAGCACTGGCCCTGGAGTCAGGAGAGCCTGAGTTAAAATCCACCTCAGACACTGGACACTTACTAGCTGTGTGACCCTGGGCAAGTCACTTAACCCTCCCTGCTCCCCCCCCCAAAAAAAAGGAATGTGGGTGGCCTAGAAAGTCCTTTTCAGGATGATACACACAATGGAAAGACTACAGTGCGAAAAAATGCTAGAAAGTGGGGTCGAAGAGGACCTGGATTCTAAACCTTGCTTTGCCACTGCCTATGTACCTTGGGCAAGTCCTCACACCTGTCTTGGGCCTCAGCTTCATTCTCTGTAAAATGAGGAGGCTGGATCAGATCACGAGTTTTTAACCTGGGATTTGGGAATGTGGGTGGGGGAACAAAATTACTTTTTTTTCTCCCACTAACTAAAATTTAGCATTTGTTCCAATTATTTAAAAATACTCTGAAGAGGAAAATTCATAGGCTTTGCTAAACTGCCTAAGGGGTCCAGGATCTCCCAATAAAAGGTTAAGAATCCCTGTAGTAAAAAAAAAAGAAAAGAAAAGAAAAGAAAAAATACCCCGGGGGCAGCTAGGTGGTGCAGTAG
Organism: Dromiciops gliroides; assembly: GCF_019393635.1. NCBI lineage: Eukaryota > Metazoa > Chordata > Mammalia > Microbiotheria > Microbiotheriidae > Dromiciops > Dromiciops gliroides. Next base: position 621,670,418 of record NC_057861.1, on the reverse strand, counting down.
ATAAAGCACTGGCCCTGGATTCAGGAGGACCTGAGTTCAAACCCAGCCTCAGACAAGACACTCACTAGCTGTGTGACCCTGGGCAAGTCACTTAATCCTCACTGCCCCAAGGGGGGGGGGGGCTGGGGGCTGGGAGAAGAATCCCTGTAGTTGCTGATACCCAAGGTCCTTTATAGCTATATTAATAATCTATATAGCAGTGGTCTCCTCTCCAAGGTCAAGGCTAAGGTACACTCAAAGTCATCAATTAATCAGTGAATGGTAAGACAGCAACAGCCAATTATGAGCTTGTCTCCAATATAACCATTATTGCTTAACTGTCCCCCTATTTGTCTCCTTCCACAATGGATACTCCAGTATTCACTGAGGAGTTGTAACTTAACTACAATTCAGGCCACACATTCAAAATTCCCTCCCGCCTCCATCCTCCCATCCTCCTTGGAAACAGTAAATAAGTAAGAATTAATAGGGGCAGCTAAGTGGTGCAGTGGATAGAGCACCAGCCCTGCAGTCAGGAGGACCTGAGTTCAAATTTGGCCTCAGATACTTAACACTTACTAGCTGTGTGACCCTGGGCAAGTCACTTAACCCCAATTGCCTCACCAAAAAAAACAAAAAACAACTAATACAATATCTCGGCCCCCCCCTCCCCCGCGGGACAGAGTAAGTGGAAAAGGATAAGCAAACACAAATTTCAATCTACATTATAGACCTAATAAAGGTATCTTTCCACTAAAATCCACCCCTCTTCTAAATTTCCCTTTTTCTATAGCGGGTACCACCATCCTTCCAGCCATCCATTTTCTTCCCAACCTTGCTATTATCCTCAATTTCTTATCCCACACATACAACCAATTGTTAAGTCTTGATTCTACCTCCACAATACTGATCATAAAGATCACCTTCTCTCCACTCAACAAACACCATCCTAGTTCAGGTTCCTCATCGCCTCTCCCCTGAAATATTACAATGGCCTCCTAACTGACTCATGTCTCTTATTCTCCACACAGGTGCCACAGTGAATTTCCTCAAGCATAGATCCATGTAGTCACTACTCTACTCACACTCCAGTGAGTGGCTCCCTATTGACTCCAGGATCAGCTATCAATTCATCTTTATCATCCCTCTTAATTCCTATTTTTTTTGTTTAAAACACACATAATTATGAGTATAGTGGCATATGTATAGAAATAAATAGATAAATATTGGGGGTGGGTGCTCGAAAATTCTTCACTGGTAAAAGTGATCAAAAAATTTGAAACTTCTGCCTTAAGAGAAACTCACTATTTAACCATTTTTAGGTTTTGGGCTTTTTCAAAAAAAATTCTTAATATAGGACTAAACTTAAACATTGTCAAGGAAAATTTTGGTACATGAATTTAAGGAAAGTAAACAAAGCTAGGAAAACAATATATACAAGAACTACAATAATGTAAATGCAAAGAACAAAACAATCAAAATTAAATGCTGCGAAAGTATAATAAAAAAGCTTGATCCCAAAGAAGACATAAGAAACCATCTCTTCTAGCTCCTTTGCAGAGATGTGGATCCAGGAGTTACTGAATATACATAAAGCTAAGTACCAATTAGTATAAATAATGAATCCCAAATCCCATGAAGTAGAAACATTATTCAAAAATCACACTGCATATTTCTATTGATAACCAATATGGTAAGCGATAATCATAGTTTATCTCATTTAAACTTTGAATAGTGAGTGAGAATTTTAACACATGCAACTACTTCACCACTGGATTCACTACCCTCATTAATCTGGACCTAGCTATTCTGTCAGACTCTTTCAATGTTTTTCAACTTTTTCATTTGGTTTAACCAAACCCCTTTTTCTTTTCTTCCTTTAAAAAAACAACAACTCTCTGTTAAAAGAGAGGGCTGGGGGGGGAGGGGCAGGAGAGAAGGCAGAGAGAAAACAGGCAATGTGAAAAAAAATATATTAAAAATTGAGGGAGGGTGGGGGGCAGAGCGGGGATGAGACTCAGCTACTACTTCTGAGTCAGAGTAGCTAACCAAGTTCTGACTCCATCTTATTAGATTATTGTATAATCCTTCTCTCTCCGGATTCCAGAAGAAGTGTATACCATACTTCATCAAAAGCTTTGTTAAAATCTAACTATCCACAGGGGCAGCTAGATGGCGCAGTGGATAGAGCACCTGCCCTGGATTCAGGAGTGTCTGAGTTCGAATCCAGCCTCAGACACTTAACACTTACTAGCTGTGTGACCCTGGGCAAGTCACTTAACCCCAATTGCCTCACACACACACACACACACACACACACACACACACACACACACACACACACAAATCTAACTATCCACAACATTTCCCTTATTCACTAGTTTAAGTAACCCTGTAAAAAAGGAAATGAAGTTTGCCTGCCATGAAAGTCTGTTGTTCATAAAGCAATTACTGCTTCTCTCTCTAGATATTCACCTAGCATCCCTGTAATGAACCCTTCTAGAATTTCCCCAGGAATAAAAGTCAAAATCACTGGCCTATAGAGATTATTTTCTTTCTTTTTTTGAAAATCAGCTTATTTTCCCTTCTTCAATCTTGCAATCTCTATTTTCCACAATCTTTCTAATATCACTGATAGTGGCTCAATGATCACATCTGCCAGTTCTTTCAAGACTTGTTCATCTGGGCAAGGTGACGTGAATCCTAATAAATGTCTGTTGATTGATCATACCTCTATTACTCAGACACTGGGATTACTCACCTATAACCTGTGTAAGATTATTACAATTACTTGTAGGTCCTGGATATCAACAAAGGGGTTAATTACATTAGCAACAAAATAATAATAGTTACCATTTATACCATGTTTCTATGTGTCAAGCACTATGCTAAGGACTTTACAATTATTATCTTATTTGATCCTTGCAATAACCCAGGAAGGTCGAAGCTATTACCATCCTCATTTTACAGATGAAAAAACTGAGGCAAACAGAGTTAAATACTTTGCCCAGGACCACACAACCAGTGTCTAAAGCTGGATTTGAATTCGGATTTTCCTGACTCCGGATCCAGCACTCTATCCACTATGTCACCCAGTTGTCCCCAAATGGGTTTTGCTTTGTCATCTCCCACCATGCCCAAAATTTAAAAGGATCTAGAATATTAGAGGGAGAACCAGCAAATGGCAAATTTTTAAAACCCCAACCATTCATATGTCCCTCACGACAGGCAGGAAAATCACTAACAATAATTTAAATGAGAAGAAATAATAAAATTCAATGGCATGAAATTATAATGATTAAGCTTGGCCCCACTTCTTTGCAGGGGAAAGGGAGTACTGCTGTAGTGCACTGTACATACTGTTGGCTGTTAGTTTTGCTGAACTGCTTAAGTTTCCTCATTCTTTGTTATAACTTCAGGTTTTTTGAAGAAAATAGGATGGGGAAGAGGGAACATATACATTTGGAAATCAAGGTAACAAAGACAGAAATGACAATAAAAATTGAATGAGTATTTTAAAGGATCTGTTTTAACTCTTAATTCGTTACTTTTAGAAGGCCAGGAACTTCTTCCTACACCAAAAGAGCAATTTCCACACATTTTTCACAATAACAAAAAATAAGTATCCTTAGAGAGCGCATTTTGTAAATCTAAAATGCCATTTTAGGGGGCAGCTAGATGGCACAGTGGATAAAGCACAGGCCCTGGATTCAGGAGTACCCGAGTTCAAATCCGGCCTCAGACACTTGACACCTACTAGCTGTGTGACCCTGGGCAAGTCACTTGACCCCCATTGCCCCGCCAAAAAAAAAAATGCCATTTTAACAACGTTTAATGTAGTATTTAACACATCCTTTTTTTTAAATTGCTCCATTCAGAATTCCCTGGCTTCCCAGAAGGATTAAAAAATTCCTTCCGAGGAAGAATAAATCTCTTTCACCCACGTGTTCATAGCCTATCAGAAAGTTCTCCCACCAGGTTTAGACATTTCCTTTTGCAATTTGACTTCTGTCCCTACCAGCATACTAAAACTGCTCTGCAAATTAAATACCTTTTAAAAAAACAAAAACGTTCTTTATCCTTATAGCTCTACAGATTTTTACCCTTCTGAACAACCTCTCCTACTAAGTACCCTTTCTTCTCTGTTGTTCAGAGGCCATACTCTTGTGATTCTCTTCTTACCCACTTCTCTTTTGCAGATTCTTCCCCTGCTCCTTAAAGTTGATCAATCTTTATACCTCTTCTCTTTCCAAACCATAACCCTTAACAATCTCATTCAATCCCAAAGCTAAGCAGATGACTCCCAAATGTGATCCAGCTCTAAACTTGATCTCTCTCTTGGGCTCTAGATTCCTGAATATTCCACCAGTATTTAAAACTTGACATGTTCAAAGCCTACCCCACCATCCTCCCCTCCTAAATTTGCTCCTCCTAACTTCACCATTCACCCAGGGTTCCAAGTTTCTAATTTTGGTTGTGTCTTCATCTCTCCCTTTTGATCATCTTTCAAATTCCGTTACCAACCAAGTCTGGCAATTCACCGATTTACATCACAATGTACCAAAATTACCAAACTATACCTCTACATCTCATCTCTCTCCCTGCTACCACCACTCTAATACAGGCCCTCATTACCATCCATCTGAGATACTTAAGAACCTCCTAAGAATTTTCCTACTTCCACTCTATCTATTCAATGCACCCTTAGTTATGCTGGCAGACTAACCTTCCTTATGTACAATTCTAACTGGCTTAATCCTCTGCTCAAAAATCTTTGGTAGCTTCTTATTGCACACCAAGACAAAGTTCAAACTTCACACAAAACTCTCCACAGTATAGCACTGCCCTCAACTTGCAGTTCTATCTCATGTTACTTCTCTCCATAAAAGCTATACCCTAAACGTAACTACCTTCTTCGCTATGCATTGGCAATGTCTCATCTTTGACTCAGTGTTCCTTTATGTCTGAAAGGTCCTCCCCTTCCTCTATGGCTGAATTCCTACCTATCCTTTCAAGTCCAACTGAAATGTGACACTGAGCAGATCAAACGGGCTCTCGATTTCCTCATCTGTAAAATGAGAGAATTAAGACTAGTTGATTTGTAAGGTCTCTCTTAGCTTTAAATTCTAGAAAATAGCACTTCGGGGACAGCTACATGGCTCAGTGGATAAAGCACCAGCCCTGGATTCAGGAGGACCTGAGTTCAAATCTGGCCTCAGACACTTCACACTTACTATCTGTGTGACCCTGGGCAAGTCACTTAACCCTCAATGCCCCACAAACAACACCCCCCCCCCAAGCCCAACAAAAACAAAAAAAAGAAAATAGCACTTCTTCCATTCTTCATGTAGTCTTCTGGAAGCCCCCATGTCAATGACATCCTCCAAATCTCTCACAGAAGCAGAAGAAATAGTGTAGCATTGTGGACAGAAAGTTAGCTTGAGATCCAGGAAGCTGTAAGTTCAAGTTCTGCCTCTTAACAAATACTGGCTGTGACTCTGAGCAAATCACTTAACTTCTTCATGCTCTAAGTCAGGGGTATCAAACTCAAACAGAAAGGGATATTGACTTAGAAAGAAGCATACTGAGAAAGTCATAAATTAACATCATCCATATTGTATGTATTTTGTTAAGCATTTCCCAATTACATTTTAATCTGATTCAGGCCATATTTGGGAGTTTTTTGGGCCACAGTGGAAAGTTTTTCACCTCTACTCTAGGCAGGCAACTCTCTAAATACAAATTTGAGAGGTGTCAACTTGCATTGGCAGAGGGAATTTCTGCATTACTCATCAATGAAATCACTGATCCAGTGCCTATCCCTATTCTTATTCCCAACCTCTCAAGTTTCAAAGCTTTCTAAATCAATTGAGTACTACAGTCTATTAAAGTTACCTTTGTTTGTACCTTATCCCCCCACCATAAAGTAAGTTCCAGGAGAGCTGGGACCATGGCCTTTAAGGTTCCTTCCAGATCTAAATCTATGATCCCATCTTTGCTTTACCTAGACTTTGTTAACTTGCCCTGCACCTACATGGTGTTCTGTACAGAGCTGATTCTAAATAAATCTTTACTGCATTTTGAACACCTGACTAAATTAACAAGAAAATTTCAAATACAATGTATATCCGGCATTTGGGATGCCGCCATTAGTCATTGTGCAAGAACAGCATCAGTACAGTTATATTCAAAACCTACCATAACATCACAAAACCCCTACTAGAACACCATTTGACCAACTGCTCATGTTGTAAGTCATATGGGAAACAACAATCTGAACTGCTGCTTGAGCCCTAGCAATTTTAGTTTTCCTGCATCTTCTCAGTATAGTCCTGTTGATTACTGCATATGTATATATACTATTCCTCTGAAATAGTCTCCAGTAAAAATATTCAGGTAAAATTGCTTTTTCGCAAAACCAGCTACTTGTGAATAAGCCATGCCAGTACAGAGAGAATTAAAACTACATAAGGACATACACTTACCTTTGTCATGGCTCCTGCCTGTGCTGTGTTCAATCCTGCATGACCAGCCATTTGTGGTGAAACCTGGGTCAGAGTCTCTGCCAGCACACTGCCTGCATTCCCTGGCATGGCAGGAGCAGAATACTGCATCCCAGCTCCTCTTCCTCTTCCAGCTGCACCGAGAGATCCATTCATTACCTGCCCCTGGCCTTGCTGGGGCTGATTCATTAAACTATGGCCAGAGTTACTATTAAGAAGGCCTTGGTGAGTCTGATTAAAATTAGCATTCATGCAGATCCCAGGTCCAGTCTGTGATGTAGCAGGGCTGCTAGTCACCAACCCCACTTGTTTTTGTGCTTGAGAGTTCAGTGCTTGTGAAGCAGGGGGTGTAGGTCCAGAGGTGTTAGTGGCCTGCTTTGGCAGGCTTGATGCTGAAGAGTCTCCCTGATTCAGAGGGCTCTTGCCCATGGCACCTAGATTAGCAATATTAGCACTGTTCGGCTGCCCTTGGGCCTGGCTACCAATTCCTTGCTGGACAGGGCTATTGGAGTTCACATTTCCTATTCCTGGATTTAGACTAGAGCCACTGCCTCCTCTCAGAAGTTCTGAGAGTTGTTTGTGTTTGGAAGCTGCATCTGGAGGAACAAGGTTCCCACTACTGTTTAAAAGACTTAATTCTCCACCATTGGGGATCAGCTCATCAGGAAGATCATTTTCTAAGTCAAACAGTGACCCAAAATCTAGAAATTAAACAGAAACAGGTATGAAAAACTAAGTAACAATAAATTTCATGAAATAATTATATTTTTCTACAGTTTTTACTATATAATCTTTTACTATAGTTTTCTGTTGGATGGAATACTAAAAAATTTTGAACAGTCTTTTACATTTTCTAGACACTCATGTCACCATTTAAAAAATATATATAGTTCAAGATATCTATTACATTGCTTAGTCACATTTAAACATGTTATATTTCTTGAATTATTTTAGACACTTCAGAGATGGTACCCTCCCTCCAAGCAAAGTTGACCAAATCAGGAAAATTACAATCCCCAAAACAAACAGTAGAAAGTACTATACAGTCATTTCATTTGGTATATTGATAATCTTAGTTATAACAAGATTGTCCTGAGATTTTCCCAATCCTATCCTGTCACTCACCCACAAGTGATCCCAGCTCCCCTTTCACAAGGATCAGAGAGAACTGATTAAAAGGATTCAAAGGCAAAGAGAACTTTCCCACTATCTTGGCACAATCTCAACTCTTTGAATTGTTATATGTGTACATGTACACGTGCGCGCGCGTGCACACACACACAGTTACTAAGCCTTGTCCTACACCTTTTTAGACATGAAAATACCATATTTTTAAAATAACTATTAAAAAAGGATTAGACATTCAAACTATTTAGACCTGTATATTTCTTCACAATTATAGCAACATTAAATGTTATTATTTAGAATTCTGATATTTAAAATGCTTTCTTATCCAAAATACTGCATAGCAATAATACATTGGGAATCTAGTCAAGGAAGAATAAAGTTTTTTCAGCACCCTACTTCCTTAACTCATTACTATACTACTCCAAAAATTGTCCCCTCCCCCATCATTTCCAAACTATCTTTCAGATGCTTGAAATTTTTGTTTTATTCTTCTTTAAGAATTTGCAGATGCTCCCCAATAGTTACTGACACTTAAATCTTTTCTTGCTAAGGGAGAAATGTCTGAAGAGTCATTTCTTTCCAGAATCCATGATTAATAGAAGCAAAGGTAAACATATATTTCCAAAACATATTTCTCAAACAATACCATAACTGATTTTACTTTTTAAAGAATGTTTTACCCTAGAGATACAAATACTATTCAAAGTCTATTCAGATCTAAAAAACACATCTAACATATTTCTTCACCTCTACTCTCTGTTAACAATACTGAGCAAATTTAAGACAGAACATGCCAATGATAATTTTTTTTCAAACATTAGACCAATGTATTAAATGAGAAACTATGGCTTGAATTATAGAAAGCAGAAAGTTTCCAAGATTCAAGATTCAAGACTGAAGGTAACCTCTAAAAATTCCAAGGTAATATTCAATTTGATGTTGCTACAACCAAGTGCCCAAGATGTGGCTCTAACATCTAGTACAAAGGTTCCAAATATTTTTTTTTCATTCCTACAAAACCTCATTTACAACAAGTTGAAATCTAGAGCCAATACTGATCTTTTAAAAACCATCATGGAGCTTTTGGTTTTGTTTTGTTTTTTTTCTGGTAAAACTTAGTTTTAAATATTTTGCGCAATTTCATACTAGGACTTATCATTTGGCCCTTTCACCAAGTGAACTATATCTCCATCTTGAACAGAAAGTTTCCCCATCTTTTGATCTTGACAGCAGTAAAGTTGGAGAGTTCTGACAAGGTAGTTAGTAAATAATGACAGCATGTGGTTTTCAACTTTACATATGAAGGTGGAAAAGTACTTGATCTTCAAGGACTTTTAGAGAGGTAAGGAGAAGAAAATGAGCAGTAGGACTCAACCACTGCAATTCCTATTATACACAAGGGGAAAAGTCTTTCATGAACTGACATAAAATGATACCTCATTTTTTAACCTAGGGAACAACCTACAGATAGAGAGAGACCCGGTATCAAAGGCAGGTATACCTCCATAATACCAAAGGTAAGAGCTATTTTTTTAAAGGGTTGTTTTTTTTTTTGGGGGGGGGGTAAGAGCCATTTTTAATACTATATGAATACATTCAAAATCAACTCTAACTTAAACCAATAAATCCATTACCTACAGGTAGAAAACCCCAATTTTAATCATCCTGCAAAGACAATTTCCACATCATGGTAGCAGACACAGAAGTATAGGATGTGGCTGTCAATCAATAAGAAAAAGCATTTATTAAGTGCTTACTATGTGCCAGGTATTAACCACTCTCCAAGCAAATACATGTGACAAATTAAGCAGGCAATCAGTGACTTTTTGCAATGTGTCTAACCGTAAAGTCACCTACAAAACCATCACTTCACAAAAGAGATTTTTCATTTTGTGAGAAGTGAATACTCTCTTAAGGTAGTCAAAAAGTTTAGATTTGGATAGTCTTTATATTTAGATTTGGATGAAAAAAAGAATTGTTCTTAACGTATGAGCAGTTGAGAGAACTGTTTTGTTTTTTGGTTTTGGGGGGGCTTTTTGGGCAAAAGCATGCAATAAACAAAAACTATGAAATTAGTTAATGTCCTGTTTATCATATTGTCTATTGGCCAAAAGATATACTAGAATACTGTCATGCTGAAAAATGCTCAAAACTTAAGAAAAATTTCAGTAACAAAGTAGTAATACTGATTTGAATTGCTTGGAAGCATGGGAATATCTCCTGTGATTACTAGAAAATTTATAAAACCACTAGTATTAATCAAGTTGCTTCTCTAGTCAGAGCTTTGAACTATTCATCTCAAAAAGGTTAATTTCTACTTTTTTCTCTTAACACAGAAACTGAAGGTGGAACATGTTTCTATAGAAATACAAAGGTAGGAAGTGCGATGATTTGCATACTAATCAAAAGATCCAAGGAACTAATGTAAAAACTTTACAGACAAACAAACAAAAAAAAAGATGACTAAAAGGAGTAGCAAAGAGAGTCAAAGTCTTAAAAGTTTTCCCTTCACAATTAGTAACTAACCTCTACTCACCCTGAATCATATTCCATATGTATTTGTGTGTGTGTATGTGTATATATATATATATATATATATATGCCTTCCCCTCGCCCCCTTTACCATTTTATTAATCTTTTTTCTTTTCTTTACATCAATGTTACCTCCCAACAACTCCCCTTAGGCACAGAATCCTTCCCTTGTAACACAAACACAATCAAACTTCTCTGCCAAGAAGCAAGAGGTAGGTATACTTCACCATCAGTTCTCTGAAGAAAAAAAGTCATTGCATTACTGAGAATTCTGAAGTTTTTCAATTTTGATTTCCTTTACATTATTAACATCAACCTTCTTCACTAAAGACTGTTCTAACAATCAGCCATAAAAGATATATGCTATGGCTACCTTTTATTCAGTGGTAAGACCTAGAAATATAAAGAGAAAAAAATAGTGCCTTATCCTCGAGTAGTTTATCATATTCAGACTCTAAAGCTAAAGTCTGGGCAATTTAAAAACTAATACCTTGACAAAAATTTATTAAACACAAACAAACTATGTGCCATGTGCTGTGCAAGCAGAGAATATAAAGTAAAGCAACAACCAGTCCTTACTCTCAAGGAGCTCATGGTCTGATGGGGAAGACAACATGCAAACAACTACGTATAAACATACTACACACAAGATAAATTGAAAACAATCTCAGAGGGAAGGAACTAAGAATAAGGAGAACTGGAAAAGGCTTCTTGCAGAAGGTAGGACTTTAACCCAGACTAACTTGAAGCCAGGAGACAAGGGAAATAAGGATGGAGAGTTTCAGGCATGCAAGATAGCCAGTGAAAATGCCCAAGAGTTGAGAGATGGAGTGAAGTTATAAGACTTATAAACGAAAGGAAGATAGAGGCCAGGTCATGAAGAGCTTTAAAAGTTGAACTGAGGATTTAATATCTGATCCTGGAGCCACTAAAGTTTATCAAATATGGTGATCACATACATAGTCACCACCCTGCACTTTAGGAAGATCAATTTGACTGCTGAGCAAAGGATGGAGTAGGGGAAGAATTGAGACAGAAGTCCAATTGTAAATCTATTACAGAGAAGGCCAGGCATGAAGACGGTAAGAGCCTGTACCAGAGTAGTGGCAGTGTCAGAGGACAGAAAGCAGCCTATGCCAGAGATGTTAATAAAGTACCTGACTGTAATGTTTTACATAATTGCCCATGTATAATCTACATCTGATTGCTTACTGCCTCGGGGAAGGGGGAGGGGAGGGAGGGAAGGAAGGAAGCATGGAACAAGGAACTCAAAACTTTAAATAAAAACTTTTATTATTTTTTTTAAAAAGAAAGTACCTGACTGGACAGAAGTGAGGAATAGAAGAGAGTGAAACCAAGGTGGAGCCTGGATGACCTACTAGGTAATGATCTACAAAAACAATCGAGCAAACATCCCTCTTCTCTGCATAGTGACAGGGGACTACTACTGGGTAGAATGTTTGCATACACTGTTATACATGTTACTCTTATATATATTTTGTTATCCAAAACTTTATCAAGTGACATTCTTAACTGCTTTTCTTCAATTTGGAGGAATGGAAGTTATTTCTGAAAATAATTATGAGGGGGGGAAAAAGCATTAATAAAACTTTTTTGTTGTTACAGATGCGGAGGTGGTAAGGGAGTAGAAGTAGGCAGAAATATTTTATAATAATAGAGATCTGGATATGAATCCGAACTCTGAGACATACTAGCTATGTGGCCTTAAGCAAGTAGCTTCTTTTCTCTGTTCTTCAGTATCTTCATCTATCCTGACATTCTGACCCTATGTAACTCACGGAGCTGTTGTGAGAAAAGTGCTTTTACAAAATCTAGAGAGAAGCCTAGGATAGTGGATTAGAGATCTGGAAAGACCTGAGTTCAATTCCCATTTGTGACAAGACTGTGATCCTAGGCAAGTAATTTAACATCTCAGTACCCCCAGGCAATTCCCTAAAACTATAAATTTCAGAATAGTAGAGATCTGCATTGGCAGAAAAGGTTTCTCCAAGAGATGGAGTTTCACAGATGTAGATGAAAAGAAACAGTACAGATATATGAGCTTTTAATAAATATAGGAAAACCTGAAATAATGTTGCCAAACAAGGTCATTTCACAGTATCATATATTACCAACCACATATCACAGAACTTTGCTATAACAATCATTTATACCATGAGCAAAATGGGGAAAATATATATCTATAGTACCTAACTACAAGGTCACTGTCAAAGGTTCAAATGAGAATTATGAAAAGAGATGTGAAAACTTTAAAGATATATAGACATGTATTTTGTGTGTGTGTGTGTGTGTGTGTGTGTGTATAGTCAGTAGTTACTGCTGCTACTATTATTTTTATTATTACACTAATTGCCTTCTGCCACCATGTTGTTTGATACAATCAATATTAAGTGGAATGTGCCTGTATTTTAATCATGGAACAACATCTAAATTTTGGTATTCTCTCACTCTTTTTTCTTCTATAGCTAGATTCTTTATTAAAATGTTTTTGGTTTTTTCTTCCTTGTAATTTCCTATTTTCCTTTGTCTTTGATTCTCACTTCTGACCAAAACAGCAAAATGTTATTTCTACTACAACACAGGCTACTAAGTATTTCTCTCAAGTAATTTTGTCGCTTTTGTTGGGGGGGGGGGTTGTTTGTTTGTTTGGGGGTTTTTGCGGGACAATGAGAGTACAGTGACTTCCCCAGGGTCATGCAGTTAGTTCAAGTGTCTAAGGCCTGATTTGAACTCAGGTCCTCCTGACTCCAGGGCCAGTGCTTTTTCACTGTGCCACCTAGCTGCCCCCTCTCTCAAGTAATTTTGAAAGGTATCTTTATTTTGAAAGGTATCTTTATCTGTCCTGGGAAAGCTAACTGAAGTTCTGTTCCTTAGTAAAATGTAGCTGAAAAATTTAAGTTAATCAAGGGCACACTGTATACTTAAAACATCCTTTTCAATGGTGGGCCATAATTGGTAAGATAGGCCTCAGCTAAATCCAAAATTGTTCCTTGCAACAGTTAAAAATAAAATGGTTACATCAATAAAAGTTTTACATTGTGACTGGGTTGTTTGTAAATGAACTAGATAGAGCCTAAGCATTGTAACCATGTCACTCCCATACTCAAAAAACTCCAATGGCTCCCTTTTACCTCTAGGAATAAATATAGACTCCTCTGATTATTTTTTTTGGTGGGGCAATGAGGGTTAAGTGACTTGCCCAAGGTTACACAGCTAGTAAGTGTCAAGTGTCTGAGGTCATATTTGAATTCAGGTCCTCCTGAATCCTGGGTTGGTGCTTTATCCACTGCTCCACCTAGCTGCCCCCTGATGTACTTTAAAAATCCTTCAAATGCCAACTTCCCTTTGCAGAAGTAGTAGTTCACAGTGTGGTCAGATTTTTAAAACTGATTTTGCTTACTTTTTCCCTCTTCTATTTTAAAAAACATTTGTTGTTTTAAGGGATGGCTCTCTGGAAGGGGTGTAGGGGAGGGAGGAGGGATATAAGGGAAATGTAGATGATGTAAAAACAAAGCTATCAATAAAAATTTACTTTAAGGGGCAGCTAGGTGGCGCAGTGGATAGAGCACTGGCCCTGGAGTCAGGAGTACCTGAGTTCAAATCCGGCCTCAGACACTTAACACTTACTAGCTGTGTGACCCTGGGCAAGTCACTTAACCCCAATTGCCTCACTTAAAAAAAAATTTACTTTAAAATAATTAAGCCCTTGGAATTCTATTGTGCTGTAAGAAATGATGAGCAGGCAGATTTCAGAGAAACCTGGAAGGACTTGCATGAACTGAAGATGAGTGAGATGAGCAGAACCAGGAGAACACTGTACACAGTAACATCAACATTATGTGTTGATCAACTGTAATAGACTTGATTCTTCTCAGCAATACAACAGTACAAGACAGTTCCAAAGGATTCATGATGGAAAAGGCTCTCCAAATCCAGAAAAAAAAAAAAGAACTATGGAATATGGATGCAGATTGAACCACACTATTTGGGGGGGGGGAGCGGCAGGCAATGGGGGTTAAGTGACTTGCCCAGGGTCACACAGCTAGTAAGTATCAAGTGATTGAGGCCGGATTTGAACTCAGGTACTCCTGAATCCAAGGCCAGTGCTTTAACCACTGCGCCATCTAGCTGCCCTGAACCACATTATTTCGTTTGGTGCTATTGTTTTTCTTTTTTGAGGTTTCTCCCTTTTGCTCTGAATCTTCTTATAACATGACTAATGCAGAAATAGGTTTAATGTTATTGTACATATATAACATATCAGATTACTTGATGTCTTGGGGAGGGAGAAAAATTTGGAACTAGAAATCTTATAAAAACAAATGTTGAAAACTATCTCTACATGTAATTGGAAAATAATAAAATACTTTTATAATTTAAAAAAAATTAAGTCCTTCACAAACTGGCCTCAACCTACCTTTCCAAACTTATTGCATATTAATTCCCCTCCATGGACACTGAAGTCCAGCCAGTCCAAATTAGTCTTTCAACTTTTATTAATAGGTGGCATTCTGTCTCTCATCTTTATACCTTTTCATGACCTATCTCCCATATATGGAATGAACTCCATCATCTCAACCCCTTAGAACAGGGACACTGAAAAGTTTCCTTAAAGGCTAAACCCCAAGCAACATTTCCTATATGTCCCAGCTAATTTGTGCCTTTACCTGAAAATCACGTGGTATCTATTTTGTACAGTATATACCTATACATGTAGCATGACATTCAGTCAACAAGTATTTATTAATCGCCTGGAATGTTCCAGGCAGAGAATAAAAAGGCAAAAAACAATCCATACTCTCAAGGAGTTCTTAGTCCAATAGGGAAGGCAACATGCAAACAACTATGCAAAAACAAGTTATATACAGAATAAATTGGAGATAATCTCAGAGAAAAAGATTAAGGAAGACTAGGAAAGGCTTCTTAAGGAAGGAGTAAATTGACTGAGACTTGAAGAAAGCAAGGGAAGCCAAGAGATAGAAATGAGGAAAAAGTGCATTCTAGACATGAGAGGACAAACAGTGAAAACCTTAAGTCTAGAAACAGAATTCAAAAAATAGGAAAAGGCTGGCATCATTGGACTTACACAGTGCATGGAGAGGAATAAGAAGACTAGAAGGGTACCAAGGAGCCAGGTTACATAGAACTTTAAAAGCCAAGTCAAGGATTTTATATTTGATCCTAGAAGTAATAGGGAACAACTGAAGTTTATTTAAATAGGGTGGCAACATTCATGGTGAGACCTGCATTTTACAAAGATCAACTTAGTACATTTTCTTCTTTGGCCATAAGCTCCTTTAAGGCATAGACTATTTTCATTTTTGTTTTTCTATGGCCAACAGAGTCTGGCACAAAGTAGGTGATCAATAAATGTTTATTAATTGACTGACTAAACAAAAAGTACAAGTAAAAACTTCATTAAACAAAATTCTCATAATTTGGACCAAAAAACTCCATTAATGTCTTAGCAGCAATGACTAGTGGTAACTTTAGTTTGAAGGTTATGGTAACCAGTTACAATTTCTGACAGACCCTGCCCAAGCTCTATGGTATTAGTACAGGACTGGTAGCAAACTGTATGTCTGCATCACTCTCTGACACAGAAGATATACTGGAACAAAATCAAAAAATTGAAAAAATACAAAATGAGAGACACGATATAAAAAACAATTGACTTGGAAAACGAGCTGAGAAATAAGTTAAGAATCATGGAACTCCTCCAAAAACATGATTTTTTAAAAATCCCAGATATCTCTTTCAAGAAATCACAAATATAAACTTCAGGAATCTAGAAGAATCAGAGGACAAAGTGAAGGCAGAAAAAACAATCTACCAATGATCTCCTGAAAGGTACCCCAAATGTAAAAGTCCTAGGAATGCCATGGCCAAAGCACAGAGCTCCTATATGGAAAAAAAAAGTATAAGCATCTAGAAGAAGCAGTATCAAGGAACTACAACCAGGATCACACAAGACTCAGCAGCTTCTACTAAAGTAATCATAATCATAACAACAAAAATAGCATTTGTATGATACTATGAGGTTTGTGAACTGCTTCATAACTATCTCATTTGCTGCCCACAAAAACCCTGAGAGCTAAGTACTATTACCCCCAATTTACAACTAAGGAAATTGAAGCAGAAAATACGTTAAGTGACTTGCTCAGAGCTACACAGCTAGAATCTGGGGTAGAATGAGAACTCAAGTCCTCCAGAAGGGGTTCTGCTAAATCTTTACTGTATCATCTAGTTTCCTCAAAAACAAAAGAAAACAAGACAACAGCAACAACAGAAGAGACCTTAGAACACAATATTCCAAAAGGCAGAGGGTAACATTACAATACAAAATAACTTGTTCTGGGGGCAGCTAGGTGGTGCAGTCGATGTTGATAAGGCACCAGCTCAGGATTCAGGAGTACCTGAGTTCAAATCAGGCCTCAGACACTTGACACTTACTAGCTATGTGACCCTGGGCAAGTCATTTAACCCTCATTGCCCCCCCCCCAAAAAAAACAACAACAAACAAACAAAAAACAACCCTTGTTCTACAAGGCAAGAGTAGGGAAAAAATGGCTCTTTATTTGAACAGACAACTTTCCAGCATTTCTGATGAAAAGACCAGAGATGATTGGGAGCATTGAAACACAAATACCAGAGCACAGAGAAACCTAGAAAGCTAAATTTACTCAAGCAATTGGAAGGGGCTATATGATGATAGAGTAAATAACATTCTAATGGGGGGTGGGGAAGTAAGGGAAAGGAGAAAAAACATTCAGAATCTTGAAGTCTTCAAAGGGTACTGAGAAAGTTATTAAGAAAAACAGGTTCTAGAGCTGGAATGATTCTAAGTTTTAAGAAGGGAAAGAAAAGAAAGGATGAAAAAAGGAATAAAATAGAGTAGAAAAGAGAAAGACGGTAGTGAGGAATTTGCTATTTATCAAAATTGGGGTGAGAAGAGTATGCAAACATGGAGGAAAGGGTGAGGGAAATGGGAATTGTATGAACTTTAATATTTGAAACGGACAATGGAAGACTGAACATACAAACATAATTTGGCATAGAAATAGATCAAACTAACCAGGGAAGGGGGAGGTGGGGCAGGAATAAGTAGAGGGTTGGGGCAGCTAGGTGGCGCAGTGGATAAAGCACCGGCCCTGGAGTCAGGAGTACCTGAGTTCAAATCCGGTCTCAGACACTTAACACTTACTAGCTGTGTGACCCTGGGCAAGTCACTTAACCCCAATTGCCTCACTAAAAAAAAAAAGTAGAGGGTTGAGGATAATACTGATAAGGGAATAGTAGCAAGCAAAATGAACTTTCTGATTCTGAAGTAGGTATTAAAAGGGGGAGGAAATGTTTATAGTTGCTTCTTAGACAAATGAAGAATGGCTGAAAAAATTGTGATACATGAATGTTGTAGAATATTATTTTGCCTGAAATGATGAAAGAGATGATTTCAGAAAATCTTAGCAGGCAAAGTGAAGCGAGCAGAACTAGACCAATTCATATAAGAACAAAAACATTATAGAGAAAAACAACTACGAAAGGCTTAACTCTGATTAAAGCACTGACTAACCATTTCTCCAGATTACTCATGTTACCTATCCCCTGACAAAGAGGTGATGGAAACAAGGTGCAAATGCATTCATTTTTTGATGTAGCCACTGTGGGGATTCATTTTCCTTAACTATACTTAATTGTTAAGAACGGTTTTCTTTTTTTTCCTCATTTTTAACTGAGAGGTGTGGCCTGACCAATAGCAATGGGGAAAAAAAGCCAATGTAACAGGTTTCATAAAAGGAAATTGAGGGGGTAGCTAGGTGGCGCAGTGGATAGAGCACCAGCCCTGGATTTAGGACCTGAGTTCAAATCCAGCCTCAGACACTTGACATTTACTAGCTGTGTGACCCTGGGCAAGTCACTTAACCCTCACTGTCCAACCAAAAAAAAGGAAAGTAAGGAGAAAACGCAGACAAGTACTATTTTAAAGTAACACAGAATTTAGAATTATATGCTATTTTTTTTTAAAGCAGGCAGTATAAAATGAGAATTCTTCTATGTGTGTAGAAATGCTCCTTTTTGATGTTTAATTTTTAATATTCTGGGGGAACAAAAACATGTATGAGTACTTGACTTTGTGTAAAGTTCAATTCCTGGCCCTCACACTTACTAGATTTGTGCCTATCTATAGGTAATCAATCAATATTTATTAATTGCCTGCTTTGTGCCTGGCATTGTAAGGGACTAGGCATATAAGGAATGAAACAATCCCTACTCTAAAAGAGCTCAGATTCTACTAAGAGAAAATCATTTCACCTCAGAGCAGATGTAGCATAGTAGAGAGCATGTGTTCCTAGACCTTCAGTCAAAATAAACCTGAATTCAAATCTTACCTCTGACACTTACAATCTGTGAGCAAATCACTTAAAACTCAGTTAAGTCTCAAGTCCCTCAGGTTCTTCATCAGTAAAATGGGGATAATATTGGGAGTACCTACCTCACAGCATTGCTGTAGGGTGCAAAGGAGAAAATGTACATAAAATGAGCTTTGAGTTCTACATGTCAGCTTATTATGATTATTGTGGTTCCCTGCTCTGTCAAATGGAAATAACCATCTGTTATACTTACAGGGTTATCTTAAGATATGTAAAACATATAACAACCTCTCAATGGCTCAAGTAACTCTATAAAATCAAAAGTAATCTGTTTCTAGGAGGCAATAAGTAGACCTAGGCTCTATTTTCAACTCTGTCACTAATAACTAATTAGCTTTATGAGCCTAGGTACCTCTCTCTGAAACTTTATTCATTAAAGAGTTGCACTAGAGATGATCTCTAAATACTGCCCACCTGTAATACTTAATGACTTTTATGACACGTTACTAATAATCATTCATTTTAACCATACCAAAGAGAACTTATTCAATATGTTGATTTGAATTGATCAGTATTAGAAAAATAAAACTGATTTCCACTAATTTGATTAGCTTAGTTTCAATGACTACAAATTAATGAGGTTTTCTTCTATCCAGAAGACATACAACCATTATTCAGCGGTTGGTTCAACTTAATACTTACGTTTGCCAGTGATAATAGAAGTTTTAACCAAGACTTTCATTCAGTCTTTCTTTTTTTGTGTGTGTGAGACAATTGGGGTTAAGTGACTTGCCCATAGCCAGTAAGTGTCAAGTGTCTGAGGCTGGATTTGAACTTAGGTACTCCTGACTCCAGAGCCAGTACTCTATCCACTGAGCCACCTAGCTGCCCCTTAGTCTTTCATCTTAAGCCATTCTCTTAGACCAAGCAAAGGGAAGGAGTTCCTCCAATTTACTAAGCAATATTTGTTACACTGACATCACAATCTGTCAATCAACAACTTTTTTACCTATAATATTAATGGGAAGAAGGGAGATAGAGGCAAATGAATTAAAAAACTAAGGAAAAAGGACAGGGATGTATTTTGGTTTTGGTTTTGGTTTTTTGGGGGGCAATGAGGGTGAAGTGACTTGCCCAGAGTCACACAGCTAGTTAGTGTCAAGTGTCTAAGGTTGGATTTGAACTCAGGCCCTCCTTAATCCAGGGCCCATGCTTTATCCACTGCGCCACCTAGCTGCCCAGGGATGTATTTTTAAAAATACACAAAAGAAATATAGAAACAAATTTAAATTACCATAATCTACAAATGCTACAGAAAGGTACAATCATCAGAAAAGAGGTAATGAAGTAAGCTCATAGAAGGTAACAACTGTTTTTGAGAAAAAAGGCATAGATTAGCAGGGAAAAAAATGAGGACTGACGTGCAAAACTAAGGAAATGGGAACAAGCAAATTAAGCATGAGTAAGAGCAAGTAGTATTGTTTGAAGTAGATGGTTACATAAAATTAAGTTTCTGTAATGGTGGAGGGCCTAGAAGCTCATATAAAAGATTTTCAATTCAACAAACATTTAAGTGACGTTGGTATGTAATATGAAGCTATTAAAAGTTTTCTGGATGGGAAATTTGTATAAATTATCTTCACATGACCATGTAAATAATTTTTCAGTATTAGTCAGCATTATTCAAATCTTTTGATCCTGATATCTATTGACTAATAATAGCTACCACTTATACAGTGCTGTAAGGTTTGCAAAGCACTTTACAAATATTCTCATTTGATTCTTATTACAAGTTTGGAAGGTAGTTGCTATTATTATTCTCATTTTACAAATGAAGAAACTGAGGCAGAGATTAAATTACATGCCCAAAGTCACATCACTATTAAGTGTCTGGGGCAGAATTTTAACTCAGGTCTTCCTGACTCCAGATCTCAGTACTCTATCCACTGTGCCAACTAGGTGCTGACACCTGTCTTTTAACAAGGAAAGAAATAAATGTGCTAGGTTTTGAGAAATGTTAATATATTAAGATCCAAATGTAACCATCTATATTACAATAGAAGTCACACAGAAGGACTTTTAAACAGGAGTTGAAAGTTCACTGATAGATCATTAAGTAACTGAAACTTTGGAGGAAAGGCAAAGGAAAGAGAAAGAAACTAGTGTTAGAAACTGAGGCCAAGGGGCAGCTAGATGGCACAGTGGATAGAGCACCGGCCCTGGAGTCAGGAGTACCTGAGTTCAAATCCGACCTCAGACACTTGATACTTAGTAGTTGTGTGACCCTGGGCAAGTCACTTAACCCCCATTGCCTCACTAAAAAAAAAAAAGAAAAAAAAAAGAAAAAAGAAATTGAGGCCAAGAAACGAATAGGTTGAATAAAAAAATCAATTCACATGACTATTACATAACCTGAAATTTGTGTATACACACATATTTACCTCATTCAATAGCAACAAATTAGGTTTTATATTCATTATAAAACATACTTTACATAAAGGAATCTAGCTTACCTTTCATTTAACTATTTACCTCAAATGATACTATCATACTTTCTCCCGAAGTGGTTCAAATAGTAACTTTCAAGAATGCTTAAAGTATTGCTGGATGTATAGAGAAATAAAAGAATATCCCTATAATAGTTGTGTTCTTAATAGAGTTTTAAATGGGTAACTTTTTCTGGTCATTTGTAGATGAACAACAAGTAGCAATGAATTTGAATATAGACTGTACGCTTAAAAATGATTCACACTAGAATATATCAAAGTAGAAGATTCAATTTCTACCCCCACAATGGATTTTTATACTGAACTGAGGCACTCTGAAATAATTTCCTATATTCACTTTTGTAGTCTCATTTTTCTATGATCTATAAAGCTAAAGCATTAATATATAATTCAAGGGTTTAGAAAGGTTCTCTTGAATTTTAGGAAATATAAGTTGCTAGTTTTAATCAAGTGATATTGATAAAATTATATTTGAAGAAAAATAGTATGAAACTCCTCTATCCAATATATAAACTCTCAAAAAATATGAACTTTCATGTTTGCAAACCACTATATAAAATGGTTTATTTATGTGACAGCAGAAGACACTCGAAAGGATTCCTTTAAACAGGAGCTTCAAATGATATATATTCAGAATGTTCTTTCCCAAAAAGGTATATACCCCAACTCAGTATTTGTGAAAAATCCTAATTATTTCAGACATTTTCTGTTGGTTGCTTATCATCACTGAGTTTGATTAAATGTCACTAAAAAGCTCAAACCAAATGTATTTGGTATTCTGCTATTTTTCTTATTCAAGCAATAGTCACATAGCCTTTCTAATTAAAATTAAACTGTATTTAACTAGGGTTTCACAAAGCTTACAAGACAAACATATGGGTGTGATCATCTGACTGCAAGAAACAGAAACTCAAATTGACAAAACATAAATTAAAGGCAGAATTTATATAAATACAACTAAAAATATTCTTTATAGAAACAGATTTAAATAACTAAAGAGATATTGTTTGTGATTGGTGATACCACTTAAGTTTAAATATGTATTTTCATCTAACTAAACTAAAATTGAACTAGACAAAAAATGCATTTAGAAAAACAAAAGGTAAAATATTTAAAGAGAAATAATAAAAAACAGGAAGAAGTCATAGCATTATAAGAGCTCAAATTATACTATAAAGAAGTAATCATCAAAAACCATTTGAGGGGCAGCTAGGTGGCACAGTGGATAGAGCACCGGCCCTGGAGTCAGGAGTACCTGAGTTCAAATCCAGCCTCAAACACAACACTTACTAGCTGTATGACCCTGGGCAAGTCACTTAACCCAACTCCCACACTAAAAACAAAAACAAATAAACAAAACAAAAACAAAAACAAACAAAAAAAAACCCATTTGATATTGGTTAAAAAAGAGAAAAGTTGATCAATAGAATAGACTAGGTTAAAAAGACCCAGAAAGAATTGGCTATAAATACTCAATAAGCCCAAGGATACCAACTCCCAGTTTAAGGACTGTATTTGACAAAAACTAATGGGATACGAGAAAGTGGTTTGGAAGAAATTAGGTCTAGGCCAACACCTTAAACCAAATAACCACTTTAAGCTACAAATAATCACTAAAAAACAAATTAATAGAATGGAAGGAGGCACCTTACATAACTATGGCTAGGGAGAGAATTCTTAACATGAGTGTCATAAAAGGTAAAACAGACCATTTTGATTATATAAAATTGAAAAGTTTTACCACAAACAAAATCAATGTATTACGATTTTATGTACGTAGGAAACTGTTAATTGGGGGTGGGGGGAGAGAAATATTTGCAGCAAATATCTCACATAAAGGTCTTACTTCCAAAATTAAACAGGGAATTGATACAAACTGATACAAAAGAACAAGGGACATTCCCCAATAGAAAAGTAGCAAAAGAATATGAAAAGGTATTCAGCATTTCTTTTGAAAACGATCAATAACAATGTGAAAGAATATTCCCAACCTTGAATAATAATAAAAATAAAAATTTAAACAATTCTGAGGTTCTTCCTCACAGCCATCAGATTGGCCAAGATGACAAATAATGAATAGGGGATGTGGGAAGGCAGGTACACCAATATACTATTGGGGATATGAACTGATCCAACTATTTTGGAAAAATTTTGGAATTTTAGTTTTGAAGTCTCTAACCTACACATACTCCTTGAAGCAGGGAATACTGAACATATATTCCAAAGGTCAAATACAGAAAAAAAAAAAAGGTCCCATATATTCAAAAACATTTATAGTAGCACTGTTTATAGTGGTAAAGATTCAGGAGAATGAGGCACACATTTACAAGCATTCGTTTGTCTATACCTACCTATTTATATGAGAAGTTTTGCTTAGGAAGTAAGGGAAAGTCATTGGGAAGTAAAAGATGAAAGAATAGGAAAAGTAACTTTTTTAAAAGAAAAAAATTAATTGGCAGGAAATAAGGAAATAATTTATATTATAAAAAGGAGTCTTTGAAAAGTCATCAAAAACTACTTCTACATAATGAGTTTTCATAACATCTGAACTAATGAGTAAAGTACCACAATTTCCCTTGGTAATCTATTCTAGTTGAGGAAATCACTTAACCTGAGCTTTGAATTCCTCTGCATTAAAATAGCAACAAGTACCTCAACAAGTACTTCTAAGCAAAGTAAGTACTAAACAAGTAAGAGCTAGTATTTTAGCAGTAATTAATTATTACACTGTTTCTTTAGTGAACTTCCCTAATGAATTTACAATATGATTTAACTCACATGCAACCGCTATGGTGCACAATTACTATAAAAACAAGGTGAAACTGTATTGAAGAGAAGTGATTTAAGAGATTTTCACATAAGAGCAGCTTTTAGCAAACATAGACATGAGAAAGGGGATGTTACTTAATCATGAGAAATGTATTTTTCACTACTGAATACTTCACCAAGTACTAGCTTGATGAAATTTAAAGGGATAAATATCGAGGATTACTCCTGGGTTTAAAAAACAACAACACATACACATAGAATGAGGGATACTTGGCTAAACAATATTGCACATTAAAAGACCTGGGATTTTTAATGGACTGAAAGTTCAATATTAATTGAAAAAATAAGACAATCAAAAAACCTAATAAGCTCTTCTTGCACTACTATCTTTTTAGACACCTTTACATCTCTCATATTCCTTGTCCTCTGTCCTCTTCTTTCAATCATACAGTGGCCACCCCTGTGATTTAGACCCCCTTATCCCCATAAGGTGAATTATAGCAAGTCTCTATTCCTAAACCATAGTTCCGAACACACCGTCACTCCCCTGATCAATAAGCCTTAGTACCTCTACTGCCTTTAGTATCCATACAAAATCCCAAACTTATTTTGCACTACTCTCATTCACAAACTCTTCCATTTAGCCAATTGGTCCTCTTGATGTTTCTTACAAACAATAATCCATCTCCTATCTCTAAGCAGGCTTTCCCTCATGTCTGGAATGCTCTACCTCATCTTGGCTGCTTAGAATCCCTAAAGTTCAACTCAAATGCCATCTCCTACATGAGATCTTTCTGGATTTCCCCAGATGTTATTACCTGTCCTTCATTCCACCAAAATTACCTTGCATTTATTTTATACTTTTATTTACTAATATGTGTTCAATGCTTTCTTCCCACAGAGAATGGAAGCTCCTTGAAGGCAGAGAATATTTCTTTTTTGTCTTTTATCCCCAGAATCCAACACAGTGCCAGGCACATAGTAATTTAGACTAATGAATTTTTGTTGATTGAACAATCAAGGGAGATGAGAGTCTCAAAGCATTCTGATCTGGAGTACTGTATCCAACTGTGGAACCTGCATTTAAGAAGGATAAGAGGGAGGGGCAGCTAGGTGGCGCAGTGGATAGAGCACTGGCCCTAGATTCAGGAGGACCTGAGTTCAAATCCGGCCTCAGACACTTTACACACTTACTAGCTGTGTGACCCTGGGCAACTCACTTAACCCCAATTGACTCACCAAAAACAAACCAAAAAAAAAAAAAAAAGGTTAGAGGGCCTATGGACTACATCCAGAGGAGAACAGTAAGAATTAAGGAGACTGGGAGAGAAGGGCTTAAAATCATACTATAGAAGCTTGAACTAAAGGATCTGATCTGGAGAAAAGACGACAACTTTGGGGAAAACATTACCCCTTTCCCTTCCTCCTACCTCAAAGTACCTGAAGGGCTATCATGTAAAAGTGGGATTAGATTTGGTTTTTTGCCCCCAGATGACAAAGCTAGATACACTGGTTGAGAGGCAGATTTTGCATTGATACAAGGAAAAGCTTTCTAAGAATTACAGCTGTCCAAATGTGAAAACAGTTGCCTCTGAAGGTAGGGAGATACCCCTCTCAAACCTTCACAGAATTTTACATTTAGAAAAAAAACCCTTAGTGATATCTATTCAAATACCTTCATTTTACGAATGAGGAAAATACAGCCCAAAAGGTTTAAATGACTTGCCCAGATTAAGTGCATAATGCTGATATTAAAAACCTTGTCTTCTGCTGATAAAGGTCTTCTAACTACAAATTTCATAGTCTTTCTTCTACATATTGTCAAACATAACTGAAAAGCAGCCACATCAAATAAATATCAAAGTCCCTCTATAAGGTAATGTTAGAAAACAAAGCAGTGCAACTTTTGCTTTAATCTTGGAGCTCAAAAATAACTTTGCTTTTTCACATTTAGAGTTAATAATAATTATATATGGAACAGGGTAGCAGCTACTCATTGTCTCTGTCCACAGGAGATAAAACTAAAAGGCTAATTTAAATTGTAGCATGAGTGATTTAGGAATTTTCTACAACTGACACTTTTTAACACTAGATTAGGTTATTAAAGGAAATTGTCATATTTCCTCTCCTGGCAAACTCAAGATTTCATGAGTTGTTTCAATGTTGAGAAAAAGAATGGCAAGCTGGTATAAGAAGAGCATTATGGTGCTATCCATCCTCAGAGAAAGAACTGATGGTTTCTGAATACAAATTGAAGCATACTCTTTTAAACTTTCTTTTTTCTTGAGTTTTTTGTCATCTATATTTTCTTTCACAACATGTCTAATATGGAAATGTTTTGCATGATTACACATGTATAACCTATATCAAATTGCTTGCCTTCCCAATGGGGGTGGTGGTGGTGGTGGTAGAAGGGATGAGGAGGGAGGAAGGGAGAGAATTTGGAACTCAAACTTTTTGTGTGTGTCTGTGGGGTTTTTTTTTTTGGTGAGGCAATTGGGGTCAAGTGACTTGCCCAGGGTCCCACAGCTAGTAAGTGTTAAGTGTCTGAGGCTGGATTTGAACTCAGGTACTCCTGACTCCAGGGCCGGTGCTCTATCCACTGTGCCACCTAGCTGCCCCATCAAAGTTTTTTAAATGAATGTTAAAAAGTGTTTTTTACTTGTAATTGGGGGAAAATAAAATACTAAAGAAATTCCAAAAGAAATGAAAAAAAGAGCATTTTCGTCTCAGGATACAAAACCTAAGGAAAAGACTCAGATGTTGAAGATATAGGATGAACTGGTCAAAACAAATTTAAAATGGAACATTTTAAAAATAACTTGCCCCACTAAATCTACCATTCTGCCATACTTTTTCTCTCTTTTGATGGTCCCAAGTACTTAAAGGTTCCCTTCCCTTTCTCTGTCACTCCTACCTAATCAATTCAAGGGCAAGTTTTACAGATTCTACCCTTTCTGATCTCTTCAATCATGCCCTCCTCTGTACTCACAAGAACTACCCTAGTTCAGGCATTTAACACCTCATGTCAACTATTTCCCACAGACTCTAAATTGGTCTCTCTGATTTGTCTTTCTTTGTCTAATCTATCCTCCACAAAACTACCAAAATGATCTTCCTACAACACAGATCTACACCACTTCACAGCTCAAAAATCTTCAATGGCTCCCTAAATGATTGTAGGATAAAATCAAAATCCTCCTCCTGGCACTCAAGACCCTCAACAATATGTCCAAACCCACTTTTCCAGGTTTATTTCATATTATTCCCATTTTGGTTACAACTAAACCAAAGTACTGGTTGTTACCTAACCTTGGCAAACCATTCATTTCCTGTGCATGTTCCTTCCTATCACATGAGTGGATCATTTTCCAAGGCTCGGCACAGGTGTCATCTCCTCCATAAAACCTTTAGTGATCTTCTACTACATTATGACCCACCAGTTTTAACTGGGTAGTATATGTGTAAATGTTACTATCCATAACAGTGTGACAGAAAAAAAAATGACAAATACAAAGAACCTGGAGAAACTTGGGAAGGTCTGTATAACCGATATAGAGCTAACAGAACAATTTACAGTACAATCACAATAAGAATTCAAAACTGACCAATATACTATCTAAATTTGACTTCAGTGGCCTGATACTGACCCTTGCCTCTTGGCACATACAATGAAGTACACATTTGCAAACTTGGCCAATGCTTTTATTTTATTTCCTTAATTGTATTTATTTGTTACAAATGAGAGTTTTATAGAGGTAGAGGCATATGGTCAGGGGGAGAGAAGAATTCTAACATTTTAATAAGAAAATGTTTTTTAAAGTTTCTAAAGTGAAGATTGGCATCCTAGTGCAATGGGAAGAACATGGTAGACTGAAGGCAGGGAACTCAGAATACTCAGTTGTTGAACTAGTTACACCACTATGAACTAGGTTGGTGATTGATCCTGGGCAAATCTCATCTTTAGGTGTCAGTTTACTTCTTAGTAAAATAAAGGAACTGGACTAAATATCTATGGTTCTTCCCAATTCAGAAACTGTGTGATTTTATACACTATTAATGTCATACTATGCTGTTCACTGGGGACTTCAGGATGCTGTCACAGAACCTCGGAAATTTTAATAAGCTGATTAACCACTTTTTAAAACTCAATTTTTAAACTTTAATGGACTTTTCCAGAATACTTCACTGGGAAGAATTAAACTCTGGGATAGTATAGTAATAGTAACTACAGTAGAATGAAGCCCTGATTTAAGATATAATTTTTCAAACATACCTATTTCAACTTAACAGGATAGTTGTAATTTAGTCAAACTATCTCAATTACTTTTTTTTTCAAACATACTACCAAAAAAAATTACCATTACCACTGACAAGTATGCACAAAAATTCATGATACATGTATGCTGTATGTAGGACACTTGAAAAAAACCTGATAATTAACTACTAAATACTTTTTTGACTATTTCAATCATGTTTAAGGAATATACAAACAAATCAAAATAATTTAAGTATAAGAAGTATGTTCCAATTAGACTGTACTTTATACATGTAAGCTTGACTCCTTCAGACCTCTATTTAGTCTATGAATTTAAAAACTGTCTTTTTAATAGTAGGTAAACTAACAATATTCTATATAAAAACCAATTCTAAATTTTAAGAGAAGCCTATTCAGTAGTGTGTGAAAAAATTCTACCAAATCTCAATTACATACACCTATGAAAAGAACATTAGAATTACAGTGAAAATCAGACAATCCAAAAAACTGGGTCAAATCTATGGGAGAAAATGTCCCATGTGTTACATGTCCCTGTGTTACATATGAAAGGCAAATATAAAAACACACAAAGATTATTAAACCTAGGTAGATAAGTCTTTCCTCCATAGTTATTACTTCATTGATTTATGATAGTTACATTGTTGACATCTACTAAGTACTATATTGGTTTGGGTTTACATATACTGACTCCAAACTTCTTTTAACAGCAAAGGCCTGTCTTTTCAATATAAACAATTTACTAGTGCTGCTTTATGATATCAACCTAAAACAAGAGATACACCAAACAACTAAGTTTCACGGAAAGGGAAATGGACAGCCGAAGTGATGTATGTGAGCAAACTGCAACATATAACTAGGAACTCCAAAGAACAGGAGTAAAGGATATAATTACCAGAATTCCATGAAAGAAGATGGGAATGGGATAGCCCTTTAATCAAGGTAAAACAAAGAATGAGCGCTGACAGATGGAAGACCAGAGTGCTCCACCTATATCTTCTTGCTGCAAGTTGGGTAGATCACTTGTGGTGAACTTTTGGGAGAACAATGATTCATTATAGGATGTCCAGGAATGGTTGGTTAGCAATCAAATCAATGAGGTCACAAATCTATTTGAGTATAATTATATGTACACCTCACTTCAAGAAAAATAAATATATTTAAGTTTCTTGAGATCACAGTTTTTCTTTGTATGTTATAATACTTATTGAATGAGTATAAAAAATGAGATTTACAAAAGTATTTTCTTGGATAAGGTACCTCAGAATCTCTACCTCAGAGATAGAAGAGAACTGAGAAGTAGTCAACACTAAGTCAACTCCTACCTGAGCAGGAAATGCTTTCTGCTACACCTCTGATAAGTGGCCTTCTAGCCTCCATTTAAAGACCTCTAGTGATGGGAAGAGGGGCTTCTTCTTAAAGTATTCCCTTATGTGAACCTTAATTTACCTTTACAAAATTTCTACTGCTTCTAGTTCTGCCCTTTGGGGCCAAACAAAACAAATCTAATCCCTTTTCCACATGACAGTCCTTCAAATACTTGAAGAAAACTATATACTTTTAACTTGTTGAGACAGTTTTCCAGAAAAACCCTACAGTCCCGTGTGTGTGTGTGTGTGTGTGTGTGTGTGTGTGTGTGTGTGTTGTTTTTAGTGAGGCAATTGGGGTTAGGTGACTTGCCCAGGGTCACACAGCTAGTAAGTGTTAAGTGTCTGAGGCCAGATTTGAACTCAGGTACTCCTGACTCCAGGGCCGGTGCTCTATCCACTGCGTCACCTAGCCGCCCCCCAGTTCCTTTTTAAAAAAATACCACAAACTTTTCATCCTTGTTTCCTCCATCCTATCCTACTTTAAGAACTTCTCCACATGGATGACCCCATCAGTACCTCAAACTGAATTAAGTCCAAACACCCTGATTACCTTTTCCACTACATCTGTCCCTTCCCCCAACTTACATTTTTTCTGAAGCACCGCATATTTCCCATGTTCCTAACTTTGGGATTATTCTTAATTGTTCCCACCCTTCCCCCAACATCCAATTAATTACCAAATCTTACTGATTCCACCTCAGAAATCTCTCTGTCATCATTTCCTTTCTATTCCCATTGCCACCTCACCTTACTATTCCTTATTTCATTACCACCATCCTAGAAAACTGAAATAGTCTAATTAAAAATCTTCAATGGGGTCTCTTGGCCATGTTTAACCCAAAGTTAAGGTCATCAAGAAGTTCATCACTGGCAATATTGTGAAAGCCATGTCCTTCTGTAACATCTATGAAGTTAGCATCTTCCATTCCAAAGTGCTTCCCAAACTGTATGTAAAACTGGATTAATGTGTAATCTACACAATCTAGAGGGTGGACATGCTGTAAAACATTAAGATATCAGACATCTCCACCCCATTCCAAAGCTGTGTGTGTTACCGAGCTATCTGCCCTATCAACACTCAGAACTCTTCAGATAAAAATAAAATGGCCAATCTATGGAAAAGAAATCAAAACCTCCCATGGCTCCCTACTGTTCACTACATAAGAGTTTCAACTTTATTACCTGGCATTTGAGGTCTTCCTTAAAATCTGGTAGCCCTGATTTTCCAAGTTGACTCATATTCTTACCTTCCAACTACACTGTCTTATACAGGGATTCTTAACTAAGGGCACATGAAAATCTGGAGTTTAAAAACATTTTTTTCTTAATTATTTCCTATTGGCTTCCTTTACAATCTTATGTATTTTACTTTAAACATTTAAAAGTATTATTCTGAGGAGTCTATAGGTTTCATCAGACTGACAAAGAGGAACCTGACAGAATAAAGGTTAAGAACCTCTGACAGAGTCAAATATGGCTCCTCTGCCTCTCAAACTTGCCACATACCCTCAAACCTCCATGTCCTTCCATTCACACAATGTTCTTCCCTTTTTGGAAATGCCCTCCCTCCACCTGTTGAATCAATGTATAAAAATGCTATTTACACAAACTTTACAGAAACAAATCTAAGGCAGAAAGTTAAATACCTTTGTGTGGCATTTTCAGAACTAGGAGAAAAACTATTAAACTAGTCTACTACTACCACAGGGATCCTTTCTTCTTAGACCTCTCCCCCCAGTATCTTCTTCTGAATAGACATTAAATATGCTTTTTTTCACAACAGTATGAGTTAGTCTAAATAAGTTGCATACTCCCTTAACAGTGGACCAAAGGTTGTGAAGAATGAAAATGTAAAGTCTGACAAAATATGCTACAAAACCTATAGATCATAAGATAACAAATTTACAGCTGGAAGGGATCTTCTATGTCTTTTTTTTTCTTTTGTGGGACACTGAGGGTTAAGTGACTTGCCCAGGGTCACACAGCTAGTAAGTGTGAAGTGTCTGAGGTCAGATTTGAACTCAGGTCCTCCTGAATCCAGGGCTGGTGCTTTATCCACTGTGCCACCTAGCTGCCCCTGAAAGGCCATCTCGTCCAACTATTTTATTTTACAGATGAGGAAACTAAGGCCCATGAGTTAAATAGCTTACCCAAGGTCCCACAGGTAGTAAATATCAGAAACAGGATAGAAATCTGGGTCCTGATACCAAATCCAGCACCCTTTACATTATACCATGTTGCCTCCTTAAAGCTCTAAGTAGTTCTTCAACGTGTAATTTGGATGCTTCATCTATTTCCTGCAGCTCCCCCTCCTTTTGTCACTTTGTAATTAATTAGAACTTCTACCTTCAAAACTTAGTTCTAGTCCTACTTCCTCCAGGAAGCCTTCATTACCAACTCCCTGATTATGGGGCTAGAGCAAGGATAACAGGTGAATGAATGACCAGAGTGCTCTACTCCCTCTTCTCTCACCACCCCAAACAACCCTCCTACAGCACTACCTACAAGATATTACTCTGTTTTACAACTAATGCACTTATGTAATACTATGTATGTTTTGCCTGTTCCTAGACTGTAAGCTCTATAACAGCAAGGACCATGAGATCTAAACTTTTTAAATCCCCTCCTACTTAGAAATAAAGTACCTGCATATTGTAAATGTGTAAGTCTTTGTTAATATATGAGCACACTTTTCATTTGACCCTCACCACATACTGTCTCCTACTGTTATCTTTTTACACTCCTCCCCCCCTCCCCCATCTATACAAAAGTATACAAAGCTAGCTGCTTGCAGGAAAAGAGTATCTTAAGCTTCTTTGTATCTATAGAACCTGGTGCAATGCTTTACATTTGGTGGGCCTTTAATGAATGCTAGTTGATGCAAGCATGCTACTAAAATGTTAGATTTGATTCTACATTGAGAGGTATTAAAACTAAACTGACAGTGGGAGACAGCCAAGATTGTGCTCCTCCATTCAGAGTCACTGTAAAAATTCTCCAGACTAGCTTGTTTCCTTGTACTCTCAGAATCATAAAATGTCAGAGCAGAAATCAACTTTCAAGATTTCATAGGCCTCAGATGAGTCCATTCTCACTCACATAGCTAGTAAATACAAGAATCAGAGGCAGAACTCAAATTCAGGTCTTTTGATTCCAAGCTGAGTGGTTTTTCTTTCCTGTCCTCTCCACTCACCATGTTTTCAGGTTCTTTCCAGACTCAATATTTCCACTAGTCTCCCAAATCCAAGTGTTCAATCTCTAAAACTACACAGAAAGCTTATTAAACACTTGTAAGTCCAAGTTAGCCCCAAATTCTCCCTATCACTACTACTAGATGCTTTCTCCAATTTGT
Source organism: Dromiciops gliroides (assembly GCF_019393635.1). NCBI lineage: Eukaryota > Metazoa > Chordata > Mammalia > Microbiotheria > Microbiotheriidae > Dromiciops > Dromiciops gliroides. Next base: position 621,637,609 of record NC_057861.1, on the reverse strand, counting down.
AAGGATACTAAGTGGTTTTCTCCATTTCCATACTCTGGGTCTTACTTCACACTTCCCTATCTCAGGAAACACATTCACCCTTTTGCTGGTGTATTTCATGTATTAAATAGTTGTTAATCTGTTTAATATGTATCCTTAACATCTCTGTCTACAGCATTACTACCTGTCTCAAATTATTAGCTACTAGACAGCAAGGTTGTGTCTGTTTAAGTTGCTTTGTAATAATACCCTACACAGAACCCCATACAAATAATATTAATGATGTTGATTAAGGTTTAAACTAAGACTGAGAATTAAGTTTGTCTGTAGAATTAAATTTAGGTTATCTGCATTACCTATTAATAAATATAATTAATCATTTTTATTTTTTTTCATCCTCAGAAACCAGAAAATCTCCCTCATTTGTTCCTAGAGTTGAGCATAAAGAGGAAGAAAAATTGACAAAAGTGAAAATCTTTTCCTAAGGAACTCTGCTAGGATTAGCAGTATGTAACTGGAAATAGTTGGGTGTATATATCCAGAAAACCCTTTATGGCAACTGCATAACCAGTTTATGTCCCTTTATACAATCAAAGCTTAAAGCAAACTAAAGTACTACCAAAGCAAAATCTGCTATTAGCAGTTTGCATTAAGGTTACTCAGTTTGAGGGCACAAAATTCTCAAGTTGAGGTCCTTTGTTTCCCACTCAAAGACTTCAAATTCACATGCCAAAATTAAAAGGAAAAGGAGAAAAAAATCTATCCTAAGCAGAAAAGGAATGATTAAATTGTGGTTTTCATATTTCTTAAGGAAAAAACACAAAAGAATAAAGATTTAGTATCAAAATAAACTCTAAGTCAATCAACTAAAATTTTGTATTAGCTAATTACTAACATCATTTCTCCCACTGGTTTATGCTTTCCTTTAACTGTTCAAAGACCTGTGCAAAGAGTATTTGTCATTTTTCAATGTTAGTAATGCAGCATGCTATTTAAAAAAAAATGGTTGGGGGATGGGGCGCTATTTAAAAACAAAGAGACAAACTAAAGTTTCTGTTGCAAAGTATGCAGTTGTTTTTTTGTTGTGTTAAAAGTTACATCAGATACAAGTGTTTTCACAAACTGTTTCATTTCAGAGTGCACATCTATAGGCATTGCAGCAACATAAGTCAATTTAGATTCATTCATTATAAAGTAATTTTCATATGTTACTACTGAGATGAAAAGGTTTTATTTGAGAAAGAACATCCATATACTAATAATTACAAGACAAATTTTTACTGTACAAAGACAGATTTTCAAAAAGAGGAAATATGAAGAGTTCACAAAGCTGTGATAGGGAATAAGGTAATGAGTACATTAAAAAAAAAAAAGCAGTGACATGAAAAAGTCTACAGATGTTATTACCCAAGGAAGCCTTCAAAGTTGTACTAATGCATAATTATGCATAAGCATGGTTTTACAACAAGATTCCGAATCACAATGAACTTTTTCTATCATAAATTCCAAGAATTTTTAAATTTTAAAAACAGACGGTCACTTTGTTTTTAAAATAACCTAAATTAAGTTCAGTCAAAGGTGAAGCTTAATTTTTAATTGGACACTTGGCTTGCATAGGTTTATTTAAAACTATCCCTAATTGTAAGAAATATAAAAATACATAGTAACTTTTATGCTATATTACTATTAAAGTTTCGGGTTTAGGACAGTGGAAAGACTTAAGTGGACGGAGTTTCCAAAGTAACTTAATATCATCCCTAGAAACAAACGTGAATTTTTAAAGATTAAATTATCATTAGACTGCATCGAATAAAAAGTTCCTGGGTTTCATTACTTAAAAGTGTATCACTATCAATTAAAGACTATGATTGATGTTGTTGCTGTCCTGCAAATTTAGAAAATATTTCTAATCACCAATCTTTCAACCTCGCTATTTCTCTCCCTTACCACGATGCAGTCCTGCCACTCACACGTTTCAACACTCCGCAGCAGATACACTCATCTGATATCACCACACAAAACAAACACACTGCACCTTACTTTTTTTTTCCTCCTTGGAAAAGTCATTTAGCTTCGAGAGACCCTACAAGGCTGTACCCTAGCAAATCAATCTGAATCGAAGTACCTTTTTCACTGCTTTCCAATCACTTAGCTCCTTTCCTTCAAACTTGGAGGAATTTTTGGGGTGATCAAGGTAAGGGTGGAACGAGGGTTAGTGAAGGTTTAGTGGGAAGATGGGAGCAATTTTACGTGGAATCCCTTTGCAATACCTAACCGGATTAAGAGGGTTCACTTCTCTTCGGAACCCCACCACCTCGGCCATCGCTAACATCCCATTCATCTAGATAAGATCCCAAAGCCTTTCCAGAGAGAAACCCCTTCCCCCCTTCATTTGTGATCTGAAATGGCTACTCACCTTTTGGCGTGGAAAGTGACAGGTAATTCAAAACAGGGTCCACCGACATTAAGCCTACTACCCTCACTGCGGGCTGGGCCTTCTCCCAGTTCCCTGAAACCTACATTAAATCTCAACCCTCTAAGACTCCCAGGACACTTTTCTTCGATCCAATTCACTTCTCTCCCCTTCCTCTCCGGCACTCCAACCCTTTACATTTTCAACCATCTCCCTCCGCCCCTTATTACAGCCAACTCCCCCCCTCCCCCCCAAAAGGCCCCCTGTCCTCACCTGTATTGTCACTGGCTGAGAACCCAGGCGAGTTGAGTTTGGCTCGTTTGGGGTTGGGCGGTCCGTCCAGCAAGTTCTCAGCCATTTTAGCCGGCTCTCGAAAACAGCCCCGCGGGTGGGGGTAGGAGCTGCGAAGGGTCCGGGGCAATCAGGAGACAATCCGGAGCGGGGTGGGGGGGGCGGGGTGGGGGGGTTCGGAGAGCAGTCCCAGCTGGGCCGGCTCCGAGAGGGAGAAGGAGGGGGGGGGGGGTCCGAATGTGTGTATGAGTGAGTGAGATTAGGGGTCGGAGGGGGGAGGGAGGCCAGTGAGGTGGGGGGCCGGTGGAGAAATCACAGCCACAGCAACAGCGCCCCGCAGCGCTCACCGCCCGCCCCCGGCCGCTGCCGCGGCTGCTGCTGCTGCTGCTGCTACCGGCCGCGGCTCCCTCATCCCCTCCCCGCCGCGGCGGCGGCGGCGGCGGCCCGGGACTCCCCCCCGCCCTCCCGAGCGCGACACTCCAAGGAGGGGGGGGCCGAGGCGGCCCAGCTGCCCCCCCGGGGCCCAGCTGGCAGCGACGGTGCCCGGCTGGGGCGGCTCAGTCAGTCCCGGGGAACATGGTGCCTCCCGCCCGCCTGCCTCCTCCTCCTCCTCTTCGTCCTCCTCCCTCCCCCCCCTTCTCGCCCCACTTAATTAATTAATTCTCTCCCCGCCCGGTGGGAGGGGGGCTTCGGGGTTCGCTCCCCTACTCGGTTTGAGGAGCCGGAGCCGCCGCCGCCGCCGCCTTGAGGAAAAACAATGCGCGAAGCGGAGCCTCCGCCGCCGCCGCCGCTGCCGCTGCTGCCCCCCCCACCCCCGTTCCGCCGCCGCCGCCGCCGCCGCCGCGGCTCCGGGAAGCCGAGCCGAGAGCCGTGCGGGGCCGCCGGAGCTGGCGCCGAGGGCCGGGCGGAGCGGGCCGGGCGGACGGAGTGGGGTGCGCGGGCGGTTGTGGGGCCCGGAACCGGCGGGGCCGAGTGGATCGCGCTCGAAGCCCCGATCGGGTCCGCGACAAGATGGCGGCTGTTGATTCCTCAATTAAAAAAAAAAAGAAAGTTTTTTTTCTTCTCTTTTCCAGAGCCTGAACGGGAGGGGGAGGGGGCGGGGCACGCTGATGCGTCACCACCACCGCCACCCCCCCCGCAGCGTCACCACGCACGGCCCCCGCCCCGCCCCCCTTCACCTGCACCCGGGAGCGGCCGGAAAGATACGAACGCGCCCAGGCGGAAAGGGCCGAGCGATCGGCCTGGAGTGCGTAGTGCTGCGGTGTTGTGGCGGACAGCGCCGCCTCTAGGCCGAAGCAGAGACTTGAAGTGCCGAGGGCGTCTGCGAGATTCCTTTTTCTCTGCTCTTGCTTGTAGGTCCCTAAGTGGAACCCGAGAGGGTCGGACGGGGGGGTTGAGGGGGGCAAGCCCTTGGCTAGCCTGTTAAAGTGTTAAAGCTCGCGCTGTGTGTGACCCAAGCTAAGCCTTGGTCACTAACACGGCCGGCCGTAGTGACCGAAGAGATCGCATTCGCAGCTTCCTCCTCCTCCTCCTCCTCCTCCCATTAATTTTGCTGAGTTTGATAGGGTTCGGGCTTTTTTCTTTTCTTTTCTTTACTTTTCTTTTCTTTTCTTTTTCGGTGGTGTGGACCAGGAAGGGGAGAGTCGTTCCTTGCCCATGGTCTGTGGGCACTTTTGTTAGAAGAAAGTTGTCAAGGGAACGAAAAAGAGGGGGAATAAACCTTTGAAATTTGGGGTTATAGGTGGATTGCAGGGCAGGTAGCCATAGTCTGGCTTTTCTGGCGACCTGCTGTGTAGACTGGGTTTTCTTCTATCACACCCTTACATATCATTCCAAGGAACCAACTTTCCTCCAATCATTAGTAGCAGGGTTCCCAAAGCCCTCTAAGTTTGAAATTGCAGTACCCTGCTTCTGAATATTTGTGGGGTTAGAAGTTAGGGAAGGGTCAGGGCCTGTTATTTTATTCATGTTGTGAACTTTCAATTAAACACTTCCTTCCAACAAATACAAATCTCATCTGTAATTTAAGGGTGCCTGGGGTACTGAGATAGTAAGTGACTTCCCAGGGTTACACAGACAATAAATGTTACAAGGCTGGACTTGAACTCGGGTCTTTCTGACTCAAGTTGGCTCTCAATCCACTAGGCCTAATTTAGGATAATAGAAAAGGGCCAAGTCTAGGTCAGTTGCTCTCTCCATCATGCTCTCCCAGGCTTGTGAGAAGCCTCCCCTGCTTTCCTCCCAGCTTTATGGCCCAAGTACATGGATACTTTTTTCTCTCCAGAAGGCTGGTACATAAGCAAAAGTTCAATTCAACAAACATTTCTTAAGTGATTACTATGTGCCAGGCCTCAGTGTGGTGGTGCTTAGGATACAAAGACAAAAGTAAGACAGTTCTTAGCCTCAAAGAATTTACAATCCAGTAGAGAGATACAACTTGTCCTCGGAGAAGACAAGATACATGCAAAATAGATACAAAGTGATGGAAAAGGAGAAATTAACAACTGGGCTCCCTTGAGGTGAGTTTTGAAGAATGCCAGGGGTTCCAAGAGGCAAAGGTGAGAAAGGAGCTTTCCAGGTATGCTCAAAAACAGAGACAGAAGATAGAATGTCACAATTGAGGAACTAGCAAGTTGGCCAGCTGGGCTACAACTTGGGGTGCAGAGGCATGTGAAATCATCCTGGAAAGTTAGGCTAGAACCAGTTGTGAAGCACTTAGATGCCAAACTAAGAAGTTTGTATTTCATCCTAGAAGAAATAGGTTAGCCACTGGAGCTTCTTAAGCAAATCAAAGTTTTAGGAATACCAATGAGGGCCTGAAATAGAGTCATTGTGGTAAGCAGGAAAGACAGAGAGAGATTAAAGGAAAAATAAACAATGTTTGGTTACAGTGATTGGTTGTGGTGGAAAGAGGGAATCAGGAAATGATTCCTGAGTTTCATCATTTCAAACCTGGTTTGAAGCTATTCAGTTGTACTACTTTTCTGGATTGGAAAAGGCTTGTCCTTTGAAAAACTGGGTAACTAGAAGGATGGTGGTACCCTCAATAGAAAAATTCAGAGGAAAGGTGAGTGTAAGGAGAAAGTTAATTCAGTTTTGGATGTGTTAGGTTTACTATGCCTCTGGGACATCAGTAAGTCAGTCAACAAGCTTTTACTAAATGCTTACTATGCATTGGGGTATACCCAGCCATAGAGAATGGGAGATAGATGATGAACCTCAATTCCTCCTAGCTTCCCTGGCTTGCTCCAAGTCCTAGCTAAAATTCCACCTTCTACTGGAAACCTTTCCCAATCCCTCTTTAATTCTAGCTCCTTCTCTCTGTTGATTATTTCTTATTGATCATGTGCTTGTATGTTGTTTGTACATATTTGTTTGCTTATTGTTTCCCCCTCCTTAGATTGTGAGCACTTCTAGGGCCAGGATTGTCTTTTGCATTTCTTTGTACTCTCAGTGCCTAGCACAGTGCCTAGCACATAGTAAGTGCTTAATGAATGCTTGTTGACTGACTATATGACCTGCAAAGGAGACTAGGAAGGAGCAGTCAAACCATGAAAGAGGGTCACAAAAACCCAGGGAGGAGAGTACCTATAGAAGGAGAGGGCAGTAGACAGGATGAGGACTGAAAAAAAGTCATTGGATTTAGAAATAAATCCATGGCAGCTTTGGATAGAACATTTTACTTCAAGTGGTACTCTGATACACCCATCAGACCTATCAGATAAGTGATGTAATTTCACTTATTTGACCTGGAAAATAGGTCATCATGACATTTCTTGGCCATTTCCAAATCAAACCCTCCAGCCTCCACTTCCCAATTCTAACTCCCCTTAATTGTTGTCTTACCCTCTTAGAATATAAGTTCTCTGAGGCCAAGTTCTGTCTCACTTGTTTATATTTACTTGGCTTGTCTGGCACATAGTAGATGCTTGATAAATAGTGGTTGGTTTTTTTTCCATTCATACGTTCATTGAAATGGGTTAAGAAGTCAATAGAAGCTGAGAAAATAGAAGCTCAGTAAAGTGCCTGGCACCAGCAAGTACTCAATAAATGTTTGCAGACTTATTGATTGACTGGTGGAAAGAGCATTCAAACTGAAGACCTAAGTATCATTCAGTGTCCAGTGAGAGTATGAGGGACCAAGTCACTGTACCTCTGAATTTTTGTTCCTTTGACTGTAGGGATAGGGCCTACAAACTGTGATTTCTTTAGATTAGAGAACTTTCAGGTAAGAACAATGAAGTCTATACCTTCTCTGCAACTTAGAGAGTTGTCTAGATGACTCAGAGGTTAAATATCTATCCTAGGGACACACAGACAGTATGTGTCACATGAGGGACTTGAACACAGGTCTTGGCTCTGAGTCCTTTACTCAATCCATTACTCCATGCTACTCTTTAAAATGGGGGCAAAAATAAATAAATAAAATAAAATAAAATGGAGGCATTAATATTTGCTCCTCTCTACTTTGGAGGGCTATTATGAGGAAAGTACTTTGTAAACCTTACAGTCACTATACATATAAAAAGCTGTTGTTCCACTATCTATCTCAGGTACCCTTGTCCTGAGGAAAGTGCTTTGCAAATGGTAAGGCCTAAAGAATTACTGTGAGTGAATGCAGGAAACTGATTCCATTGATTTTTGAGTTGTATTGCATCTCTGGCTTGAAAGAATCTTGGCCCTTGAAAAGCAGAGGAATGTTCTTGCAAATGTCTTCCCTTGGGCCCAAATAACAGTGGAATCAAGCCATATCAACTGAAGATTTTCCCACAACATCCCACTATCAACAACATGGTACAATGATTTTTTTTCACCTTACTAAGAAAAAAAAGAAGCCAATGGGACAACAGGCATTTTCAATATATGTCCAATCCTACAATAGGCTGAGAGAGAAACAAAAGAAAGACTTCAAATCCAAGTCTAGCCTTGAATATTGAGGATCTCACAGTACAGAAGGAGAAATAAGATATTAGTTTTGATAAACTATAAACTGTATAACAGAAAATACAACATCTGTCACATCAGTCCCCATTTCTGTACTCACACGGCCATCATCCTAATTCTATCCCTCAATACTTCCTGTCTGGAATCTCAGTACAAGTGCCTCATAAGTATTGTCCTTGCATCCAGCCTCTCACTTCTCCAAACCATCCTCAGTGCAGCTGGTAAATCGATATTTCTAAAGCACAAGTCTGCCTTTGTCACTCCTCAAGAAGCTTTGATGGCTCCCTATTGACTCCAGGAAAAAATATAAACTCTGTTTGACATTTAAAGCCCTTCCCAAACATCTAGCTCCAACCTACCTTTCCAGTCTGATTACACAATATTCCCCCTTATGAGCTCTATGTTCCAGCCAAACTGGCATACCTATTCTTCCCTGTACTTGACATTCCATCTCCTCCCTTTGTTGCTTTGTGTTGTCTTCCATACCTGGAATGCTCTCCCTCTTACCTCCAACTCTTGGAACCCCTATCTCCCTTTAGGGAACAGCTTAAGTATCATCTCCTTATGCCTTAGTGTGTTCCCCAATTATTTTGTATGTTTTGAATTTACCTATGTGTGTACATACTGTTGTCTCTCCCCCTTAAAATGTAAGTTCCTTGAGGTCAGGGACATCTGTTTTTGTCTGCATCTCCAGTGCCTAGCACAGTGCTTGGCATATAGTAGGCACTTAATGAATATTTGTTGACTTGAATGTTTCTAGTTCAGTAAGGCTAGAGTAGGAACCAGTTGTGGAGGCAGATAATGGAAAGTAATCCAGGATTGGTATTTAACAAGGTATGAGTGGCAATAGAACAAAGGGCAAGAGGCTCAAGGGTAGAAAACAGTTTATAGTTGAACTTATCAATCATGGAATCAAGACCATGGATAGAGCAAGAGGCCAGAGCATCAGGGATGGACTCAAATGGAGAACAAAGAAAAGGAGATAAAGAGAGTGACGGTTATGGTGAGGAAAAAAGTTTAGGAGTGAAACAGAGGAGGAAATGGAATTGTAAAGGAGGTTATGATCAAAAAGAGGGAATTTGATTTTTTAAGGGAGGGGATATTAATTTGTATTTTGAAGTGCCAAAGTATAAAGGTAGAAGCTGAGATCAAGAGGAAGATTGTGAACCAAGTATTGAGCTCCTTGAGGAAACAAAAATGGGAGAATTCTCTAGAAGCTGACATCTGTCCAGGTCAAGGATCTGGATGGGGGTACCGTAGACAGAGGGAGTGAGACTCAAAGGAAGAGAAGTTGCTGAGTGATGGTGGCAAAGGAGCAGTCCAGAAGTGTCAGTGAGGAGCTAGAGATATGCTAGTTCCTCCTCTTGGCCCAATGTGTTAAGGGCCATGAGAGAAAGAGTATGGAGTAGAGAAAGGTGCCCAGTTATGCAGTCTCTTCAGGAGGAAGTCTTTGGGGGAAAAATATCTATCTATCTATCTATCTATCTATCTATCTATCTATCTATCTATCTATCTATCTATATGAATATATGAGGTATGGGATAAAGAATATTAAGCATAAAAGAGGGGTTCCACAGACTACAATGGAAGGGGAAGATAGAACAGAAGGACCAAGCAGGGAAATATACAGATGAACTGGATGAGGATAAGAGAATGAAGGAAAGGGGATGGGGTCTCAACATATGGTGACTCAATTACAAATAGAATGGGAAGAAGAGGTGGAAGTTTGCTAGCCATGGACTGGGGAAATTATCATTAGACTGGGGTTCCCAAATGCCAGGATCCTGTGATAATCCAGTACAGAATCAGACCATATTCTTACAACTACCAGACAAGAAGCTTGACTAGTGAAGAGAACAGGTCAGTTGCCTGGTTAATGAATAGTAACTAGGTCCTCAGAGATGTGACTGAGCTTAAGCTTGGAGATCTCAAAATACAGTCCCTGAGCCTAGCCTTGGTAAGGGATTTTCCTTACCTGTTCCTTATAACAATGAAATCATAGGCCTGGTCCGATTAAAAAAAAATGTGTTAGGCACTGAGTGTACAAAGACAAAAGTGAAATAGTCCTTCCTCTGAAGGAACTTACACTCTATCATGAGAAACAATATCTACTCATCTGTAAAGTAAATACAAGATGATTTGAGGATGGGGAGGGGAAGAGAGACAGTAGCAGCTAGGGGAATCAGGAAGACATTCATGTAGGACATGGAACATGAGATGAGCTTTGAAGGTAAATAAGGATATTAAGAAGTAAAGGAGAGAAGAAAATTAGTTCCAGACATAGGGGACAGAATGTTTAAAGATACAAAGCCATGAGGGCAGCTAGGTGGCAAAGTAGATAAAGCACCAGCCTTGGATTCAGGAGGGCCTGAGTTCAAATCTGGCCTCATATACTTAACACTTACTAGCTGTGTGACCCTGAGCAAGTCACTTAACCCTAATTGCCCTGCAAAAAAAAAAAAAAAAAGATACAGAGCCAAGAAATGGAATGCATATGTAGAGCAATAAGTAGCACTTTTTGGCTAGAACGTATAGAGTGGAAAATTGTATAATAAGCCTGGAAAGGTAAAATAGAAGCAGATTCCCCCAAAGGAGAAGGTTATATTTGATCTTTGAGGCAATAAGAAACAAAGGGAGTTATAGGATCAGACTAGTGCTCTAGGAATGTCACTTTGGCAGCTATGTTGAGGATATATTAGAGAAAGAAGTCACAGAGTATGGAGAGGTTGGTGGGAAGAACAGTTAAAATCAATTGCAGTCATCTAGGTGAAAGATGATAATGTCCTGCAATGTCCTATCCTTCTCTGGGCTCTTAACTCTTTAGACTTTCTACACCATGCCACAGCAGCCTTCTCAACCTGGAAGTTCACTCTGCCCCTGTGGCCCCTTCCTTTCATTGGTTCATTCCTCCCAGAACTTCCATTTTAAAGAAAGTGCCTAGGCCAGCCATGTCTACATTCTTCTCCAGATTCCACTTCTGTCTCTCTGGTACCTTCTTTCCTCTCCCCCTACTCCAAAACCCTTTCAGCTTCCTTTTTCAGCCATTAGAGTATAAGCTCCTTGAGGGCAAGCAGTGTGTTTCTTTCTGCTTGTATTTTTATTCTTGTGTGTGTGTGTGTGTGTGTGTGTGTGTGTGAGGCAATGAGGGTTAAGTGACTTGCCCAGGGTCATACAGCTAGTAAGTGTCAAGTGTCTGAGGTTGAATTTGAACTCAGGTCCTCCTGAATCCAGGGCCAGTGCTTTATCCACTTCGCCACCTAGCTGCCCCCTGTATTTTTATTCTTAACCTTAAGCTGCTGTGCCTGGCATATAGTAAAGCAATTAGTAAATGCTTTTTGACTTGACAAGGTGATGGCACTTCAAGTAAAGAGAAGAGGGTGGTTAATGGAGATGTTATGAGTATAGAAACAGATTTGGCAGATGATTAGATATGGAAGAGTGAAGAAGAGTTCAGGATGATTCTGAGGCTGTGAACCTGGGTGACAAGAAAGATCCTTGACAGCTACTCATCCCTTACAAACTAGTTTTCATCTTAAATAAAACATCTTAAACTCAACATGTCCAAAACTGAACTCATTATCTTTTCCCCCCAAACCCTCCCCTCTTCTTACTTCCCTATTACTGTATCAACATCCTTCTAGTTACTCAGGCTTCAAAACCCAAGTATACTCTTAATACTCCATATCCTATTAGTTGCCAAGTCCTGTTATTTCTCCCTTTATAACATCTCTGACACCACCACCACTCAAGTGAAAGCCCTCATCCCCTGGACTACTGCAATAACCTGCTAGTTGGTCTCTCTGCTTCAAGTCACTCTTCACTTCAATCTATCCTCTACTCAAGCTATCCAATTGATCTTCCTAAAATGTAGGGTGAACTGAGTAGTTCAGCTCCCCATTCAATCAACTCCAGTGGCTCCTATTACTCCCAGGATCAAATATAAAATCATTTGACTTATAAAACCTCCATAACCCAGTCTCCTTCCTGGCTTTCCAGTGTTCTTATACTCAAAATATCCCACTCCATGTACACTGACCTTCATGCTGGCCTCCTTGCTGTTCATCAAACCTGATGCTTGATTCTACTGACTCCTAAGCATTTTCACTGGCTATCCCATATCTAGAATGCTCTCTGTCTCCTAGCTTCTCTGGCTCTTTCAAGTCTTAGCTAAAGTTCTACCTTCTGCAAAAAGTCTTTCTAGAATTCTCTCAATGCTAATACTTCCCCTCTGTTGATTATCTCTAATTTATCATGCGTGTATATCTTGTTCGCACAAAGTTGTTTGCATGTTGTCTTCCCCATTAGGTTGTAAACTCCTAGAGAGCAAGATCTGCCTTTTGCCTTCCTTTGTATTCTCATCATTTAGCATGATGCCTAGCACATAGTAGGTCCTTAATAAATGCAAGTTGACTGACTAACAAATAGAGAAATTAAGAAGAGGGGTGGGTTTGGAGGGAAAGATAATGAATTTTGTTTTGAACATGTTGAAGTTTGAGATGCCTGCAGGGTATCCAGTTAGAACTGCTCAATAGATAATTGGTGATGTTGGATTGGAGTTCAAGAGAAAAACCAGGGCTAGTTATGTAGATTGAGAGTCATCTAAGGCAGGGCTTCTTAAACTTTTTCCAATCGCCTATCCCTTTTCAGGCAAGAAATTTTTTACATGACCCTGGATATATAGGTATACAAATCAAATGTTACTGCCAAATTTTTTCTGATGGGGTCTTGACCCACAGTTTAAAAAGCTGTGATCAGGGGCAGCTAGGTGGCACAGTGGATAAAGCACCGGCCGTGGCTTCAGGAGGACCTGAGTTCAAATCCAGCCTCAGACATTTGACACTTACTAACTGTGTGACCCTGGGCAAGTCACTTAACCCTCATTGTCCCACCAAAAAAATAAACAAACATTGATTTAAGGAAAGATAATCAATGGAATTTTAAACATGTATTCAAAGTGTTTAGGTAGAGATGACTTGTAGGCTATTGGAGATAAAGGGATAGAACTTGGGCCAGGACTGGAGATAAATGCGTAGTAGTTAAAGTAAGATATAAGTACTATATTTTGAGCTGGAAGAGATCTCAGGTGTCATCTGATCCAAGCCCTTCCTTCATTTTATAGGTGAAAAAACTGAGGCCAATAAGGGTTAAGTGACTTGACTAAGGTCACATAGCTAGTGAATAGCAAAGCTAGGATTCAAACCCAAATCCTCTAATCTTAGAATCTATGTGCTTTCTACTATACCTTGCTAGCTATGAGAGTAAGCAAAGTCATGAACTGAGAAAGCATATTGGAAAAAGAACAGAATGCCAGGAACAGACCTTTGAAGATTTCTGCACATTCAAAGCTTGGAAAGGGGAACCAGAGAAGTAATTAGATCTTGCTATCTAGTAAAGGATGACACATGGACAGATAACCATAATGCCAAGCAGATTGCTGAGTGGTCAAACAGAGATGGATGAGAGATAGGAGAGATTACTTCTAGGTGGTATGTCTTTAGTGGGTGGGATAGGTAGAACTGTGATCATGGATTGATTTGCATGAAATAATGAAGAGCAAAATGAGCAGAACCAAGAAGATGTTATATATAGTAACAGCAATACTGTTTTAAGAATAACTATGAGGGGCAGCTAGGTGGCACAGTGGATAGAGCAGCGGCTCTGGATTCAGGAGGACCTAAATTCAAATTCGGCCTCAGACACTTGACACTTACTAGCTGTGTGACCCTGGGCAAGTCACTTAACCCCAATTGCCTCACCGGAAAAAAAAAAAGAATAACTATGAGTATCTAAGTCATTTTGACTATTATAAATACCCAAATTATCTCCAAAGGATCTATGAAGGGAGAAGCTATCTGCATCCAAAGAAATAACTTAAAAGAACATAGAAGCATGTATAGGATAATTTTACATATGCATACATACACGCACATACATACATATTTGTGTCTAATGGTAGCCATGCAGGGGGAGAAAAAAGTTATATAATTTTATTATATTTAAAAGGAAGTTGTACATTAAAGATTTGCAGTTTTATGTTCAATCATCTTTTTTATTGTTCTGTAATAGAAATGCTTGTTTTATTTCATTAATTAAAAAAATTTTTTTTAAAAGGAAGACATCGAGGAGAGGTAACACCCAAGCACAAACTGTCGAAAGAAGAAAAGGATTTCAACAAGTATAAATGTGAAGGGAATCTGTTCCAGACATGGCAGAAAGCCTGTGCAAGATGCATGGTCAGGGGCAGCTAGGTGGTGCAGTAGATAAAGCACCAGCCCTGGATTCAGGAGGTCCTGAGTTCAAATCTGACCTCAGACACTTGACACTAGCTGTGTCACCTTGGGCAAGTCACTTAACCCTCATTGCCCCGACACACACACACAAAAGAAAGAAAGATGCATGGTCAGGCCTCAGAAACTTGACACTTACTAGCTGTGTGACCCTGGGCAAGTCACTTAACTCTCATTGCCCAAAGAAAGAAAGAAAGATTGAAAGAAAGAAAGGAAGGAAGGAAGAAAGAAAGAAGGAAGATACATTTTCAGGAGTGGGCAGAGTAAAATTAGGGAAGTAAATTGTCTAGATTCAGTGGAAAGTAGTGTGATAAAGACAGTGTTGGGAAATAAGTGGGAGAGGTAGGTTGGAGCTAAATGGTGGAAAGTCTTCAATAGTAGCCTAAGGAGTGTCCTTTTGGAGGAGGTAATGGAGGACCACAGAAGGTCTTTGAGGATAATAGTGACTTGATCAGAGATGAGCACTGAGAGTATTACTTTAATGATCTGTGGATGGAATGGAAAGGGAAAATTGGAGTCAGAAAAACAAATTAGTCACCAAGAAGGGATGACAAGGGATTGAACTAGGATTGGCAGTAAAAGTGTTCTGAGGATCTGTGGGAGGTAGGACCTATTAAAGGTTAGGCCACCTGTGCTGGCCATCACTATCACTCTTCCCCCCCCCCCCCCGCAGGGCAATGGGGGTTAAGTGACTTGCCCAGGGTCACACAGCTAGTAAGTGTCAAGTGTCTGAGGCCGGATTTGAACTCAGGTACTCCTGAATCCAGGGCAGGTGCTTTATCCACTGCGCCACCTAGCCGCCCCCACTATCACTCTTGATAGGTGGCAAGTGCCTCTTCCTTTTTCAATCACCAATCTTAATGTCATTTATATCATTTCTCTCAGTGACTAACTACTGCAGACACTGTAGAGTTAAACGCAACATTTTTCCCAGGCTCCATTATTTTTAAAATTATATATAGATATACATATATATTGTTATGAACTTGACAATCTTCAATGAAACATGAACTTTCCATTTACAAAGGAGAGAAAAAGAGGTTTGCACATAAAACTGTGAATCTACAATGTACAGCTTGATTGGTTTTTTTAAATGTACTTCAGTTTTTTTTGTGTGTGTTTTGTTTGTTTGTTTTGCGGGTCAATGAGGGTTAAGTGACTTGTCCAGGGTCACACAGCTAGTAAGTGTCAAGTGTCTGAGGCTAGATTTAAACTCAGGTCCTCCTGAATCCAGGGCCGGTGCTTTTTCCACAAAAATGTACCTCAGTTTTAACATGTTACTAAAACTGTCATCCTAATTTTTATCCCTCTTTGAACTTCCATCCATTTTCTTCTGTGAATAGTTTACCTGTTTCAGTCACCTTTTTTTTTTTTTTGGCATAGCTATCCAAATCCTCCCACTTGAGGGCAGCTAGGTGGCACAGTGGATAGAGCACTGGCCCTGGAGTCAGGAGGACCTGAGTTCAAATCCAGCCTCAGACACTTAACACTTACTAGCTGGGTGACCCTGGGCAAATCACTTAACCTCAATTGCCTCACCAAAAAAAAAAAAAAAAGCTATTGTTACTAAGGTGGAGAAGAAATCTTTTAAAAATACTCTCTTTGCATTCAATTCCTCATTACCAGTTGGCCAACCTAAACTTTGTTTTTTGTTTTTGTTTTTGTTTTTGTGGGGTAATAAGGGTTAAGTGACTTGCCCAGGGTTACACAGCTAGTAAGTGTCAAGTGTCTGAGACCGGATCTGAACTCAGGTCCTCCTGAATCCAGGGCCAGTGCTTTATTCACTGTGCCACCTATCTGCCCCCAACCTAAACTTTGGAAACCTAGAGATAGACATGGAATTTCTAGGCTTAA
This sequence comes from Dromiciops gliroides, assembly GCF_019393635.1. NCBI lineage: Eukaryota > Metazoa > Chordata > Mammalia > Microbiotheria > Microbiotheriidae > Dromiciops > Dromiciops gliroides. The sequence goes on along the minus strand of NC_057861.1, from coordinate 621,621,841 downwards.
CCCTAGGGTTTAAGTCTGCCTTAGGACACAGACCCTCAAACATCCCAAATCTCTTAATAATTGATTGTTCAAATCTAGTAATAGTTTCTCATATCAATACTACACTTTAAAATTCATAAGATACTTTTTTTCAACCTGTAAGTTGCCTTTTGGACATCTCAAATTGGAGGTCCAGTAGACATCTTATAAGCAACATGTCTAAAACCGAACTTATTCTCTCTCCCACTAAACCCTCCCTGCTTCTACCTTCTCTATTACTGTAGAAAGCAATACTACTCTCCCAGTCCCTCAGGCTTTAAACCTAGGAGCCAGGCACTCTGATCAATACAGTTCCGAGGGACAAGTGATGAAAAAAAACCCATCCATTTCCAGAGAGAGAATTCATGAGCTCAGTGCAAATTGAAGTATAATTTTCTCAGTTTATTTTTCTTGCTTTTTGGGGGAAAGATATGGAAATATGTTTTACATGATTTTACACGTATAATTGATATAATATTGCTTGTCTTCTCACTATGGGGAGGGAAAGAAATTGTAACTTAAAATTTAAAAAGAAGATTTAAAATAAATAATAAAATTGGAGAGGAGAAAGTACATGCCAAGGGGAATGATAGCCTATGCAAAAGCATGGGAAGAAAAAAAGAAAGAAGGAAGGAAGGAAACAAGCATTTATTAAGCAGCTATTATGGGCCAGGTGCTGTGGTAAGAGCTGTATAAATTTATTTCATTTGATCCTAACAACCTTGGGAGGTAGCTGCTATTATTATCCCCATTTGACAGATGAAGAAACTGAGGCAGGCAGAGATTAAGTGATTTCCCCACTAGTCTGCAATTAGATTTGAGCTCAGGTCTATCCTGACTCCTGGCCCAGTGCTCTATATACTGTACCACCTAGTTACGTTGCCACAGATACAAGAGAGGGAATGTCATGTGTGAAGATAAGCAGAAGGCCCATTTTGCTGAATCATAGTGTTTATGAAAGGAACTAACATATAGTAAGACAAGAAAGATGGGTTTGAACCAGGATGTGAAGGGCTTTGAATAACAAGAGAAGTGATTGCATTTTATTCTAGAGGTAGTGGAGAGTCAGTGGAGTTTAATGAATAAGGGAATAACAAGGCCTCACCTGTTCTTTAGAAATATACTTCAATAGTGGTCATGCTGACTTTAATTGGAGAAATCTAGTAAGAAGTTACTACATCGGGGCAACTATGTGGTGCCGTGGATAGAGAACTGGCCCTGGAGTCAGGAGTACCTGAGTTCAAATCCGGCCTCAGACACTTAACACTTACTAGCTGTGTGACCCTGGGCAAGTCACTTAACCCCAATTGCCTCACTAAAAAAAATTTTTTTTAATTAAAAAAAAAAAAGAAGTTACTACATCCCAAGGCACTTTTTCTACTTTTAGGTGTCTATAAATATCATTAGAGTGATATTTGTTCTCAGTATGTGGCCATTTCCAAATTAAGAAATTTTTGCTGTAACAGCTATCATTGGTTATCATTATGATCTGATGTTCATTTCTGGTAGATTCAATTAGTACAGAATCCAAAATATTGGGGCATGCCAGTCATGGCATGTAAGCATCTATAAACATCTCACTTTTGTAGACATCTAATTTCATCCACAAGGCCAAGAGATAGATGGCAATAATATGTCAGAGAAGACATTAGTGAAAGGCAGAAAGAAACATATATGAAAGACTTAGTAATGCTTTCACAGCACTACAAGGGGATGCAAGTTAATATAGAGTCTTAAGGGCTGAGGACTTTATACTGTATATTTGATATATGACTTCTATTAACATTCAGAGTCTCCCTTCTGTTAAATGAATAAATACCAAACTCCTTAGCCTAATACTTCAAAGCCTATTAACAGTCTCTCTCCAATCTCCTTTCTAGCTATTTACAAATATGGCACCATATTTGTGTGTGTGTGTATGTGTGTGTGTATATTTTAACATTACAAGCTAATAATAGTAGACACTAATATAGTGGTTTAAGTCTTACAAAACATATAGCATACACCATCTCATTTGCCAGTTTTACAAATAAGGAAAACGGAGCTCAGAGAAATCAAATGACTTGACTAAGGTCACTCAGGTAGTACATAGGGATCCAAACCCCAGGTCTCACCTAACTCCAATTCCAACACATACTTCATTCCTTTCTGAGTTCTCCTCATAACTCTCTAAACCCTCATAACTTTCTCTACCATACCACAACAACCTTCTTTCCCTGAATGTTTACTTTGTCCCTTAACTTCCCATGCTGGAAGAATATTTTTCTCCTCCATCCCTTTCCTCTAATTGGCTGATTTCTCCTACAATCTCCATTTTAAGGAAAGAACCTGGGGCCAGCCATTGTCTTCATTATCTTGAGGCTCCATTTCTAACTCTCCTGATTTTCTCTGCCATGCCCTAACATGAACAGGAGAGGGGAAGGAGCGAGAAAAATTTAGAACTCAAAATCTTATAAAAACAAATGTTGAAAACTATCTTTACATGTAAGTGGAAAAAAATACTATTAAGATTAGAAAAAAAAAAGCAGGAGTTTCCTTTCTACTTCAGGTCCAGACCCCCTTCTCCAGGCTAATAAGGTCCTAGAGGGTAGGGACTGTTTTCATTCTTGGTTTGGTTTTGAAATCCCTAGCCTAGCACCATTCTTGGCACCTACTAGGCCAAGTACTTACCACTTACTAATAAGTGCTAGTTGAATTGAATTGAATCAAATTCACAGCTGTCAAAGAGACATTGTTAAAAATCCTAATGACCTACCCCAGCCCAAGAGGAGATGCAATCAGTGGAGTTGTTGACTTCTTTCAAGGATACAAAAGGAAAGTCCTCCAAGGCATCACCTTTAATCTTAAATTGCCCAAACTTGTTCCTCAACTGCCTAAACCTGACCTGTCTTTGACCTGACTCTGGACATCCCACCCTAGCCTGCAGCCAATAGCACTGACTCTGGCCTCGCAAAGGGCAGTGGTATATTGGGATACCGGGCCAGGGACTTGCTCTGAGCTTTTGTGTGTATGTGTGTGAGGCAACTGGGGTTAAGTGACTTGCCCAGGGTCACACAGCTAGTAAGTGTTAAGTGTCTGAGGCTGGATTTGAACTCAGGTACTCCTGAATCCAGGGCTGGTGCTCTATTCACTGCGCCACTTAGCTGCCCCACTCAGCTGCCCCACTCCGAGCTTTTCAAAACTGTCCTTCAGCTATCATTCTGCTTTTTTCCTGCTTGGTTTGTCCTTGCTTTTTTTTTCTTTTCTTTTCTTTTCTTTTTTTTTTTAGTGAGGCAATTGGGGTTAAGTGACTTGCCCAGGGTCACACAGCTAGTAAGTGTCAAGTGTCTGAGGCTGGATTTGAATTCAGGTACTCCTGAATCCAGGGCCAGTGCTTTATCCACTGCGCCACCTAGCTGCCCTCCCATATTTTTTAAAGTAACCTCTTTGGGCCTAAGTTTTCGGTTACACTCAGATGATTGCTAGAGTCCCTTTCAGCACTGGCATTTTTATATTCTAAGCTCACTTCTGACTCTAATGTTCTAAGACTACGAACTCTAAAACTGGCTTTTAGTCTAAGCTATACACTCATAGGGAAAAAAGAATTGTATGGGGAAAAGTAGCTTTTTCTTGGGTAGGTTAAAACTTCATTAGACTAACCTTTAGAAACTAAAACTCCAAAGGAAATGGTGAAGGAGGAGGAAAAGAGTTGATAACTAATTTATTTGGGGAGGGGGGGGTATAGTTTCAGTGTAGCCTGATATTTACCTCACCCCCCCCCCCCAAAAAAAAAAAAAACAACTTAATTTAAACATTTTTCTGGGGCAGCTAGGTGGCACAATAGATAGAGCACTGGCCCTGGATTCAGGAGGACCCGAGTTCAAAGCCGGCCTCAGACACTTAACATTAGCTGTGTGACCCTGGCCAAGTCACTTAACCACCTCTAAAAAAAATTTTTTTCCAGTTACATGTAACGATAGTTTTCAACATTTGTTTTTATTTGTTTGTTTTGTAGGGCAATGAGGGTTAAATGACTTGCCCAGGGTCACACAGCTAGTAAGTGTCTGAAGCCGGATTTGAACTCAGGTACTCTTGAATCCAGGCCAGTGCTTTACCACTTCGCCATCTAGCTGCCCCTTCAACATTTGTTTTTATAAGATTTTGAGTTCCAAATTTTTCTCCCTTCCCTCCCCCCTCCCCAAGACAGAATGTAATCTGATATAGGTTTAATGTACAATCACATCAAACATATTTCTGCATTAGTCATGTTGTAAGAGAAGAATCAGAACAAAAGGGAAAAACCTCAAAAAAGGAAAAAAACAACAACAAAAGTAGAAACAGTATGGTTCAATCTGCATTCAGATTCTACACTTCTTTTTTCTGGATGTGGAAAGCATTTTCCATCACGAGTCCTTTGGCATTGTCTTGGATCATTGTATTGCTTAGAAGAGCTAAGTCTATCACAGTTGATCATTGCACAATGTTGCTGTCACTGTGTACAATGTTCTCCTGGTTCTGCTCACTTCACTCAGCATCAGTCCACTTAAGTCTTTCCAGGTTTTTCTGAAATCTGCCTGCTCATAATTTCTTTTTTTTCAAAAAATTATTTATTTAGAATTTTCCCCAAGTTACATGTATAAAGAAATTTTAACATCAATTTTTAAAACTTTGTGTTCCAAATTCTCTTCCTCTCTCTCTCCCCCCATTAAGAACTCAAGTAATTCAATAAAAGTTATACATATGCAGTCATGTAAAACATTTCCACATTAGTCAAGTTGTAAAAGCAAACAGACAAAAAAACTTTAGAAAAAGGAACTAACAAAAAAAATTATACTTCAATCTGTATTCAGCTACCATCAGTTCTTTCTCTGTAGATGGACTGCATTTTCCATAAGTCCTTTTGATAGCATCCTGCTCATCGTTTCTTATAGCACAATAGTATTCCAACTTGTTCAGCCATTCCCCAATTAATGGGCATCCTCTCCATTTCCAATTCTTTGCCACCACAAAGAGAACTACTAGAACTATTTTTGTACATGTGGGTCCTTTTCCCTTTTATCTGATCTCTTCAGGATACAGACCTAGTAGTGGTATTACTGGGTCAAAGGGTATGCACAGTTTTATAGTCCTTTAGGCATAATTCCAAATTGCTCTCCAGAATGCTTGAATCAGTTCACAATTCCACCCAACAATGAATTAGCGTTCCAATTTTTCCACAGCTTCTCCAACATTTATTATTTTCCTTTTTTGTCATATTAGCCAAATCTGATTGATAGCTGTGAGGTGGTACCTCAGAGTAGTTGTAATTTCCATTTCTCTAATCAATAGTGATTTAGAGCAATAAGATAACTTTTATTTCTTCATCTGAAAACTTCCTGTTCATATTCTTTGACCAGTTCTCAATTGGGGAATGACTGGTATTCTTATAAATTTGATTTAGTTCCCTGTATATTTTAGAAATGAGGCCTTTATCAGAAACATTGGCTGTAAAAATTGTTTCCCAGCTTTCTCCTTTTCTTCTAATCTTGGCTGCATTGCTTCTGTTTGTACAAACCCTTTTTAATTTAATGTAATCAAAATGATCCATTTTGCATTTCACAATATTCTCTACATCTTCCCAGCAATTTTAAAAGAGTTGACAACAGGGCATCAGGATGAGGAACTGGTGCAAGGAGAAAGGAATGGATCTCTCTGGACTCTCAAATTCAGAAAGGTCCTTCCATTTCATTCTCTGTTGTTTTTTTCTCTCTCAGAACTCATCTTCATGAGTTGTCTGCTCTAATCAAATTCATCTACTTATTTTCCCCTGATCATTCTTTGGACTCAAGTATTGCTTCACTACTCTTTTTCTGCTATGTTCTCTCCTCCACTTTCCCCCAACATTTATCCAAATCCTACTTTATTAATTAGTGAAGCATCTAGAAGGCACAGTAGTATAAAGCATTGGACTTAGAGTCAAGAAGTGCTGAGTTCAAATTTGAACTCAAACATTTAGTATCTGTGTGCAGAGCTGGGCAAGTCAATTAACCTTTCTGTCCCTCAGTTTCCTCAACTATAAAATGGGGATAATAATACCATCTACTTCCAGGGCTGTTGTAAGGATCAAATGAGATAATATTTGTATAGTGCTTTGTAAGCTTTAAAGTTCTGTGTAAATGTGAGTTATTGTTATTATTAATTCTCTCCAATTTCATGACGCTTTCCCTTGATCTTGTTATTATCCCCATGTTCCACTTGCACAATCTATTAACTTTAGGATTCTTGTATATGATCATAACCTCCTGGACTTTCAGTTCCCCCTATGCCTCACCCCCACAAAACCCATTTCCATTGTAATCTCCAATCATTTCCCCCACTCCTGGCTCTCCTGGGCCATTACCACTGCTCTGACTTCACTTTTCTTTCTTCTAAATCTGGTCCCTTTAGTTCTCTATTTTTTTAACCTCTATCCACCTTGTCCTTGCACTGCTTATCTCTTTCTATCACCATTTCTGGATTATTCCAACCACTGATTCTGTGATCCTGTCCACATGCTTCTGAATGTCACTAGAGGGAGCCCTACAACTGGGTTTACCTGTCTTCTAGAAATTAAGGGCACCAGATTTCAACTGGGCCCTTAATGCTGTACAAAAATTTCTTTACACTTGCCTGACTTCTTTTGTACTTCCCATAGTGGTTATTCCAAACCTCTTCTCTCCTCAAACCACTTACACACCTTCACCCTCTACCTTCTTCTCATCAGAAGATCTTACTTTTTACTTCACTAAAAAAAAAACCAAGGTCATCCATCATCATTGCCCTCTTCTCTCCAGTTCCATACTTCAGATCTCTTCATTATCATCCCCTATTCACTCTTCATTTGCTCTAGTCCCAGAGGAAGAGGTAGGCCTTTTACTTGCCAATGCCAACTCATTTGCTTGTGTCCTTGATCCAATCATTCCACCTCATTCTTTAGATTGACCCTTTGACTATCCCTCTTTTTTTTTTTTTTTGGTGGGGCAATGAGGGTTAATTGACTTGCCCAGGGTCACACAGCTAGTAAGTGTCAAGTGTCTAAGGCCGGATTTGAACTCAGGTCCTCCTGAATCCAGGGCCGGTACTTTATCCACTGTGCCATCTAGCTGCCCCTTGACTATCCCTTTTTTCTTCCTAATTTTCAACCTCTTCTTATCTTTCCTTGATACCTACAAATATGTCCAGATCTCTCCCATAACCTTCTAAAACAAAGAATCCTTTTTATGCCAAAATGAGGCATCAGGGTAGGACTTTAGTGTAGAACTGTATTTCATTAACTTGTATGAAAAAAATGTATAAAATAGTAAAGAAGAATTTGGTGTAAAATTAACTGGAAATATATATGTATATGTAAAATATTTACATGTATATGTATATTTCCAGTTGATACCAGAGAGATTATATATATATATATATGTTTGAGTGTGTGTATGTGCACAAACACATATATGCAGTGGGCATGACCAAGTATGCTATAGGAGATAAATCTCTCTTTTTCTGTCTCCCTGATGAAGTGTGAATTCCCTAGACAAGTAGAATTCTCCGTATCCTGGCTTCTCATTGCCTCACTGATTGGACCTTTCTTCACACAACTGAACTACCCACTTGAGATTGGCCTTTAATAGGGATGTTTGACATATAAATATCAAGGAGAATAGGATTATCCACAAACACTAAGGTTCAAGAAGTATCAGAACAGCAAGGAACTACAATATGGAGGAGCAACCAAGCTCTCTTTCTTTATTGGTTCTGTGAGTTATGTGGATTGTACAGGTTTTAAAATTCGTTTGAATTCCTAAAGGAACCTTAAATTCTTTCCCTCCATGGGGAGCATTTCACTCCCAGGATGATACATCAGTCACTTGTATTTGAAAAGCACTGGGAAATGTGAGATTCATCAGAGTAAAGAGTTGATATTGTAGCTAAACCCCAACTAAGAGGTTTCAGCCCTAGGATACAGATATAAGTCAAAGCGACTATCTGGGTCTCTGCAGGACATGGGGCCCATTAGAAATTGTCTTGATCATTTATGGACTTCATCTTCTGTCAAGTTAAATAGAGTCCATCTTCTCTCTTTGTCTCTTTCTGTCTCTCTGTGTCTCTCCATCTGTTTCTCTCTCCTCTCTATCTCTGTGTTTCTCTCTCTCTCTCTCTCTCTCTCTCTCTCTCTCTCTCTCTCTCTCTCCATTCCCTCCTGGCACATTGTAAACACTAGATACATGTTAGTTATTATTATTGTTATTGTTGTTGTTGTTATTCCCTTATCCTAATCCAATTAATTGTCAAGTCTGGTGGACTGTATCTCAACCACATTTCTTATGTCCATTCCCTTCTCTCCATTAACAGAGCCCCTAGCCTATTTTAGGCATGTAATACCTTTTGCCTTGACCAATAGTTTTCTAATTGCCCCCTCTGCTTCAAGTCTTTTCTCTCTCCTATCCATTCCTTACATATCAGCCAAAATGATTTTCCTAGGAACCAGTTTTAACCACATTACTACCCTTCTACTATCCCTGCTCTTTCTCCTCTGAATTGCAACTTCTAGGTTCTTTTATCTCCACAAGTTGTGTTTATAGCTCTTTGGAAAAACTTTATTTTGACCCTTTTTGATTCAGAACCATAAGCCACTATGAAGCATAACAAGAGTCCCCTCTTTACACCAATTTCTCTTTTTCACTACTTAGTTTTCCCCTCAGGGGTAACTCTCCCAAGGATGCTTGATAATTGGGTTATTCTAATACTATAGTGGACCTCTGATCTCATTCTTATTGCTATTCCTTCGGCAATGAAAATTGTAACAATCCATGTCTATTCATCCAGAATAACTTACCCATGTCTTACCATGCATTTACTACATCACCTATCACATGGACATTCCTTATATTTTCTTGACTTAGAGAGAATAGCAATGGAGTACTTGGGTGTTCCACTGGTTATTCCCTACTCTAGCCTTGTAACTAACATATCCTCTTTTTTTGGAAATAAATTTCTGGGAGGAAAGGCAGTGAGCTCCCAAACTCATGACACGATCGCTCCAAAAAACATTCAAATAACACCATAGGAAAATGCCTAGAGCAGCAAAACTCACAGAAGAATGTGCTGAAATCATCTTCTGACCAAGAATGGCTTGGAAGGTCAGAAGGAGGGAGCTGCTGTGCTGATACAGGAGTCAAGCCCAACCCCACAGTCACCCTGACACAGATCCAGTCCCAGCAAGGCCTCACCAGAGAAGGAGACCCCCCAGAGCCTCTAAATCAGCTGAAGTGCCAGTGTCATCTGGAACTAAGCTCACAGTCTGGTGAGAGGGCTGAGCCCTGGGTAGGGGGGAGACTACAGGGGTCTATGCTGGTGCTGAGGCAGAACTTGGATTTTACACCCCTGCTGAGAACCAGGAGGTAGGCTCAAGTAGCAGTGGCCCAGGTGGGGGAGGGGCACAGGCTCATCAGAGCTAACAACCGCAACACACAAAGCTGGTTGATTAGCAAGTTGGTGTGGGGTCATCTAAGGACCAGGGAACAGGCCAGGCCAGTGAAGAACCCGATCCTCCTTAAATCATACCACTTGGGACGTCTTAAGCTTGGGATACAGCAGACTGGAAACAGTGCCCCACTTTAAGGAGCTAAAAGTCTAGTAAAAGAAAGGCAAGATGAGCAGAGAAAGGTGAGGACCATAGAGAGTTTCTTTAGGAACAAGGAAGACCAAGGGGCACCCTCAGAGGAAGATGTCAATATCAGGGTCCCTATATCTAAAGCTTCCAAGAAAAATTTGAATTGGTCTCAGGCCATAAAGGTGCTCAAAAAGGACTTTGAAGATAAAGTTAGAGAGGTAGAGGAAAAAATGGAAAGAGAAATGAGGGTGATGCAGGAAAGACATGAGAAAAAAGTCAACAGCTTGAAAAGTCAAATTGGCCAAATGGAAAAAGAGGTACAAAAGCTCTCTGATGAAAATAGTTGCCTAAGAATGAGGATTGAACAAATGGAAGCCAGTGACTTTATGAGAAACCAAGACACAATAAAGCAAATCCAAATGAATAAAAAAATAGAGGGCAATGTGAAGTATCTTCTGGGGAAAACTGCTGACCTGGAAAATAGGTCCAGGAGAGATCATTTGAAAATTATTGGTCTACCTGAAAACCATGATCAAGGAAAGAGCTTAGACATCATCTTCTAAGATATTCACAGGAAAAATTGCCCTGAAATTCTAGAAGCAGCAGCTAAAATAGAAATTGAAAGAATCCACCGATCACCACCAGAAAGAGATCCCAAAAGGAAAACTCCTAGGAATATCATAACCAAATTCCAGAGCTCTCAGGTCAAGGAGACAATATTGCAAGCTGCCAAAAAGAAAGAATTCAAGTCCTGTGGAGCCCCAGTCAGGATAGCACAAGATCTAGCAGCTTCTACATTAAAGGACTGGAGGGCATGGAATATAATATTCCAGAGGGCAAAGGAAATGGGATTACAGCCAAGAATCACCTACCCAGCAAAACTCAGCATAATCTTTGAGCAGAAAAAATGGGACTTTAATGAAAAAGAAGACTTTCAGATATTTGTGATGAAAAGACCTGAACTGAATGGCAAATTTGTCTTCCAAATACAAGACCCATAAAAAATTGGAGTTGGGGGACATACCTGGGGTCATACAGTAAGTAGGTGACTGTCTTGTGTCTGAGGCCAGGTTTTGGCTGGGATCGCCCTGGGTCTAGGGGTAATGCTTTGTCCACTGTGTCTCCTAGCTAGGTGATGACATCTTTAGGGCTAAATTGAGGGGTGAAGGGAATGCACTGGGAGAGGGGGAAGGGCAGAGGTGAAATACTACATGAAAGAAACAGGAAAGGGGGGCGGCTAGGTGGCACAGTGGATAAAGCACTGGCCCTGGATTCAGGAGTACCTGAGTTCAAATCCGACCTCAGACACTTGACACTTACTAGCTGTGTGACCCTGGGCAAGTCACTTAAACCCCATTTCCCCGCAAAAAAACCCAAAAACAAACGAACAAACAAACAAAAGAAACAGGAAAAGGCTTAGGGAGTGGGGGAAGAGATGGGAGAGGAGCAGGACAGTAAATGAATTTTATACTCATCAGAAAAGGCTCAAAGACCTTAAACTCATCAGAGCTGCCTCAAGGAGGGACTAACACACACACACCCAACTGGGTAGAGTAATCTATTTAATCTGGGCTGTAAATGAGCCTAACACTCATCAGAATTGGCTCAAAGACCTCAATCTCATTAGAATTGGCTCAAGGAGGGAATAATGTACACACTCAATTGGGTGGAGTAATCTCTCTAACCCTGCAGGAAAAGAGGAGGGGAAGGGGTTAAAGAGAAAGGGGCAAAAGAAGGAAGGGCAGAGTGGGGAAGGGGACAGACAGAAGCAAATCCCTTTTGAAGAGTGATAGGATGAAAGAAGATGGATAATAGAATAAATATCCTGGGGAAGGGAATAGGATGGAAGGGAAGCAGTTAACAATAGTAATCATGACAAAGAGAAAAGGGGGAAAAATTGTACAAAAAATATTTATAGCAACTCTTGGTGGAGGCTAAGAATTGAGAATCAAGGGCATGTCCATCAATTGAGGAATGATGGAAAAAGCTGTGGTATATGATTGTAGTGGAATGGTTTTGTGCTACAGGAAGTAGCTACAGGAAGATCCCAGAAAAACCCTGGAAAGACTCACGAACTGATGTATAGTGAAGTGAGCAGAACTGGGAGGACATTGTACATAGTGACAGCAGTATTGTTCAATGAGCAATTGTGAATGACTTAACTACTCTCAGCAATGCAATGATCCAACACAATCCCAGGGAACTAATGAGGAAGCTTACTATGCACCCCCATAGAAAGAACTGATAAAAAGAACACTTGTGGATTGTACATATATAACCTGGTTGCGATCTTGTGGAGGGGGGAGGAAAGGGAGGGAGGGGGGGAGAAACATTTGGAACTCTAAATCTTATGAAAATGAATGTTGAAAACTACCCTTATATGTAACTGGAAAAAATAAAATAAAGTTTGTTGCAAAAGAAAAAAACAACAACACAGTAGCAGCAGCAGCAGCAGCAGCAGCAGCAGTAGTAGTAGTAACCATTAACATTGGGCAGCTAGGTAGCAGTGGATACAGTGCCTTGTCTGGAGTCAGAAAGATTCATCTTCCTGAGTTCAAATATGGCCACAGACCATTACTAGCTGTGTGATCCAGGGCATGTCACTCAACCCTGTTTTCCTCAGTTTCCTCATCTGTAAAATGAGCTAGAGAAGAAAATGGCAAACCACTTCAGTATCTTTGCCAAGAAAATCCTAAATGGGGTCACGAAGAGTAGGAAACAACTGAAAAGACTGAACAATAACAAAGCAGGAAGATAGGGAAGACAACCCACAAAATGGAGCTAAAAAGCAGGAGTAGGGAGAGGAGTCAAGAGATGGTGATTAAGTCTACAGAGTCTGAAACGCAACCAGGAGAGTGCAACACGGCCAGCCTGGGCCCATTCCAAAAATGGAGGCCCCCAAAAGGAACTCACTAATGGAAGAAGAGGGCTGAAGAGTCAGTGGGATGTTCCAGGGTAAGGTGGGCCTATCACCATGGAAATGTATGATAGGAAAATAAAATAAACTGCTCACTTATTGAGGTTAAGGGACAACTGGCAGACTTGAAATGCCAGAAGAAATCAAAGGCCTTCACTATGTTAGGTGGACCCGCTCTTTGAAACTTACAGGTGTCTCAGAGGATGGGCAGGAAAATGAGTTGTGATCTGCATGAGGGAACATCCAGATTGATGCCATAGATATGATTGTGTATTTGAGCATGAATCATATTTTGAATTGAGTTTGAATTGTATTTTGCTTTTATGTATCGGTGTACATATTTGCCAGCGGAGCAGGAATAATGCTTTCTTTCTCTTTGCCACTTCTTGAAGTGCAGCTCTTTCTATGCAACAACCGGTTGGGTAGAGGGTAAGCAGGGTATGACAATAAGCCATGTCTGAGACACAATATCTAGGAGACAGGGTATGATAGTTCCTATTTTTTAAAAAAATTATTATTTCTTTCTTTTAACATTCACTCATAGAAAAATTTTGAGTTCTGGGAAATTCCATTCCTTGGAGGAATGTGACCAGACAGGACTTAACATATGAGTTCTCTGTTATCTCATCTCAGTTCCCTCTTGCTGAGTATTTTTTTAAGTATCTTTTTAATTTTTTAATTTTTTTGCTGGTCAACGAGGATTAAGTGACTTGCCCAGGGTCACACAGCTAGTGTCAAGTGTCCGAGGACAGATTTGAACTCAGGTCCTCCTGAATCCAGGGCTGGTGCTTTGTCCATTGCACCACCTAGTTGTCCCGGTAGTATTTTTTTAAACTGGTTTTCACTAAAGTTCTTTTATGCTCCTTAGCCACCACTGATAATTCCCAGTAGAAGTGAGGAAAAGTGCTGGGATTTCCTCATTCTTTATATTCACAGTCCACCAAATAGCTAAGAAGAGAAAACATTATTTCCATAGCAGCCCCTTATCATTATCATTGGAGGCTAACTCTGATTAAAGCAGAGAATAGAAAGACTGAAGGAAAACACTTCAAAAGATTTCTAAATTAACAAGCAGATGGTCGAAGTGATGATTCTATTAATAACAGATAATTTATATAGTGCAAAGTACTTTGTGCACATTATCTTCTTTGATCTTCACTCCAACACCATGAAGAAAGTACTCGTTATAATTGTCCCAATCTTACAGATGAGAAAACTGAGGGTTAGAGAAGTTGAGGCTACCTGGTCGTCATAGAACTAGTAAGTTTTAAAAGCAGGATTTGACCCCAAGGTGCTTCTGATTCCATGTTGAGTGATTTTTTAAAGTTAGATTTTCTTTTCTATTTATGAACTTAACAATCATAAACAAACATGTACATTTTGTTATAAGAACAAAAAAAAGGGGGATTGTATGTGAAGCTATGAGTTTCTATTTTTTATTGGTAGATTTAAAAAAATGTTTATTAAATTTAATACAGTATTAGTAACCAAATTGCCTTGCTGCACCCTTTGTGTTACTTCAAGTGCTTTTTTTTGGGGGGGGGGAGGCAAGGCAATGAGGGTTAGGTGACTTGCCCAGGGTCACACAGCTAGTAAGTATCTGAGGTCAGATTTGAACTCAGAAAGATTAGTCTGGGGGCAGCTAGGTGGCACAGTGGATAAAGCACAGGCCCTGGATTCAGGAGGACCCGAATTCAAATCTGTCCTCAGACACTCACTAGTTGTGTGACCCTGGGCAAGTCACTTAACCCCCATTGCCTTGCCAAAAAATAAAACCAAACAAAAAAAAAAAAGAAAAGAAAGATTAGTCTTCCTGACTCTAGGCCTGGCATTCTTTTTTAAAAAATCAATCAATTAATTAATTAATTTTGCAGGGCAATGAGGGTTAAGTGACTTGCCCAGGGTCACACAGCTAGTGAGTGTCAAGTGTCTGAGGCCAGATTTGAACTTAGGTCTTTCTGAATCCAGGGCCGGTGCTTTACCCACTGTGCCACCTAGCTGCCCCCTAGGCCTGGCATTCTCTCCACTTATTGATAGTGGATAAGTGCTGGATTTGAAGTCAGGAAGACAGGACTTCAAATTCTGCCTCAAATACTTATTGGCTATGAAACCCTGGACAAGTCACTTAAATTTCCTCAGTTACCTAATCTATAAAATGAGGGAGTGGGGATTCTGTGTCCTCTTAAGTCTCTTCCAGCTCTAAAGCTATGGTAGTAATCTGATCTTCTCAGTTTCCTCAGATGTAGAGATAATCTACCCCTACTATTTAACAGAAGGCTAAAATTAAAGATGAAATGTGAGAAATGAAAAAAATTAAAGTATTATACATAGAGAAGACATTGTTATGCATATGGAAAAAACAAATTAGTGATTTTTTTTTTTTTTTTGGAGACTGGATCACAGACTTGATCCCACGACTGACCGGCTTTAATCTGCTCTGTTTTTCTGTACAAGTCACTTTGCTGCTCCTTGGGCAGCTTGGTAGCTTTCTGTTCCCTTGGGGCTCACCATTTCTGTGCCAGACTTGGACCCCCTATTTGCTTAGGCCACTGCTGCTCAGAATTCCTGAACTCAAGTCATCCACCAGCCTTGAGCAGCAGGGACTTACAGTTGTGTCCTTAAAGCCCAGCCAAATTAGTGGTTTTCCGGACTGGAATAATCCATCCAGACTAGAACAGGGCTTCTTAAACTTTTTCCAGGAGCAGCTAGATGGCGCAGTAGTTAAAGCACCGGCCCTGGATTCAGGAGTACTTGAGTTCAAATCCGGCCTCAGACACTTAACACTTACTAGCTGTGTGACCCTGGGCAAGTCACTTAACCCTCATTGCCCCGCAAAAAAACCAAAACAAAACAAAACTTTTTCCACTCCCAACCTCTTTCCGCCTGAGAAATTTTTACACGACCCTGGGTATATGGATATATAAAAAAGGTATACATAACCTTTTACTGTTGCCAAAACTTTGACTCCCACATTCAGTTAAGTGATCCCAAATGGGGTGATGACCCACAGTTTAAGAAGCTTTGGAATAGAGCCCACAATGACATGCTGATGATGAGGGAAAAGGTGGCATAGTAGCTAAGAATTGCCATGAGGCACAGAGAAGGGGTCTGGAAATTTAGAAGGGAGTGAGCAGGCTGGAAGATTTCTGTGCAAATTGACATAGATCACCTGAGCTAGAAGGAACTTTACTGATCATCATCATACATTTAAACTGCAATCATTTTGCAGTGACCTTTTTTTTTTTTTTTTTTTGGTCAGGGACCTAGAGGGGCATATGTCTAATGGTAGAATCTCTGGGTCAAAGAATAATGGATGCTTTATCTGTTTTATTCACATAATTCCAAATTGCTTTCCAGAATGGTTGGAACAATTCACAGTTCTACCCATAGTACATTAGCATGCTTGTCTTTTCATAATGTCTTCAATATAGATTATTTCAAGCTTTTGTCATCTTGCCAATTTACTGAGTATGAGGTGAAACCTCAGAGTTGTTTCAATGGGCATTTATCTTACTAGTAAAGTGGAATTCTTCCATGTGGTTGTTAATAGTTATAATTCTTTTAAGAATTATTTGGGGGCAGCTAAGTGGCACAATGGATAAAGCACTGGCCTTGGATTCAGGAGGACCTGAGTTCAAATCTGACCTCAGACACTTGACACTTACTAGCTGTGTGACCCTGGGCAAGTCACTTAACCCTCATTGCCCTGCAAAACAAACAAACAAAAACCCCAAACAAAAAACAAACCTGAGGGTCAAATACATACAGACTACCCTTCATTAACTTCAGACAACTTCAATCAATCAATAAATGTTTTTTAAAAAAAAGAATTATTTGTTCACATCCTTTGCCTACTTATCCATTGGAGAATGACTTTGGTCTTACATCTTTTAGTTGCTTATATAATTTTCTTTATTAGACCCATATAGAGATATTTGCTAAAAGATTCCTCCCCTGCCCCAGGTTTTGACTTCCATTCTTATCCTAACTGGATTAATTTTGTTCATGCAAAAGCTTTCCAAATGAAATAAATGACCTGTTTTCTGTTTTATAATTTCTTCTATTTCTTGTTTGGTTAAGAATTCACCTTCTAGCTATTGCTATATGGGGGCGGTGGTGGCTGTTCTCTTCTAATTTTTTATTTTTTATTTTATGTTTTTGCAGGTCTCATACCAGTTAGATCAAGCCTCCAACATCCTATTAACTTTAATGGTATCAGTATTAGATGAACCAAATGATGAGAATTCTGCTCTACTGCAGGACATTATTTTCATATGTTTCACCTACCTAGAACTAAATCCTTTGTTGAAAATAGCTCTCCAATTTGGAATTATGCCCAAAGGGCGATAAAGCTGTGCATACCCTTTGATCCAGCAATACCACTTTTGGGTCTTTTTCCCAAAGAGATCATGGAAAGGTGAGAGGGACCCACATGTACAAAAATATTTATAGCTGCTCTGTACGTGGTGGCAAGGAATTGGAAGTTATGGGGATGCCCATCAATTGGGGAATGACTGGACAAGTTGTGGTATATGAATACAATGGAATACTTTAAGAAACGATGAGCAGGAGGAGTTCAGAGAAGCCTGGAGGGTCTTTCGTGAGCTGATGATGAGTGAGATGAGCAGAATCAGAACATTGTACACAGTATCATCAACATTGAGTGTTGATCTACTGTGATGGACTAGATTCTTCTCACCAATGCAATGGTACAGAAGAGTTCCAGGGAACTCATGATAGAAGAGGATCTCCAAATCCAGGAAAAAAAAACAAAAAACTGTGGAGTATAGATGCTGAATGAACCATACTATTTCTTTTGGTTTTGGTGCTGCTGTTTTTCTATTTTGAGATTTTTCATCATTGCTCTGATTTTTCTCTTATAACATGACTAATGCAGAAATATGTTTAATGTTATTATGTATATATATAACCTATATCAGATTACCTGCTGTCTAGGGGAGGGGGAGGGAGGGGAGGGAGGGAGAAAAATCTGAAATTGGAAAGCTTGTATAAACAAAAATTGAGAACTATCTTTACATGTAACAGGAAAAAAATACTTTATTAAAAAAAACAAAAAAAAAAAGAAAAAGAAAATAGCCCTCACAATTTTACCAAGGTTAGTATATAGTAGAGGAATAGACATTGATGGACACTGGCAAGACTGCCCATAAAGACTTCTAGGTGGCGCAGAGTGGAATCAGGAAGAACTGAGTTCAAATCTTGGGCTGGGTCTTTAATAGGAGACCTATGAGGAGGAAGCAGGACAGAGAAACTCAGATAGGACTGCACACAGAATTCACATCATGGTCTCTTCAAGGAACTACACTATTCCTGAGAGATGAGAAACTGTCAGAGGGAGACAGGTACTAATGGGGAATTAGCATCAGAGACATATATCAGGACTGATGGGAAAAAAAACACGATTATATTCTCTTCTCCAGGAGAGGAGTTGTTACCAGACATAGCAAAGAGAAAAGGATTTGCACAGCAGGGAAATTAACGGATGTGAAGGGACAGCCCAAACCTATGGCACAGTATGGCATATGCATTGTAGGGCTCTTTGGTTTCTGAGTTCTTTCTCCTTTGTGGGGGCTGGAGCCATTATCCAGCATACTATAGTATAAGTATGGAGGACTACCTAGGTACCTAGGAAAGGTTCAGGCCCACCTGAGAGGGAAATGGAATTGTTATGAATAATAAATTGTTTGTTGGGTTGTAGAAAAGGCAGTTGGGTAGCACAGTGGATGGAGTCCTGGGTATGGAGTCAGGAGGACCTGAATTCAAAATTCACCTCAGATATTTATTAGCTATGTGACCCTGGGCAAGTCATTTAACCTCTGTTTGCCTCAGTTTTCTGAACTATAAAATGGGGGTAATAATATCACCTACCTCCCAGACTGTTGTGAGGATGAAATAGGATAACATTTGTAAAGTGTTTGGCACATTGCCTGGCACATAATGGATGTCATATAAATGCTTATTCCCTTTCTCTCAAAAAAAGGTCATATTCAATATATTGCTTGATTGAGGACCCTTTTAGACATAAAGCCAATGTTCATTTTTCTAGGAGAAAGCCCAGGGACATAAACTTTTTTTTTTTGAGAGATAAACTAGTTCTGGGCTATTTGTTATACTCTATTGATCCTCACCCAGAAGTTTTCCAATGTGCTTCCTTTGTTCTGTCTGTATTTTCTTTTTCTTTTTTCCTTTTTTTTTTTTTTTTGCAGGGCAATGAGGGTTAAGTGATTTGCCCAGGGTCACACAGCTAGTAAGTGTCAGGTGTCTAAGGCTGGATTTGAACTTGGGTCCTCCTGAATCCAGGGCTGGTGCTCTATCCACTGTACCACCTAGCTGCCCCCCTTTTATAACATTCTTGATTAAAAAAGGGGGAGGGATAGGTTCTATTGCTAGATAGTTCTAATTCTGTGGATGTGCCTTATAATAAATCTAAATCTCCCTCCCTGTAACTTCTGCCTTTTGACCTTCATTTTGCATGGAAGCTAAATCTAATCTTTCTTCCACAAGAAAAAGCTATCATTTCTACCTTGGTCTTACTTTCAAATTCAAGTTTTTTCCACTGTGCATTCCCCAACAAGGTGGGTTTTATTGAAGCTGCAGAGGCAGTGCTAATGCTTGGGATTTTAAGGTAATCTGAATGCCAACTTATTGTTTCATGAGTTGTAGAGTCTCCTTCATCCCCCATGCTGTCAGGAGAGAATCAGGGTAGTCTGCTACTTGTACTATGGTCTTCCAGGATAGTCAGACTGAATGATGAACACTAGGTGGCAATAGACAGCTGAGTATGCTCTCCTCTCTCAGGTCCCATGCCAAACAAGTAAACTTGAACAAACTTCATTTTACTGATTGAGACGTGTGTGTGTGTGTGTGTGTGTGTGTGTGTGTGTGTGTGTGTGTGTGTGTGTGAGAGAGAGAGAGAGAGAGAGAGAGAGAAAGAGAGAGAGAGAGAGAGGGAGGGAGGGAGGGACGGAGAGGGAGAGAGATAGTGTTCCAATTTGGGTTAACTTCAGGAAACTAGGAATAAATACAGGAAACAAGGAATAAATATGTTATTGTCCTTTTAATCTAATCCATATCTTATCTTAAAACCAGTTCTTTGTTGTAGTCTCATTTGTAGCTTTTGTTTGTTTGTTTTTTTGGAAACTGTTCTGTCTCAGTCAAGAAATGCAGCATCCAGTAGTGGGGCCTATCCCACTACAAAATGGCATGGGTTTGCCCCTTCTTAGACAGCCAGGTCTCCCCTCACCCCCTTTTCAGTATTGGTACCCAACAGTGTAGACACCCAATGCAGAATTTAGCCCACTGTAGAATTCTTGAACTCAAATCATCCAACCTTCCCAAGGAGTTTGGATTAAAGTTATGTGTCACCACACCCAGTTCATTTGTAGTTTGATAGTGTTAATAGGGATCACCCGGATTTGATGGAGGTGCTTTCTTATCCAAAAATATTTTTTATGAAATCCTGGATTAATAGGAACAAAATGTCCTTCAACTGAACTCCAAACTGAACCCAGATAGCTAGCAGATGTAAGACCCTACCTAGTGACTTCTTTTCCCTCAGGATAGTAAATCCCTATCTTATGGTGATATCTGAGTGTCCTCATCCTTGCCAAATCCTTTTTTGGAATCCTGTAATCTTATCATGATGCTTCTGTATTTCCTCCATACTTGTTATAACTGAAATTGTTAAACTGCTTTTTGCTTCTGAGTTGATTTTTGTATCATACTATTGAAACTGACAACACCCTGTAATCAACCAGTGGATAAAAAACCTTATATACCCTCAGAAAGAGGGAGTCTCTGAACTCCCTTCTGAGGAGGGGGGGTCTCCAGCATATATTTCTTCTTGGAACAAAAATAGATTGTTATTATGTTGTTTCTATCTGTCTCTGATCTGTTTCTCTGATCTGGGTTTTTTGTAGGAGGACAGGTATGGAAACAAATTGTAAGAGATGTTATAAGATATTATAATTTCTTTGATCTATTTATTAATTTTGTAGGAGAGATTAAAGATTAATTTCTCAGATCTGTTTGTAGGAGACAGGCAAATAAACTATATTTAATAATTCAACAATAGTAAACATATATTAGTTCTGGTCAGATTTAGCTTTCCTGAAAACCATTACCAGGATATTGCCAACACCATGCGGCAGTGGCAGACAGAAGTTTTGGTGAGAACCTAAGGAGATTTTAGTTCAAATAAAGAATGATTTTGGTTGTGTTGGACTTTTTGGGGGGGCTGGGGGGCGCTGCCCTAGGATTTCATCTTGTAGAAAACAGATGAGGAACTTCTTCTACCAGTACAGTTCAGTGCCCACCTAGTGACTTCTAATATTAGATTTGCCTAATGACACTCAGCGTGGCATATAGTTGTTGCTTGTTGATCAGTTGATTGACCAGGTTTACATAGCCAGTCTGAGTATGAGGTGTAAACCTTGTACCTTACCCGTCAACATTAGTTACTTATTTAAACACTGGTTGTGTTACAAAAGGATATAAACATGACCTTCAGTAATGAGCTTGTGCAGGCAACTCCCTGGCCTTTGGTACGTCTATGTCATCTTGAGAAGGAAAATACACACGTACATATATTATATATGCACACATGTGTACAAACACACGTGTACACACATGTATGTCCATATAACATACATACACACATGTGTCTCTGTGTATGTATGGGTATCCTCTATCTTCGAGTCTACTTGTGTTAAATGGAATTCAGGGGACAACTAGGTGGCACAGTGGATAAAGCACCGGCCCTGGATTCAGGAGGACCTAAGTTCAAATCCGGCTTCAAACACTTAACACTTACTAGTTGTGTGACCCTGGGCAAGTCACTTAACCCTCATTGCCCTGAACAAAAATAAATGAATGAATGAATGAATAAATAAATGGAATTCAGGCTGATAAAAGAGTTGGTAGTTTTCTTTGTGTGGGATATACTACTATAAAGAGGACTAGACTATGATGCAGAAGACCCGGGTTCTAATTATTTTGTTAAATAATCCCCAGCTACATTTTAATGTGGTTCAGTGGCACTGAGGAGTGTTATGGACCAAATGCAAGTCTCCGTTTGACACCTCTGTCAAAAACCAAGCTGCCCCTTGGATGTCCTTTTGAATTTTTTGTTTCACAGTAGGGAAGAATGCTTTAGGATACTGCAAGCTGGTCTGCACTCTAGGATGCCCTCTGTCCACCTGCATGTTCCTCCACTGGTGGGCAATTATTCGTGTCTGGTCAGAGAAGAAATGTGCTTGGGGGTAGGGAAGAATGGAGAAAAAATAAAATGGAAGACAGAGAATAGCTGTAAGCAGCATCCAGGAAGACAAAGTACATTCTTCCTGCTCTCTGGAAAAGCCACAAAATATGTTCCTTAACTCAAGAGCATTAGTACTTGAGCCAACTACCATATACTTAGCCAGTCTAAAAATGTGCTCAAACACGAAAGGATTTAAGCCACTGCCTTGTTTTTGGCCTCCTTCCAAGGAACCAGAACAAGAGGGTTTATTCGTTTCCTGAAGCTTCAGCAATGTTTGTTTAGCTTCATGCAAAGCTGGGTGCAGAATGCAGTTTTTGGAGAGACAGAAGACTTAGTTTGGGTGCAGAGCTTTGTATTCCATGATGGGTGCTCTGAATGAGAGTAGAAGAAACCTCGGTTTAGATCTGTCCTTGGGTCATCATATCTTTAGGCCAGTAATTGCACCTCTGGGCCTCAGTTTACCTTTCTGTAAAATGGGATTTAATCCATTTTTGTTCAATTTAATAACATTTTATTGGATCTAGTATATTTATTGCCTGGAGGTAGTTGAAACACCATGAAACCATCATAATAAGAGATTTATTTGACCCAGGTGAAGCACATTTAAATTCAAGTAAATGAGTTCCTATAACAGGTGCTTAATAACTGTTTGCAATGTCTAGCTGTGTGGGATAAAAAAAGGGGGGGCTATTAACACCTTAGCTGCCTGAATCCCTTGGAGAAGGAGTTATTCTAGAGAGCTGAGCTCTTTGAACAGGTTAGGGTTTATCCCCTTTAAGCACCTTAAAAATGTTTTTGTTAACACTTTGAAGGGAAATCCTTTAAAAATGCATTTCCTGGGACAGCTAGGAGGCCATGGAAAAAGCACTGGCCCTGGATTCAGGAGGACCTGAGTTCAAATTTGGCCTCAGACACTTGATACTTACTAACTGTGTGACCCTGGGCAAGTCACTTAACCCTCATTGCCCCGCCAAAAAAAAAATACATTCCTCTTCTTCCTTAAACAGAGTATACTGATCATAGAGGCAGGGAAGGGGTACAGTGGATAGAGTGCTGGACGTAGAATCAGGAAGATCTAAATTAAAATTCAGTCTCTGACATTTACTAGTGATCCTGGACTAGTCACCTAACTTTTTAATCTACTTCTGTTTTCTCATCTGTAAAATGGGGATGATAGCATCTACCTTCCAGGGTTGTTATATAACATATAATGTTATATATTACTTATATTAATATGTAATTAATATATTAATGGTATGTATTAACACTATGTTAATAATATATAATGTTATATAAAATATATTTACAAAATGCTTTGCAAACCTTAAAAGCAATACATAAATACTACTACTACTACTACTACTACTACTACTACTACTACTACTACTACTACTACTACTACTATCAGTTCAATTTTTTCTTGATGATCCAAGGCCAGCATTATGAATCTCAGTTGCTACACTGGTATTGCAGTGTAATACACAGATGTGGGCAGGGGCAGGGCTTACTGACATGTAGAGGGCTCTTTGTCACTAATGCAGGTGTGCTTTTTGAGTTCTTGTGTCTTTTTTATAATTTTTCCATCTTTTACCTCGTGGTTAATCTTTAACATCTCCCTGTATGATTACTGGTTCCTTCCCTGCTTCCTACAACTGTCCATCTGTCCCTAAACCAACCCCTGCTTGGTACACTCTCATCCTCATTAGCTACCTGTCTCGTATCTGCCCTCCCTTCAAATATCCTTTCTTTGCCTCCACTTACTCTCTCTCTCTTCTCACTCTCTTCCAAATGCTTTGCAAGTCTGCTTAGAATTTCATCACTCAATTGAAACTGCTCTTTCCAAAATCACCAGGGATTGCTTCATTATCAAATCGAATGACCTGCTCTTAATCCTTCTTGGTCCTTCCGTAGCATTTAACACTGTTTTCTAATCTCTCCTCCTGGACACTCTGTGGGCTCTCATGCCCCTGCTCTCTCAGCTCTCCTCCTACCTACCTGATGGCTCCTCAGTACCCTTTGCTGAATCATCGTCCTTGTCATGCCCACTGACTATGGATGTACCTCAGTGCTCTGTCCCAGACCCTCTCTTCTTACTTGGTGACCTCATTAGCTCCAATGGTCGAACCTATCTCCCCTCTGCAGATGACTTCCATATCTATGTATCCAATCCCTCTTTGAAACTCCTGTCTCACATAACCAACTGCCTGTTGGACATTTTGAATTAGATGCTCTGTAGGCATCTCAAATTAAAATAATTCATTTTCTTTCCCACAAAATTCACCCTCTTCCAAACTTTCCTATTACTCTTTTTTTTCTTTTTTTTTCTTTTTTTTTTTTTTGCAGGGCAATGGGGATTAAGTGACTTGCCCAGGGTCACACAGCTAGTAAGTGTCAAGTGTCTGAGGCCAGATTTGAACTCAGGTTTTCCTGAATCCAAGGCTGGTGCTCTATCCACTGTGCCACCTAGCTGCCCTCTCCTATTACTCTTGAGAGCATAATCATCCTTCTAGTCACCCTGGTTCACAATCTTCCCACGTCATCCTCAATTTCTATACTTTCATTCATTCCACATACCCAATCATTTACTATATCTTGTCATTTCTATCTCTACAATGTCTTTCACATCTTCTCTCAGAGAGCCACTACCCCAATTCTACCCTCCTCATCTTTCCTGGCTAATTAAAAAAGCTTCTGAATTGGTCTCCCTGACTCAAGTCTCACCCCACTCAAATTCATCCTCTACACAGATACCAAAGTTTGTGTTTTCCTAAAACACAAGTCTGACCATGTCATCTCTCCCCTGACCCACACCCCAGTCAATAAATTCTAATGGCTACTTATCACCTCTAGGGTTAAACCTGTCTCATTTAAATCTTTTCTTAACTTGACCTCTTTCTGTTTTTCTAATCTTCTTATACAATATTTCCCTCCATTCACTCTGGTCCATCCATACCTACCTATTTTCTGTTCCTTACACAAGATGCGACATCTATTTCCCTTTGTAATGGGATGTCCAGGATGCTTTCTTTATGTACTTCTGCCTTTTAGAATCCCTGGTTTCCTTTAAGAATTAGCTTAAGGGGGGCAGCTAGGTGGCGCAGTGGATAGAGCACTGGCCCTGGATTCAGGAGGACCTGAGTTCAAATCCAGCCTCAGATACTTGACACTTACTAGCTGTGTGACCCTGGGCAAGTCACTTAACCCTCATTGCCCTGCCCCCCCCCCAAAAAAAAGCTTATATGATCTGCCTAAGCTCTGGCCCTGGATTCAGGAGGACCTGAGTTCAAATCCAGCCTCAGACTCTTAACACTTACCAGCTGTGTGACCCTGGGCAAGTCACTTAACCCCAATTGCCTCACTAAAAAAAAAGAATTAGCTTAAGGGGGCAGCTAGGTGGCACAGTAGATAGAGCACCGGCCCTGGAGTCAGGAGGACCTGAGTTCAAATCCAGCCTCAGACACTTGACACTTACTAGCTGGGTGACCCTGGGCAAGTCACTTAACCCTCATTGCCCTGACAAAAAAAAAAAAAAGCTTATATGATCTGCCTAAGCTCACAAAGGTATTTAGTACCAGTGTCAAGGAGATTATAGTCTAGCCAGGAAGGAAAGGTGAAAGACATGAAATAATTTGAGAACAATATTAAGTGGGAAGAAGAGTGGTCCACACAATTACTTCCTTTTTTTAGGCCTAGCATAGCCCATTCCTAAACACTTGTGTGGGTTCCCTGACAGGGAGTAGTGTAGGAAGCAGAGCAGTAGAATAGAAAAAATACTGGACTAGGAGTCAAGAAATTTGGGAAAGGAGGCCAAGCTTGGTTCTATCACTTACTGGCCCTGTGACGTTGGGCAAATAATTTCATTTTTCTGGGCCTCTGTTGACTTGTTTACAAAATTTAAGTGTTGGATTAAATGATCTTTTTAAGGTGTTCTCTAGCTCTAGCTTGAGGAGAAGCTTTGATGGCAGCCTTTGGAGGGTTGGCCTAAGCAAATCCAGTCTGAGGGCAGCCTGGTTCAGTATAGTCTTGCAGAGAACTAAAACAATCTAGAGGAACTGAAGGTGCAGTGCTTCCTAACCAAAGGCCATCTGTCTTCAAAGGCCCTATGAATCAAATCTATTCTGGCCTTTCAAAGTTTAGTTCCACTTCCCTACCCCTTCCATAGCTGGCCTCACTCAATGCCAAATCCCTTGGGCAGTAATACAAACCACAGCAGAAATGGGAGGAGAAGATAGGTAGATGTGAGGGGAGAAGGTAGGGAAGGATGGTACTTTCTTCTTAGCTTTCTCAGCTGGTTACTCCCTGTTCCCATTCCTCATCATTTTCATTTTTCCTCCTCCCTATTCCTCCCAACTTCAAATGATATAACCTTCTCACTTTATTCTCCTTGCGGCTCTTTATTGGGCCAGCTGCTGGAGTAGCAGCCAGGTTATTTATAGCCTTAGAGCTTTGGGGGAAACTAGTGGAAAGGAGCTCCATCCATTCCTAATACCTCTCAGCCAAGTCCTTCTCCTTTAACAATATGCCTTCTCTTTCATGCTTAAATCTAATCTCTATCCCTCACTAGTCAGCACGAGAAGAAAGGAAATCTTGTGGCAAACATCATGGATGCAAGCACAAGAGTTCCATATACTTTTCTTAGCCTTAAGGGCATCATAGCATTCCAATTTTTTTTTTTTAATGCTTAGACACTTGTTGATGTGGTAAATGGCAGAAATTGGCAAACCTCTCGGGGACCACTGTTGGCACTGCTTCTATTGCTGAGCTCTTAGAGGTTCCTCCAAGGATAAAATAGGGGCACCTATAGCCTTAGAAAATCATGAAGTGGGGCCAGCTCCCTCCTCCTCCCCCCTTCCCCCTCCCTGGCAGTTTTAAATTAGATGAGAACAATGAGAAGGTACTTTTCTTTTTAATTTTGCTTCTTGAATTAACCCAGTCTCTTCTTTGCAGACACCATATCTCATCATTCTCAGTTTTTATCATCTCTCTTCTGATTAAATAACGCACCACCTTGTGATTGGCTGGGCTATACAACCCCTTTGTAGGAAATAGTAGGGTAGAATGATAGTGGGTCCTCCTTTTTTCAGTATCTCTGTGTTCTAAAGGCATACCCTCACGACTTGTTTATCTCCGAGAAGAGGTCAGCCTCAGTCTGACAGTATAGGTCTGGTGAGAGCCCTCATGCCCAGACCTAGACCCAAAGTTAACATCTCTACCTGTTACCTTTTTAAGATTCACTGGCTTAGACATCAGCAAATCAGCCTGCTCCCTCCAACAGCTTAGTTTGGGCTTTCTGTCCCCTCTCCCTTAGCTCCGAGTTCTTTTCTATAGTGGTCTTGAGAGTGTGGTTTTTGAGAACTCCCAAGACTATCTTATTAAGCATTCATCCTTTGCCACACAACTTAATAAACCCCAATCTCATCTCTAATTAGAGGGAGGAGGGTTTGACACTTTGTAAGTTTACATAGGCAAGAAATACAAACTTCAACATCCTTCTGGAGTATCTTGCTTTTGAGAAAACTTCCTCATCAATGACAAGTTAATTTTCTTTATGGGGGGGAGGAGGGGGAAGAGGCAGCCATATTTGGTGAAATAGATGTGTTTCTGAAAAGTTGTATATAAGTGGAATTTTTATAAAAATTAAAAGATTTAAAACATACAAAGGTAGCTTGTTATTCAAAAGAATCCTATAATTACCTCGTACAATGAAGAATCATATAATCCATCTTTGGTATAGGCCCAGATTTTCATGTATCAGGTTTTCTTTTTTTGTTTGTTTGGTTTTTTTTGCGGGGCAATGGGGGTTAAGTGACTTGCCCAGGGTCACACAGCTAGTAAGTGTCAAGTGTCTGAGGCTGGATTTGAACTCAGGTACTCCTGAATCCAGAGCCAGTGCTTTATCCACTCTGCCACCTAGCTGACCCTCAGGTTTGCATTTAAAGCAAATCCACAAACTGTTTACCATTCAGAGAACCATGCTCCTGTTCTTCATCATCATCAACAGCTAAGAAGTTGGGAATTGCAGTGAAAAAGTATGCTCAAGAACAGAGGAAGCTGGTTATACTAGAGAGGATTTTGTGGGGGAGCCGGTGGGGGATGGGTGGTGATATAGCTCCAGTTTCCATTTTCAGAATGACTCTTGAGCCTTTGGCTGTGTGGAGGCCAAGGGTTTGTTGGCAGAAAAACAAGAGCAAAATTAGTTTGAGTCCTTAGTCTGTGGCTGTCTGCCAACATTTTCTTCAAGTGAAACATTCTTATTTTCATTCTGGAAGTTTTTGTCAGGCTATTAAAATAAAAGGGTAGCAGAAACAAAAATGACATTTGCTGGGCTGGAAGTGCAGCTTCTAAATCTTGACTAGAAAACAGAAAAATATATATACATATATATGTGAACTACATGCGACATATACATACACACACATATATAGTTTTTAAAGGGGAAAGCCTCTTTTATGGTTACTTTTAAACTAAAATTTGACATGGCTTTTTACTTTTACATTGGTCCCTGTGTTTCAATGTACATATGTGTTTATTTGGATATAGTATATGTGCATATATATATTTATATTCAGGACCACTGAAACCTACTACTCAGAAACATATGTAGGACAGATGGATATTACATTCACAAGATAATTAAGAATTCTAGTGGATTTCATTTGCATCTAATTTTTATATTTCCATAAACTTGGAAGCTGTGAAATTAAAATTACTGCCTGACACAACAGTGCAACAAAAGTGCCAAATTTAATCTCCCCCAAATCTTGATGGTTAACAAATCATAAACTAAAATCAACAATCAACATCATAAAAAAATAACAGTATCTGCAAGGTGTTTACATACAAACCTCTGGCAATTTTAAGCACGTAAGTTTTCTTATTTTTCAATCTTAATTCATATGATGTCTACCCCCAAATGATTATTTTATGATCCTTCCTATCATCAAAAAAATTTTTTTTTGTTCTGAGTGGTTGAAATGAAAGGGAAAAGTCTAGTTCATTCATAAGCAGAGTATGTTTATATCATACTTGCTGGAACAAATCTACACACCTATTACTTAATACTGTAATTGCATTTTACAAGGAACAAAACACTTGAACTTATATTTAAGAGGTAAAGAAACACACAAACAGCCAGTGTAGGAGACCATGATTTTCCAAACTTGGAATATAGTTGTCTGGTTATGACATTTCTAAAGCTTGTTTACTCAATTTTTAGCAGTCTTTGAATCTAGAAAATCTGAAGTAACTTAGGTTAGAATCCAGGTCATTGCGCATTCAAGTCCAATGTCTGCTGAATTTGGCCAGGAATGTTATAGTTACTTACCTCTCCTGGACTTGCATTGTTTCAATAGATCCATTGGCAAAATTAACTTCATTCTTCTTGATTTAAAAAAGCCCAAATGAAAATACACGTTAGAATACTTCTCTCTGTCTGAAGATCAGTGCTGAACAAAATCCAACCAAACCAGAGAACTTTGTTGCTCCAGCAGACTCAATTCACCACGGATATGTGCAGCAACCCAGCTTTAAAAATGTTCTTAATGACAGATTAGCTCCATCTTCCCCTTTGTGCCAGGGAACAAAGCTATTTAGGAGAGAAGGGCCTCTCTGTTCCCTTTCTACATCGGCTTCTTTGCCTGGGCTCCTGCCTGGGGAAAGGGAAAACTGAACTGCATGTTTCTAGGTGCCACATTCCTAGCTGTGCACACATTTTGTATGCACAGGGTGAGTTTCCCAAACCAGCAAAGGTGAGATGACACTGTGCTCCAGAGAATTAATTCCAGGTTGGTATTTCTTGTGCCCTTCAGCACTTCTCTTTCCCTTCTGTAACCAACCGAATCTGGATCTTCTTTAGATCATATGCATAAGAGCTGTGCAATAGAGTGGCCTCTCCTCCTAAACTGCCCCAACCTCTATCAGATTGTAATTTTAAGCAAGGTCATATTTGATACACTTAAAGATTCTTCCATTTCCATCTGTGAAGTTAGGTATTATTACTGATAACAAGGGCTATGCACCTATGCACCAATGTTCTATTAATAAAGGGTCTGAGTTCTGTAGTTCTTTTTTTCCCCATACATCATCTGCATTTAGCACACTTTTCATTTGAAGTTATGCCAAATGAAAAAAACAACAACCAATTTCATGTTAATTACACTGTATTTTAAATTATTTTCCCAGCTTTTCTATAGCTATAGTGTGAAATTGTCTCCAATACAATAAAACATTATAGTATACAATTGGTTACAAGGTCTGTAGTAATGAATCAAAGATCATGGTGTGTTTATTCTATATACAGATATAGCTTAATATTTCACAGATACAACTTCTTCTTGGCTTTGGTTGTTGACAAAGCATAAATATTTTCTGTTTGCCTTTTTACAATTAGGCTCCTAAATAGCTTCCTCCTCCCCCAGGTGAAGTAAAGCTTCAACATTTCCCATCAGCAGTGTTTTCTGACCTTCAGCTAAAGGGATGAGAGGGTGGAAAAGAGTGATAAAAGGATTTGCTGGGAATGAGAAAAGACCATTAACTACAATTTCTAGAAAATGGGATTTTCTTTAAAAAGAAAGAAAGAAAACTATCATTGCTTTTGGAATTGAAAGGTTCTTCATAATCCAGATGACTTTTTTTTTTTTTTTTTGCTATTTCTTTCTGCATTTCATGACCAGCAATAGTTGTCTTCATGGCTAGAGTCTCTGGCATATATGATGTCAGTTTCAGCACACAACATATATCCAATCACAAATCAAACAAATGCTTGAACAAGAGCAACACTTATTCCCACTTAAGACTGAGTGCGCAACTTTAGAGTAACATAAAATCTCAAGACATTCCAGTCTATCACGCCAGATCTCAGTGAAATGAAGCTTTCATGATGTGTCTCATCTTGTACATGTCATGACTCTGCACAGCATACAGAACACACAAGAATCACAAAATCACCTTTGGTACAAGTATAATTGTGTCTGAATTGATAAGATATAGTTTCAATTGCCACTCAACCTCATAACCCAGAAGCACATAACCATAAAGAAACCAGGGTTTGAATAGTAACAAATTCTTAATACATTTAAGGAATGTTAAATCCTAAAGTGACATTGGATTTATCTTAAGAAAGATGTGTAAAGTAGTTAAGGCTCTGGTTTTTCATTTATTACTTATTCATGTATCCGTTATTACTGTTTAAGTTGAATACTGTAACTTTAAGAGGATATTACAAGAGGCCCTGCTCTTCTTACACAGTAAGATGGCTTTATATGATTGGAATTGTAGTTTGGGGGAATCTAGGTTTGTCAGAAGAGCAGCTGTGAGACAGCCCCTTGTCACCTGAGGCTTAATTGTAAAGTCTGGGTGGTTCTTGACTAGTAGACAATTTTAAGGGGTTGTACTTCCTAAACTCACACCTCCTAAGCCCTAGGGCAGTTTCAGGAACCCATAACAACCTCCTGAGAGAAAATGCATTCTTGAGTGGTATTGTTGGGTCGTAAACAAGATCAGGGAATCCATTCTGGTCTGCAGCTAATTGAGGCAGGGTAGACATAGGTAGAGAGATTTGTTACTGTGCCTGATTCACTCCCTGGAGTTAGTTTCAGCTAATCAGAGTTGGGAATTTCTCTTTACTAAGAACCATATGGGGTTTAAGGAGAACTTTGTTGTTGGCTTTCCAGCTTTGTCTTTGTCTCAACTTCAATCCCCACGGGGACCAGAAGTTTGTAAATGACATGGGGATTTGGAGTCTAGGTTGAGCAAAGTGCAACAAATCATGGTGCTCATTGAGCAAACACATAGGACTGCAGGAGGTTGGCAGCCCTTGATTAGCGTTATATGATTGCTTTTCTATACTTCACTTAGAAGCATAATAAGGAAGAGGTCACTTTCAACAAATGAAATAGTGCAGGTCTCTGAATATACTAGTTGGCACTATTAGGGCCCTTATAACACATTGCATTGATGCTACAGGGTGTATTGCTGTGGATATTGGTGAAGTAGTAGTATTGGCAAAGTGTATATGGAAAGAAGCAGCTGCTAATTTAGAACTAAAGAAAACTGACATGAGTTCTCATAAATTTCCAAGTTAATAATTGGAACCTGAACAGTTAATTTCCTATAATTTGTTAGGTTCCCTTCCATGGTTTAAGCCTGCTATGATTTTATAAACAAAAACATTTTAAAAAGGTATTTTACAAAAAAAAACAACATATTATGAAGCATTCATTGTTGTCTGTACAGGAAAAAAGAATTTAAGGTTCTGAAAAATTAATTGTATTTAATACTCCTGCCACTTAAGGCACAAACATGTTCACAGGCTTTTTTGAGAACTTTCCTTGCCTTTTTTTTTCTGTTGTAAACATATGGCCACCATTTCATTAGATTTTAATGGTCAGATAAACTTCAATGATTCTAGAAAGTTTCCATTAGGAAACAAAGAGCCCCCCCCCCCAAAAAAAAAATGCTGAGAGAAAAAGTCACTTTAATTGTCCATTTCTTGTTCAGATGATCCGTCTTTCCAAAAAAAAAAAAAAAAAAGTAAAATCAGAGGCATAACCTTTGAGTGGGAAGTTGTATTTTACCTCATTTGTTGAACTCATTTTTTATTTCTACAACTTTAAATGTCTCAATCCACTACCAGAATTGGATTCTCAGTTATTGCCCTGGAAAGAATAGAAGCCTAGAAATTAGATGGATAGTTTATTTGGCAAATAGTTGTTTTCATGCTATAAATATAAGCAGCCTGGTATAGTGGGAAGAGTTTGAGGTGGTGACTCAATGGGCAATACTGACCAAGTCATTTCATTTCTGAACCTGTTTTCTAATTTGTTAATTGAATAAATACCTGTTCCTTAACTACTTCACAGACATATCAGAGGAAATAAAAGTATTTTTAGTTCCTTGGGAAAAAGTACTCTACAAATATGACTATCCTATGCACAGGCATATTTTTATGAGTTATCTGTTTATAGGACATAAAAAGTTTCTTGATGTCAAAAGAACATTCTGTTTCTCATATAGGGGTGTAGAATCTCAGAGCTGGAAAAGATCCCACAGACTTTCTAGTCCAACTCATACCTAATAGTAAATCACTCTCTAAATTCTCTAGTAAGTGGTCATCTAGCTTTTGCTTAAAGACCTCGAGTGATACGTAATACCTTCCCCTGAGGTAGCTCTTTCCATTTCTGGATGGCTCTGTTTGTTAGGAAGCAAGCCAAAATGTGTCTGTCTGCAGTTTCTACCTATTGCTCCTAGCTCGGCTCATCGAGTGCCAAGCAGAACAAGCTCACTCCTGTTTCCATATGAAAACTCTTCAAATATTTGCAGATAGACTCGTTTTCACTGTATGTTCCCCTGCCCCCAAGTATTCTCCAGGTTAAATGTCCTTAGATCACTGTAGGATATGGTTTTTTAATCTCTCTCAGTAGCTCCCCTCTGGACAAATTACCAAGTGTCCATCTGGTATGCAGAACCAAACACAATGTTCCATGGGATCGGAATGGAGAATGGAATTGACACTACTTAGTTCTCAATGATACTTAGCATAGCCTGATGTCACATTATGTATCTTCCTCCTTCCTATTCCGCTATTCTACTAAATTATATTAGGATCATTTACACAAAGCCTTTCCTTCAACTACATCTTTCCCATCTTGGACAGGCAGTTGAAGTCTTAAATTTATTAAATGTCATCTTATTAGTTTAGGGCCGTTATTCTAGACTACTGAGATTTCTTCAGATCCTGAATCAATCAGGTTACATATTAACTATTCATTCCAGTTCTGCATAATCCACAAACTTGATAAGAATTCCATTCGTGATTTCATATAAATCATTGTTTAAAAGGTTGAATAAAACAAGGCTCAGGATAGAGTCCTGGAATACCCTATGAGAGAATATGAAAGTTGGTTGACAATCCTTTAATTAGCACTTTTTGGTTCCAGTCATTCAACCAGTTCTGAATCTAGCTAATTGCACCATTATCCAGATCACATCTTTCCATGTTGTCTATAAGAATATCTTGAGGGACTTCGCCAAATGTTTTACTGAAACTCAAGGCAGCAATGTATGTCACTGTGGGTATGAATATTTCCTTAGGTATGGGTGTGTGTGTGAAACTGTGTTTTGTTGATCACAATAGAGTATTTAGGGTAGGATTTCAAGAGGACAAGTGGAAGGGCACAATAGGAATAGTCAGAACTTTATTAAGCAAACAGGGTCTATGCTCTACTATTGGGTATGTACTAGAAGAGTCAAATTTGAAAAAAAGAAAAGAAATAAAGAGTCAAATTTGAGAGATTTGACTGCAAGACTGTGAAGGGTATGTATATGAAGTAGTGACAAATTACTTGTGTTGAAGAAGGCATGGCATTGGTTTTGCTCCCAGTACAACTCCTCTGAGATTTGAGATGGTATTCTACTACCTTACTTCCTTTTCCTTAAATACTATTCTCTCTGTTAATGTTTTTCTACATTACTTTTCTTTTTAAGAGTTGTGTAGGGGGCAGCTAGGTGGTGCAGTGGATAAAGCACCGGCCCTGGATTCAGGAGGATCTGAATTCAAATCCAGCCTCAGACACTTGACACTTACTAGCTGTGTGACCCTGGGCAAGTCACTTAACCCTCATTGTCTTGCAAAAAAAAAAAAGGGTTGTATAAACATGTCATATCTATCCTTTTAGAAACTACTACTTTCTCTCAGCCTATATGACAAATTTTTCTTTGGCAATCAAGTGATTGGGACATTATGGACATGGGATGAAACAGAGAATGCTGCTGAATAATTTCTGTGGGAACCTCATTTATTACACATAGTTCTGATTATCTTTGAAGTTTTCTACATTATTGATTATAGATCAATTATTGAGTAGAGAGAGTACTTTAAAAAAGCAATAATCAGGGCAGCTAGGTGGCGCAGTGGATAGAGCACTGGCCCTGGAGTCAGGAGTACCTGAGTTCAAATCCGACCTCAGACACTTAACACTTACTAGCTGTGTGACCCTGGGCAAGTCACTTAACCCCAATTGTCTCACTTAAAAAAAAAAAAAGCAATAATCACAGAATCCCCAAACAAACTAATGGTATAACATATCAGGAATTTGTGAACTCAAATTGCTGAAGGGGCTATGTTAAAATCATATTGCTGGCACTCAAACATTGCTGGAAAGCTGGACATGAAATATGCCTTCTGTAGGCAAAGCAGAAACCTCTATAATTTAATCACAATACCTCAGAGAGAGGAGAGAAGCCCTTCATCAGAAAGAACATTTTTCTTGAAAGATTCTCACTAGTGAAAAAAATCCATTTGGTTCACAGATCATGCACTTCACCTTTGCAAGATAGATTCAGTTTTAAATAAAGTCATGGCTTATGGGTAAAAATGTGAAATGTGCTCTTTTATCACCCTGGACATCAACTCAGTTTTGGTGGCACTGGTTCCATTAAATAAGTTTTTATCTATTGCTATTTTGCATTACAATAAATCCTACAAGATAAACCACAGATCTTTGAAAAGAAAAATTATCTCAAAGCCACCATTAGATGATATAGTAGATATTAGGCTACTGTGAAAAAAGTTTTAAAAGTACAAATTTTTCACTTAGTAAATGCAGAGAACTCTTCATTTTCTTCAGTAGACCACAAGACCCTTGAATAGTAAATACATTTAAAGTATGGTTTCTGGTCTGTTTCACAATTTGTTAAATAAACAGAGGCCTCCTTACTAAATCTAGTATCCTGAATACAAAAAATATCTATGTCACTTGACTCCATCTTTTACCTACTAAACTTTTTGTTTAGATGCAAGTACTGCCAAACTCAAAGTTTGTTGGGTAACTCTTTAAGCATTTAGATGATTGAGATAAAAAGTACAAAAGTTTAATTTTAATCAGAAGAAAAAGAAATGAGTTCTACTTTGTGTCATGATTCATGACTAGTTTATATTAGAAGAGCAGCAATAATTAGAATTTTCCCAAAATTATGATTTGGGATAGACCATATTTACTATTCCTTCAAAGGAATTTAAAGTCAGCAGTAAAGTTTTTGAAATATGTTGGAAATGAATAATTTTACACAAGGAAATTTTTATAGATGTAGACTTTTTGGGAGACTTGAACTTTAACAAATATATATATACACAAATATATGTATATATATACACATGTGTGTGTGTATGCTTTTTATTAATTACTATATTTTTCTTCTTGTCAACTTGCTTTTCCTAGTCTTTTGGCTCTATATTGTAAGTGGGGTCAAGTCAATTAAACAAAGATTTATTAAGCGCCTACTATGTATAAGGCACTGTGCTAGGTCCTGGGATACAAGAATTTTATTATCAGTAGGAGAAAAAACATCAACATGGAAGGAAAAAACCAAACAACTTCAGGTGAACAAGGAAAGAATAATAAATGAGAGCTACCCCAAATCAGAGGCTGCCTCTCTAGATCTTCTATGAGATTTTCTAACAAATCTTGGAGTCTCTTTTTTTGGTCAACAGACCTGTAAACCAGAATGTGAGCAAGAGTGAAAGCTTACTGCCATCCTAGGCAATAGATATTTAAAAAGACCAACTGAAAAGATTCTTAGGGAGACCTAGTGGAAGATGTTATTTCTGTCATTATCAGTAAATCATAGATAGCAAGTGTTCAAAGGGCGATCAAAAGGATGCCTTCTCTCTGCAATCAAGCTGCCGAGTCCCTGAGGACCTATGACCCCATTTCTACTTATCAGTTCTCTCAACAAGTACCTAAAAGCCCTTTGCACATGTTGGGGTTTCAGTAAGTGTTTGCTGACTCACCAGAGAAAGGCGTGTGTAAGTATCACAGAGGAATTCTAAAGGGAGCGCTAGACTAGGCCTGACTATATTTGGCTGTAAGTTTTCATTGTTTCTCTATAGTGTGGCTAGATGTGAATAAAATTATCCATAGACTACATGGGTTCAAATTTCGACTCTGCTTCTTATTAGCTGTGTGACTGTTGATGACTTACTGAACTTACTTGAGTCTCATTTTCCTAAACTGTAAAATGAAGACAATAATATTTGTATGACCTATTTCACAGGATTGCCATGAACTCCCTGTAAACTTTACAGCATTAGTTAAATGTGAACCACTGTTACTGTTTGGGTGGAAGAAGGGGTTCAGAATAAGAGTGAAATGCCACAGGTATTATTTACTTGTGTAACATGATTATAAAAGTATTATTATTTTTAAAGATGGATTTAGAAATAAAAACACCCCCTGGCCAATGCCAACTAAAGTAAGTATGCCTATTAAAAACAAAGCAAAACAAAACAAAAAACTGTCTGACATATAAACCTTTTTTATCTTTTTTACATAATACTTTTTAAGTATTAAGGGGGAAAAATTAGCCCGATATTTCAGCCACAGAGAGCAGAAAGCATGAGAATATTGTCTTAATGCCTACCACAGCACCAGTCACCTCAAGAAAGACATGCTTGATGCTGAATATTTAGATTTAAATGTATTTTTAATGTATTTTTCTTCAGTGGATGAATCTGGAGATGATAAGATTGAAATTTCTGAAATATGCATGAAAAAGACAAAACAAAATTTGCACCTGTTGACTGCAGTGAAGGTTCAAGGCATAGAGTAATTTGGGAAACATTTGATGTTTCTTTGACAGTCTTACCTCAAAAATCTATGATCTGAAAATATTTGATTTATTCAGGGATTTTTATAACTGTCTTTCAATTGTAAAGGGGAAAAATCAAGTTTTTAAATAGAAAGAAACGCTATATTTAATTCTATGGAAAACTAATTAAAATACTTAGAAGTGGCAGCTTAGCATAGTGGAAAGAATACTTGGATTGGGAATCAAGATCCCACTCTGCCACTTAATCACGTGACCTTTGGCAAGTCACTCCATCTGCCTTCAGCCTTTGTCGTGCCTTCTTTATAAAAGGAGAAAGTTGGATTAGGGGGTCTCCTATATCAATTCTGGCTTTGATTCTATACCTTATCTGACTTGGGGCAAAGAAGAAAATGGTTGTCAAATACAATCACAAGCAACTGTTGGCACACATTCAGAAGCTATAACTTCTGACACTAGACTCATAAGGCATAATTATAACCACACCAAAGAACAATCTAATGAAAAAATAGCTATGAGCACTTCTGTTTAAGGTTTGGAAGCATGTTTGCTTATAGGAACCATTTGCTCAATGCCAATAGGATCAGACTCAAGGTTTTTATCATACAGATTCTGTGGTGACACAATGAGGTAAATAAGCGATGATTTCATGTTCTGTGTAAGAGAATGGTGACTTTGGGCTGTGGAAAAACTGCCCAGACTAGCTATTTATTTATTTATTTTAGTGAGGCAATTGGGGTTAAGTGACTTGCCCAAGGTCACACAGCTAGTAAGTGTTAAGTGTCTGAGGCCGGATTTGAACTCAGGTACTCCTGATTCCAGGGCCGGTGCTCTACCACTGCGCCACCTAGCTGCCCCCAGACTAGCTATTTAAATAAGCTCAGGATAACTTTTCTGGAAGACATTGTTATAAACTTTAGGGTAAACCTTCCTTTCAGACCATCAGGTGCCAATGAACCCTCCTTCCTTTTCTGTTTGCAGATCACTAGTTTCATGTAGTCATGAATAATATTTTTTAAAAAACTGTAAAAATACTAGCTGACATTTATATAGTGTTTTAGTTTTAAAAAGTGCTTTACACACATTGTCTCATTTGATTCTCATCACAGTCCCATTAAATAGGTACTATTGGTATCATTTATCCTCATATTGTAGATGAGTAAACAGAAAGAAGCTCAGAGAACTCGTGACTCCCTGATAATCACACAGTTAATGTCAGAGCGGGGATGCATATCTAGTTCTCTTCTTATTCTCAGTCTAACATTCTTAACATTATACCTGGTTTCTTCATGAAAAAGGAAACCTGTTTGAAAATAGAGCAGCAAACACAAAAATAGATAACTTACTAGAGTATATGATAATGATTCCAGCAGTTATGATGGGTAGAACTTAAGCTAACCAACCATTTTATCCACTAGTTACTGTGGAGACTTTAGATTCTAGTGAATGGAGAAGAGATTAAAATATTCACACTCTTTAATACTGAGAGAAAATACCCTCAAGAGGAGAATATTTTACAGAGAAGGAAAGCATCACTTAGCATGAGAGACGGTATGATGTGATGGACAGAGTGTTGGACTGACCTGGGTTTGAATCCTACCTTAAATCCTATGTGACAACCATGGGCAGGTAATTTATTTTCCCTGATCCTTAGTTTCCTCACCTGTAAAACAGAGGTAATAAAACTAATCCTACCTACTACACAGAGTGGTTGTGAAGAAAATCTTATATAAATCTGAGTTATTATTATTATTGGTCTGGACCTGTGATTCCATCCATGTAGGGATTGTGGAAGTTCCCCCTACCAAAGCAGATCAGAAATTCATCAATAAATTATAGTCTTTTATTATTATTATTTCTTGAGAAATAAAAATAAATTCTGCATTTTTTGGAAGCATACATTCTTTACAGGCAAGAGGTATTTGAACAGCTACACTTCCTTTCAATAGTGGAAGACCAACAAATTGACAGGTAAAACCTGAAGGAAAATATTACTGTTATTGCCCTACAAAAGAAACATTATGGATATAAAACTCTACTAGTGGGTACCCAACTTTGTGTTCTTTATGATTAAACCTGAGCTGTGAGTTAGATGATCGTAATCAACATTTCACTCAGTGGAGAACAACATTATGAGAACCACAGATTTGGTAAGGGCAGTTATAATAGGATTTGGATGTAGTGACATGTTGATGGTAAATCATATATGGAATCTTAAATATAGAAGTAGCTTTCTCAAATTATTTTAGTATTGACTCAGAAGTATTTATTAATAGCTATTAGAGACATAATCTGGGTTCAGTTCTTAAGGAACTTTGAACTCAAGGTGGAGTACAACAACTAAATATGACTGCATAAGGAGATTTTCCATATTTTCTTAGGCTGATCAACTCAATTTTGTATACAAATTATTT
The DNA here is from genome assembly GCF_019393635.1 of Dromiciops gliroides. Taxonomy (NCBI): domain Eukaryota; kingdom Metazoa; phylum Chordata; class Mammalia; order Microbiotheria; family Microbiotheriidae; genus Dromiciops; species Dromiciops gliroides. The sequence continues at coordinate 621,582,008 of NC_057861.1, read as the reverse complement.
CAACTTATGATATAGTGGAAGAACTCTCAATCTAAAATAGGTGAGAACTAGCTTAAAGGAACACATTTTGCCCCCTGATAGACTAGTCGTCCAATCTGAAATAATAAAGAAAATAAAAAATGATACAAATTTTTCTAAACAAAGGGAGTACTAATATTGGTAACCAGTTCCTGTGCTTCTTAGCTCATGATGAAAGCTCTTTCTATATACATCCTTAAATGGAACAGAGAAAGCATTTTGATCTCAATACCTGCAGTGAATAAAGAGGGCAAGCACAAAGCCCGCAGAATGCAAGAGTGCAACAATGTACCACAACACAAAGCCTGAGGGCACTGGGCAGGAGTAGCGTTCCATACAAAATGGGAAGCTGGGATTTTCAGATTCAACATGCATTTGATGACTTGGTATCCACACCTGCTTTGATGTAAATACTGCTCAACGTCCTCACAGTGGTTGGTAGCTAAGTGGCTGAAATACTAACGGACATCTGATTATTGTTATATTATATTCTTTGCAAACAGAACCTATTTCCCTCTATCAAGACCCCTACCTCCCCAAACCCATTTCCAATCTAATCACATTTAATGAAAATAAATAAATAAATAAATGCAACCCTAAGACATTTATTTTAAGTTTTTCTCTTAGACACACATACTTCAAAGACACTAACTTTGAACTTGAAAATCCCTTAAGAGTAGGGACTCACTAAAGTGAAAATGGCTTTTCTTATATTTGATGGCCCAGACTAAAGATGCTTTGTTACCTATTAGCACTTTGAAGGTTGCCTTGAAAGCAGATGAAGTCTGAAAACCATTGAGTATAAGGAAAATGGCACATCCAATACACACAATGGCATGTGTGTGTGTTTTCAAAGCATTTGCAAAAGAGGATGGAATCACCACAGCTACATTACAGGCTTTATCTAAAGGACAAGCCACTGTGGAATCAATGCCTTTCCCAGCTCACTACACATTATTCTCTTTCCTTTAACGTCTCTTCTCAGTACATTATTGGCACTTTTATATCAATTTCATAAATGCAAGTGTGTTTACATAGAAAGGTCAGATGATGATTGTAAAACACTATTATATATACACAAAGAAATAAACAAATCTCAAAGAGTTGTATTAGCCAAAAAAAGTGTCTTGTGAGAAACAACAATAAAAATGATATCTTAACCACAGCTTTTGTTTTAAAATGCAATTGATACCCAAAGCCATGATTTCACCAATGGCCTCTGTACCTAGACTTCAAGGCCATGGAATATACCTGAAGGCACTTATTATCCTCCACACTGCTGAAAGATAATTACAGAAAGAGGTGGGAAGCTTTTCAAGGAAAGGACGTGATGGAAGAGAGATGGATGAAAATGAACCCTGAACATCTGTGATCCACACAGAAGTCAGGGTTTAAATGACAACATAACATCTAGGCACTGGAAATGTGTCTCTTAAAAGAAAAACAGCCAAATTGTAAATATTATTGTGTTTCTATGGATAGAGCACCTCATGCAGCTAGCTTTTTGTGGCTGCATCATACACTCTTTGAAATATTTAGCTTGGTGAGCTCACTGGCTTCTTCAATTCCCATTTCCCCACAGTCACTCTTTTCTATGGCTTTGCCAAATCTACACTTTTCTTCTGTTTTTACTTGATCTTTCCGAGGCTTCTTGGAAGATAGGTGAACATCCTTTGCCTGTGTATTACCATCAGAACTGTAAGATGTCTTGTCAGAACTGTGAACAGAAGGCACCAAGTTGGCAATCTCATCTGTTGGAGACCGCCCAATGCTGCCATCTACTTGAACTCGAATGTCGGGTGATATAGATAACTGGTGATGTGGCACAATCCCACTGTCCATGCATTTTGGATAAAGGTAGGTTTTCATTTGACCTTTTCCCTTCACATTTACTGTCCCCCTGTAGTCAAATTCATATCCCATCTTGTTCAAGACATGGTAGCTCTCTTCACTCACCTGTATGCGGCACTCAACTCCAGTAGTATCCATCCTGCTGGCAATATTCACTGTATCTCCCCAAATATCATACAGTAACTTTGTGGTGCCAATAACCCCTGCAGTGAGGGGGCCATGGTTAAAGCCAATTCTAAGTTTAAAGTTAAACCAGAGCATGTTATTGTTGAAGTCATCCACAACTTGCATCATTTCTTTGGCAAATTCAAAAAGGGTTCGTAAATGTTCATGTGGATGGTTGCTGTCTTGACATTGGGAGGTGTTCAGACCTGAGGCTGCCATATATGTGGCCCCAATGGTTTTAATCTTCTCAATGTTGTTATAATCTGGTTTGCTCAGCAATTCATCAAAGTCCCCAATCAGTTCATTTAGGACTCGGTAGCACTCCTTGCCTCCTTCATAGTTCTCTTCATAAAATTCACTGAAGTTGACAATGCTGGCAAAGATTACCCCTCCACTATCATGGTTTTTAGAGTAGCTCTGGGAAACCTTCAGTTGCTCTGCCACATGATAAGGAATAATGTTTCTTAGCAGCCAGTCAGCTTGATCTCTCATACTCTGGATTTTGGTGCGGTGAAGATCAGCCTCCACGTTTCCATGATAGTGAAGCCTGTAACTGACTTCAAACTCTCTATTTAGGAACCAGACCAATAAGAGCAGGAGAAAGCAAACAAGTGTCACCTCCTGGCCAATTAGGTCTGCTGGTTTTTTGCTAAAATTTGGCATTGAAGTGTTACATGGATTCTTCCTGGAACTAAAAAGCAAGGAGAAGAAAGAAAAATATACAATTATAAATATGTTTAGTATTAAAGCTGCTAATCAAATTTTCAAAGTATAGAAACACAATAGTTAGTAGGCACATAGAGAGGACTAGCACGTCAAATATCTACCAAATTCCAATTTTTCTTTTGGCCAGATCTTTTATTTCTCTGGTATGGGGAAGTCCCAGTGAGGAAATTTCCTCTACCAATGCAGATTAGCACTTGTTCTATAATTTCCAGTCGTAACTGCCCATAGCAGAGCCTTTAGCTAAAGATTCAATTTAGGTTTATTCTGCTAGCCAAAAGATCTAAGAACAATTAGAAATTAAATTTTTATAACTGATTACTCCATATTTTTATTTGCATTAATTTATTTTTCTTTTCCTTTTCCCCTCAATCTTAATAGCATTTTGTTTTTTCTAGTTATAGTAAAGAGAGTTTTTAACATTTGTCTTTATAAGATTTTGAGTTCCAAATTTTTCTCCCTCCCTTCCCTCCCCAATGATTACTTCAATTTGACAATTAACATACGAAGTGCTTCCTATGTGCTAAATCTGGGGATGAATAAGGAAAAACACAACAGTTCCCTTTCCTGCTGGAGCATATATTCTACTTGTGGGATATGATATGTGCAGAGATAAACAGTCTTCCCATTTATACTATCTATATCTTGCATGTACATAATTATTTATATATTGTCTTTTCCATTAGAATGTAAAGTCCCTGAGAGCATGTTTTCCCCTTTCTTTGAATCTCCAGGGCTTAGTATGATGCCTGGCATATAGTAACCACTTAATAAATGCTTGTTGACTGACTAATATCAGCTGTAGAGACTACTAACAATGAGAAGAATGACCATAAGCTTAGGATCATATGATCACAGATTTAAATCTGGAAGGGACTTCAGAGGTCATCTAGTCCAATCACCTCATTTTATATATGAGAAAGCAGAGGTTCAGAAAAGCTAAATGAGTTTCCCAAAGTCATACAAGCATTAAGTAGCAGAGGTAAGATTAGAAATCAGATCCTCTGAATGACCTGGAAGTGACAGTCCTTGATCTGATGAATGCAGATTATCATCATCATCACCACTACCACCAATTGCTTTTATATAGCACTGTAAGGTTTGCAAAGTAATTTACACATTATCTTGTTTGATAGGGATTTGGGGAGCATAGATGAACAGGGAGTTTATTCAAGACTTGGGGGACAATTTGTGGAGATAGGAGATTGAATGTCAAGTATGGGAAAGAGGTAGTTTTAGAGTTTGGTTAGAATATTTAGTATATGAAAGGGCATGTGAAATGTAAAGTAGGTCTGAAAAGACAGGCTGAATCAAAGTTGTGAACAATCTTTTTTTTCTTTTTTTTAGTGAGGCAATTGGGGTTAAGTGACTTGCCCAGGGTCACACAACTGGTAAGTGTTAAGTGTCTGAGGCTGGATTTGAACTCAGGTACTCCTGACTCCAGGGCTGGTGCTCTATCTACTGCGCCACCTAGCTGCCCCAGTTGTGAACAATCTTAAAAAGCAAGGCTGAGAGGTTTGTATTTTAATCCAGCAGCAGTAGGGAGCTACTGAAAGTTTTTTTTTTTTTTTAATGGGGCAATGGGGGTTAAGTGACTTGCCCAGGGTCACACAGCTAGTAAGTGTCAAGTGTCTGAGGCCGGATTTGAACTCAGGTACTCCTGAATCCAGGGCCAGAGCTTTATCCACTGTGCCACCTAGCTGCCCCCAACACTGAAAGTTTTTTGAATGTGAAAAGACATGACTGGATTTGTGCCTTGGGATGTTGCTATTTTGAAAATGTCATGGAGAGGGAAAAACTAGATCAATGATATCTATTATGAGCCTCCCACAAATATCATGCCAAAAGTCCAACTCTGAGTCTCACTGTGGTATGGAGGTAACCTTGAGTATATATTCTAATAGGCCTATGCAAAATTCATGCAAAATATTTTTTTACCCCAAGCTAATTCTATCTAACTGAAATTATCAGAAACAGTTTTCATTTTGTATTTTTATGGACTCTTTTTCAAAGTATGTTGATACAGCTGCTTGACTGACTATCATGGTTATTTGAATGAAGATTTGTAGTTGGTCAAATTCTAAATCTTTATGAAATATAAATTTTTTGTTAATTTTCACTGATATGTACATGTATGTAAATAACAAATAAAATCACAAGAAAATAAGAAAAATAAGCATGTAACACAAAACAAAAAATTTCTGGGATTGTAAAATTAAGTGATGAGGTCAACTAATACAACATAAGGAGTGTTCCAAAGGCAGGTCCTAACATTTATAAAGACTTCACAGGTTAATTTGCAGTTAACTACAAAATCTGGTTATTCATTCCTCAATTATATCTGTTGACAAAGAAATTAATTTAGCGTTTTCCAAATGGGGGTTCAGTGGATGTGAAAAGAAGTTTCATGAGAAATTTTGAAAGTGTGCAGGGGCTGGAGATGGGAGAGAGGTGGGACTACTTGGGAACTAAAACAAATTCACATTGGTGATCAGATGGAATATATGAGAAGCACTAAGTTTTCCTCATCTTACTTCGGGAATGAGCAATGTCTACATGTTGCTGTTTTGTCTTTCTTACAGTGCAACTCATTTGCTTAACTACTAATTAATCAATCAATTAATTAGTTAATTAATTAATGCTAGTGGAGAATAAAAGAGGCTAGTGGCACTATCAAATGCCAAAGGTAGATCATGATGGCTTCTTTATGCTTATATGACCCAGGAAGAGTTGGTGTTCCCAATAGGTGGCAATCAACTTTGATTGGTTAATAATTAATGAGAAGAATGAATATTATGAGAGGAGGGCCTATTCTAATGAGGGGCTGAGGGAAAGTGATTTTGATTATGTTACTTTTACTGCCAGACCACCCCTAGCCTGGCAATCAAGACAAAGGATCTCCCCCCCCTCCCATTTTTCCTTTTTCCTTAAAAAGCACTGAAATGGTCCTTGAGATGTAATTGGCTCAGGGGACTAAACATCCCAGCTAGTAATGGAACTTCCTTGCGTCCTTAGTAGAGAAGACAGTGCAATCATCACCTGGCTCCTGCCTTAGGCTACTGTCTTACACACCAGCATCAATACCAACACCAAGATGGACAAGATGTATTTACCTATACCAATGCTGTATCCTAACCAAATAATCTTTCTTTGCTCTGAATATGCTTCCCCTGCTAAATAAATCTCTTTATTGTCAGATATTCTATGGATGCTTAATTTCATTCCAGTCTTAGAACTAAGGTACAAGACTAGCCTGAGTCTAGACTGGTCTATTATACCCCATTTATTCTAGAAATATTAACATTTTATGGATTTTATCCTCCCACCTAGTATTTGTGTTCCATCAATATATTTTCAGTCACAAATTGTTCCATGACCAAATTGGCTTGGAAAATTCTGACATAATATATAAACTAAGAAAAATTAGAGGCACATGAAGTTGACAAATACCTTACCATAGATGCATGTGGACTAGGGGCCTACAGAGAGCTCCACAGCATGAAGAAGAACAATGATAATAATAGCATTTATATAATGTTTTAAGGTTTGCAAATTGCTTTATTATGTCAACTCCTTTGATCCTCACAACAACCTTGTGAGGTAGGTGCTATCATCCCCATTTTATCAATGAGGAAAACAAGGCCAAGAGAGGTTAAGTGATTTGTGACTTTGGTCACAAAGCTAGGGAGCATCTGAGGCCAGATCTGAATTTAGGTCTTCTTGACTTGAAGTCTAACACACTATCTACTGAGCCATCTAGCTACCATGTATGTAGGTGCTAAGTTGTAAGATTTCAACTTTATACAAAAAAAATCTTGCAAGCAGCTAGGACAAGGCCCTTCACAGAGAAAAGGGTGAAACTGCATAAAGCCAACAACCATGAGAAATGAAAGAAAAAGCTGAAATGATTTTCTAAAAAGTAAAGGAAATTAATTTGCAGCCCCTAAAACAACATATTGTACAAAGCTAAGTAGGAAAAAATCAATCGAAAAATATAGATTTTTCACTAGGGAGAAGGAATTTGAATCATTCCAACTAAAAAAACCAGAGGTCAGTGGACCATTTGACATATACATTTGAAATTCAAGAAAAGAAACTTAAGAAAAATAATAGGTCTCTAGACCATGAAAATACCCAGCAGATATAGCAATGTCTAAATGCTATGAGGAGAAAATTTGTTACATATCAGAAATCTCACCTTTTCTGAGGGTTACTGTGAGAAAAAAAGAGAACCATTATGAATGAAGCCCATTAAAGGGAGATTTTTTAAAGTGCTGTAGTGGAGGGATAGAGGAAGGAAGAAGAATAATTGAATGAATATTTTTTGAAATGGGACATTACAAGTGAAATTGTTCATACAGTAAAAATTAGGAGACAGAGGAAGGAGAAGAGATGACTCCTGAACCACATTTATCTAGGATTAGCAAAGAAGACAAAGTTATTTGCCTTTTAGGTTTCTAAAAGTGTAAAAGTAGGTTTCTAAAGGTGTAGTTTTACACCTTCTCTGAAGGTCATTGGTAACTCTCCATTTTCCATCAGCAACTCTACTTGGTTTCGACTCCAGGGAGCATCATGCCTTACTCAGAATAAGCCCATCACTTGAAATCTCATCACCATGCTGAATGACTCAGTTTTTGATACTCAACAGTTTCTCAGCTTCCTCAGTTGCCTTTCCCTTTGCTTGGACAGCTGGAAGATATAGAACAAGACACTCTTCCCCAAACCTTCCTTTACAAAGGGCTCTGAACTTTAGGACTTTCCAGGTAACTATTTTCTATCAGCAGCTCTGTTTGGTTTTGATTGCATGAAACAACATGTGCCCTCACTGGCTACCTTCTGGTGGCTTCTCCCTTCCTTTCCAATTTCCTTTTCTGTGTTATCTTTGTTCGTTAAATAGTAAACTCCTGGATGGCAGGCACCGTGTTTCTTTTTCTTATTTGTATCCTAGCACTTAGTACGTTGCCTGGCTTAATAAGTGTTTACTAAATTAAACTGAAAAAAAGAGAGAAAGAGAATATTTGTGAGGTGAAGCTTATGAAGGAGGAATAGGAAATATCTTAGAGCAGGAAAGGAGTTGGAAATTTGGGAAAATTAACAGGATCATAGATTTGTAAGAGATTATCCAACCCCCTAATGTGTGGGTTTTTTTATTGTTGGAGGGAAATAAGGTCTATATGGGTGGAGTGGCTTGCTCCAGGGCTTCCAGGCTGGCAGAGACTGGATTAAGCCTCAATCTTTAGATTCTAGATTCAGGGTTCCTTCTACCATGCCAGATCAACTGCTCTTTTCTACTCAACTAGGATTCCTCCTTCATAAATGGATATTTGAATGAAGCTTTGAAGACAATGTTCTCCCCAAAAAAGAGGCAGGTAGGAGGAAAAAATGGTCATTTGTTTCCCTGGGTTGGGCAATAAATCTCATTGTAAGAACAAAAATAATTCATTTACAGGCCAAGCCTAATGGGGGACAGTGGGGAACCACCCAGGTATTCAGATTCTATATCATCCTAGAAAAAGATTCTTAGTAGAGAAAAGGACAAACTGAATTAATGCTTCTTAGAAAGGGACAGAACAGATAAAAGTCATTTAAACCAAGATGTGAGGAGAGGAGAGGGGTAGAATGTTCTCCCTCTCCTGTTCAAATCTAGGTGTAGCTCACCTAGTGTCTGTACAAGATACAAGCACTGATAGATCAGTTTGATGGATTGTCTATCAAAGTGAACAAAGGCATTTTTCATCTACTCGGTTTCTTTGGTTGCTGTGTTAAGCCAAACTCTTTTTGAATAATTATGAATTTCACGTAGGATGTTCTACAAAGTCCTAGGCCTCATTGTTATCCATAAAAAGCATGATGTTGGGGCAGCTAGGTGGCACAGTGGATAGAGCACCGGCCCTGGAGTCAGGAGTACCTGAGTTCAAATCCGGCCTCAGACACTTAACACTTACTAGCTGTGTGACCCTGGGCAAGTCACTTAACCCCAATTGCCTCACTTAAAAAAAAAAAAAGCATGATGTTATCCATAAAAAGAGTAACTGGAGGGTGCAATCTCCTTTCAATTTGGATTCCTAATTGGATATCTTCCATCATGGTAGAAAACATGGAGAACATACATCTCTTTATTTATGCATTGTCCAACATAAGTAACCTGGCAGGGATGGGGGGGGGTTAATAAAAAAAGATACTTTGATTATTTTATCAATTATGGAATCACTTGATTTTTATAAGTGCAAGGGAGACATTTTATTGGAGGAGATCCCTTTAAGTATTGTTTTACTCTATAGAATCAAATATCTTTATAAAAAGATATATTTATAAGATGTAGTCTCCAGCAGAATCATTAATGAATACAGATGACTTCCGGGGCGGAGCCAAGATGGTGGAGGAAAGGCAGTGAGCTCTCAAACTCATGACACGATCTCTCCAAAAAACATCCAAATAACGCCATAGGAAAATGCCCAAAGCAGCAAAACTCACAGAAGAATATGCTGAAATCATCTTCTGACCAAGGACAGTTTGGAAGGTCAGAAGGAGGGAGCTGCTTTGCTGATACAGGAGTCGAGCCCAACCCCACAGTCACCCTGACACAGATCCAGTCCCAGGAAGGCTTCACCAGAGAAGGAGACCCCCAAAGCCTCTGAATCAGCTGAAGTGCCAGTGTCATCTAGAACTAAGCTCACAGTCCGGTGAGTGGGCTGAGCCCTGGGTAGTGTGGTAAAAGAATATGAACGTTTTTTAATAGTCAGTTAGGAAGTAGGGGAGATTTATGATCTAATATCCAATTTTAAATCTCACAGTTGGGGGGAGACTACAGGGGTCTATGCTGGTGCTGAGGCAGAACTTGGATTTTTCACCCCTGATGAGAACCAGGAGGTAGGCCCAGGTGGGGGAGGGGCACAGGCTCATCAGAGCTAACAACCACAACATACAAAGCTGGTTGATTAGCAAGTTGGTCTGGGGTCATCTAAGGACCAGGGAACAGGCCAGGCCAGTGAAGAACCTGATCCTCCTTAAATCATAGCACCTGGGACTTCTTAAGCTTGGGATACAGCAGACTGGAAACAGTGCCCCACTTTAAGGAGCTAAAAGTCTAGTAAAAGAAAGGCAAGATGAGCAGAGAAAGGTGAGGACCATAGAGAGTTTCTTTAGGAACAAGGAAGACCAAGGGGCACCCTCAGAGGAAGATGTCAATATCAGGGTCCCTATATCTAAAGCTTCCAAGAAAAATTTGAATTGGTCTCAGGCCATAGAGGTGCTCAAAAAAGACTTTGAAGACAAAGTTAGAGAGGTAGAGGAAAAAATGGAAAGAGAAATGAGGGTGATGCAGGAAAGACATGAGAAAAAAGTCAACAGCTTGAAAAGTCAAATTGGCCAAATGGAAAAAGAGGTACAAAAGCTCTCTGATGAAAATAGTTGCCTAAGAATGAGGATTGAACAAATGGAAGCCAGTGACTTTATGAGAAACCAAGACACAATAAAGCAAATCCAAATGAATAAAAAAATAGAGGGCAATGTGAAGTATCTTCTGGGGAAAACTGCTGACCTGGAAAATAGGTCCAGGAGAGATCATTTGAAAATTATTGGTCTACCTGAAAACCATGATCAAGGAAAGAGCTTAGACATCATCTTCTAAGATATTCACAGGAAAAATTGCCCTGAAATTCTAGAAGCAGCAGCTAAAATAGAAATGGAAAGAATCCACCAATCACTACCAGAAAGAGATCCCAAAAGGAAAACTCCTAGGAATATTATAGCCAAATTCCAGAGCTCTCAGGTCAAGGAAAAAATATTGCAAGCTGCCATAAAGAAAGAATTCAAGTACTGTGGAGCCCCAGTCAGGATAGCACAAGATCTAGCAGCTTCTATATTAAAGGACTGGAGGGCATGGAATATGATATTCCAGAGGGCAAAGGAAAAGGGATTACAGCCAAGAATCACCTACCCAGCAAAACTCAGCATAATCTTTGAGCAGAAAAAATGGGATTATAGTGAAAAAGAAGACTTTCAGATATTTGTGAGGAAAAGACCTGAACTGAATGGCAAATTTGACTTCCAAATACAAGACCCTAGAGAACCATAAAAAATTGGAGCTGGGGGACATACCTAGGGTTGTACAGTAGGTGACTGTCTTGTGTCTGAGGCCAGGTTTTGGCTGGGATCCCCCTGGGTCCAGGGGTGATGCTTTGTCCACTGTGTCACTTAGCTAGGTGATGACATCTTTAGGGTTAAATTGAGGGGTGAAGGGAATGCACTGGGGGAGGGGAAGGGCAGAGGTGAAATCCTACATGAAAGAAACAGGAAAAGGCTTAGGGAGTGGGGGAAGAGATGGGAGAGGAGCAGGACAGTAAATGAATTTTATACTCATCAGAAAAGGCTCAAAGACCTTAAACTCATCAGAGCTGCCTCAAGGAGGGACTAACACACACACCCAACTGGGTGGAGTAATCTATTTAATCTGGGCAGTAAATGAGCCTAACACTCATCAGAATTGGCTCAAAGACCTCAATCTCATTAGAATTGGCTCAAGGAGGGAATAATGTACACACTCAATTGGGTGGAGTAATCTCTCTAACCCTGCAGGAAAAGAGGAGGGGAAGGGGATAAAGAGAGAGGGGCAAAAGAAGGAAGGGCAGAGTAGGGAAGGGGATAGACAGAAGTAAATCCCTTTTGAAGAGTGATAAGATGAAAGAAGATGGATAATAGAATAAATATCCTGGGGAAGGGAATAGGATGGAAGGGAAACAGTTAACAATAGTAATCATGGAAAAGAGAAAAGGGGGAAAAATTGTACAAAAAATATTTATAGCAACTTTTGGTGGAGGCTAAGAATTGAGAATCAAGGGAATGTCCATCAATTGAGGAATGATGGGAAAAGCTGTGGTATATGATTGTAGTGGAATGGTCTTGTGCTACAGGAAGTAGCTACAGGAAGATCCCAGAAAAACCTGGAAAGACTCACGAACTGATGTATAGTGAAGTGAGCAGAGCTGGGAGGACATTGTGCATAGTGACAGCAGTACTGTTCAATAAGCAATTGTGAATGACTTAACTATTCTCAGCAATGCAATGATCCAAGACAATCCCAGGGAACTAATGAGGAAGCTTACTATGCACCCCCATAGAAAGAACTGATAAAAAGAACACTTGTGGATTGTACATATATAACCTGGTTGAGATCTTGTGGAGGGGGGAGGAAAGGGAGGGAGAAAAATTTGGAACTCTAAATCTTATGAAAATAAATGCTGAAAACTACCCTTACATGTAACTGGAAAAAATAAAATAAATGTTTATTACTAAACAAAAAAACAAAACAAAAAACAAAAAAACTAATGAATACAGATGCAAAGATTTTTAGGAAAAGACTGTAGCAATATATTAAAAAATTACCCATAATGATAAAGTTGTATTTATACCAGAGATATAAGAATGGTTGAATATATCTTAAAAGCAAAACATCCCAAAGCACATAATTATCTCCCATAGATGCAGAAAAAAGTCTTTGACAAAGTACAACACTCATTTCCGCTTTAAAAAAACTTTAAAAGTATATGCATGGGGGCAGCTAGATGGCACAGTGGATAGAGCACCGGCCCTGGAGTCAGGAGTACCTGAGTTCAAATCCGGCCTCAGACACTTAACACTTACTAGCTGTGTGACCCTAGGCAAGTCACTTAACCCCAATTGCCTCACTAAAAAAAAAAAAAAAAAAGTATATGCATGAGGGGCAGTAGGTGGTGCAGTGGATAGAACACTGGTCCTGGAGTCAGGAGTACCTGAGTTCAAATCCGGCCTCAGACACTTAACACTTAGTAGCTGTGTGACCCTGGGCAAGTCACTTAACCCCAATTGCCTCACTAAAAAAAAAAAAGTATATGCATGAAGGGATGTTTTTTAATATCATAAATCATAGCTATCTAAACCAAAAGCAGGCATCATATGCAATGGGGGTATAGCAGAAGCCTTCCCAATTAATACAGGAGTAAAGCAAGATGCCTACTCTTCCCACTATTATTTGATACAGTGCTGCCAATGTTAGAAATAGCAATAAGATGAGAGAAAGAAATTAAAAGCATAAAGATGTGTAAGGAAATAAAACTATCCCCTACAGAGACCAAGAGGGAATAAGAAAAAGGGAAATCCCATTTCAAATAACTGTAATATACATGTTTGGGGATCAGTCTAACTAAGCATACAAAAAATTGTATAGATTTAATTACAAATTGCTCTTTTAAGTATTAAAGAACAATCTTACTAGCTAGAAGAATATTCAGAACATGGCTAAGCTGTGTCAATATAAAAATGATAAAACCACCAAAATTAACTTATAGTTTTAATGCTATATCAATGGCTTTTGATACATAAGTAGCCAAAATATATGAATAAGTAAGTCTCAAAGGAGAACTGCAAACTATTAAGAACCATATAAAAGAATACTCTAAATCACTACTAGTAAGAGAAATACAAACAATGACAAACATGAAATTTCATATTACACTGTGCAAACTGGCAAAGATGATAAAAGATAGCAGGAGTCAATATTAGAGAGGACCCACATGCTTTCCCCCCATATCAGAACCCTTATTTAGCACAACTTAGGTATCAGGGGAAAGGGAAGATCCTATTTGGAAGTCCCCAAAGCAAGGGAGGTATACTTATATCATACCCCTAGGCAAGCACAAGTTTCCATAAACAGGAGTGAGAATGATATAGATTCTCTGTATGTGTGTATGTATATATACACATACAGACACATATCCATAATATACACAGGGTCGGCCAAAAGTCATGAAGGGGTTTCAATATTAATTAAGTTAATTAAAATTAATTTTTAAAATTATTAAAATATCATGACTCTTGGCCCACCCTGTATATTCCAATGTTTCCCAAGACTTAAGTGAGATAACCCCTTGAGGAAAAAGGGAATTATGCCAGGTAGGGCAAATTTCATAAAGGGGTGATTGTGCTACACCTATGGTATCCATCTGTAAATGTACTACAAGAGAAACAAAACAACACATATTTTCTTATTTGTTGGAATTATGGTTTGGAGAAGTAATTTTTGAAAGGTTCTTTTTCTTTTCTTTTCCCCCTTTTCTTTTTCTCCTATTATTGGAATTAATGTTATTACTATTATTATTATCATTGAAAGGCTATTCTAATCCTCTCTTGTGACACCAGGATTTTAGGGAAAAGTTTGAATTGAGCTGGCTCCTAGTTCAATTTTGTTGATGCTGTAGACCAACATCTGACACCTTATACTAAAATAAGGTCAAAATGGGTACATGATTTAGACATATGAAGTGATTCCATAGGTAAATTAGGAGAGGAAGGAATAGTCTACCTTTCAGATCTCTGGAAAGGAGAACAGTTTATGACCAAACAAGAGATAGAAAATATTATGAAATGCAAAATGGATGATTTTGATCACATTAAATTAAAAAGGTTTTGTACAAACAGAAGCAATGCATCCAAAATCAGAAGGGAGGCAGAAAGCTGGGAAACAATTTTTATGGCCGGTACTTTTGATAAAGGCCTCATTTTAAAAATATATAGGGAACTAGGGGCAGCTAGGTGGCGCAGTGGATAGAGCACCGGCCCTGGAGTCAGGAGTACCTGAGTTCAAATCCGGCCTCAGACACTTAACACTTACTAGCTGTGTGACCCTGGGCAAGTCACTTAACCCCAATTGCCTCACTAAAAAAAAAATATATATATATATAGGGAACTAAATCAAATTTATAATAATCCAAGTCATTCCCCAATTGAGAAATGGTCAAAGGATATGAACAGGCAGTTTTCTGATGAAGAAATCAAAGCTATCTATTCCCATATGAAAAAATGTTCTAAATCACTATTGATTAGAGAGATGCAAATTAAAACAACTCTGAGGTACCACCTGACACCTATCAGATTGGCTAATATGACAAAAAAGGAAAATAATAAATGTTGGAGAAGCTGTGGGAAAATTGTAACACTAATGCATTGTTGGTGGAGCTGTGAACTGATCCAACCATTCTGGAGAGTGATCTGGAATTATGCCCAAAGGGCTATAAAGCTGTGCATGCCCTTTGACTCAGCAATACCACTTTTGGGTTTTTTTCCCAAAGAGATCATAAAAAAGGGAAAAACACCCACATGTACAAAAATATTTATAGCTACTCTTTTTGTGGTGGCAAGGAATTGGAAATTGAGGGGGTGCCCATCAATTGGGGAATGGCTGAACAAGTTGTGGTATATGAATGTAATTAAATACTATTGTGCTGTAAGAAACAATGAGCAGGAGGAGTTCAGAGAAACCTGGAAGGACTTGCATGAACTGATGATGAGTGAGATGAGCAGAACCAGAGGAACATTGTACACAGTATCATCAACATTGTGTATTGATCTACAGTGATGGACTAGATTCTTCTCACTAATGCAATGGTACAGGAGAATTCCAGGGGACTCATGATGGAAGGGGATCTCCAAATCCAGAAAAAAAAAAAAAGAACTGTGGAGTATAGATGCTGATTGAACCATACTATTTCTTTTGTTTTTGGTGCTGTTGTTTTTCTATTTTGAGGTTATTCCTCATTGCTCTGATTCTTCTCTTATAACGTGACTAATGAAGAAATAAGTTTAATGTTATTTTATATATATACATATACACATACACATATATACATATATACATACACACACACACATGCATATATAAAACCTATATCAGATTACCTGCTGTCTAGGGGAGGGGTGAGGAAGGGGAGGGAGGGAGGGAGAAAAATCTGAAATTGGAAAGCTTGTATAAACAAATGTTGAGAACTATCTTTACATGTAACTGGAAAAAAATAAAATACTTTTATCAGAAAAAAAAATTTTTGTTGATGCTGGTTAAGAATTTTGTGTTATTCACTTTTTTTCTATGTTTATATCTAAGTTGTTTAATTTTAAATATCTTTGTTCTAGGGTTGGGGGTGCAATGGAACTTTGTAGGGACATGAGGTAGACAGCAGGGAAGTGGCATAGAGGCTCAGGCCTGAGCAAGATAAGGCAAAAGCTCACAGGGGAAATAACTCAGGAAGTGAGTCATTACCACTGGTAAGTTACCAGATCCATCTGATCATTCAAAAATTCCTGCTGTAGAAAATTCCTGACAGCAGGAAATAGGACCTGGGAACTAAGCTGAAGGCCACTCTCTGAGGATGTAGAATTGCTCTAAAAAGTAGAAGCTTTTATGGAAAAAAGAAATTAAGAGGTATGCTTAATGATGAACAAAACACTTCTTCTGCAGGTCAGGTTAATGGCAGACCTCATAGAAGAGATGTGTCAGATCCAAATTAGGAATCTTTTTGGGACAGGAACAAGAGGCTTCAGGAGACCAACAGCTGAAGAATTAGATTTCCCAGGCATCAGATATGCCACAGCACCAGCGAGCACAAGAGTCAGAAGAGAGAGTCGTACTGAGGGAACTCTTAAATGAAAAGCTCCTGGCTTTGCGCAAGGCCTAAGGGCTGTATATCCTAGAATCAATCATGTGGTAAGTGTGTCTGCAAAAACCTAAAGATATCATACGGTTGTGGTGAAAACCCACAGGAAGCTAATATTGTATTTATCTATTCCACTCTTCAGTATATAAAAGAAAAACTTTCTGAATTTACAGCCAGACTGGATTTTTGGTTAAAGACACTAATAGAAGTGCAGAAGGACCTGAGAAAACAGATGAGGTCAGACTAAAGCAAACACACAGAGGGGTGATATATTACCCAGAGCCTTCCCATCATGGGTGTTAAGTCATGGCTCCAACTGCCATAGTTAACTGAAGTGAGGCAAATACTAACAGAGATATAGGACCACAGTGCCTTTGGGAAGAAGGTCTCAGTCTTAACTGGCTAAGGAACATCCTCCCCAGTGTGGGCCATGGAAGCAAAGCAAAGGAGTGATATTGAATATGAAGATTCAACTGCAGAAGCTTATAGAAAGATGGAATGGTGTGTATGTGGGGGGAAACTCCAAACTATTCTCATTGTAAAGGTAAATGAAAAAGGAAACAGAGACCTTGAAGTCTATTATGATATGATACTCAGGGGGCTAGTAGAAACTAAATATGTGCAATTACTTGACAGTGACAAGGTCATTATAGCAAGTACTACTGACCTGATTCTCAAATAAATTATCAATGCATATGACTCAGACCTTTCACACCCAGATAAGGAAGCCACTAAAAAGATAACAGAAAAGAAATGGGTATCCCTAGAGAAATCTGTGCCTCAGAAATCTGTGTCTGCTGCAGTCATTGCAGTTTGAGGTACAGATAAACCAGCTCTCACCCAATATATCTGGTATACACTATCTCAAGAAAGAGGGACTTTCAACTCTCGATCTAAGCAAAGAGTTATTTAGATGGTGGAAAGGCAGAAAGACATAATGGAGTCTCCAAGATTCAAAATTAATAAGAGAACTACCTAGCACTGGGAAAAAGAGATGGCACCAGAAGAGAAGATCACACCAGATTCTGAAAGTAGTAACCATGGATCATTGTTATCAATGCCATACAAGTCTATTCCATCTGGACTCATAGGACTCCCTATATATATAGTAGGTCTCAAGTTACCATTCTAATCATTCTTTTTTTTTTTTTTTTGCGGGGCAATGAGGGTTAAGTGACTTGCCCAGGATGACACAGCTAGTAAGTGTCGTGTCTGAGGCCATATTTGAACTCAGGTCCTCCTGAATCCAGGGCCAGTGCTTTATCCACTGTGCCACCTAGCTGTCCCCCATCCTAATTATTCTATCAGAGACATCTGAGGAAAGTACCTTTATAGACTTTGAATGGGTTTAAAAATGGAAGATGGAGTAACAGAGACTACTTATATCTGGGACAGACCAAGGTGATCTTGAACTTCCCTAAAGAAGTTGTTGGTATCAATAGGAAGGTAAACACTGAGGGTCTTCCATGTCCAAGTCTACAAATTCTCACTGAGGTATCAGCACTTACTGAAACCAATTTCAGTCTCTTAGAAATACTTCAAAGAGATTGTAAGCAACAAGCTAGGACCTACTACCTGCACACATTGACCATCCATACAGCTGTACAGCAGTCTAAAGAAGAAAAGAGACAAGAGAAGCTGTGCATATCATAAGAGTTCTTGCTTTACTCCATATTTACTTATGTTTGGAGTTTCAGAGGATCAAAATGATGCAGATACCTACAACTAGTATATCTCCTCTCAACTGAGAGAAGTTGAAAAATGGCTATCAACTAGCCACAATGAGCCCAGAACTCTGACAGAAATGAAAGGTAGTCTGATGCCCGAGTCTATTGTCAAACCTTCCAGCAAGGAGAGAGAGAGCTCAATAGAGACTCTGATGTTCAAGGGACACATAAGTTAGCAGATCTGTGGAAAGCTAATCTATACAAAGATACTGAGAGACTAGGCAATTTGCCTGTTTACAGAGTAAACCTAGGTAGTGGAGGGGACCTTTAGAGACAATTCACTGCAACCATTTATTGCCCAAAGATGAATTAATGGGATTTTCTGAGGAGCAGGTAAAAAGAATTGATGGGCACTTACTTTAGTGGTCTCTGAGCAAAAGAGAACACTCATCAGTTGTCCAAAAAATATATGAACCAGATGCTGGCTCTGAAAGTGATGCTTCTAGGGAAGGTGACTGTACTATGTTATTCAACTCAAATTGAGGGGAATCTCAGTTCAGACAAGGGGAGAGTTCTAAACCAAAAGGCAACTCTTACCTAGAACTTTACCTACAGAGATTCCTAGGGCACAAAGACAAGCTATAGAGCAAGGAAATCATGAGAGCCAACATAATGATGAAGATTATCAGCCAGCTCAGTTATAGTGACAGAGAGGTCAGGAAGTCACAAGAGATCTAGACCCATTCAAACTGTAACCAGATTAACATGATGCTACTAGTGAATTGGAAGTAGTTACATATAGAGTCCAGGAACATTAGAGACTCCCCATGTAAAGTATACCTTGCATGTAACTTAATATGTGTATTGATTTGTGTTATATGTTCATGTAATGCTTTTAGCATAGTAAAAATCTATTAGCTACGTACTATTTTGTTCATTGTATATTTGTGTCTATGCTGGTGTTCATATTTATATTTGTTCTTTATAGACCTATTGATATTAAAGCTAGCTAATTTTTTTCTAATTTGTGGTTATTTGCTTGAACACTATACATATATATATATATAAATGTAAAATGTGGGGCATATAATTTATCCATTTAGTCACTGAAGTGTCCTACCAAGTGATGGTTTGTGTTACACATTGCCTCCTATGCATATCATTAAGGAACATTTGCTATCATTGATCCTGTGGGATGATTACCTGGAATGCTGGGATAATTATCCTTGTTATGTTAAAGTGTTGATGGTCTTTTGGTACTTGTGCTATATAACTACAGAATTCAAGTGCACTCCAGCTGATTTTTTTTTTTTTTAAATCTGCAAAATATTTGATGTGGTTAAGAACACAGCACCTGTGTCATGAGTTCTGCTATGGAGACAGAAACCTCAAGCACACACTATTTGTAAGTCCACAGGTTGGTGACATCTTTGAACCCTGACTTACTGCTATTGTTTTACAGGCTTTTGGGGGAAATCAGAAGAGAGCACTAAGGTTGTCTGTCTTGTCCACCCCACACAGAAGGAGGTACATAGGCAAGAAGTCCATTGATCCTTTCACCTGTGACCCAACCGATAGGCTCCTGGTGCAGACCAATGAGAATCAAATCTTCCCCCCTCTGGCTGAAAAATGATGGAATGTGCTGCTGAGATTGAGTAGCAGCAGCCCGAGGGACCTTTGCTTTTCTCTACTGCCTCCAACCCACTTATTTTTAAAAATTTTCTTTAAAAAAAAAATCTGAATTGAACATCAAATAAAACAAGCATTTCCATATACAAAGGAGACCAGAAAAAGCAGATTGAACTTTAAGTTGTTAATCTCTATTAAATACAGCTTGCTTTTTCTTGAAAGTATTGATTCAACATGTAACTTTCAAATATGTCTTGCTTGTCTGTTTTCTTTTGGCTTTTCTGTTGTTGTTTTTTCTGTGT
Organism: Dromiciops gliroides; assembly: GCF_019393635.1. Classification (NCBI taxonomy): domain Eukaryota; kingdom Metazoa; phylum Chordata; class Mammalia; order Microbiotheria; family Microbiotheriidae; genus Dromiciops; species Dromiciops gliroides. The sequence continues at coordinate 621,562,190 of NC_057861.1, read as the reverse complement.
ATTTAAATCTTCTTCAATGACCCTTTTTTTTTCTTTTGGCAACTTTACTACAACCTTGCCTTCTCCTTAAATCCCTCTGACCCAAATGAAAAAAAAAAAAACCCAAACAAAAAACAAAACCCTATAACAAATATTTATAGTCAAGCCAAGCAAACCCTCACATTGTCCATATCTGAAAATGTGTTTTTCTGCACCTTTAATTAATCACCTCTTTTTTTGTTTTTTGCAGGGCAATTAGGGCTAAGTGACTTGCCCAGGGTCACACAGCTAGTTAAGTGTCAAGTGTGCGAGGCCGAATTTGAACTCAGGTCCTCCTGAATCCGAGGCCAGTGCTTTATCCACTGTGCCACCTAGCTGCCCCAGTTAATCACCTCTTTATCAGAAAGTGGGTAGCATACTTCATTATCAGTCCTATGGAATTGTGATTGGCCAATGCATTAATCAGAGGGTTTTTTTTTAAGTCTTTCAAAGTTGTTTTTCTTCCCCAAACTGTTATTGAATAAATTGTTTTCCAGGTTCTACTAATTTCACTCTGCATCAGTTCATATTAGTTTTTTCAAGTTTCTTTGAAAACATATAGCATACATACATACATACATACTTGGAATAAGAAAGCATACCAAGACTCCTGCATTATCTGTCCACTTGCTTTTGGGGTAGCTCCTGATAAGGTTTTCATTACTTAAGTAAATTAGCTCAGTCCAATCTTCAAAACTGACTAACATAGAGTTGTCCCTGGGATCTATTCTAGGTAGTTGAAGAGATAAGAGGGAAGGTGTGAGGGAAAATGGTATGATTGGAGTTGATGGTGAGTTCTGAGTAATTCCTTGAGTTAAAGGGGAAATTGTAACACAATTAGGGTAAGATCAGGAGGAAAGCTATGGCTCTGACAGGAGGTAGAAGAGTGTTTTATGCATAGCAAAGAGAACCAAGACTGCAGCAGAACTTGTAGAAATCTGTCAATCTTTGGCAAATTGCTCTTCTAGTTCCATTAAGGAAGAACTCCTTTATACCTTGTAAAAGTATAACAAAATGCAAACCCTTCTTTGTAGTCATCATGATACTACCACCTTATCTCTTTGTTACTTGCCCTTTCTGTGATTACATCAGTTTGGCTGGGGAGGAGGTCACTTGATCAGAAGTATTCTGACTAAAGGTTCCCCAATGAATATATTTTCAGGAAACCCATAGATAAGCTGTGATATAATCTAGCAATATGAAGGAAAAAAAGAATAAAAGGAAATAATTTCTTTCATCTCTTCATAATACACAATTCATATTTAGTGCTTTAAAGTTCACAAAATAATTTGCTCCCAATAACTCTGAGGTAGGCAATGAAAGTACCATTTACAGACAGGGAAGCTAAGGCACAGAAGAGTTATTTGTCCAGGTTCACATAGCTAGGAAGTGACAGGGATGGCACTTGACCTGAGATCTTTTGACTTTTTTTTTTTTTGGCAGGGCAATGAGGGTTAAGTGACTTGCCCAGGGTCACACAGCTAGTAAGTATCAAGTATCTGAGGCCGCATTTGAACTCAGGTCCTCCTGAATCCAGGGCTAGTGCTTTATTCACTGAGCCACCTAGTTGCCCCTGATCTTCTGACTCTTAGATGATTTAAAAAATTTTTATTTACAAGTAAGAAGAGAAAAAAGAAGATTATAAATTAAACCATGCATCTCTACTGCTTAAGTTTGTTTTTTTAAAGAACATGTTAAATTTAGCATGATAGTTCTAACACTGTCCTCATTTGCCTGTGTCTCCCTCTAAACTATTCTCTTCTTTGTATTTTAAAAATGTTTTACTGATGCTCTTTTCTTTTTTTTGTATCACCATCAGTAACCATATACTTCCCTTCCAGAATGCTCCCCGCCAAGTAAAAAATCCTCCCTATTAACAAATAAATGTAGTCAGACAAAACAATTTCACACATTGCCTATTAAAGTAGTGATTATTTCCACCACACCCCACTGTCTTTCTTCAGAGATATATACAATATAAAAAGCTTACCTGAAATTCTGTACTGCATCTAAGTGGGATGTTTCTATGGAACTGAAATACAAATGCAAGGAAACAGGATTTTAAAAATAAAGAAGGCAGTGATGAAAACAACTTGATTAGTCAATACATTTCACTACTTTTTGAAATATTGAGATGGTTGGCAGTTAAAGGCAATATTATGTTAGTACGGTGTAACCAAAACTCCTGGTTGAGAGTTTTTTTTTTTTTACCTTATCTTTTTTTTTTTTTTTTTTTTGGGGCAAGGGGGGTTAAGTGACTTGCCCAGGGCCACACAGCTAGTAAGTGTCAAGTATCTGAGGCCGGATTTGAACTCAGGTACTCCTGAATCCAGGGTCGGTGCTCTATCCACTGCGCCACCTAGCCGCCCCCCGAGAGTTTTTTTTTAAAAAAGGCATAAACAATGGGGTTACTAAAAAGACTTCATATTGAGTACTGAAAATATGTGGTTGAATGATTGTGTGCAGTAAACCCACATAGAAAAGAAACACTTGAAAACCCATAACTTGACTTCCTTCACTTTGATGAAGCATACAAAACCTGCTAGCAGCTATAAACCCCAAATGTCTTCATACACACATCTCCAGGGAAAAACTAAAGATAGGGTCCTCAAGTAAAGAGGTGAAGCAATTGAGGTCTAATCCACTGATTGGAGAAGGAGTCTCCTTTCACACATCAAAGCATGAAGGGCCATTTAAAAGGCATTGAGACAAGCATATCCCAATTCTATCAAAGAAGGCCCTCTTTAACCGTCTAAGCAAAGTGACATAAAAAAAAGTTTCTATCATTCTTAGGGAGCATCTTGCTAGCTCAATCAATGGTCTGACCACATTAGTGATAGTACTACTGTTTTTTGGTTGGTTTTTGATATAGTCTGTTCAATAAGCATTTAGTAAGTAACTTTTATGTGTAAAACCCTGTGCTAGATATAGAGGATATGGATATAAAACAAGACATAGTCCCTTCTCTCAAGGGACTCGTTCCTTAACATACAACAGGGGTATGCGCACAGACACAAAAATTATTATACAAGGGAGGTCACAGAGAAACAGGAAGGATTCAAGGAGAGAAAGATAATTTCTGGCTGAAGGGACAAGGAGGTGGTAACTTGACTGGGCCTGGAAGGAAAAGAACAATTATCAGCAGGCAGAGATGTGGAAGGAGCCTATTTCAGGGGGCAGCATGTGTGGAAGGAGAGAAGTGGGAAAAGGTGGAAAAAGACTGAACAATGGCTGGTTGATCAAAGTATTCAGAATAGAAAGTGTATAAAAGGAAATAGTGTAAAATAAGGCTAGAAAGGTATGTTGGAGCCAGGTCACAGAAGGCTTTGAATGTCAGGCTCAGTAATGAAGGGTAGCAATAGGGTATATTTAGCAAACCTTTTGGAAGAGGATCTTACTTTTTAGTTTATTTTAGGAATGATCCTATACCTGAGCAGGTTTGAAAATACCTTTGAAAATCCATTTACCCTTTTACCCAATTAGCTTTTTGGCTTTTTCACCTAAGCTACTAGAAATATTGGGATGGGGGGAGGGCCTGGTGGGGAACTCTGAGTTGCAGAAGAAGTATTTTTGAGGCAGTGCAGGTTGAAATGCAAAAAAAAAAAATGCCTGACTTCAAGTCAACAAATATTTATTAACTGCCTGCTAAGAAAGTATGCTAGTGCTTCAAATATGCACATAGATCACAGGATCATAGGAAGGAAACTTAGAGATCATCTAGTTCGGTGGTATCAAATTCAAATAGAAACAAATCCCTGCAGGTCGTATACTGACTTAGAAAACCACAAATTAACATTACCTATGTTTCCTTGTATTTTTATTTATTTTGCTAAACATTTTCCAATTATGTTTTAATTTGGTTCTGACAGAACTCAGGAGTTTGATGCCTCTGATCTTGTTTAACGTTCGTTGGCTTAGAAAGAAAAAGTGACTTGCTCAAGGTGTCATAGGTAGCCAGTAGCAGAGAATGTACCAGAACCTAGATGTTTAATATCCTAATGCCAGTTCTTTTTCCATTACCTCATGCTGCTTCTCATTGAAAAGAAGTCACATGTGAAAGATAATGGAGGAGGGAGTAAACTTATTTTGCTTGCTTACCCCTAGAGGTCAGAATTGGCAGGAATTATGGAGAGAGAAATTTTTGACTCAATACAAGAAAAAACTTCTTGACTGATCCCAGCTAAATTACAGCTGTCCAGTAATGGGCTGATGTATAAAGAATCCCCAGTCACTGGGGGGTCTACAAGTAGAGGTTTGTTAGCAATGTCACAGAGGAGACATGCTCTAAGTAAGAGTTAGATTATATTATCTTTTAGATTCCTGCCAGTTTTGAGATTCTCTGATTCTCTTTGGGGATTTCTTTTTTTTTTTTTTTTTTAGTGAGGCAATTGGGGTTAAGTGACTTGCCCAGGGTCACACAGCTAGTATGTGTTAAGTGTCCAAGGCCGGATTTGAACTCAGGTACTCCTGACTCCAGGGCCGGTGCTTTATCCACTGCGCCACCTAGCTGCCCCTCTTTGGGGATTTCTATCCTCTCCTTAGAGAAGACAGACCAGGTAGGGATCAGATAAGGCAGAAGATAGCACAGAAAAAGTTGCAAGTTGGCTTAGAGCAGGAATAAAGCTGTGACTCCACTCCTTTTTACCAGAAGTCCCACTTCTTTTGTCCACTGACCAGTAAGAGACTATATTGAACAGCAATATTGTGAGATGATCCGCTGTGAATGTCTTGGCTATTCTCAGCAATGCAATAATGAAATGATTCAAGACAACTCTGAAGGACTTATAAAAAATGTGATCCCTCTCCAGAGAAAGAACTGATGGTATCTGAATTTAGACTGAAGCATTTTTTTTTAGTTTCTTTTTCGTCTGTTTTTGTTTACAACCTGACTAGTGTTTTGCATGTTGAGTTGCTTGTGTTCTTAGAGTGGGGGGGGGTAGTGTTAAGGGCTAAAATTCTAGCTAGTCTGTCTAAAATATCTAATGAGTGGTCGCCAATAAATTATAAGCTTTAGCAAGAGTTAGGCTTTTAAGCATTTATTAAGGAGAATAAGAATTTGGTAAAGAGAGAGAGAAAGGCCTAGATTCCTATCTATTAAAGGGAGAGCACATTTCTAGCTCCGCTCTCCACCAGAGTCCAAAGGAAAGAGCGTGAAACTGAGCGCCAGTCTCTTTCTTCCTCCTTCCACTAGCCCGCGTCACTTCCTGACGCCAAAGAAAAGACTCCTGGTCTTGCCCTCAAAGACCTTCGCTTCATGGGCAGAACTCTTCTACAGTAAGTCTCCAGCAGGCGGCGTCATTCCAGTCGTTACAGGAGGGAGGAGGAGAATTTGGAACACAAAGTTTAAAAAATTGACATTAAAATCATTTTTCTATGTAATTGGGTGAAAAAATAAAATTCTAAATAAATGGGGGAAAAGAAAATATTTTTAAAAAGAGAGACTATATTGAGATAGGCAGTAGGGACAGAATTAGAGTGGATGGGCTAAACCAGGCTTTGCTCCATTTGGAAGGACATTTGGAAGTCTCAACTGTCAGCTCTATTGCACGATTTCCCATTTGAACAGAGTGGCAGCATGGAACAGTGGAAAGAGCTTAGGATTTAGAGTTAGAGGCCGGATTTGAATTTCAGATCTTTCATTTGCTGTGTGACTTTGGGCAAATCACTTAACATCTCTGGGACTCAGTTTCCTCATCTACAAAATGAAAGAACTGGATTCAATGATCTCAAAGATTCCTTTGAGTTCTAAATCTATGAGTCTATGAACTAACAGCATCAGTTAATGTTGGAGGACAATAAACAGAGATTCTTCAAGGGCCCTATGTTTAAAATGCAGTTCAGCCATGGATATATAAAAGAATGAATGGTATCTGCTAAAAAGACCTGTACCACAGTTTATTTAATCTTTTCTTCACTGTTGGACTTAAGTAGCTTCCTTTTTTCCCCCAATGGCAATAATGCTGTAATGAAAATCTTAAAATATATATGTGTATGTGTGTGTGTGTGTGTGTGTGTGTGTGTATACACATATATATTTACAACACTCTCAGGGTAAGTTCTAACAATGGAATCATCAGGTGATATAAGAGAACATGGACAACTGATGCAAATATTATTAAACAGATTTGGTCTGCAATTTTTATTGATATATTTTATTTTTATATCATGTGCATTTTCCAAAATATTCTTTCTTCTTCACTTTCAGAGAGTGCTTAAAACAAAGAATAAAAAAGAGGGGAAAAAAACAGTTCGGTAAAACCAACCTACATACTGAACAAGTTTGACATTATATGTAGTGTCCCGTACTTAGGGTTCTGCTGAATTAAGAGTTACTTCAGAAGCAACAGTTGGCACTGCAGGCAATTTTGTTTTACTGATTGCTTTGATCTGACACAGCCATAACTTACCTGTCAGGACACAAAGAGACATAGAGTAAAATGACAAGCACAACTCCAACAATTGTTGCTAATGATGATCTCATCCAGAAACTTAGCTGGCAAAAATTACAGTATTGCACAATGGTGATCAGAATTGCAGAGCACATAAACATGGTATACTGCAATGAGAAGAAAAAAACAATTTCAAATTTAACTCAAAATTTCAATAGAGTTTAATTGAGTAATATTATTTAGTTAATATTATTATGTGAAATAAACGCAGTTCTCCTGAAAAGTTACATAGTAGAAAGCCAAATGACAACACAGAGCCTTAGAGTAAGAATGGGCCTCAGAAGTTATTTTACAATAAAGAAAACAGGCCAAGAGAGGAAATGATTTGCCCAAGATCATATAGCCAATTAATGGCACAGATGCGATTAGAACCCAGGTCTTTGGCTTCCACTTTAGTGCTCTTTTTACTATACCAGACACTCTCTGTTGCTAAATCTTTATTCATGCTCTTACCACATCATCTTTCCCAGCTTGCTGCTAGTTATTCAACTAACTATTCAAACTTCAAGTACCAGTCCCTGATGAAGCTGGTCCACATTAATTTATCTTCATTTTACTCTCTCAGTATACTTCTCTAACACATTTTGACAAGATTATATTCTGTTATTAAATATTTTTAAAGTTTTTTGTTCAATACTGATATATTAAGTTTTAGATTAAAGTTGCTAAAAGAAGCTGTTATTTTTATACTTAGTGAGTCAAACAGACTCACAGACAGATCTTTTATCATGAAATTCATTACCTAGAATTTTAAACAAGTTTAAAATGAAAAGTTTAAATCATTTCCCAAGATACTCCAAAGCTTATGCTGATGCAAAGGAAAAAAAAAGTTGTAAACACCATCATTTGAAGGTTGCCACTATATAATCATAATGCTTTTCCTTAAAGCACCCTGCTGTGAATAAACCAAAATAAAATTTGGGTCTGAAAGCATGAAAATGCAATCAGCTCCTTAGATACTCATTTTACATTAGCTTGCACTAGAGATATACATAGTGCTGAAGTAGAATTTGTAAGTCAATTAGTTAACAGAATTTAATGAGCACTATATCACAAGGATAGAAGCTGAATTTTTATCCCTAGATCTCTATCTTGGTTATAAGTTTGCTTTTTAAAAGTGACCATTTATTTAATGAGTCCTTCCTTACTTGCTTCTTTCTTTCCTTCCTTCCCTTTTTCCTTCCTCCCTCTTTCCTCTTCCCTCTTCCCCCCTCCCTCCCTTCCTCTCTCTCTCTCTCTCTCTCCCCTTCCTTCTGTCCTTCCTTCCTTGGCTCTTAATATCTAAAAGAATGCCCAAAGTAGCCTCAAGCTTATAGATGAAAAGATAATAGAAGTCCCAACAGAAGACAGCTACTGAGATACACAAGCATAGTAATTGACTTACATGTATGTTTGTTTCAAATTCAGAGGTAAAATGTGAATAAACTGCAAGGGCCGGGAGTGAGACCAGAATCGCGCCAATGAAATGCCGAGGTAGCCAACCAGCTATCACCTCCAGCAGGTGCTTAGTACAAGTCATTACCTCCTCAAGGAAAAATGCCATTCTGTAACAAATAAAGTCATTAAGTAATTCAAAATTTTAACATGCATACCAAACACTATTTTCCTACGTGTAGGTCAGTCTTAAAAATATATTCATGTATATATGTTAGATAGGTTATGTAGCAAATAAATTGGACAACAGAGAAATTGTCCAACTAAAATGCTGAAAACTTGATAGAATGAACAAAGTTTATTTACTGAGTCAACAATGGAAATGGTGAACATAAAATTACCGATTTGAATAGTCAATCTGCATTCATGACACATGCAGCAGATATTAATTTATGTTGAATGAGAGTTGTTTGAAATTGTTTTCTTATTCTGTAATATCCCTTTCCTCTGTCCCTTTTTCTCTATTTCTACTGCCGCTGCTATAGGAAAAGCCTCAACTATTCCTAAAGCCTCTTGATAGATTTTTGTACCTCCATTTTTTCTCCTTGTCAATCTACCCCTCATACCACTGCCAGACTAATCCTCCTTATGTATAGATCTGGTTATGCCACATGCATAGATCTGGTTATTTCTTCACTAAAAATAAAAATCAGTGACTCCTTCAGTATTGCCTGCTGAATAAGGTTCACACTTCTTTGCTTGACACTCAAAGCCCTCTATAGCCTGACAATCAGTGATGTAAATATCCACAATGAAATTATAAATCCTTGAATTATTGAAATTCTATGAAGATAGAAATATAAAATATAAAAACTATGTGATAATTTTTCTATATATTCAGCATTGGTCTGATCCTTGCTAAAGAACAGTATCAACTTTTAGTTTCCACAGTACAAAATGGATGTGGAGACCTTATAAAAAGGCCCAAAGCAAAACTACCAATAAGTTTAAAGGTAAGCTATCTGAGAACAAGGAAGACCAATGGAAATGGGATTATTCAATATGAAGACAAGGCTGAATCATGCTTTAATGATCACTTTTAAGAACAGAAAGAGTTCAGAAAATAATAGGTACCTATTCCAATGCTCCTTTGATGATACAACAGAAGAAAATAGGTTGATATTGTAGCAGAGCAAAAGGCTCTGTAAAGTGCTTTGAAAGCCAAAGAACACTTATAAATGGCATACATCATGATGATATAAAGGCCCTCTTCAGAGTTCCCATAGGTGTTTGGCAATGGGCAATTGCAGCAAGCCAAGTAAGAGGCTAGGCTGCTGTTGTTTTTCCTTAGTTTTCAAAGAGGACCAATGACATCATGGTGTAATGTCTTGACTCAGGCATGAATTGTATTTAAGTGAGGCAGAGTTGCACAAAGTCATCAGCCTCACTCTCTCTTTCAGAGTCATCAAAGTCCAAGGACAAGACAAAAGTCAAGTTGACTGGCAACGGCCCGGGATGCAGTGGATGACTGTGGCACCTTCAGTGTCTGACCAAGCTCTAAGCGCTCCATAGTGCCTATTTCAGCTGCCTTAATGGCCATTGGAACAAATTGTTCTCATCTTCCCATTCTGACAGGAAGTCTTCACACACTTTGGGCAGACATTCCCCTACCTCACTGACAGGTTGGAAGACTTGCGGGTTACCCTTAATCCGGCTTTGTCTACTAAGACAATTTTCCTGGCTGCTGCACTTGCTATAGCTTCTTGGAGCCACAGGTGAGGGTTGAGTGACAAGTGGACACCAAAGGTGCATGAGCAACCCTAAAAAGGGCTCACCCTCACACCAGAGGTGCTAGTCCTCCCTGAATACCTCATATACCCCAAGAGGTTAGGCAGAGATCTTGTGAGAGATGAGGCAGAGATGAAAAGAGAGCTAGGGAGATTGGAAAAGATAAATGGTAAAGAGGGATGCCAGAAGATGAAGAGGGACCCAGTCTGAGACTCCTGAGTCTTTGGTTTCTAAGAAGCAGCACTTTCTAGAGATAGGGTTTCTGTGGTTCCATTTGGAACTCACTGATGATGGTAAGAATGTGGCCTGGGGTTTCTGTGTTCATTTAGTCCCAAAGCCAAGAAACTCAGCAAACCCAAGGCTGCTACTGTGGATGTTACTTTAAAATCCTGTTTGCTGGTCTTATATATCAGCCTGGGGAGTGCCAAGAGAAGACTCAAGCCTGTTTTTCCTGTTCTATTAGTTACAGTGTGGGTCTGAAAGAAGTATTTGTTCTCTGGAAGTTTGGAAGGTTACAATTTGGAAAGTGGGTGGCAAGAGTGTTTGCTGCTTGAGTCTTATCTATTATCTCTCGTAGTTATTTTGAGTAAATGTTGCTCCAATATCACATGATTAATTCTGACTGATCAAAGTGAGTTTCAGAGGAAGAATGGAAACCTATGAGCAGTGACTGAATAGAAAGTGAATCCTCAAAGCTAGGCTATGTGAAATGTGCGATGCAAAGGATGAAAGAGTCAAGTCCAGTCTCACCGGACTGTGCCCTGATTGGACCATACCCACACCTTCAGACTGGATTATTTGGCCTCTGAGGTACCATCCAACTCCGAGATTCTGTAATCTTTCTAATAATTCCATAAGATTTATTGACTTGGAAGAGGTTGAGGAAAATTATAAAATTTCCTCCTCTAAAGGTCTTAAATGTTCCATAGACTACAATCTTGTTTGTTTAGAATATCCATGATCTCGAATAACTGCAGGGGAACAACCACCTAACTAGAAGCCAAGAGAAGAGAAAATATCCTGGATGATTTTCAGTGTCAAAAGCTGCAGAGGGGTCAAGTAGGATGAAGACTGGGAAAAAGCTACTGGATTTAGCAGTTAAAGAGATTGTTGGCAACCTTCGAGAGAGCAGCTTCAGTCAGAGATCAGGATGGGAAAACAAACAGAGCCTGAGAAGTGAGTGGAAAGTAATACAACATATACACAGATAAATTCAAGGTGATTTAAAGAACAAGAAAGAACTAACTATTGAGGAGAGAAGGGAAAGCTGTACATAGGAAATAGCATCTGAACTGAGCCTTGAAGGAAGCTAGGGATTGATTCTAAGAGGTAGAAGTGAATCAGGAAACAAATCCTAGGCATACAGGACAGAAGGCACAGAGACAGGATATGGAATATCAAGTTCAGGCAACTGCCAGCAAGTCAGTTTGGGAAGTAATAGGAGATACATTGGGAAAGGGAAGTTGAAGCAATGTTACTGAAGGTTTAAATGCCAGACTGAGAATTTTGTATTTTAAGTTCAGCCCAAGCTTCATGTGAGATGGATTTAGTTGAGACAGAAAGTCATGGTATAGGATCCAAATATCGAGGCACCTATTTGTACTGAGTTTACTTTTGACTATTGTATTAGCAAAGGGATCAGTAACACAATCATTGGACCAAAAGATGGCGCTAACAGCTCAATTTTAGAAAATTTTCCAGTTAAGTTGGATTTTGAATGAAAAATTAAATTTTACAAAATCAGGAACAAGGCCACTTGATAAAGGCAGTGTGGACGGGCAAATAATTTAATCTTTCTGCACCTCAGTTTCCTCATCTGTAAAATTATGGGGTTAGAATAAATACCCTCTAAAGTCCTCCCCCGCTTTATATCTATGAGTCTATTATTACAGGTATGAAATCAAGTAACATATCTTGTCTGTTACTTTAAGCTGACAAAAATTCTTCACAGTGTAAAATATACCTTCTAATAAAACTATAAAAACTATCATGCTTCATATTAGTCTGTTTGATAGGTGACATAATTAAGGGAAAATAGGTACAGAAATTTTCACAATGTCCTTGTCTCATAATAGAGGGAAATGTAAATATTATGTAGGTATCTATACATACATACTGGTAGTTCCTGCCTTTACCTGCTTCTAATATGACTAGCTTTTCTCACTGGATCTGACTAATTAACACCTGTACTACAATGCTCCTTGTATTTAGTATTTTGGCCAAAGTCCTATGACACATCAATCTGTCTAGTAAGATTTATGTTTGTCTTAGCACTGGGGGTTGGGGCGGCGGGGGGGGGGGGAAGGTAGCCTTGATGATGACCCGAAAATTGTTTTTAAGGCTTCCCAATAAAATGGAAGTAAGAAGTATAATAGCTAGGGGCAGCTAGGTGGCGCAGTAGATAAAGCACCGGCCCTAGATTCAGGAGGACCTGAGTTCAAATCCAGCCTCATACAGTTGACACTTACTAGCTGTGCGACTCTGGGCAAGTCACTTGACCCTCACTGCCCCACCAAAAAGAAAAAAAGAAATAAAGAAAAGAAATATAATAGCTGATAATAAAGTATCTCCTGGATTGAATACAATACTTTCATAAGGTAGCTCTAAGGTCAGTGGCACTATTCTGAAAACCTCAACCCTAGCTTGTTGGAGGGCAATTTATATCAAGGAAAAAGTAGATTAAAAAAAAGATATATAGGCCATGTAAATCATTCCTCTAGAATCATTTAGTAAAAGGGAACAATTTAGTCTACTAAATATGAGTTTTTATAAATAATTGTTCCTCTATTAGCCTCATGTAACTAGCCATTTTTATGCCCGGAACAATTGCCAGGATTGGAGGGAAAGTGGAGAGTCTCATTTGGGGTGTGGCTTAGGGAGGCAAGTGGTAGCCTAAGTCAACTCAAAGTTTCTACAATGCTGAAGGGGGAGAAGGCTCTGGCTACCACCTGGACTTATAGGACAGGATAGCAGCTAGATGGTGGGATGTCCCCTCTTAACTTTCTGACCTTGAACAAACCCTTCATGGTTTTGCTCTAGTAAAAGGCTAGTAGTGCAGTGGATAGAGTGTTGGGCCTGGAGTCAGAAAGACATGAGTTAAAATCTGACTCTGGGAAAAAAAAATAAAATCTGACCTCTGACACTAAGAGCTGTGTGACTCTGGGCAAGCCACTTAACCACTGTTTATCTCAGTTTCTTCAAATGTAAAATGGGGATAACAATAACATCTACCTCACAGAGTCCTTGTGAGGCTCGAATAAGATATTTGAAATCAGGTGTCTCTGACTCCAGGCCCAGCATTTCATCCACTGTGCCAACTCTTAATTCAAATAAGATATTTGTAAAGTGACTTTTACATAGTAGGTTCTTAAGAAGTCCTTGCTTCAGTGAAAACAATTCCGAGATACTACCTCACACCCATCAGATTGGCTAACATGTTAGAAAAAGAAAATGACAAATGTTGGAGAGAAAATGTGGGGAAATTGGGACACTGATTCACTATTGGTAGAGTTCTGAACTGGTCCAACCATTCTAGAGAACAATTTGGAAGTATGCCCAAAGGGCTATAAAACTGTACATACTCTCTGACTCAGCAATACCACTACTCGGTCTGTATCCCAAAGAGATTTTTTTAAAAAAGGAAAAAGACCTATTTGTTTAAAAAAAAAATATTGATAGTAGTTCTTTTTGTGGTGGCAAACAATTAGAAATTGAGGGAACAGCAATAAGTTAGGGAGTGGCTGAACAAGTTATGGTATATGATTGTAATGGATTACTCTTGTGCTATAAGAAATAATAAGCGGGAGCAGCTAGGTGGCACAGTGGATAAAGCACCGGCCCTGGATTCAGGAGTACCTGAGTTCAAATCCGGCCTCAGACACTTGACACTTACTAGCTGTGTGACTCTGGGCAAGTCACTTAACCCCCATTGCCCTGCAAAAAAAAAAAAAAGAAAAAAAAGAAATAACAAGCACAGATGGTTTTTTAAAAAAACCTGGGGGCGGGGCAGCTAGGTGGCGCAGTGGATAAAGCACCAGCCCTGGACTCAGGAGGACCTGAGTTCAAATTCGGCCTCAGATACTTGACACTAGCTGTGTGACCCTGGGCAAGTCACTTAACTCCCACTGCCCCAGAAAAAAAAAAGAAAAAACACACCTGGGAAGACTTATGAGTTGATGCGGAGTGAAGGGAGCAGAACCAGAACATTGTACACAGTAATAACAATATTGTAATAATGATCAATTATGAAAGACTTATCTTCTCTGATCAATACAATGATCCAAAACAATTCCAAAGGAACCATAATGAAAAATGCTATCTGCTTCCAGAGAGAACTGACGAATTCTGAGTGTGGATTAAAGCATACTTTTTAAAAACTTTCTTTATTTTTCTTGTTTATGTATGTATGTTTTCTTTTGCAACATGGCTAATATGGAAATGTTTTGCATAATTTCACATGTATAAAATATAGAATGCTTGCCTTCTTGAAGTAGGGGAGGGGTGAGAAGGAGGGAAAGAATTTAGAACTCAAATTTTAAAAAAATAAATATTAAAATTTTTACATGTAATCAAGAAATATTTTTTTTGGCCAGGGCAATGGGGGTTAAGTGACTTGCCTAGGGTCTCACAGCTAGTAAGTGTCAAGTGTCTGAGGTTGGATTTGAACTCAGGTACTCCTGAATCTAGGGCCAGTGCTTCATCCACTGCACCACTTAGCTACCCCAAGAAATATTTAATGAAATAAATAACATATTAAAAAAAGTTCTTCCCATCTTCCTTCCTTCTTACCTGTTGAGTGTTTGCCCTACTCTGCTCTAATGTATAGTAAAAAGAGTGAGTACAAAAGTATAAAATAAAGCCAGTCAGAACACAACTCTGGTAATTTTCATATAGGATAAGGGTATGCTCTTTAGAGAGAGGGGGATATCTAACTGGGAGTCATGCATCTAGAGTATACTTCCAACAGGAAAGCTAAATTATCCCCACCACTTTGCATCTAGGTAAAGGAGAGAAAAGAAGAGTTCATGCCTCGCATTCTCTATTTCTAGGGAATCCCATATTTATTGGTCTGAAGGGGAGAATCAGGAATTCATTTAGACAGCAGAAAGGCTTCTTCTTTACCTCATGCAAAATTTTTTATTACTAATCTAAGAAACCATATCTGGTCATCCTTCCTCAAGGTAAGCCCTCCCTTCTTTTACATTGCTGCCATTTTGATGTTCCTGATGTCCAAATCTAACCGTGTTCTCCCCTACTTGATAAACTCCAGGGGCTCCCTATTTCCTTCATAATAAAAGATAAATTCAAATCCTGTCAATGGTACTTAAATACCTGAGTGACCTATAAAATGAAGGAATTGGATTAGAGGACCTAAAAGGTCCCTTCCATCTCCAAATCTGGGCGGCTAGGTAGTGCTGTGGATAGAGCACTGAGCCTGGAAATTAGGAAGACTCATTTTCATGAGTTCAAATCAGGCTTCACACACTTACTAGCTGTGTGATCCTGGGTAAGACAGTTCACTCTGTAAGATAAGCTGGAGAAGGAAATGACAAATTGCTCCAGTATCTTTGCCAAGAAAACCCCAAAATGGGGTCACAGGAAAGTTGGATACAACTGAACATCAAATATCCAATCTATAACCCATAATCCTAATATTTTTTCATAAAAGAATAAGTACTTAGGAGTAAGGAACTGATTAGATGATTTCTAAAAGTTCCTTAGAATTATGAATTTGAGTTATCAATGAATTTTATATCCCTGACCACTTAAATATCAACAATACCATAAAAATGACATTATCATAGTTAACTTTTAAAAACATAATTAAAATCACAACAATATCTCAATGTATTTTCTTAAAACAACCTGTACTATTCCTGTTGATGGCATAGGGGAAATAGAGCAAAAAAACCCCCTACACCACCAGTTCAAATTTTGATTGGAAACATTATTTCCTTATTCAATGATATAATTATCCTTTATATAAACAATGAAATTAATATAATACATTGCCAAATATCTTATACATTTTTTTCAATTTATTGGACAAAAGATGATTCTGGAGGTTGAATCCTGGGCACAGATAGCAATGTCTGGTTACTCTCAAAGACAAAGCTATGATTTAGCATAAGCTATGATTACCACAGCTGATTAAAGTGGCCACCCTTACAATGAGGAAATATTCATTTTTTTATGTGAAAAATAGGATTCTTAGCTATTGTTAATGTTCAAGCTCCATTGTTCTCTCTCCACGTGGGGGATTGCTTATATGCCCACTGAGTATGCAAATTAGCCATATAGTATTGTCATAATTTATATTCTAACTGCCCACCATGAGCAACATCTAGTGACTATTCTGTATGTGACTACTTAGCTCAATTTCAGGTTTTCTTCTCTTTAAATCATGCTGAATGGACACCCCGATCAAGCTCCCTGATTCACGATGCAATTTTCTCCAGGCATGGAGACCCTTAGTCTAGTTTCTTAGTTCACACTCTCCATCATAGCAGAAGTCCTATCCTACTGCAGACAGAAAGTATGACCCTTAAAAAGACTCCATCTTTCACTGGCCAAGGACCTTAGAACTTGTTCAGGGGGCACTCTCTCTAGTCAATTATAGTTACTAAGGAAAACTGTCACTGATCTTTTTCCTTCTCTTTATTTTTTTCCCTCCTCTTTAAACAAGTTGCTAGCTCCTAGTAAATACGGTCTGCTAAGGTGGGTAGGGGGTGGAACGTGATGATGCCTGTGACATTTCCCATCTTCGAAAGTAAATCATCTGAGTTCCAGGAAAACAAGCGAGCTCTGCCTCTGCTCCTGCTGCCTTGGAAAGCTCAGGAGGCTCTGGGAGCTCTCCCAGAAGCTTAGGGGCTGCTGAGCTGCTGCCCAGGCCAGGGACACCCGAGGGCTCCTGGTCCCTCCCAGAGCCGTGGGCAAGCAGGGGGAAGTAGCCCTACCCCCCTCCCTGCTATAGAAGCCATTCTTCTTCACTCCTTACTTGAGAAAAATGGTGTGAGGCCTCTTTTCAGCCTAAACCAAACTTGAAGAAACAGAATGTTTAGTCAAAGACTCAGTGCTCACTCTCTTATTCCATGGGGAAGCTGGAGTAGGAGTGGGGCTGACAGAAACCTTCATCACTCATCCTGACTATCTTCCAGGATGCTTTTAGGCAACTACAAATCATCCTGAGCAATGAGAGGGAGTAGGGGGGTAGGGGGGAAAGAGCCTGGATTCTCATAAGGGGCAGCTTTTCAGCAAAGGTGGGGGCTCTTTCTCCACCCCCTCAAATTCTACTTGTAGCCTTGGCCTATCCTTTGTGCTATGCACCCCATGAACAACTCGGTGGCCTCAGGCTTCCTCCTGGGAACTGTGTCCCCTTCTGAAGGAAGGATCCCTCCTCGTGCTGTTGGTCAGCCAGGCTCTACCAAGCCTGGTTCTTCTCACTCAAGGCAAGGGCCTTTCCCAGATGCTGCAAGGGTTCCCCCTCACCCTCCTGTTCTACTCAGGTGATCCATGCCCTGTCAGGGTTCCCCTTATCTAATGGCACATCTGGGCCCCAAGACTGGATGAGTCCCCCTGTGTATAGACTCACTGCCCCATCCCTAACTGTAAATATCTTGGCAGCCATGGCTGTAGTTAATGGGAATCTAAATAAATGTGTGTACTTGAAAACAAAAACAAAAACAAGTTGCTAACATAAATCTTCAAGAATCTTATCACAATTGAGATATTCTCCACCTGTTAGGAAGGGGGAGCCTCTCTTTCTCGGAAGTACCTGATCCGGATAGGCACATACCTTTCCAAAGTAGCATACCCTCTTGACCATAAAAGACTAGAGTCATTTAGGGTCCCTTTTCCCTAGATAAAATGTCATTAGAGAATCCATCCCCTATGCCAGCTGTCCCCACCTCTTAAAGGTAGTACTATGTAATCCCAACAGAGATTCATCATTCTAAGGTTCCCATTCTTTACCTAATAGAGACGATGAGAGAGAACACTTCCAAAAGAATGGCAATGATAAAAATCACAACTGCAGTTGGTGGGGGAGGGGCAGAAGCCGTCCCATGTTTTAGGAAGCAGGTGATGGACAGAATGAGGAAAACTGTTGTTGACAAAAACACATCCAGGAGAGAACTGAAGGTAGCACTAGCAAATGTCTTCACAGGAGAATTTTTTATAACCTGTTTTGAATATAGGAAGGAAAAAGAAAGAGAAGCATGAATAGATCTTGCATTCCAATTAATTTCAATTCAACAAGTATATGTTAAGTATCTACTATATACCAAGTGTTACATTATGTACAAGGCATGAAACAATAAAAACGAAATGGTCCTTATGCTTAGAAGCTTACATTCTTTTAGAGAAACACAACAGGTAAAGAAGTACAAAATATATACACAGTAAATCTAAACTAATTCGGAGGGGTATGGAGTAATAACAACCAGAGATGGATTAGAAAAGGCCTTATGTAGGGGGCAGTACTTATGCTAACCTTGAGGAGCTAGAGAGTCCAAAGGCAAAGGTGAGAAAGGAGAAGATTCCAGGAAAAGGGGATAGTTTATGTAAAGGCATGGTGCCAGGAAGTAAAATACCAGGTTTGAGAAACAACGAGTAGGTCAGTTAGGCTGAAATAAATGATGGGGAATAATATGAAAGCAGTCTAGAAAGACAGGCTGGAGTTAGAGTGTGAAAGGCTTTAAATGCCAAACCTAGAGGTATTTCTATTTTATCCTACAGGCACTAAGGAGCTACTGAGCAAGGGAACAGCACAGTAATGCCCGTGCTTTAGGAACATTAATATGGCAGCAGTGTGGAGGATGAATTGGAAAGAGGAGAGCCTAGAGGGAAAGAGACCAATCAGGAAACTATTGCAGTAGTACAGATCACAGTTTATGTGGGCTCGAACTACAGTGCTGGCCATGTGAATAGAAAGAAAGGGACAGATGACAATTAACCAGACATGGCAACTATTGGCTATAGGGGAGGGGAAGTGAAGGAGATAAAGAGTCAAGGATAACTATAAGGCTTCAACTAGCAGAACATAGACTATTGGAAGGATGGTGATAGCCTACATATAAACCAGAAAATTGGGAAGAGGAGTTAGATGGGGAGAAGATAATGAGTTTAGTTAGAGATGTTAAGTATTAGGGGTTATCCTAGTTTGAGATGCCGATGGAACATTAGGTGGACTGTTCAACAAGCAAATTGATGGCATAGGACTATAGTTCAGGAGAAAAATAAGGCCTTTATAAATATACATTTAGCAATCATATGCATATAGATGCTTATTAAACTTATGGAAGCTGATGTGATTATCAAGAGAGTGTAAAGAGAGAAGACCAGACCTAGAGAACTGTTAGAAGAATATGCCACCAATAGTAAAGCCACACCTCTAAAATGAGATCTCTTGGAGGTAAAAAACCACATATTAAAAATAATATTGATTTTTATTATTGCCTAGGTTTTATGAACAGCACATTTGTGGACAAAAAGAGCAAGCTTATTTAGATCAATAGGCACATTACACTGATTATATTACATATTCCTGTTTGTTCATTTAATAAACAAGTTTCAACTTTTATAATTTTAAAAAATTTATTTTATTTTATTTTTTTGTGGGGCAATGAGGATTAAGTGACTTGCCCAGGGTCACAAAGCTAGTGTCAAGTGTCTGAGGCCGGACTTGAACTCAGGTACTCCTGAATCCAGGGCTGGTGCTTTATCCACTGTGCCACCTAACTGCCCCAACTTTTATAATCAATACATTTTCACAAATATTCTAAAGTCAAAGAAGAGCACTTGATTACTAGAGCTAGAAGAGACAGACCACAGAATCCAGTCTTCATTTTATAGAGCTGGAAAATGAAGCTCAGAGAGTAAATAGCAAGATTCAGACCAGAACCCATGTCTCCTAATTCCTAGCATTGTTCCCTTTTTCCTAAGATATACCATCTCCTTAAGTGAAAAAAAAAGTTAATAAGCTGTATTTGAAAAGGCAGTTACACTGAGGTATTGCACAATAAATGTACAATATGTTACTGGTTTCCAAATCGCAGATTTGGATTTGTGGAAGTTGAATCCATAGTGACTGAAGTATCATTCAGACTTTTATAACTATATCTATATCTATATGTATATATCTATATCTATATCTACATACTTTAGGTAGCACAGGCTAACCACTAATGCTTATAAGATTCTGAAAGAGGTAAAAGATGAACTAAGAGATATATTTGGAACATATGTGGAAATCAAAATTTTAAAGGTCTTTCTCTTTGAGTGAGTACCACTTTGGAAGCAGAGACATTCAATGACTTGTCTGAACTTAGAATGATAGTAAGAGGCAGTTGGAATTTGAACCTAAGTTTTTTGTTTACAAATCCAGTGCTGTTTCTGCTACATTTCATGCTAATTCTAGCATATATGTATAAAGTAAAATATAAACATGCCTGTGTATACATGAATATATGAACAAATACACCCACATATATACAAACTTTTACATACACATATAAAAGAGTGAAGTTATGTGTAATTTTCAGGGCTCAGGACTCCAGGAACCGAAATACCCTCTTGGACTTCCCTGAACCTCCAAAGACTGCCTAAATATAAATCAGGCCACGATTTATGGATTTTATGGATTTATGGAATCCTAGGATTCCATAAGCAGCCCAGGGGATCTCATGGCCGAGGTATTCTGTTGGAATAGACACAGGGAAATAGATGCCTAAAAGGTCTACTACTTCTTTGATGTATATTCATTGGCTATCTGCCACAATGTCATCCCAAGGATACTAAAATGTGATTTTAAAAAATCCTTCTAATCAGATCAAATGATACAGCTTCTTGGCTTTGTGATTTCTTGACATAAGACTTTACCAAGTCCTCCAGGTTCATACCACTGGGGGAAGAATGAAAGTGAGCTCACTTAGTATCACAAAAAATAAGATACAATTAATAATCAACAGGAAAGTAGGTAGATTGTTAAACAAGGAATTTTGTTTCTTATTCAAGTTTGTTGGTTTGCTTTGTCAAAATCAGGTTGAATTCTTATAAATTCAGTTTAATGTAACAAACTGTTATTAAGATCTTAACATCTTTAAGGCACTTTAATGGAGAAAGGAATACAGGGATAACATGCAAATAAATTATGCAAGTTAAAATGCTTTTATTTAATTTTCCATCTACTTATTTATATAAATAATTTATTCAGGCTCCAGGTTATAAAAAAGACTTCTCAAAAAGACAGTTGCCCATCCTGCACCTGTCAGTTTAATTCATGAGATAAGGTGCATTCTATAACACTAATCCAATTCCCTCAACATTAGACAAAAGAATGTCTTTTATCTTGAATTCTATCGTTATCCTGCTAGACTGTCCCTCCAACCCAGAGATAACCCTCTTCTCTGGAATGAACCACCCTCCTCAAATGTTATTCTGCAAGGCCCCATAACTAGGATATTACTCTGCTGAATTCCCTTCCATGTTTTAAACTGACTTCCTTATGCATCATGAATTTTCAATAGGTTTTACTTTACTTATTTTACTTCCACATTTTCAAATGAATGAGTAAAATAATGTAAATGTTATTTTAATGTAATATTTATACTGAAAAACAAAATTTCTTCACATTCAGTTATATAATTGGCTCTTACTTTCCTCTTGAAGAATACCTCTAAATGATATGAAACAAAAATCCTCATTAAATTGTGATAACTAAATTTCACTGTAGGATATTTAAGCTCATAGTATAATGCTAAAATGAACTCAATTTCAAGCTAAAACTAATAATAGGGTCATGCTAGAATTTTGCTTGTATATTATTTCAAATAAACATACTACTGGTTAGGATTTTAGAATCTTCCATGGTGTGGTACATAGGGAACTGAATTAGAGTAAAAAAACTTTAATTCTAGTTCTGGCTCTGCAACTTAATAGCTGAATGGCCTTAGGAAAGCATCATTTTCCTCATATGTAAAATGGGGATAGGATACTGCCAAAGCTGGCCTGTGTTACAGACAAAGGCCAGAGATGTGGCCCAGAATGGAACTGGGGCCCAAAGTGAGGACTGGAGTTGGCTGTGGATCTTTAGGGAAGGAGTAGGTCAGAATCAAGAGAAGCTTTGAGTCCACAGGCCTGTATCCCTCTTAAATTAGGCAGGTAGGCTAGAGACTTGAATATTGAGAAATTAAAGACTTGGCTGGAGTGTGTTCAGGGGAGTAGGTGTGAAACTGAATAATCAGAACACTTGGTTGAATGAGACAAAATAAGAGAAGCAGGTTCTGGAATACGGGCAGCGATGCTTTCTGGGAGTAAGCAGGTCAGGGAAAAAGTCAAAGAAAGGGAACTGAGTTGACATGGCTAGCTGAACTGGCATGTGAAAAGGGAGGGGAAGGAAGGGACAAGTATCAGGAATAAGAAATCAGAAGTGGCCAGATGAGTTAGCAGCTGGGATGAGGTCAGTGTCAACAGCTGGGATGCTCTAAGAAGGGCTAGTTGTGCCAGTGGAGGGTTGCTGCCAAGCGTCTTTTAAGTGTCTAGCTCAAGGCTTCCCAGGCTTCCTTGGCTCTTGGTGGTAGTGGTGGGAGAACTTGTTCTGCTCCACTAGGATAATACAGATCTCCTGGGTTTTATGACCTTTGGTTCAGTAGCTCTCCAAGTTTGCCTTGGGTGGTGGTGTCAGTATTTTACAGTGGACAAAATGAAGAGATAGTTCTGTCAGGGCCTGAATGGGTACAAAATCCCTCAAGTTCCTAAAGTTTTCCTAGTATAACTAGTCTCCCAGAGCAATGGACCACTCCTTTTGGGAACTTACCTAGAACCCTCACCAATACTTGCCCCAACTACCTTCCTGTGTTGTTGGTTTTTTGTTTTGTTTTGTTTTGTTTTGTTTTGTTTTGTTTTTGTTACAAACCTGTGATTTCATCAGTTGGGTAGTTCAAGTGTGGAAATTTCCTCCAGAGATTAACACTAGCAAAATAACTGTAATTTATAGTTTTAGGGAATTGTTTGGGGGCACTTAGAAGATAAGAATTGCCAATATTCACAAAATCAGTCTGTGTTATAGGCAGGACATGAACCTAAGTTATTATGAAGCTGCTAGAAAGTAGAAAGGATAAAAGGGAAACTAAATCACAGATAGGAATTTTCAAAGAAAAAAAAAACAAGTTCTATTTGGCCTTAAAGAATATCTTAAAATTACATTCTTTAAAATTTCACTTAAAGCAGTGGGAATAAGAACTTTGTAGATGGCAAAAAGGCTTTATGTGGCATTATTTTAAAAGTAGATTGAGAAAGAAAAGAAGTAATATAAATTTTGTTTTTTCTGTTTATAGTGTCATT
The DNA here is from genome assembly GCF_019393635.1 of Dromiciops gliroides. NCBI lineage: Eukaryota > Metazoa > Chordata > Mammalia > Microbiotheria > Microbiotheriidae > Dromiciops > Dromiciops gliroides. The sequence continues at coordinate 621,539,220 of NC_057861.1, read as the reverse complement.
GCATCTACTATTTTACTACTTCTGTTTACCCTAGTTCATGTCTTTCCATACTTTTCTGAATTCTTCATATTTGTCATTTCTCACAGCAAAGTAACATTTCATTACATTCATGTACCACAGTTTATTTGTTCTCTAATTAATGGCTATCTTTTTTATTTTTGGTTCTTTGCAACCACAAAAAAAAGATTCTATGAACATTTTGGTTTATATGATGTATAGTAATTTTCTGTCTTTGATTTTCTTGATGTATATGCCTAGCAATAGGATTTCTGGGTCAAAGAGTAGGGACATTTTAGTAACTTTTTAGCATAATTACCAAATTATTTTCCAGAATGGTTAGACCAATTCACAGTTCCACCAGTAGTATATGAATGCACCTTAGTCCTATTTCCATCTTTTGTCATCTTTTGAAACCTTAGAGTTGTTTTGATTTACATTTCTATTATTACTAATGATTTGGAGCAATTTAAAAATATTATTAATAGTTTTCAATTCTTTTCAGAACTGTTTGTTTTGTTGGTTTTATATAGCCTGGACTACTGCAATAGCTTACTAATTGCTCTCTTGGCCTCCAGTCTTCTGCCCCTCCTCCTCCTCCAATAAAGCCTCCACACAGTTGGCCAAACTGATATTCCTAAAACATCTGTTCAAGAAATTCCACTGGCTTCCTATTGCCTTCAGGACAAAATTAAAACCTTTCTGTTTGTCATTTAAAATACATCACAATAATCAATCTAGTCCACCCATCCATGCTTATTCTGTATTACTCTCCTTCATGTACTCTAAGTTCTAATAAAACTGTGCTTGTTGTTATTTCTTATAATATCTGATCTTCTATCTCAGTGCCTTTGCACAAGTTACTCCCCTACCTCAAATGCATTCCCGTCCTTACTTTCACCTCTTAGAATCCATTGCTTTTTCTATGATTCAAATTAAATGCCAACTCCTGTACAAGTCCTTCCTTGATCTTTCTAGTTGTTAGTGCCCTAGGAGCACTCTGAAATTACATTTTATCTCCTTTTGGTTTGGTATTTCTTTTTCTGTGGACATGTTTCCACAAAATAAAATGTCAGCTCCTTGGGGGTATGAATTGTTTAATTTTTGAAATTATGATTCCAGGGGGTTAGCCCAATGCCTGAATCATTGTAGATGTTTTTTAAATGTTTGTTGAATTAACTCTCTTCACCAACTATTGCTCTTATCCCAAATTCCCTAAAAAAACCCCTCCAAAATCTATCTAACTAGTCTTAAAAGTAGAGAGGTGAATGGCATGATTCACCCAGAAAATGGAATAGGGTAGTAGAATGGATGTGAAAGCAGAATCCAACAATATATTGTTTTTAAGAAACATACTTAAAACATACAAATTTTCAGAGTTAAAATTAAGGACCAGATCAAAATTTATTAAGTTTCAGAGGAATTTTTAAAAAGCAAGAGTTAGCAATAATGATTTCAGACAAGGCAACAGAAAAAACTGACTTAAAATTGGCAGAAAAAATATATTATGCTTAAAATAGAAATAAATAATATCAATAATAAACATATGCATCTAATGGCATAGTATCTAAATACTTAATAGAAAAGTTCACTGAATTATAGGGAGAAATCAATAGCAAAAATATCATAGCTGAAGGCTTCAATATGCCCCATACAGACCTGGATACATATAACAAAAAGATAAATAAAAAAGAATTAAAATCCTTAATAAAACTTTAGGCAAAAATTTAATTATAACATATCTCTATTATTATTAAATTGGAACAAGAAGGACAGTATTAATTTTTAGCTGTGCATGACATATTTTAAAATTGATCAGTGTTAGAGCAAAAAAACCAACCCAACCTTTCACAACTAAATGCAGAAAGGCAGACTTTGCTGACCACAATGCAATAAAAAAATCATTAAAGAGCCTTTGAAGAAAGGATTCAAACTTAAATGGAGGTTTAATTATCAATCCTAGAGAATTTTTTGTTTCAAAAAACAAATCATAAAAATAATAATTTAATTAAAGAAAATGACAATGATGAGATATACCCATTTTTTGGTATAAAAAGCAATTTTTAGGGGACAATTTATCTCTAAACACTTTCATCAACAGAAGAAAGAACAGATTAATGAATTGAGAATGCAACTTAAAAAAACTAAGAAAGTGGGGCAGCTAGGTGGCACAGTGGATAAAACACTGCCCCTGGATTCAGGAGGACCTGAGTTCAAATCCAGCCTCAGACACCTGACACTTACTGGCTGTGTGACCCTGGGCAAGTTACTTAACCCTCAATGCCCCACCAAAAAACCAAACAAACAAAAAACCACAGCTAAATATAGAAATAAAAATTCTGGAAATTGGAGGTCAACAAAATTGAAAAAAAAACACAAAACAAAACCTTCTGAAATGATGAATAAAAGTAGGGGCTTGTTAAAAAAAAAAGACAAACCACTAGCTAATCTGAATAAGAAAAAAGGTAAACCAAATTGTCAATATGAAAAATGAATAAGGATAATTTACAACAAATAAAGAAGAAATAAAATTGTTATAAACTATTTTGATCAATTATATGCCCGCAAAAATGATAACTAAAATGAAGTGGACATTTACAAAAATATAAACAATTCACACTAGTAGAACAAAAAATAAGAGAATTTAAATAACTTAATCTCAGAAAAAGAAATTGAAGAAGCCACATATGGACACCCAAAGAAAATAATCTCAGGAGGAGATAGATTTACAAATGAATGTTAGATCAAGTGTGATGGTGAATCTATAATCCTTGCTGGAAGGCTGAGGCTGGCAAATCACTTAAATTTAGGAATTCTGAGCTATAATGGGCTAATCTGATCGGGTGTCCATACTAAGTCTGGCAACAATATGATGAGTCCCTGGGAGTGGAGTTCCATCAAGCTGCCTAAGAAGGGGCCCATGTAGGAAACAGCAGGTTAAAGGTTCTGTGCCAATCAGTATTGGGATTGGGTTTATGAATGGTATCTACATTTTCAGTCTGGGAAAGATATGGAGAACCAGTCTTATTAAAAGAAAAAAAAAAGAATTCTACCATTCAAAGAATAACTCCAATTTTACATGTTATTTGCAAAAAATATGGAATGATAGCATCATACAAGTTCTTTCTATGAAATTAATATTACCCTACTTAAATTAGGGAGAAAGAAATCAGAGAAAGAAAACTATAGGCAAGAAGTTGGCAAATTATGGCCCAAGGGTCAAATCTGCTCCACTACCTGTTTTTGCATATCTATAATCTGAGATTGGTTTTTACATTTTAAATTAAAGTTTTATTGCACTTTAATATATAAAAACCATTCTTAGCTTACAGGCCATACAAAAATACATAGTGGGCTGGATTTGGCCCATGATTAGGCTGTAGTTTATCAACCCCTGTCAACAACCAATATTGATAGTAAATATTGTTGCAAAAAATTGAACAAAACATTGCCAAAGAGGCTGTAGAATATAACAAAAATATTATACACTGTGACATAGTTCAGTTTACACAAGGAATATAGAAAGTTTGGTTTAGCATTTGGAAAATTATAAATATGAATCATAAAAACAAAATAAAAATCACAAGATAGTATCAATAGATATAGAAAAAGCTTTTGATAAAATACAATACTCTTTTATTTTAAATGCACTAGAAAGCAAAGGAAAAAATGGATCTTTCCTTAATATGTTAGATAGTATCTATCTAAATCCAAGAGCAGGCATCATTTGTAATGGAGAAATACTATAGGTTTTTCCAGTACGATAAAGGGTAAAGTAAGGATGTCCACTGTCATCACTATTATTTGATATAGTTCTATATATAGTAGGTATAGTGGTAAGACAAAAAAAAAAGAAATTCAGGAATAAGCATAGGCAAAAAGGAAACCAAATTATCACTTTTTTAAGATGATATGATGATTTACTTAGAGTCCTTTAGGAATTTGACTAAAATTGACATAAATAATTAATATCTTTCACAAAGTAGAAGGACATTAAAAAAAATCATCAGCTTTTCTACACATTACAAACAACCCCTCCCCACCAAAAAAGAGAAGCAAAGAAAAAGGAATTCAATTTAAAATTACTATAGAATGTATTATATGTCTGGGAGTCTCTTTATCAAGACACATAACAGGAATTATATAGATACAATTTAAAAATGCTTTTTACAGAAATAGGTGGCAAATAATTGAAGATTTAATGTTTGAGCTGTGCTAATATAATAAACACTGCAGCACTACTTACATCAATTTATAGATTCAGTGCCATAGAATATTACCAAAGAACTATTTTATAGAACTAGACTAAACTATAATAAAATTTATTTAAGAAGGGGCAGCTAGGTAGCATAGTGGATAAAGCACTGGCCTTGGACTCAGGAGTACCTGAGTTCAAATCCAGCCTCAGACACTTGACACTAGCTGTGTGACCCTGGGCAAGTCACTTAACCCCAATTGCCTCAGTCCTAGTAAGGACAAAAAAAAGAAAAAAAGAAAAAAAAAGGTGAAAATTTATTTAAGAGACTAAAAGATCAAGAATCTCAAGGGAAATAGTGAAAACAAATGGCAAGGAAGAGGATCTAACAATATCAGCTTTTAAATTATACTAGAAACAGTAATCATAAAAATTATTAGGTATTGGTAAAAACAGAAAAAGGTCATCAGATTAGGGAGCAATATCCAAAATAAATCAGATACAGTAGCATAGTATTCAATAAACCCAAGAACACAAATTACTGAGGTAAAGAATTTTTTTAACTGCTGGAACGAACATTTGGAAAGTAGTCTTAGAGAAATCAGGAACAGATCAAGATGCCATACTACATACCATAATAAGCTCTAAATAGATAGATGTTTCTTTCTTTAATATAATTCTGGGTGATTAGAAGGATGAAAAATTGTTTTTTCTTTAGGGGATTTTCTCTCAGGGGATGACTAGATAGCAGGGACTGATAAAACATCATCATCATTTACATTTTAACCAATAAAGAAAGGTTCTCAGGTACAAAATTATTAATATGCTGCACAATAGCAACAAAAAATTGCTATTAAAAATAAAGGGAAAGTTACCTCTTCCTGATAGCTGGTCCTGTAGGCCATCTCTAGATCCCGATCCAAGAAATTCAAACTCAATTTATTAATAGGTGGTTTAAAGAAGTAGTCCTTCATCAGGCTAGAAATGAGAATCAAGAAAATAAAAATAGTAGCTATACTGACTACAAATAATATTGTAAATGGTTACAAAGTTGTCATTTATAAAGGTTGTCATCACATATGTCTAAACTTCCTGTATAATTGTTCTTTCTTAAGATTGTTCTTTTTTTCTATGGACAAGTCCTTTATATGCCTAAACATAATTGTGTTTTATATTCCTCAAGTGCTAAAGAAAGACCATTAGCTGTAGTTATAACATAGAACAACTGAATCTTACTCTGGAAAACATATTAGCAATATTTGGTATTACAAGAAAGTATATACAGTTAGTTTATTTTTTCCACAAACATCCTGCAAGACAATGCAAAATACTTGTGTGCTCTTTTTGTTATTATTCTGAAAGTGCTTATATGGATGTTTCAAATTCAAATTAAAAAATAATTTTGAAGTGGCAATAGGGATGGGGCCTGCTATCCTAGTAAGGAAATTCCCTCTACCAATGCAGGCCAGTCCATTCTTTGCAACTTGGAGTCTTAAGAGAGTTGCCTAAAGTCTTGGGAGTTTAAGTGATCTGCCTAGAAGACACAGCCAGTAGATGACTTGAAACTAGGTAGGTCTTTGCTCCAAGTCCATCTGTCTGACAATGTTATCTAACTAATTAAACAATAACAAGATTAACTAACAGTGAATGCCAGGCTACAAAATAGAAGATGTTACAGCTAAGTTGAGTCACTACAGATCATGACTTGGGGGGGGGGCGGGGCAATGAGGGTTAAGTGACTTGCCCAGGGTCACACAGCTAGTAAGTGTCAAGTGTCTGAGGCCGAATGTGAACTCAGGTCCTCCTGAATCCAGGGCCACCTAGCTGCCCAGGGCATAATTTTTGATGCAACTGTCCTATGTGCCATTAAGACTGATAAATCATGATAAAACTCAATTGCCTGATATAACTATATACAAATCAAATTTTTTTGTACAAACTCCTAAACTACAAAAACCCTTACATTATTAAATGAATTACTGGCAACAGAAACTTTCGCTTTTATGTGGCAGAGTAATTATTATTATTAATTTTTTTTGGCAGGGCAATGTGGGTTAAGTGACTTGCCCAGGGTCACACAGCTAGTAAGTGTGGCAGAATAATTATAAAAATTCAGGTGGAAATGAACATAACAGTGTCTGGTTAGAGCCTCTCATTTGGTAGAGGAAGGCCCTTAAGCTGGGCACACCTATGGGTGTGGGGTGAGGAAAGGAAAAGGACTTTTTCTTCCTGGGTTGGTTCTAGCTCTGGTTCTGACTCTTACTCAATGTTTGGCTTCAGGAAAGCTCCTCCACCTCTGGGAACTTTAGTTTTCCTTTCTTACAGGATGAAGACATTAGGTCAAATGGCTTCAAAGGTCCCATATAACTCTAAAGTCCATGATCCAATTAATAGCTTGGTGATACAGTGTATAGAGCGCTGTCCCTGGAGTCAAGAGGACCTGAGTTCAAATCTCACATCAGATACGCATTAGCTGTGTGACCCTGGGCAAGTCACTTAACCCTAATTGCCTCAAACATCCAGGACCATCTCTAGTCCTCCTGATACATATCTTGCCACTGGACCTAGATGAAGGAGAGAGTGAGGCTGATGGCCTTGCACAGCCCTCCCTCACTTAAGTCCAATTCAGTGCAAATCATGACATCACCCTGATGTCCTCTTTGAGAATGAAGGACCACCACCACCAACAGCAGCAGCAACAATTCTCCACTCTGAAGATACCAGAATGAAAGGAGTCCTAGAATGGCAAGGCGTGTAAGGAAGTCTGCAACACTGCATGTTTTTAGTAGATTGGATGGTTTTTCAACACTGGCCGGTTAGTCAGAGAGCAGAAAACCGTAGCATCACCACTTCTGCCCAGTGCTGCAGCCCTGCCAAACCCTGAGCTACACCCCTTTCTGAAGCTAGGGAGTTGGCCTACATGGGCTATATTACCAGTCACTAGGATATCCATGTGCCGTGTGGGTGGGGTGGAACACTTTGCCCTTAATGCTAAATGTCAATAAGATCTTTTTATAGGAAAGTTTTTTCTATGCTTCCAATGTATAAGAAGATTGGACTGGACACAATCAACTTGGAAAAGGAAGCCATTTTTATAATTTTAATTCAAATCAGGAAGGCTGATCAATCAACGAATATTTATTAGTTTTGTTTGTTTTTGGTGAGGCAATTGGGGTTAAGTGACTTGCCCAGGGTCACACAGCCAGTAAGTGTTAAGTGTCTGAGGCTGGATTTGAACTCAGGTCCTCCTGACTCCAGGGCCAGTGCTCTATCCACTGCACCACCTAGCTGCCCCTAACTAATATTTATTAGGTACCTACTATGTATCGAGTATAAAGATTACTATACTGGGACACAAATAAAATGAATACTTACTAGCAAGAAGCTTACAGAATTCTAGATGTCCTCTGTACCATCTGATTTCAAATACGCTACTGCTAAATATCTTTTATGCCAGTGCTAGGGATAGAGGGAAAGGGAGTGTTCTACACCCCTACCTCAATGTAATATAATCAGTTGTAAGGTCTTGATGAAGTCTTAAATTTGTAAACATAATAGTTCATTCACTATAGTTTTTTAAAATGAGGTGTGAAACTCTTTAGGTCAAGAACGAAATAGCTTATTGGCTGATCAGGGCTAGCATCTGGGGGCTGTAAATAGCTAAAGAACTTTCAGCAAAAGTCAGTCCATTGGGGAAGCAGCCTAGTAGTGGAGAACTCAGGTTTCTGAACTCAGGTTTCTGAAAGGGAATCTTCTTGGAGGGAGGAGTTTCTCCCCTTCTTTTTCCTCTGCTCCTCCAGCCCCCTGAATTGACCATGTCACAGGAAGAATGAGACCAGTAGGAGACAATGCAGCCATGGAGGGCAGGGGGCAGAGAGAGACAGAGAGACAGAGAGAACAAAGCCACAGAAGATACAGAAAAGAGCAGCTTCAAGGAGAATTACCCCTTGTCCTATAAAAGAATGTCTGGCTACTTCAACCTCCTTCATTTTAAGAATGAGGAAAATGAGACCCATAAAGATTATGTGAGATTAAGGTTAAGAGGTTGCCTAAAGTTTTATAACAAGTTGGCAATAAAATTCAGGTCCCAGACAACTACATTAAGATACTGCCCTTAAAATAATTACAGAAAGGAAAATTCTCCACTCCAAAGGTTCAGTGTCATATTTTTCTATTTTTGTTTCAGTTACAAAATACCTTCCAATTAGGGAAAAAGTATGGAGAATAACGATGTACATACAGAATACAAAAATAAATGTATTAAGTATTTGCCAACAAAAGGAGATAAATTTGACTTCTGGGGGGAAATGTGGCAATAAAACAGCAGTTACACTTCCAAAAGTATAAAAATTCATACAATAATTTCAACTTCATAGGTGTTTTTGTCCTTTCCCTCCCTTTTATGTTACTCCTAAGGCATCATTTTATACACACTAGGATAGCAAGAAAGTATATGTGTGTGTGTGTGTGTGTGTGTGTGTGTGTGTGTGTGTGTGTATAATTCGATATTGGTGAGGCTATGGAGAGTCATTCAAATACATCATTAGTAGGATGAGAGACTAGTCCATTTTGTATAGCAATATGGCAATATATGTAAAATTAAAGTAAAAAAAGTGATCTTATCTTTTTATTCTAAGATTCTGCTGTTACAACTTTATCCTAATAATATCATAAAAAGGACCTATTTGTATAAAAGTAGTCATAGCAAAGTAGCTATTTGTAATAGCAAAAATTGGAAACAATCCATGTGTTAACATTTGAGGAATAGTTGTAAAAAATGTCATATTAATATATTAAAATATCATGGTGTCACAGGAATAATAAATTATGAAGCATACAAAGAAATACGTAAAGAGACCTGTGAAAGTGTTGCAATGTGGGATTGGTATAACATGAAGCAAACATAGTTATGTAAAACATTTCTTAAATGCTTATTGTATGCCAACCATTGTGCTAACAATGATATAATTTTTTTTAAAAAAAGAAAAGATTTTAGTCAAAGGTTGTAAAATTTCATTACAAATTTGGAAAGGGACAGAAAAAAATCATTGTTTGTTGTTAATTCATTTGGTTAACCCTTGCTAAATGTTAGGGGTTTTATGTAACTTTGAACATTTGTTTGTTTTTGTCAAATTTATGATCATTTAAAAAAAATCAAGAGCACTTTGTTCCCATTTGATAAATTATGAGGAACTTAAAAGAAAGCTTTTTTCTTTGTTTTTGAAATTTTAATTTTATGCTATCAGATTACTTTTTTATTAGGGAGTACTTACTATAGTCAGTTTTCTATGTACATGAACATTATTTTTGCCTTGATAGTTGCTCCAAAATAGTTGTGCATATGCCAAATTTTAACTAATCAAATGAATGAACATATGTAAAGTGCTTGCAAACATTAAAATACAACATAAATGCTATTATTAACAACAACAATAATAATACAATTTGGGAATAATATACAATTTGGGAAGCCTGGGGATATTTTTTTTAATCTTGAGAGAAAATCTTTAAGTGAAGAATCATTTTGTAATATAAATAAATCCTTTTTAACTGTAAATTCAGATGTTTGCATATTGGGTTCAAGTCATATGTATATGCCTAGAGAGGGTGCACATAATAAAGAACACAAGAAAGTTCCATCTCTGATGTACACTGGTTGGGTAACTCTGGGAAGATCCCTTGCCCTCTTAGTGTTAAGCCTCTAGGTTGCAGAGCAGCTGACAATTTGCATTGGTACATCCCTACACCAATGAAATCACAGGTCAGGTTCTTTTTTTTTTAAGGTTGCTAAACAAAAAAGGAGGCATTCTTAAATCAGTTCCACCTTACCTATCTTCTTTAATAACATCAACAAAATGAGCATCTGTCTTCTCTCGAATGTTCTTGAATCTCAATGGAAGTAGAGCAGACTGATCCAAGCTCACCCCTGCCCATCTTCCTTTTTCTTGTAACATCTCATATAGTGATGTCTGGCTATTGGTAAGCTTCTCTTCCTGAGGAGGATTCAAAAGTCCATTTTGGGCCTTTGGACTATGTCCTCCAGAAGCCTGCTTCATAACAAGAATAACAAACACAGAAATTTAAATATTTCAGTATAGGCATATTATGTATATTTTAGAAGGTGTTATATGCATATTTACATAAAGGCTTATGAATATACAGAATTTATTATTCAGAAATGTCATACTGGTTGAAAATATACAAATTCTTAAGGATCTGGATAGATTTATGGATGTTTGATCCATGACAAAGTTAAGAAACATTTATGGAACATTCCTAACCTAATACATCCAGCTTCTAAAGAAAAAGGTTCTATGATACCACTGTCTGATAGAATATTAAACATAAGTAGATTAACAGTTTGATCATTTATGGCATTAAAAATGTTATATGCCCCTGTATTGGTGAACCTTTTCTTTCTTTCTTTTTTTTTTTGTGGGGCAATGGGGGTTAAGTGACTTGCGCAGGTCACACAGCTAGTAAGTGTCAAGTGTCTGAGGCTGGATTTGAACTCAGGTACTCCCAAATCCAGGGCCGGCGCTTTATCCACTGTGCCACCTAGCTGCCCCTGAACCTTTTCTAATATAGAGTCATATCTTTTTTGAAAGTTCCTCCTCTCTTAATTTTAAAGACATTGCACTTTTCTGGTTCTCCTCTGGAAAAGCTCCTTCTGTTTCTGCTAACCCCTCTTCCTCTCACCATGTAACTGGAGATGTCCCCTGAAGCTCTGGCCTCAGCCCTTTGCTGTTACTGCAATCATTTCCTCAGTAAGCTCGTGGTCTCACTTTCAGGCTGCATCTGGGCTGATGATAATAATAAATAAGCCTCCTCAGCCCAGTCTTCACAATGGCTTCAGTCTCATCTCCCAAATGCTTTGGTCTATGTGTTCTTAGACATTTTGCAATCACTTTAAACCCAACACTCATCAAACTAAACACTCTATCCCATTGGAGAGACCCTTCCAAAGTTCCCCATTTCTGTTTTTGTTTTTCCTTTTTCCTTTTTTTTTTTGTGGGGCAATGGGGGTTAAGTGACTTGCCCAGGGTCACACAGCTAGTAAGTGTCAAGTGTCTGAGGCCAGATTTGAACTCAGGTCCTCCTGAATCCAGGGCCAGTGCTTTAACCACTGCACCATCTAGCTGCCCCCTCCCCATTTCTGAATGAGAACTAATACAATGGATGATAGAGTTCGCTTTGTCTTTGTATCCTCAGCATCGAGCACACTGCCTTGGACAGACATAGCAGGCACACAAAAAGTGCTTGATGAATTGAAAAGAATGGGTATCCTCAAAGATCTCATCAATGAATATAAAGTCCTATACTTGTTTTTACTCAAATGCACAAATACATGTGGAGAGGCCAGCTCCACATAAATCAAGATGTGACAAAGTACCTGAAACATGTAGTAAGAGCTCTGGCTTTAGTAGAAGCACAGTATCCAGGGGGAGGGAAGAGAAAAGCTCCATGACCCTCATACAAGTCAGGCAACCTCTGGAGTTTTGTGTTTAGCTCTGGGTACCACACACAGTGAGATCATGGGAAATGATGCCAGATCAAGACTGAGGAATTCAATTCAATTCAACAAGAATTATAGAGTATCTTTTATGTGTTAGGCACAAAGCAAGGATTACCAATACAAAAGTAGAAACAGTGCTCAAGGACCCAATATCCTACTGGGCATATACAACATTTACATTGATGAGTAAACACAAATATATACAGTTATTTCCAAAGTCAATAGGAAAAAAAATTTTCTTCCAAAGTTGAAGAAAATGGTAAATTTTTGTTTGAAGAAGAGAATGTTTAGGTGGGATTTGATAGTCATCTTCACATAAATAAGGTATGCCTTTGAAGTATTGTCAATGGAAGAAGGCTTCACTTCATTTTGCTTATTTCCTGAGGCATAACTAAGATAGGATTAATGGATGGAAGAGGCAGAAAAGCAGATTTGAAATGTACAAAATGAAAATGTTCCTAATAGTTATCTGAAAGTGGAATGGCCTGTCTCAAAGGATAATGAGCTCTCCCAACACTTTAGGTACTAGATGGATTAACACTAGGCATAAGCAGTGTAGATGAGCTTCTTGAGGTAGAAGTTGTACTATTACGTCCAGACGTCCTTTCCATCTGAGAATCTATGACTCTAATGAAGTCCCTCTTTACCTTAAACTAGATAATAATAGACTCCTAAATTGTTTCTCTATTCTAGTCTACTCTCCAATCCAATCTATTTTGCACATAGTTACAAAACTTATTCTAATTTCATATTACTTCCCTGCTTAAGACTTACTGTGGCTCCCTATTGCTCTCTGAATCATGTTTAGACTCTTCTTCTTGATTTTTGGGGGGACTCTAGAATTTGCTTCCATGAATTCTAAGTTACCAAACTTGCTGCTTTTTGTTAAAACTTACCCTTATTGTAATCAGGTTGGTCTTCTCGGTATCCTTTGCACATGGCATAATTATTCCAATTCAACAATTTTGTTCCTACTGTCTACTTTGACTGGATTTCCCCATTATCTCTTATTGAAATAATCATAGTTTTCTGCAACCATTTATAGTTTATAAAGTATTTTTCACACAACACTGAGTTGTACAAATATTGTTATCATCATTATTATTATAGTTCTTAGTGCAGTTTAAGTTTTGTATTGTTGATGGGTTTTTGGTGTTTTTGTTTTGTTTTGAGGGTTAAGTGACTTGCCCAGGGTCACACAGCTAGTAAGTGTCAAGTGTCTGAAGCCAGATTTGAACTCAGGTCCTCCTGAATCCACGGCCGGTTCTTTACCACTGCACCATCTAGCTGCCCCAACATTATTATTATAATTCCATAGATGAGTAAATATAATGAGGCTCAAAAGTTGTAAGTGACTTGCTCATGGTCAAACAGCTACTTGAATGTTAGGGCTTCTGATTCTAACTCTAGTGCTTTCTACTATACTAAACTGTCTTTCCAGTTATAACTCACATTTACATTTTAAGATTTTCAAGGTGTTTTCCTTACAACAACCTTGTGCATTATAGAGAGCAAATATCAATGTTACCATTTTATTTGTGAAGAAACTGAATATTAGAGAGGTTAACTGAGTTGCCTGTGGCGATACAGCTAATAAGAGAAATGAGATTCAAACCTAATTTTCCTTTCTGGTCCAGGCATCTAATATGTGGCCCTGAGATTAATAGAAAAAAAATTAACAAAGATAGCACAGTTAAATTAGGAGGCTACTATAACCTGACCATCTGACATTTCTGTCTATATGGATGAATACTGGTTAATATTTAGTTCTACATGACTGTGAAAGCATATTTCTTTCCATGAAATTGCTAAAACTGAGAATCATCATCAGTGATGTAAACCTGGAGTCCAATAAAAACAGTGAACAGAGTCAAAAGTTCTCAAAAAATGTGGTCTGATATTTCTAACTTATTCAAAACTGCTCAGTAACTAACTCTAGTTGGAGCAAATGTGAATAAGCATTTAGAAAGCACCTACTAGGTGCCAGGCACTGTGCTAAGTGATTCTTTTTTTTTTTTTTTTAGTGAGGCAACTGGGGTTAAGTGACTTGACCAGGGTCGCACAGCTAGTAAGTGTTAAAGTGTCTGAGGCCGGATTTGAACCCGGGTACTCCTAACTCCAGGGCTGGTGCTCTATCCACTGCGCCACCTAGCTGCCCATGTGCTAAGTGATTCTTAAGCAAATATTATCTCATTTGATCCTCACAAACAAATCTGGGAGCTAGCTGCTGTTATGATCTCCATTTTATAGATAGGAATAGGGTAAACAGAAATTAGGTGACTTGTTGGGTTACACAGCTAGTAAATATCTGAAGCCAGATTTAAACTCAGGTATTCCCGATTCTAAGCCCTGCATACCAACCACTGCACCACCAGCTGTTCACCTAGTTATACATTACATGTATATGCACTTTTGTATGAATCATGTTGAATTACAGACTCTCAGATTGGATGAACTTTAAACTCAAACTGTATTAGAACAACAGTCTTCTTTACACGATATACCTAAAAGATGGTCATCCACTTATAGACCTCTAGTGAGTCAGAACACATTATCTCCTAAGGGAAACCATTCTATTTTTGGGTAGCCTTCATTGTTTTGTTTTGTTTTTTTAATTTTGATGTGGTGATTTTATTTCAGTTTAACTGTGTTAAAAAAATATGGATCTTTGTTTGGTTCCAACTTGAATTGGTTCTCTGTGGTGGTGCTTGCAGGGAGAGAGGAGAAAAAAAAATCAACTTTTGTTCAATTTGCAGATCACAGTGGAAATAATATTTGGTTTCAGGTAAGAGTTCAGAAATTAATGTACTTCATTTCTATCTTCAATTCCTACTTCCATATTGTCAAAGGCTTGAAGAGGTCTTTGTCTCTGCAGCTGTGACACTGTATAGATAGAAAGGAAGACAATCTTTTCCCAAAATCATTATTTCTAGTAATTTCTGGGGTCGTACAGTAGGCGACTGTCTTGTGTCTGAGGCCGGGTTTTGGCTGGGATCCCCCTGGGCCCAGGGGTGATGATTTGTCCACTGTATCACTTAGCTAGATGATAACATCTTTAGGGTTAAATTGAGGGGTGAAGGGAATTCACTGGGGGAGGGGAAAGGGCAGAAATGAAATCCTACATGAAAGTAACAGGAAAAGGCTTATGGAGTTGGGGAAGAGATGGGAGAGGAGCAGGGCAGTAAAAATCGGTAGCCTTCATTGTTAAGAAGTTTTTCCTTAGATAAAGCCTGATTCTACCTCTTTTGACTGCATTTATACACACACACACAAACACACACATTTGGTTTTTGCAGGGTGATGAGGGTTAAATGACTTGCCCAGGGTCACACAGCTAATAAGTATCAAGTGTCTGAGACTGGATTTGAACTCAAGTCCTCCTGAATCCAGGGTCAGTGCTTTATCCACTGTGCCATCTAGCTGCCCTCTGTCCTACTCTTGATATATTCATTCAAAACCAGTGCAACTGGAAAAATTTTTGTGATATTACCTAATAGGAAATTTTCACTTGCTCAGAACCAACCAAATTAAGATTTACCTTAAGAAGGTTCAACAGTAAAACGAATGGGAAAAGGGTAGCTGTAACAAGAAAATTACCTTGGCATTATTTTTGTGCTCATCTTGACAGCCATTTTGAATTGCTCCTTCTTCAGGACTGGCTTCACAATTTGGAGCAAATGTAACACCACATGAAGGACATGTCTAAAAGAAGAAAGAAGTTCAAGGCATATACCCAAGAAAAATCCGCCAGTATACAATTCAGTTTCACAGCTATCTATAGTCATATAAAATGGTTGTGTGAAAATGGAAAACATTTAGGTAGGCTCTTCAGACACCTTTTGTGACTAGAAGGCTAATATTACTCTTTTAAAAATGTTTATTTTTTAATTTTTTGCTAATATTGCTTTTGAAAACATTCTAATACTATCATTTTTTCACATTAATTATCTAGATGAATCAGTACCAACATATGAAAATTTTGAAGAATTCTCCAAGAGTTGTAAAATAAATATGCCAACTGCAATTACATGGTTGCTTCCTTGATTGCTATACCCCTCTCTCCACATACATTTATTTCCCTTTCCTCCAGGGCTTCTCTCATTCCTATCCTACTCCCATATATTCTTTTCTTTTTTTGGTGAGACAATTGGGGTTAAGTGACTTGCCCAGGGTCATACAGCTAATAAGTGCCAAGTGTCTGAGTCCAGATTTGAACTCAGATCCTCCTGACTCCAGGGCCGGTGCTCTATCCACTGTGCCACCTAGCTGCCCCCCATATATTCTTACTACACATACTTCAAATGCCTACCAGAAATTGCTATTACTTGTCCAGCCTCTTGATAGTGCGCTGTTTCTCTTAAAATAACTAATATTTGCACTGCCGTGGTCAGCTTTACAATTATAAGAATCTTTACCAACAGCCAGTAAACATTTATTTATTTATTTATTTATTTATTTTGGTGGGGCAATGAGGGTTAAGTGACTTGCCCAGGGTCACACAGCTAGTAAGTGTCAAGTGTTTGAGGCCATATTTGAACTCAGGTACTCCTGAATACGGGGCCGGTGCTTTATCCACTGCGCTACCTAGCTGCCCCCCAATAATTTTTTTTTTGCAGGGCAATGGGGGTTAAGTGACTTGCCCAGGGTCACACAGCTAGTAAGTGTCAAGTGTTTGAGGCCATATTTGAAGTCAGGTACTCTTGAATCCAGGGCCGGTGCTTCATCCACTGCGCCATCTAGCTGCCCCCCAATAAACATTTATTAAGTATCTACTATATGTTAGGCACTATACTAAGTACTTAAGGACACAATTATGAAAAAGAAAGGCACTGTGGTCAAGGAGCTTACAATTTGATGGGGGAAGACAACACACAAAAGAGAGATGAAAAGGTGGGCATAGTGAAGAAGTCTGAGAATTCCTAGAGTAGTGCAGCATGGTGGGAAATGAAGACCAGGAATAATGGTTCTAGTTTTGGCACCTATGGCCAGAGGGACATTTCAAGTACTATTCCATAGTGACAGCAGAAGGTCAGCGTAACTGGTCAACAAACTAAGTGGAAATGGATTTCACAAAGTTTGTATGTGCAAGGAAAGAGGCAGCATTAGTTTGGGAATTGTATCTAGACAACTGTTCATGTAATGAAGACATAAAGTTTATAGAAGACTCCAAGCTTAATATGAGTCAATAATGTGATATGACAAGCCAAAAAAGCTAGTGCCACCTTAGGCTGCACTAAGAGAAATATAGAACCTACAACAAGGGAGGTGATAGGCCTGATAAGACAGTATCTAACTTGATGTGCTCTGTTCTGTATATCTTATTTTAGGAAGGCTATTGATAACCTGGAGCATAACAGTGAAGATGACCAGAACAGCAAGGAAAAGTACATCAATAGTATGAAAAGAACTAGAGATGTTTTGCCAAGAAAAGAAAAAACTTCGGGAAAAGATATGAACTGAGTCTTAGAAGAGCGCTGAGAAATATAAGAGATAGCTCATTAATTATGTTTTTTCCTCTATCAAGATTTTTCACCTAGGACTTCTGGATCTTTATTTTTTGTAAGTTTTTTTTTTTCAGACTGTATGTTCCTCCAGGAAATGCTATTTTTTATGTCTCCCACTCCTACTCTAGGCTGTTACACACAATAAGTGATCATTGCATAATGTTGGCTAATTGTTTTCACTAGAATACCAGAGAAAACAGAGTTATATGCACTACTTTGGTCATAAATAAATTTGGTTCCATAAGGACAGGAGAGAAGCAATGGCTTCTGCCAAACACCAGAGGGTATAGAATAGACAGATAATTGGCTCTTTTCAATAGATTCTCACCCCAAAGAGTAAGTACTATAAATTTACCACTCTGAGACTGGACAACAAAGAAGTCCTATACTATCTACTCATTCTTGTTATGAGTTTGGATGTGGATTTTGTACTTTATATCTAAAACCCTCTGATGCAATCAGAGTTGTAGTGGCGGTTTGGAAAATAAGTAGATCTGGGGATTGTAGCTGTTATGCCTAGGACAGTGATATTAAAAAGCACATGGCTTGTTGGCTCTCCTGTAGAATCTAGGATGGTAGGATACAGAAAACAGATTAGATGATCTCTAAGATCCCTAAGAGGTGGCAAGACATAGTGAAGGGGGGATTGGTCTTGGCATCGTGAAGGTCTGGGTTCAGGTCCATCCTGCCTCTGAATCATATGAGCTAGGTAAGGATGGCTGAGTAGCTCAGTTTCTTGGGGTCCCCAGGCAACTCTCTAAGATTATGCATTATAGATCAGTTGTTAATCTAGACTGGTGGAGGGGGTTTCACACTATGAATTCTGTATACCAATGAAATTCTGAAATTCTATGAACCTATACAAAGGTCTTTACAGATTAAATATGAAAGAGCATATAGATGGGACTAGAGCGGGGAGAGACTACAACTTTCTTCTCTATAGGAAAGAGAAATTGGTTGCCATTTTAGTCAACTTTTCCATTTCAGTTCAGTGGCTATGTCATTCTTTTCTTTCTCCTTCTTTTACTTATTTTATATGTTCAAGTCTACTCTGAGTTCAAAATTTTTGGTAAGGTGCTCATTTCTGTCAAACACTCTGTAAAGTACCAAGTATTTTTGTGGGACTACAATAGGGATTTGTTTAATGACCAACTGATAAACCCAAGGTAATATATCAGGGTAACAAAGCAGCAAATAGCCCACTTGTAAGAAGTATAGATGACTAAGGGATATGACGATGTCCCACTGTTGGGAAAATTTCTAAGTCCAACGGAGGGACAGAAACAACAAAGTCTCCAGGCTGGCAAATAGGTTTATTGAGAAATTTTTTTCCCACAATAAAGCCAGTCAATCAGGGGTTGGACCTAAAAGACCTTGAGTTACAAAATCAGTGGGTTCATATACCCTTCCAGAAGTTAATATTAATTTTAATTAGTAATTTCTAAAATTAAAGCATATTCTTAGGAAATATGGGAAACTGCTTATGTGACAAATGTCAGCATTTTCCAATACATTATCAGTCTTATTGTGGCAACAGGGTCATAGTTATGCTGCATGACCCCCTTCTATTAGTCAAGCATGCCACTGGTGAGCTGCATGACCCCCTTGAGTCAAGTATACCACCAATGAGATGCATGATCCCCTTGAGTCAAGCATAATACTCGTGGTTTCTAAAATATAATATTGCTAACTACTGTATTTTCTGATATCACTTAATGCTTGACATTGGAAAGTTAGAAAAGAGACTTAACCTATTAATACAATAAAAAAACTAGATATCTAAATATAATAAATCACAATTTTTAGTTAATATATTATTATCTTAATTAAATCACTTATAACTATAGTAAATCTCATAACTAAGGGATAGGGAAAATCTCACTCACACCACCTAATCTCTCTAAAAGACTAGGTTTCCACCTTTGTGGAGAGTAGGAGAATGGCCCCAGCTTGGTAATCACTCACTCACTTATCTTCAAGAAGGGCACTGGAATTGGAATTATATCTATACGTTACCCAGATATTTGAAGTCTAGTGTTATGATTCTTTTGGGGGATCAGGATAAAAACCACTTTTCCTGGTCATGCTATGGGCAGGTAGCTCTTCCCCTGATTTGGAGGGTAATGGCTTAATCTCAGTTGGCCTGAAGCAGTAGCATGAAGCACTTATCATACAGGTCAGTCACATATAGGAAAGAAACATTTATCAAAGCTAGTAGTTAAACAGTAATGAGAAAGTCATCCAGATTAAGTGCTGGAATATACAAGAGTCTGGGCTTTGTGATCAAGATGTAAGATGAAATTTCAGCTTAACTGGGGAGAGAATGATCTCATTTTATGAGTCCACTCTCCAGAGTCTCTGAAATTAGAGGCATTAGAAATCAAAGGACCTGTGGGAATGCCTGCTTTTCCCAAAATTCCTGTGTCTCCTGAGTTCTCCCATTTACCATTCCAAGTCATTGCCTTTCCTTTCCTTGTTCTAGCTTCCTCTCTTGCTTCTGCTTATTTTTCCCATTAGTCTATCAGTCACTTAGGAGTCACCTTTCTCAACACATAAACAGCATCACAAAGCTATCCTTCAGGGAAAAGTCCATGGGGGAGAGAAAGGTTACCCCCAATAAAATCAGGTTCCTTTCCTATGGAAAAGGCTAAAAGTGCTTATAAACCCTCTATAGAGTGATGTGATGGAAAGTATGCTAGGTTGGCAAGGAGAGATGGTTGTCTCCATTTTGTAATTGACTGAGCACACCATTTCACTTGTTTGGGCCTCAGTTCCTTCCTCAGGAAAATGAAAAGGTTGGATTAGGTAAGGGGTTCTTAACATGGGGTCTGTAAATTTTTAAAAAATATTTTGATAACTGTATTTCAACATAATTAGTTTCATTTGTAATTCTATATATTTTATCTCACACATTTGAAAACATTATTTTGAGAAAGGATCAACAGGCTTCAACAAATAGCCAAAGGAATACATGATATTAAAAAAAAGTTAAAAGAATTAATAATATCTTGCTGCAGATATCATTTATAGAGTACTTCAAGATTAGCAATGTACTTTACAAATGTTATTATATCTTCACAACAACCCTAGGAGGTAAATGATATTATTCTTATTTTATAGATGAGGAAAGTGAGGCAAACAGTGGATATGTAATTTGTCCACAGTCACATAGCAAGTTAACTATGAGGCAGGATTTGAATTCTGGTCTTTCTGACTCTAGGACCAGTGCTCTATCCATTGTGCCACCTAGATGCTTTCTAAGATCCTTTTCTTCTATATAAAAATCTATAATTTTATGACTCCTTGACTTCCCAATGAGTGACCATGTAGGCACTTCAGAGTCTGTAAGTGATCGATCCTCACCATCTCAAAAGCCTTGTAGCTACAGAAGTTTTTAGGAAGGCATAGCTGAACAAAAAGGACTAATAGGAAATGCTGTTTCTTTTCTGCAGACTTCTTAAAAAGCCTTGCCAGAGCCCAAAGATTAGCTTAGTACTTTTGCTTATAGCATACAAATTCTTTCCTAATCCTATTGCCCAGATTAATATGGTTTTCCAGTTAATCCTTCAATCTCTTCTTCCCCTCCAATCCACCCTACAGATTAATTTTTTCAAAGAACTCTGATAACGTCACTTTCCTATTCTAATGTCTTCAGTAACTCCCCAGTTCATATAGAAGAATGAAGTGCAAATTCCTTACCTGGAATTCAAGGCCGTCTAAAATATGATCCCAACATATTTTTCTTGTTTCTCTCTTCTCTCTTTTTTTTTTTTTTAGTGAGGCAATTGGGGTTAAGTGACTTGCCCAGGGTTACACAGCTAGTAAGTGTTAAGTGTCTGAGGCCGGATTTGAACTCAGGTACTCCTGAATCCAGGGCCGGTGCTCTATCCACTGCGCCGCCTAGCGGCCCCTTTGTTTCTCTCTTCTACACCTGATACACACAACATTTTCTGGGCTGTTCTCTGTATACAAGCCACATTTTGCTGACTCTGTGCCTTTACTAATGTTCTTTCTGGCAGAAATATCCCTCCCTCTGCATCTCCATCCTTCACAATCTTACCCCTCTCCCCAAAACCTCCTGAAGAGTCATCTCTTGCTTAAAGGCTTGTAATCCTCCAAAGCACTTTGTTTCTCTCTCATCACATTGTCTTATCCTTTCTACTAGGTTTAAAACTCTTTAAGGCCAAGGATTCCATCTTTGTACTCATCTTTGTATCTTTCATTTTTCTAATGCTTGAACTAACACTTAAATGCATCTAGGAAGCGCTTATGACTTTAAAGGAACCCTTTGGCAAGTCATCTTGTAAAGCCAATAGTAACTCTGTAATGGAATAATCACCTTTGAATTTATCTGTTTTGGAAAATAATTATATATTAATCAATCGTGCTTACCATGTATCAGGCATAAACCTCACATTTATTTTATAAGGCTAGAAAAACAACTAAATTCATTTGAAGGCACAGAAGGTAAAAAATATCTCAAGGAAAATAATATTTTTTAAGTGGAAAAGAAGGGCGTTTAACAGTACTAAACTTGTTGTGGAGTCGTTTCAGTCATGTTCTTCGTGATCCCATTTGGGGTTTTATTGGCAAAGATATTGGAGTGGTTTGCCATTTCCTTCTCCAGTTCATTTTACAGATGAGGCAAACAGGGTTAAGTGACTTGCCCAGGATCACACAGCTAGTAAGAGTCTGAGAACAAATTTGAATTCTTCTTCCTGACTCTAGGCCTGGCACTCTATCCACTGCACCACCTAGTCTCCAAAAACTTAAACTACAAAACAATAATTATCAAAACTAAAGAGGTAGAGCAGTGGAATTGGTTAGGTACAAAAAAAGACAGAAGGGATAGGATAGAAAAAGGAGAAAAAAGGTCATTGGGGCATCTTTTTTTTTTAAGTGCCAAAGCAGGATAGTTTTGAAAGCTACTGGTTGAAATTATTTAGTTAAAAAGAAAAACAAGCTATACATAAGAGAGACCAGCAGTCATATACAATTCTCTTTTTCTGTTCTGCTATTTTTGTGGAAATGCCCATTTTATTTGGTGTTTAAGTTATAAATAAAAATAATTAAACACACACACACACACACACACACACACAAACAGAGGCACTGTGCTAAACATTGAAGATACAAGGAAAGGTAAAACTAGTCCCCTGCCCTATGAGCTCACATTCTAATGGGAGAGATAACAGGTAAATAGCTAGGTACATATAAGTGAAAGAAAAAAAAATCCTTGTGGCAGCCAAAAGAGATGCCAAAGTCTATGTTCTTCAAGCTTATGTGCTTTCTTCACCAGAGGGTCCCCAGCCCTCTACTCATAGCCTATTTACCCTTATTTTAGGAACAATTTGAATAAATTTGTTTATCTGGTTTCCTAATGCAGTAGCAAAGGAGAAAGGAAAGTATAGGAGGTAGGGGAAATTAGGCTTCTAGAGGTGGGTCCAATGACAATAGTAGAAAGTAACATTTAAAAAGTGACATTTTATAGCAACATAGGAAATAGAAAATCATCAAACCAAGATAAGAATTGACAATTATCCATAGTATGGGTCATTCAATGTAGGTGTCTGATAAATCTTGCCTGCCAGTCTAAATAGTCTCTGAGGGTATTATGGTATTACACACTATAACTGATGTCATCAAGAAAAGATTAAGTTGTGTTTTCCACATTCTTTTTTAAGTTAGAGAAATGTACAAAAAGAAAGATGACTTAGAGATTTCTTAGAAAGATTACTTAAAATAATTCAAATAAACCATTTATGCTTAAATGATGAGCTTTAGTTTGTTAGAAATTTTACTTCTAATACCCCATTCCCTAAGGCTAGCAGATGACAACAACAATAACAACTACTCCGATTTACACCAAGCTTTAAAATTTACAAAATACTTCTCTTATACAGTAGTATAAGTGAGGCATTGTATTTTGTCCACAATGTACTCCTCAGTAAATACAGGTGGGCTGTCAAATAGCAAAGAACAAAATTAGGAATGGCCTTTAAAACACACAGTGTTATTTCCATCAGTCAGAAAACAATTCATAATATATACTTGTCATTTAATTTCTATCATAGATATTGTAAATAGATTTTGAAAAGCCTTTTACCTTTTCAATTACTATGATGGAATAAAAGGACTCTGAACAACAACTTCAAACTGAGCCTAATGATAATCATTTTATACACAGATGACAAAAGGAGAAAAGAAACGATCACTTATTTAATGTCATTAAATAAGCAATGGAGATAGTCACAAAGGAATAGTCCCCAGGCTAAAGCTGAAATAAAACCTCAAAGGGGAAAAATAAGCCTTTTGAAAACAGAATGGATCCTAACTGAATTGCCCCCATGTGGGCAAA
Organism: Dromiciops gliroides; assembly: GCF_019393635.1. NCBI lineage: Eukaryota > Metazoa > Chordata > Mammalia > Microbiotheria > Microbiotheriidae > Dromiciops > Dromiciops gliroides. The sequence goes on along the minus strand of NC_057861.1, from coordinate 621,515,650 downwards.
TCTACATCATTAACTTCATTACTGAGAGTAAACACTAGAAATACCCAGTGAGAGAACAGCCCAGAGGTGTTGAATAATAGATTAATGTAGAGCTAATGAACATCAGCTGAAACATAACAACTTCCTAACTGGACGATCTCTTAGTTGATCATTTTGAAAGATTACTCTATCTTTTTCTTTCTTTCTTTCTTTCTTTCTTTCTTTCTTTCTTTCTTTCTTTCTTTCTTTCTTTCTTTCTTTCTTTCTTTCTTCTTTCCTTCCTTCCTTCCTTCCTTCCTTCCTTCCTTCCTTCCTTCCTTCCTTCCTTCCTTCCTTCCTTCCTTCCTTCCTTCCTTCCTTCCTTCCTTCCTTCCTTTCCTTCCTTTCTTTCTTTCTTTCCTTCCTTTCTTTCTTTCTTTCCTTTCTCTCCTTCTTTCCTCCCTCCCTCCCTTCCATCCACCCATCCATTCATCCATCTGATGAACAGTAAAGTCTAAATTATGGATTTTTAACCTGAAGTTTGTGAACTTAAAAAATTTTTTTTGACAACTGCATTTCAACATAATTGATTTTCTTTGTAATCATATATATTTTATTTTATGCACTTAAAAACATTCATTCTGAAGAGTCCATAGGCTTCACTAGATTGCCAATAAGGTCCAGGGCGCGCGCACGCGCGCGTGCGCGCGCGCGCACACACACACACACACACACACACACACACACACGGTTAAGAATCCCAGCTAATTGCTTTCACAATGTATGTGAGACCTTTGCTTCTCAGTGGAAATGTCTTCAATGTCATTGGTTATGAAAAATATGATGAAAATGATGTAATCCTTTTTTTCAAATTATCTTTATTCTAATTTAAAATGTTAGGTGAAAGATTAGTTTTTCTTATTTTTATGTATACTGACTTGCACCTTAGAACCGTAGCCTCCAATGCTCAATTATAAATATGACAGCAAATGTGAGTTAAACGTTGACTTTACATGATTTAGTTTTTCTTGAAGTGTTCCTAAGACACTGATATAATTCAGTTGTATCATATTCAGTTGTATCATTCTAATGAAAATTATTAAGACCAACCATGGCATCTCTGAGAATAATCTTCTGATATTAACACAAAAAAAAAATGTAAAAGGATGTAGTAGAAAGAACACAGAACATGTAATAAGACCTGTTTCTGTCAGCTGCTGGTGATAAGGGTATGACAGTAGTTAGAGTACTGGCCCTGGAGTCAGAAGGACCCAAGTTCAAACCTGAACTCAGATACTAGCTGTGTGACCCTGGGCAAATCATTTAACCCTGCTTGCCTCAATTTCCTCATCTGTAAAATGAACCGGAGAAGGAAATGGTCAATCATTTCAGTATCTTTGCCAAGAAACCCCAAATAGGGTCACAAAGAGTCAAACATGACTGAAACAACTCAACAAGGAGAAATCCTCGTTTGTAAAATTATATGCAAAATACCCTCTCGTTATGACGAAGATGCTTTATAAATTGTAAACCACTGTATAAATCTAAGTTATAATTATCAACTCTATTTCATCCTATTGTTTTTCAAATTCTATGTAATGTTCAATGTCTTCCCCTCTTCAGTATCACCACCTCCAAAAATAAGGGACCCTTTGAATTAGGATTTGGGGGCACTCTTCTTCAAGCTTTCTACTTTTTGTTTTGTTTGTTTTGGGTTTTTTGCTTTCTACTTTCTAATTGGCCTTTCTTTACCTTTTTTTTAGTTCCTCCTTTATCCTTACCTAACTATGGATCAGTAGTTTAATTCTCTTATAGATTAAAAACAAAAAATATTGAAACAATATATGGAATAAAGAATATGGTTTAAAATACTAATAGATTTAAATTAGTATAGGCTTAATACTTAGATTTCTATTCTTTTTGTATTTGTTCATTTCTTTTACTCTTCACAATCCTTGTAATAAATATGCATAAATAAACAAAACAAATTCCAGTGTTAGCCATGTATAATAATGTTATGTCTAATTCTGCCTCTTGAATCTATCACCTTCCTCCCAGAAGATAGGTAGTATACTTCTTCATTGGTCCTCTGGAATCATTGTTGGTCATTGTGTTGATCAGAGTTCTTAAGCCTTCCATAGTCACTCATCTTTTTTTTTTTTTTGTCACTCATCTTTACAGAGTTGTAGTCATTGTATAAACTGAACTCTTGCTTCTGTTTATTTAATTCTGCATCAGTGTACACAAATCTCCTGAGGTTTCTTTGAATCCTTTCCTTTTGTATTTTCTCCAAAGCACAATAATATTCCATTTCATTTATATGATTTGTTCAGCTGTTCCCTAATTAATGGATACCAACTCTGTTTCCAGTTTTCAGCTACAACAAAGTGATGCTATGAATATTTTTTTGTACAGATGGGTCATTTGCTTCTTTCTTTGATTTCTTTGTGTCATAGGCCTAGTAATGCTATCTCTGGGTCAAAGGGTATACAGTTTAGTGATTTTTGTTGTTGTTGAGTATGGTTTGACCTATATTACATAGGAGCGGAGGTAATAAGAGAAAAACTACAGTCCTGCTTACATAGTGTTAAGAAACTATCACACTCACATTTTAACTGCTTGTCTGCATTATGCATTTGTCCCTGGTCCCTGAACCTCTTCATATCTCTCCTACTCTGGCTTTATTTGCCTCCCTACCCTATTTTGATTCCATGACCAGATCCTCAGATCATACATACACAGGATCTTAGATTTAGAATGATAAGGAATCTTAGAGATCAATGAGTCCAACCTCCTCATTTTATAGATAAGGAACCTGAGGCCCAGAGGGATGAAGAGAAAGGGAGGGGCTATATATGAGAGACATTAAGCAGATAGAAATTAAAGGAGTTGGCAACTGATTAGATATTTGGGGTGGGGGGAGGTGAGAGAGAAGAGTTCAGGGTGACACTTAGGTTGTAAGTCTAGGTGATTGAGAAGATGGTGATTACCTTCAACAGTAATAGAGAAGTTAGGAAAAGGGGAGAGTTTTGGGGGAAAAGAAAATGAGTTCATGTTTAGACATACTGAGTTCAAGCTGTCTATGAGATACTCATTTTAAGATGTCTAGTAGGCAGTTAGAGATGTGAGACAAAAGTCAAGAGAGGTGAGGGCTGGACAAAAAAAAATGTGAGAATCATATGCATAGAGATGATAAATGAATTCATGGAAACAGATGAGATCATATATAGAGAGAGAAGAGGTCTCAGGAGAAAGTCTTGAGATACCCACTTAGTAGGTATGATGAGGATGAAGAGGAGACTCAGTAGGAGTGGTCAGACTTGTAGAAGGAAAAACAGGAAAGAGCAATGCCATGAAAACTTAGTCAGAAGAGAGTAAAAAAAAAAAAAAAGGTGACTGACAAGGTGACAGAGAAGCCAAGAAAGATGAGGACTGAGAAAAGGTCACTAGATTCCACAGTTAAGAGATCACTGTTAATTTTAGAGGAGCAGCTTCAGTTGAATGGTGAGGGAAGAAGTCAGGATCCAGAGAATTAAAGTGAGAGGAAAAGAAGTGAAGGCACTGACTGTAGACAGTTTTCTTATGGAGTTTAGCCATAAGAAGGAGAAGAAATACTGAACAATGGGAATCTCAACTGTAACATACAGTCTCTGGCTAATGTGGGGAGTCCTCCACCTCATTACACTTTTAGACAGATATAAATTTTGACAAGTTTCTCCTAAAATTAATACTAGATTTGTCTTTTTTTCAGCTTTGCTTCTGGTTCTCCCCTTTTGGCGAGAGATCCCTAACTAGAAAGAAGCCCCTCAAACACTTAACTAAAATAGAACAAGTGTAATAGCTCCTCAGATATTTGAACACAATCATTACCAACAACACAAAAAGAGGCTAAAAGGGTGGTTGGGATGGGAGTGGAGAATGGTACAGAGAGTCCAGAGTTCAGAATGGAGCCATAGAGAGGAATGAAATCATGACTGGCTGGCCCATTCCCTTTCGTTAAAGTGGAGGTTATGGGAAGAAACTAGTCAGTAGGACAGGGTCTTGGGAGAGCAATCAGCTTAAGTCTTGAGATTCAGACCCAGACTGTCAAGGTCATTCTCAATCCTGACTCCATCCTGTGTTAGTTATGCTGAGCAGCACCATAGCTTCATGCAAGGCACTGGAGTTGAAGTTTGTCAGGTTAGATGTGGCTGAGGCAGCATGGTATAATGAAAAGAGCTCTAGATTTGGAATCAGAGGACCTGGGTTTAAACCCCCCCCCCTCAGTCATGTCACAATTAAGCATATACCCCAAAGGGGCCAAGGACAGAGGTAAAAGACCCATATGTACAGGTGGGGAATGGGTGAATCCAAGGGAATTTATTATGCTATAAAAATTATGAAAAGGAAGGATTCAGAGAAACCTAGAAAGTCTTGTGTGAAATGATGCAAAATGAGGCGAATAGAACCAGGAGGGAAAGGACTATGATGACCACGGTAATAATGAAAAGCAACTTTGAAATATTTTTAGAATTCTGATCAACTCCATGACCAATCATGACTCCAGAACACTGATAATGAAGCCTGCTTCCCACCTCTTGGCAGAAAGGAGATGGACTAGAGGTACCTGCTGATACCTGACTGTGAGCCATGCCTCCATAATGATTTGTGTTTTAGAGTCTCAAAGGATGGAGATACTACTACAGACACAAGTACATTTCTCACCTGAGAGAAATCAAAGGCTACTTACTTTAGCTATCATGTCATCCCTTAAGAATGTTGAAATAAATAAATGAAAGTACATTGCCAAAATTAGATGCCTTTAATAAGTAAAGCAAAATTTACAAAACAGTGCTCATTTATGACATCTCTGAGTTGCATTATATAAATTTGCTTGGAGTTTTTCATTGATAGAGCTTAATTGATGTCAGGATGAAATTAAAATCTAAAAATATTAGTTGAAATGTAGCCCCTGATGCAAGTTAGACAAATTGCCTTCTTCCTAGACAAATGCAATGAACTACATAAAGTTTTTCAAATTGTTACAAGGGCAATCAACTTTATTAAAAAGTTCTTCAGGGGGTGGCTAGGTGGCACAGTGGATAGAGCACTGGTCCTAGAGTCAGGAGTACCTGAGTTCAAATCTGGCCTCAGACATTTAACACTTACTAGCTGTGTGACCCTGAGCAAGTCACTTAACCCCCAATTGCCTCACTAAAAAAAAAAAAAGTTCTTCAAAAGTAAGTTTCTTTGCAAAATTAATTGTGTGATGATATGGGGGACAGAATACAGGGTACTTCCATGTTAATTCAAAACACATGACTTTCTTATATTGAAGTATTTCTAAGGGCATATGTGCTAAATTAATAAATTGTCACTTTTCTTAGTGATAATAATAAAGATGAAGCAAATTCATTTTATAATAAAAATTTCCTCCTGAAACATAGATATAGGTAGAGATATTTCTGAAAAACTGGGTACTCCAGTGAAAAGTCATCTTTTTTATTAATGGTTGGGCTTACATTTGCAGGGTAAGTCATGGGTTTCATCTTGAGCTCTTTCACTCTTTGGAATACATAATTTTATTCTCTTCTGTGGTTTCTGGAGGGTATAGACTAGGCTTGTGTATTTGAATTTCCTTTCTTTTATATGTGATGGTTCTACTGTTGGCTTGCAGAATCTTTTATTTGTCAGTGGAATTGTTAAATTTAATAACTACATGTCTGGAGTTTACAGCATAGTGTATTTTCTAGGGATAATCTGTAGATTCTTTTAACTGGAACTTTGTTTTCTATGTTAATAAATTCATAAGGTAGTTTTCTTGTATATTTTTTTGCATTATGATGCTTAGGGTTTTTTTTTATTTACGTTCTTCTGGGAGATCTATAATCCCTTTCAGAAGCAATATAAGGACATTCAAGATCTCTCTGCAAAACTTTGGAATCAATTATATGACATGGGAGACTCTAGCAAAGGATTGGCCAGCAGGGTGTGCCTGCATCAAAGAAGCTGTGCTCTATGAGTGAAGCAGAATTACAGCAGCTCAAAAGAAATGTGAGATGTGCAAATTCAGAGACATCTACATCCCAAATGTTCTCTTGGATTATTTGGGGTTTTTTTTGGTTTTTTTGTTTTGTTTTTTTTTGTTGTTGTTTTTTGCTTTTTTTCTCATGGATTATTTGTGCCCAACCTATGGTAGAGCCTTCTGAGCTTGTATTGGTCTTATCAGCCACAGTTGGACACACTGTACCTTGACTCCAACATAGTGATGTCATTTTGGTCCTCTTCAAGAACAAAGGATAACAACCAACCAATCATTAAACAACCTGTTTTTAAGATCAATATGTTTTTCTTGTAAGAGATCATGGTTTCTTTTCACATTTTTTTCTAGACTGTCCTTTGCTTCCACATATTTCCAATCAGTTATTCTCTCTTTTGTTTATTTGATGAGACTGTAAATTCAAGTTTTTTTATTTTGCCAATTATTTCTACTGTGCAGGCCATAAATTCTGCCTTCACAAATCTTATTTTTCTTTAAAGCCACCAAGGAATATCGTGCTGTGGGGTTCTATACTCTCTTGAGAATCAAGAGGGTTTTCTGCCTCATCAGATGTTGATTCATTTTACGTCATGCAATATTTATTCATAAATGTACCTGATCTGGAGGCTACATTTCCCTTCTGTTATTAATATCTTTCCTGTTGGTTTATCTGTTTATAATTGAGGTCATTAACTGAGTTTCCTTCCTCCTGGGAGCTTTGGTAATTTCAGGCTTTTTCCCCTTAAACTCTTCCAATGCTCATTTTCTAACACCTTCCTCTTAGTGTAGTTTCTTTGGGTTATACTTTAAAGGCATCTAAGTTTCCTCTCATTATGGGCAACCTTGGTCTCTGCCATAAATGACTTCTGGGATGCTGGATTCTGGGCTCTCTTTCTCAGGCTCAGTGGAGTGCCATACAGAGGTCCTGCCCATGTTCCCTCTGTTCCTCAGTTCTCTGTGGCACAAAGTGCTGCCCCACTCTCGTCCCAGCTGGAGTAACCTTCTATCTATTGGATTTCCACAGTTCTGGGAGAGGGGGAGGCATGTAGAGGTAAGTTCTGTTGGTGGCAGCTAGGTGGAGCAGTGGATAGAACACTGGCCCTGGACTCAGGAGGACCTGAGTTCAAATCTGGCCTCAGACACTTGACACTTACTAGCTGTGTGACCCTGGGCAAGTCACTTAACTTACATTGCCCTGCAAAAAAAAGGAAGTCTGATGGCTTGTGTAGCCCTGGTGCCAGACTGTGATCAGAGGATGTTGAGTGGCAGGGTTAGGGGCTAGTGAGTAGTCTGTTCTGCTCTTAGTTCACGGAACCATTACTTTGTTTGGGTTCTTGGTATCCTAGACCATAGAGATACATGAAATTACTACATGTGTTGTGCATAATTCCTATTTTGGAGAAGTCATGACATGGAAGAACAGAAGATAAGTACTTGACTCCCCACTATCACTGTTAGTTATTCAGACAACACAGACCTGGTGGGAATGAGGGAAGGAGGTTGTCTGTACAGTGGTCTCAAAATATGTTTTCCTTTCAGGGAAGCCTAACCCTATGGTGGCACTACAAGTATGAACAGAACTATATAGGACCCTTTGGGGAAGAGAGATTTCTATGGAATGTCAGGCTATCACCTCATTGGCAACTGAGTCCAGTTCCCTTTCAAGGGAAGCTTACAGGTTACTGTGAATACTTTATGTGTTTTTTTATAACTGTTTGTGGACTCCTGTAAATCCTTGGTATCTTCTGAATTTTCTGTGGGGTCAAATAAAGGCTGTCCTCTACCCAATATACATTGATTACTTTGAGAGCATATATAGGAATTTAAGTCTCTGTTATGCACTTATAACTTAGATGTCCTGTTCAACTTGCTCTTTCTTAACCCCCTCTCCCCCAAATGCAATCAATAGCCAAGTGCTGTCATTTTGATCTTCATAACATCTTTCTTATACACCCTCTTCTTTCTTCTGACACTACCACCAGTCTGGTATAGGCCAACACCTCACACCTGAATGACTCTAATGGCTTGCTCCTTGGCCTCCCTTCCTCAAGTATCTTCCCACTCCTGTCCTTCCTTCACTTAGCAGTCAAATTGATATTCTTTTTTTTTTTTTCAAGTGAGGCAGTTGGGGTTAAGTGACTTGCTCAGGGTCACACAGCTAGTAAGTGTTAAGTGTCTGAGGCCGGATTTAAACTCAGGTCCTCCTGACTCCAGGGCCAGTGCTCTATCGACTGCACCACCTAGCTGCCCCTCAAAATGATATTCTTAAAGTACAAATTTGACCATGTCACCCCTTCCCCATTCAGTCAACTCCAGTACCTCCTTATTACCTCCAAGATCAAATATAAAATCCTGTTTGGCTTATAAAGTCCTCTATAACATGGCCCCTTCCTAACTTTCCAACCTTCTTATACCACACAAATTCTCTTCTCCTCTCTCCCATGAACTCTGTAATCCAGTGATACTGGCCTTTTTACTGTTCCTTATACACAACATAGCATCTCCTGACTCTGCATTTTCCCTGGTTGTCCCCCATGCTTGAAACTCCTTCTTTACCTCAGCCTCTCAGTTTCCTTCAAGTCTCAGCTAAAGTCCTACCTTCTGCTAGAAGCCTTTCCTAATTCTTTATTTTTTTGGGGGGGGGAGCAGGCAATGAGGGTTAAGTGACTTGCCCAGGGTAACATAGCTAGTGTCTAAGATCACATTTGAACTCAGGTCCTCCTGAATCCAAGGCTGGTGCTTTATCCACTGCGCCACCTAGCTGCCCACAGCTTTTCCTAATTCTTTTTTTTTTTTTTTTTTTGCGGGGCAATGGGGATTAAGTGACTTGCCCAGAGTCACACAGCTAGTAAGTGTCAAGTGTCTGAGGCAGGGCCGGTGCTTTATCCACTGCGCTACCTAGCTGTCCCCGCTTTTCCTAATTCTTAATGCTAATGTCTTCCCTCAGTTGATTATCTCTAATTTATCCTGTCTGTAGTTTATTTGTACATAGTTGTTTGCATGTTATCTCCCCCATTAGACTGTGAGCTACTGGAGAGCAGGGCTGGTTTTTGCCTTTCTTTGTATCCTCAGAGCTTAGCACAGGCCTGGACATATAGTAAGTGCTTAATAAATGCTAGCTGACTGACTCAAACACAAGCTATACACATGCTATCTATGGAGACAGAGTTCACTCTGAGTGGAGACCCAATGAGCCAAAGAGAAAACAACACTGTTGGCACAGCCTCCAGATTCACAAAATCCAGAGCTTGGGGGAGAGGTGATGTGAAAGAAGGTGGGCAAATCCTTCAGCCATGAATTATATTGAAGCATATTATTGTTACAGCAAGTTAATACCAGATACACCTTAGTGATGAAAATAGTAAGAGAGTGGTATAATTTTGTTTCTGGGGAATTATTGGTGGGCATTGTCGGAAAGGGTCACTTTGAAATAATACATGGGAATTTTTCTCCAAATTATCTGCAAGAAGAATTACCTATTATTCACTACCATGAATCTATAAAGACACTACAATTGTAGAAGACAAAGAAAACTAGAACTTACAAGGATGATTAATGTCTTTATGAAAAAGAGGAAGAACAAAATCAAGAAGACAACTGTGTCAGAAGAAAACCAGGGTGCTGAAAATAAAAATGATCACTTCCTCTAGATACTAAGAAGTTTGACATAAGTCAAAGCAACATTTATTATTTTGCAGATGCTATTCTAGAATTAAAATAAGGTTTTTAAAAACAATACATAAAAAAACTAACCTTATTTTTATCAAAGGTTTTTAAAGTCTTTGCCAAGTCGCTGACACTCTCTGGTGATGATGTTCCCTGTAATTTAGGGCCTGAAGACAAGCTTGAGCAATCCCCTGCCTCAAAGCCAGAAAGTAACGCCTCTGAACAGCTGCAATGAGATTCTTTCAGGACTCTCTGACCCGATATCAGGTATGTCTTCAAACCTATGGATAAAAATTACAATCATCACAGATGGAAATAACCATCTAAATATAGTTAACCTTGATGTATACATCATATGCAACTTTTTAGGATATATTTAAAGTAAAATTTTGTACATCAAATCATAATTTTTCACTTACACATGTTAATTTTAAACTCATAGTATGAGGGGGAAAACTTTTCGCTTCAAAAAAGACAATATTCATTCCTATAATGGTCTTCCTTACATAATTTTAGAGAGGACAAACAGGTTATAAAAAGGAGAGAAACAGGTAGAGAGGAGAAACAGGTAGAAAAAAATATTTAAATATATAAAAGGTCCACCTCCAGAGAATGAACTGATATTGATTGAACACAGACTGAAGCATGCTATTTTGCACTTTCTCTTTTTTTTACTTGAGTCTTTTTATGTAAAATGACTAATATGGTGATGTTTTACATAATTGCACATGTATAACCCATACTGCTTGCAACCTTGGGGAGGGTAAGGAGGGAGAGAATGAGAGAGGGATAGAATCTGGAACTCAAAACTTTAAATAAATAAACATATAAAAAGTCATATGACCTTTCACAGCAACAACAAAAAAATTGATGTTATAAATAAATTGTGCTTACTTCAAGTAATGTGTGTCAATCTGTAAATTCTGGTAGCTAATGACAGTGCCTGAGTTCAAATCCTGACTAAGACTTACAAGCTATATGATCCTGGGCAAGTTAATTTACTCTCTTTGCCTCAATTTCCTCAACTGTAAAAATGGGCATAATAATAGCACCTAGCTCTCAGAAGTGTTGTAAGGATTAAATGAAGATAATATTTTTAAAAGTGCTATGCAAACCTTAAAGTGCTAGCTATTATTATTATTATTACATATGTAGTGGTTAAGCCCACGAACTTGCTGTCAAAGTATGGCTACTTTTATATAGTAATATGGTAATATGATAATAAAAATCACAGTTCTAATCCAATATTGATTTAGTACCTACTGAATCTTAACATTGACTTCAGGAAGCTTCTCTTTTGTCATTCTATAATCTATTCTACAGTAGGTTTAATTCCTTCGTACAAAATCTATAAGAAAAGTAGGTTAAATGGACAAACTGTATGACATTTAGGGCTCTCATGGAAATCTGAGGTACTTTTTAAACTATACCACATATTTAATTTCCACGTCACTGAAAGTTTTCAGAGATTCTATGGGATTGAATACTTAAGCAGCTTCAGTGTGTATTCAAATTGCTCTAAGCACTGGAGAGACAGTATGGTATAAAAGAAAGAACACTGATGTCAGACATCCAGCTCTACCACCAACTAGCCATGGGATACTTAACAAGTAAATTATTTAACCTCTTGAATACTCCATTTCCTTATCTATCTTACAGTGTTACTGAATTTTGAACGAGAATATGTGAAAGCATTTTGCCAACTATAATAGAAAATCTGTAAGTATAAGTGAGCCAGAAGAACACTGAATTTGAAATCAGACGACCTTAGTTTGCTACTCCTGTGACTGTGGGATTAACTTCTCTCACTTTGTAAAATAGTGTTAATAATATGTATGATGGCTACCTTATGGGGCTATTACCAAAAGAATGTTTTGCAAACTAGAAACTGAATCATAATTGTGAGTTGTTATTACTTAGCAGAATTCCTGAACTAGATGAATAACAAGAAGATGCTTTCCCACACAGAACTCAAGCCACATTAGTTTACTAGGGGGCAGAGCCAAAATGGTGGAGGAAAGGCAGTAACTTCTCTGAGTTCTCCCCAAGACCCCTCCAAATACCTTCAAATAATACCATAAGACATTAGTTTTCTAGTACCAGTATGTGTATATATTGTAAAGAACTAATTGTTTTTTGAGGTTTTTATAACCCCATCTTTTGGCTAGAATTTAAAAAAAAAAAACCTTGGCGTGCTCACTGGCCTCTGGGGCTCCGCAAAGGCGCGGTGCTCCACCTACTGGTTGTAGTTGTCGCCATGGCGCTGGCACCTCATGTCCTCACTGCTCGCCAATGCCTACATGGGCCTGGCAAAATTATAATGATTGGAAGCCTAGTGAGGGCAGTCAGTCATGTGACTGTCAGAGTGGCCAGCCAATTGGCTGGGGGCTGTGTGTGGTCAGCCTGGGGTCTGCTGGGAAGGAAGGAGGAGATTCGCTCAAATAACAATTAATTCTTTAAAATACATACATACACACACACACAATACACACATATGTATGTGTATGTGTGCATGCATGTATACACGCTATGTATATATGCAGTATATATACACATCATATATACATATAGGACCAGTATACATATGTGTATGTATGTATACACACTATATATGCAGTATATAGACATATCATATATACATATAGTACCAGTATACACATGTGTGTATGTGTATATAAGTCCCAGAGTAGAATTTAAATACAATTTATTAATTAAATACAAATTATATTAATTAAATTTGAATAAAATTTCTTAAGGGTAGAACAAAGTCCTTCTAATTCCTTTATATACTCAATATTGAGCAGGTATTTAATATATACTTATTAACAGTTATTGGGCAGTCAAATAGGCTAGGGAGAGTTTAAAACACTAATCAATATTTTTAGAAATATCAGTGCTTAATCCCATAATATTCCATACTCTTTCTTTCCTGACAGTGCTCAACATGATTATATTTTAAAGTGATTTACCATTATTTGTGTTTTCAGAATTCAGTAAAGAAAAAAAAACCTTGAGAAAAACATTTTAAAAAACAACCTAGGGAATTATAATACCAGTACTAAGAATCATTTAGATGAATATTTTAAAATACTAGGTGACATTGCTGAATGAAAGCCTTTAATATTCATTCTCTATGGACCTTGAACTTCTACAACTTCTTTGAAATTTTATATTCTTCCTAATAAAATACATATATGCATCATGTTTTGATTCATAAATCAATCGCTGTCCTAACTGATAAAATGGGCAGGTAGGTGGTACAGTGGACAGTGTGCTGATCTGAAGTCAGGAAGACCTGAGTTCAAATCTGGTCTCAAACATTTGTTAGCTGTGTGACCCTGGACAAGTCACTTAATCCTGTTTGCCTCAGTTTCTTCATCTATAAAATTAGCTGTAGAAGGAAATGGCAAACCACTACAGTACCTTTGCCAAGGAAACCTCAAATCGGGTTGGACATGACTAAAAATGAATGAACAAAAAAATGAGTGAAAATGGATGCATAAAAGGAAAATTACCTGTTAATATAATAAATTATCATGTTTCTCATTTGTTCACTAATATATGTAGTTGAAAGAGCACTAGATTTAGAGTGGGAAGACTTTGGTTTGAATCCTGGCTCTGCTATTTTCTACTTCTGTAAAATTTGGGAAAATCATTTAACTTTCTCTGGTCATATGATTTCCTCATTTGTTTGTTTATTTTTTAAAAATCAGATTGTATGATCTCTAAGGTTCCTTCCAGCTCTAGCTTTTTACAATAAATGAAATTAAAGGAAATATTTTCAAACACTTTCTAACAGTAAACTACTATATAAATTCAAGGGGTAAGTTATTCTTCTCGGATTATATAATTTATAACAATTAGTTGATGTCCTCATTTCAGCTTGGGAGAACTCAAAGACACCCAAGAATGGACAAGAGAAAAGTCATACTTCTGTTCTGTGTAGGGTTCACTAAGTGTTTGCACCAGGCTAACCTCTAAAGAACTGTTTTAAACTGAGACAAAAGTTCTTCTCAGGTGAACATAGGAACTCGTTCCACAAGGCATTGTGGCAAAGCATTAAAGGGCACTGAAGAGAAGAGTCAGGCTTAGACTCCTCTCTAACCAGCTGTGACCTTTGGCAAATCACTTCCTTCTCTGAAAGTTCTTTGTTTCTTCATTTGACAAATGAAGGGATGGGACTAGACCGCCCAAAAGCTCTCTTATACCTCTATATGTCAAGGACTATGAATATCAGATTATAGGAATTTAGGATGTGTAGCCTTTAGGGGAGCCAGAAAGAGAGATGACCAGTGCTACATATAGATACCAAGGAATTTGCAAGCTGGTACAAAATCCCCTGTTGGGGGCTAGAAATCTTACCCCTTTGAAAATGGGCAGTTTCAGGGCAGCTAGGTGGCGCAGTAGATAGAGCACCGGCCCTGGAGTCAGGAGCACCTGAGTTCAAATCCGGCCTCAGACACTTAACACTTACTAGCTGTGTGACCCTGGGCAAGTCACTTAACCCCAATTGCCTCACTAAAAAAAAAAAAAAGAAAATGGGCAGTTTCACTGGCAGCCAGAGAGTTTGTTATTTGGTTGTTTTTTTAATTTATTAAGCAGATTAGAGTAGAATGTGAAAAGTTCCACTGTGCTTGGGGCTGGCTATGGAAAAACAACCATTAGATGTGCTTCTCAGCTTTTCCCTGTTCTGAGCCTCAGCCCCAGATAAGTCTATAAAATCCCAGAAATATCTGAGCAAAGTGATCAAACCCAGAGCTGCTTCACTTGTCCAGGGAAAGAAAGGAGACAACCTCCACTTCCTACACTCTTTTTGGGTACCACAAAGGTTCTCTCCACAGTAGCAGTTTTAAAACAAGCTTTTTCCCCAAGGGGTTTAAATATAGTCTCATTAACCTGAAGAGAAAGTAAAGTAGGATGTTGCTGGAGGACTGCAATAATTAATACACCCAAAAAAAAGCTTATCAATCAGGGCCTAAGAATTCTCAACTCCAAGTTTCTTCCTTACAAATGGTATACAAACAGTAATTTTCAATAGACTGTTTTAATTACTTTAAAAGAGCAGTATAACTTTCACAAGGGCAACAAATAAGCTGAGAAGGAACAATAGTTTCCAAATATGCCCCAAAGGTATTGGCTGCTCTTTAAGATTCTGATAGATTTCCCACTGTCATATTCACCTCACTTCCCCAAAACATCAACTGGAAGGTGATGTGTATATCATCTGTTTTGTCTCCTTGGCAAACAAGGAATTTTTTCTTGTTCCCCATATACACGAAAAAGAATGGTGACAGCAGAAAAAACACAGGATTTTCAGTTGAGACACCTGGGCTTGGATTCTGTCTTCCTTTGCCCCTTTTCCTCATAAAGAGACTGAAGCTATTCTAATAATAATAATGAATAGCTAACATTTAGATAGCACTTACTATATACCAGTCACTGTCCTAAGCACTTTACAATTATTTCATTTATTTCTCACAACAACCCTGAGAGGGAGGTGCTATTATGAACCCCATTTTACAGATGAGGTAGAGGTGAAGTGATTTGCCCAGGGTCACACAGCTTAGTAAGTATCTAAAGCTGGATTTATGCTCAGGTTTTCCTGACTCTAGGCCCAGAGCTCTATCCACTGGACCATCTGGCCAAAAGACACAATTAAGCTTTCTCTAGATAAATACAAGGCCAGCTTTCACCGGTCCCCTGAGAACAAAGGACTAACAAAAACAAAAAGGCAGCTAAGGAAGAGTGCTGGGCCTAGAGTCAGGAAGACTCATCTTCCTGAGTTCAAATCTAGCTTCACACACTTACTAGCTGTGTGACCCTGGGCAAATCACTTAACCTTATTTGCCTCAGTTACCTCTTTTGTAAAATGAACTGGGCAAAACTCACAGAAGAATGTGCTGAAATCATCTTCTAACCAAGAACGGCTTGGAAGGTCAGAAGGAGGGAGCTGCTTTGCTGATACAGGAGTCAAGTCCAACCCCACAGTCACCCTGACACAGATGCAGTCCCCGGAAGGCCTCACCAGACAAGCAGACCCCCAGAGCCTCTGAATCAGCTGAAGCACCAATGTTGTCTGGAACTAAGCTCACAGTCTGGTGAGTGGGCTGAGCCCTGGGCAGTGGGGAGACTACAGGGGTCTATGGTGGTGCTGAGGCAAAACTTGGATTTTTCACCCCTGCTGAGAACCAGGATGTAGGCCTGAGCAGCAGTGGTCCAGGTGGGGGAGGGGCACAGGCTCATCAGAGCTAAAAACCACAACACACAAAGCTGGTTGATTAGCAAGTTGGTCTGGGGTCATCTAAGGACCAGGGAACAGGCCAGGCCAGTGAAGAACCTGATCCTCCTTAAATCATAGCACCTGGGACTTCTTAAGCTTGGGATACAGCAGACTGGAAACAGTGCCCCACTTTAAGGAGCTAAAAGTCTAGTAAAAGAAAGGCAAGATGAGCAGACAGAGAAAGGTGAAGACCCTAGAAAGTTACTTCAGTAACAAGGAAGACTGAGGTGCACCTTCAGAGGAAGATGTCAACATCAGGGCCCCTATATCTAAAGCTTCCAAGAAAAATTTGAATTGGTCTCAGGCCATAGAGGTGCTCAAAAAGGACTTTGAAGATAAAGTTAGAGAGGTAGAGGAAAAAATGGAAAGAGAAATGAGGGTGATGCAGGAAAGACATGAGAAAAAAGTCAACAGCTTGAAAAGTCAAATTGGCCAAATGGAAAAGGAGGTACAAAAGCTCTCTGATGAAAATAATTGCCTAAGAATGAGGATTGAACAAATGGAAGCCAGTGACTTTATGAGAAACCAAGACACAATAAAGCAAATCCAAATGAATAAAAAAATAGAGGGCAATGTGAAGTATCTTCTGGGGAAAACTGCTGACCTGGAAAATAGGTCCAGGAGAGATCATTTGAAAATTATTGGTCTACCTGAAACCATGATCAAGGAAAGAGCTTAGACATCATCTTCCAAGATATTCTCAGGAAAAATTGCCCTGAAATTCTAGAAGAAGAAGCTAAAATAGAAATGGAAAGAATCCACCAATCACCACCAGAAAGAGATCCCAAAAGGAAAACTCCTAGGAATATTATAGCCAAATTCCAGAGCTCTCAGGTCAAGGAGACAATATTGCAAGCTGCCAAAAAGAAAGAATTCAAGTCCTGTGGAGCCCCAGTCAGGATAGCACCAGATCTAGCAGCTTCTACATTAAAGTACTGGAGGGCATGGAATATGATATTCCAGAGGGCAAAGGAAATGGGATTACAGCCAAGAATCGTCTACCCAGCAAAACTCAGCATAATCTTTGAGCAGAAAAAATGGGACTCTAATGAACAAGAAGACTTTCAGATATTTGTGATGAAAAGACCTGAACTGAATGGCAAATTTTACTTTCAAATACAAGACCCTAGAGAATCATAAAAAATTGGAGCTGGGGGACATACCTAGGGTCGTACGGTAGGTGACTGTCTTGTGTCTGAGGCCAGGTTTTGGCTGGGATCCCCCTGGGTCCAGGGGTGATGCTTTGTCCACTGTGTCACTTAGCTAGGTGATGACATCTTTAGGGTTAAATTGAGGGGTGAAGGGAATGCACTGGGGGAGGGGAAGGGCAGAGGTGAAATCCTACATGAAAGAAACAGGAAAAGGCTTAGGGAGTGGGGGAAGAGATGGGAGAGGAGCAGGACAGTAAATGAATTTTATACTCATCAGAAAAGGCTCAAAGACCTTAAACTCATCAGAGCTGCCTCAAAGAGGGACTAACACACACACCCAACTGGGTGGAGTAATCTGTTTAATCTGGGCAGTAAATGAGCCTAACACTCATCAGAATTGGCTCAAAGACCTCAATCTCATTAGAAGTGGCTCAAGGAGGGAATAATGTACACACTCAATTGGGTGGAGTAATCTCTCTAACCCTGCAGGAAAAGAGGAGGGGAAGGGGATAAAGAGAGAGGGGCAAAAGAAGGAAGGGCAGAGTGGGGGAGGGGACAGACAGAAGCAAATCCCTTTTTAAGAGTGATAGAATGAAAGAAGATGCATAATAGAATAAATATCCTGGGGAACAGAATAGGATGGAAGGGAAACAGTTTAACAATAGTAATCATGAAAGAGAAAAGGGGGAAAAATTGTACAAAAATTATTTATAGCAACTCTTGGTGGAGGCTAAGAATTGAGAATCAAGGGAATGTCCATCAATTGAGGAATGATGGAAAAAGCTGTGTTATATGATTGTAGTGGAATGGTCTTGTGCTACAGGAAATGACAAACAGGATGATCCCAGTAAAACCTGGAGACTCACGAACTGATGTATAGTGAAGTGAGCAGAGCTGGGAGGACATTGTGCATAGTGACAGCAGTGTTGTTCAATGAGCAATTGTGAATGACTTAACTACTCTCAGCAATGCAATGATCCAAGACAATCCCAAGGTTCTAATGAGGAAGCTTACTATGCAGCCCCATAGAAAGAACTGATAAAAAGAACACTTGTGGATTGTACATATATAACCTGGTTGAGATCTTGTGGAGGGGAGAGGAAAGGGAAGGAAGGAGGGAGAAAAATTTGGAACTCTAAATCTTATGAAAATGAATGTTGAAAACTACCCTTACATGTAACTGGAAAAAATAAAATAAATGTTTGTTGCTTAAAAAAAAATAATAATAATAATAAATTTTTCAAAAGAAAAATGAACTGGAGAAGGAAATGGCAAATCACTCCAGTATCTCTGCCAAGAAAATCTCAGATGGGGTCAGAAAGGGTCTGATAGGACTGAAACAACTGAAGAACAATAATGGATAAATATGTATAATAAAGCCAGGAAAGTAGATTAGGTGGGTCCTGATTCAGACTGATTTGCAGTTAAGTCAGGGACAATTTGTGAGTATATAAGAGGTTAAAATAAGGTCCTTTTCTGTAAAAGAAGGCTTTGATCTCTAGCAGCTAGATTACACAGTGGATAGAGAACTGGACTTGGAGTTACAGAGACCGGAGTTCAAATACTGCCTCAAACATTTACTAGCTGTGTGACCCTAGACAAACCACTTAACCCTTCTCAATATTACTTTCATCATCTGTAAAATGGAGATAATAATAGCACCTATTTTGGGCAGCAATAGTGAAGATAAAATGAAATACCAAATGCAAAGAACTTGCACAGTCTTAAAGCAGTAAGTCAAAGCTAGCTATTAAACAGACAGACCTAATTCTTAGCTTGGGGGTGTTATGGGGGTTTTTGTTGGACTGGCATGCTGACTATGACTAAAAAGCTGTTTGTCTGTTCTTGGGGCAATTCTAGCCGATATATTTCAGGTCCAGGGTGGGAAAGGCAGGACAGAGAGACACATCACACCCAGTGAGGAACAGGCCCAGGGGAGATACTGTGCCAGGAGAGGTGCAAACTTAAGGAAGGCAAAACATCATTCAGCCTCTGATATGTGAGTTGTCCCTTCATACTCCTCCTGTCCCCTACATATTCACTCTATGCACCGATGCTGTGCAGATTTGTGGAACAGTGTACCCTGTGTTTCTGGAGAGAGTATTTTCCTTACTATATTATTTCATTAAATTTTGAACTTTACTTTGGATTATATCTTTTGGCTAATTAGAGAAAAAGTAGACTCATCAATGGGAGCTTATGAACTATCATTTTGAGTAAATATGGACCCACAGAAAACCTTAAACCTAGGGCAGTTATTCTGAGGACCTCATGTGAGAGGAGTATACCAAAGATGCTGCATCTTCATTTATAAAATAGAGTAATAACATACATACTACCTACTTAATAGCATGTTGTGAGGAGAGCACTGTATAAATTGCAAAGAATATTATAAACATGAGCTTTTATGGTGAGTCAGAAAAGCATCTACTGAATCACTTCATAAATAACTGTGCCAATATTATTTCTAGTTTGAATTTCTCTTTACTAAGGCACTAATTTATGATTTGCTTACTGTAATGCAAATAGCCAAACTCAAGTCATCAATTTATTCAAAGAAGGGAAAAATGATAAGCTAATTATTTGTACTATTTACATTTCTTTTGTTGTTGGGTTTTTTTGTTGGGGGGGGGCAATGAGGGTTAAGTGACTTGCTCAGGGTCACACAGCTAGTAACTGTCAAGTGTCTGAGGCTGGATTTGAATTTAGGTCCTCCTGAATCCAGGGATGGTGCTCTATCCAATGCGCCACCTAGCTGCCCTCAAGCCTTACACTTTGATCATAGTTCAACACCATTGGCTAAGCTCAGCTTCCTGTTTTGAAATGCAAAATGTGAAATTTTAAAGGACTTTCACTAAGAAACCACTGCAGGTGAATTAAATGAGAAACAAGAGATGAATGGGCCCTGAAGGGGCCTTCAGAAGTCACTTCTCTAGATCTGTGTTTTTTTCATACCCTATGAGCTACACAAGTCATTCTACTAGGATTCATGAAAATAGAGAAGAGAAGCATAGGTGTTCAGGGTGCTTATAGTCATAGCCTGCCTGCCTGTTCTTCTTGCCTGTGTCTACTGTGAGTTACTCCGAAAGGGCAGCCATGAGCCCAGCCCCAGAAAGGCAGGCAGGCAGGCAGGCATTCTCTGCACCTGCACACCTTCGACCACCAATGTAAAGAAACTTTCTCACTTTCTCTCAACATCATGGGGGTACAATTAGAACACTCTGTCTACATATCATTCCAAATTCTTGCTACTTAAACAGCTCATCTTCTCTTCCTTTCATACAATTCCTTAATGAAGAATTCTACTTCTATTCTTCTTTGTAGCTCCTCATTGGTTATATGTTGCAGTCTGCTGAGACTCACCATATGCCTCCATTACCCTATAAGTGAGAATAGTTTTTAATTCTTTCGAAGCAGGTATATTCCATGTTCTGGTGCCATACAGCAATATTGGTAGAATTCTAGTATTAATTTTAGTTTTAGTATTAGTTTTCATGAGAAAGTTAGGATTGGTAAAGGAGGTTTTCAAGTTCTCAAAAGCAATCTAGCCTACCTTCCTCTCTTGACTTTTGTCCTTTGCTTCCAAGCAGGTTACCCCCCTCTATCTTTCTGGCTCTACTTTATAAAAGAGATGGAGAGATTTTTTTGTTTTGTTTTGTTTTTAAAGAAAGTTAAATATTTTTATCAATGAAACAAGAGTGTTTGAGGAAAAAATTGAAAAGAAACGAGCTATGGAAGAAAGAATTAGAAAGGAAAGGTACAGCTTGGCAAAACAGGTATAAAACCTTCCTCAAGCAACAAATTATCTGAAAACTGTAATGGACCAAATAGAAGCTAATTATATAGATCACAAAAGATTTAGAAGCCATCACAATAAAGCAACAGAGAACTTGGAATACAATATTCAAGATGGTTCACAGCCAAAAATAATTTAATCAGTAATCCTAATAAAGGACTTCCAAGAATTCCTGATGAAAAGTTAAGAGCTACATAAAATCCTTGGAGTGCAAGCACAGGAGTCAAGAGAAACATAGAAAGGTAAACATGAGTGAATGATCATAATGGACTTTACATTTTAATATGGGGAGCTGATACATATGTTTCTTCTGAACCCCATCATCATCCAGGATCATAGACAGAGTTTAATTAGACAGAGGGCCTGGGAGTGGTTCTATTATGTCTTGATCTTAAAAAATGGAAAGGATAGGGAAGAAGGGATGGGAGAAGAAGCTTAGAGAAAATTCTTATGTAATAGAGGTGTACAAGTAGAAATTTATACAAATAAGAAGGAAAGAATAGAAAGAGTGGGTAACACTTGACCATTACTCTCATCCAAGGGAAAACACACACACACACACACACACACACACACACACACAATTGGGAAGAGAACTATCTTTCACTTAAAAGGGAATGAGGGGGGGCAGCTAGGTGGCTCAGTGGATAGAGCACTGGCCCTGGAGTCAGGAGTACCTGAGTTCAAATCTGGCCTCAGATACTTGACACTTACTAGCTATGTGACCCTGAGCAAGTCACTTAACCCTCATTGCCCCCCCCTAAAAAAGCCCCCAAAACAAAACAAAATAAAAAAAGGGAATGAGGAGGGAAATGTGAGAAGGGAGAGGATAGATAAATTAAGGGAGATATTAGTCTTAAGCAGAACAAATTCTAAGGATGCACAAAATATTTATAGCAGCTCTTTTTCCTATTTCAAAGAACTAGAAACTGAAAGGGTACTCATCAATGGGAGAATGGCTGAACAAATTAATGGTTTGCAAATGAGATAAAAAAAACTATGACAGGGATGATTTAAGAGAAACCTGAGGGGCAGCTAGGTGGCGCGGTAGATAGAGCACCAGTCCTGGAGTCAGGAGTACCTGAGTTCAAATCCAGCCTCAGACACTTGACACTTACTAGCTGTGTGACCCTGGGCAAGTCACTTAACCCCAGTTGCCTCATTTAAAAAAAAAAAAGAGAGAGAAACCTGGCTTTTTTTTTTTTAACTGATGCAGAGTGAAATGAGCAGAACCAAAACAACAATTTGTACACTGACAATATTGGAAAAATAAACAACTTTGAAAGACTTAGGAAAGACAATTCCAGAAGACTCATGAGGAAAAACACTACTTACCTTCTGAGAGAGATAAAAGGATTCAGAACAGAGTGAGACTTTTTGTTTGTTTTTTTTAAATTAAATTAAATTTATTTTATTTTAATTTTTTTAGTGAGGCAATTGGGGTTAAGTGACTTGCCCAGGGTCACACAGCTAGTAACTGTTAAGTGTCTGCGGCCGGATTTGAACTCAGGTACTCCTGACTCCAGGGCCGGTGCTCTATCCACTGCGCCATCTAGCTGCCCCATGTTTGTTTTTTTTTAACATGGTCAATGAGATGATTTGTTTTACTTGATTATAGCTGTTTGTAACAGATGCTTTGTTTTCCTTTTTTTCTCAATTGGAGGTAAGGAAGGGGAGGAAGAGATGACAGATTTTTGGTGAATGAAAAAAATTTTTTTAAAGCATAGCAGTCAATATATTCAAGATTTACAAGAAAGAACAGGTAGTATCCCAAGGCCTAAAATTTTCAGGGGAAGTTGGAAGCAAGGGGGATAGGAAGCTCTAAAGAATGAAAATTTGAAGACACAAATAGAAACAATTTCAATGAGGAAGAAAAAAAAAGAAGCTTTGAAAGAGATTGGTACAGATGCACAGGAAACTCTGAGCAACTTAAGATTTCAAAAAGACTAAATTATAAATAAAACTTTACTAATAGTGGTAGTAATTGATTCTTTTCAGCAATACAATGATACTAGATAGTTCCAAAGGACTCATGATCAAAAATGCTCTCCAAATCCAGAAAAAAACTGGAACTGTAGAATATGGATGCAGATTGAACCATACTATTTCTTTTGTTTTTGGTGCTGTTGTTTTTCTTTTTTGAGGTTTTTCCTTTTTGCTCTGATTCTTCTTTCATAGCGTGACTAATGCATAAATATGTTTAATTTGATTGTACATATATAACCTATATCAGATTACTTACTGTCTTGGGAAGGGGGGAGGGAGGGAGAGAAATTTGAAACTAGAAATCTTATAAAAACAAATGTTGAAAACTATCTCTACATGTAACTAGAAAATAATAAAATACTTTTATGATAAAAAAATAGTAGTAGTAATTGTCAGACCATGTACATAAACACCTTTTAGCATACCCTAAAAGAAATCAGGATTATCTTCATATCACAATTAGGCATTAGAGTAGAAGTTTGTTTACTATAATATATACAAGTACATAACTTGTGCATTAGAGAGGCTCAAGCAAAATATCATTACCAACTGAAGAGGTCATGGAATTATTGGTTTTTCATATAGAGAAATCTCAGTCAGGAAGGACCTCAGAAACCATCTAGTTTAATTCATATTGTGGACAAGATTAAAGGGGAGACAGACTAGAGGACCGGCTGAGGACGGACTAGATAGACAAGACTCAGGGGTTCGGACGGACAAGAAGAGGTCAAAAGGCGGCTGAGGAGACGGCAAAGATTGGAGAATAGAGACGGGGCTACATGGACGCAGGAGAAGACGAGAAGGACTAGGAGCAGGCAAAAGAGAGGCCGAAGGGCAAACTGACAGAGCAGACAGACAGAAGGTTACAGGCCTTAATACAAACCAGGGAAAGTGTAATGTGCCCTGAGGCCGGAGGCAGCTAAGGCCCTTATTGTATTCAAAAAGTTCGAAGTGCAGCAGGTGGGAAAGAGACACAGTGGAAAGAGACCGCAGGAAAGCAGTCAGGTTGTACTTTATTTCCCTGTATTCCTAATTTGAAATAGTATCTCATAAATAAACTCTGCTTTGATTATTTAGTTAAGAGCCTTTTTAATCTTTAATTTATCAATTTGGGAATGGAGCAGTGTGGTGGAACTTTACAAACGGCCCACATTAAATTAATGAAGTCAGATAGCAAATAGTAAACAGTCCCAGAATTAGTACCCCAGTCAGATTAGCCCCCCAAATTAAGCTAGTCAATTCAAAAATATTCTAACATTTTAATGGCGACCCAGATGGGACTTATGGCCCAATTCTAATTTTTCTAAATTTATCATTTTTCATATAATCATAATTTTTCATAAGTCCAGTTATATATAATTTTTCCAGGTTAGTTATACTTATTAATAATTAAATTTTTTTACAATATTTACTGGCGAGCCAGGTAGGAGTTTCTAATCTACTAACCTGGTGAATTAAAATAATAATAATAATAATAAATTAAAGGGCCACTAGGAAAAAAAACTTTTTTTTAAGGAATTTTTTTTCCACCCACTGCCTCACTTAATTTAATTTTTTTTTGCTAGCAGAGAAAAGCCTTAGCGTTTATACTGAACCATGAATGAATATTTGTTTTACCTGTTGCCTTTTTTCGTTGGGGTTTTCTGGGACAACATATTGTCTGTTTTTAAAAGAATGACTAGCTCAGTATTTTCTTATGGCCTTACAGGACTTTTCCTCATCCATACTATAAAAAATTTTTGGAATGATGGGATGAGTGAGTCTATTTTCCCCACTGATTCCATGGTTAATATTACTGGAGACATTTTCACTCATTTTGACCCTTATTATGCTAACATAGTAATAGCTCTAGCAATTGTAATATTTTTTCTCTCCATTACTAATATTATAGCATGGTATTTTCTTATACAACTCTGGAGAGAGAAAAAGAATTGTACCCATAGTGAGCCATGTATTAAGAGGGATGCCAGAGCTCCCTCTACTAAAAATGACCCAAAGTTAAAAGAAGATGTTGACCAGTCTTTAAAAGTAGGTCAGCAGAAGCCTCCTATGCAGGATGGTGCAAAGAATGCTCACAGAAGCATCCTAGCACCTGCACTTTCAGGTCAAACATTTAAAAATCAATATAAAACCCCTAAAGTATGTCAGTATTGTGGAAAGCAAGGACACTTGTTGAGAGAGTGTAGAACCAGAAGGTATGAATTGAGACAGGTAAAGTGTGAAAGCCTTAAAGATTTTTTTTAGGGGCAATAGGAATAATCAGAGAAATTTTTACCAAAGAGGGAACAACCAAGTCAACTACAGGCCTTATTACCAACAGAATCAGAATAACTTTAGAAGACCCTATCAGGAAGGTATAGAAGGACAGAATCCAGGTAATTATAGGCCTTATTATAAACAAAATCAAATTAGATATAGATCTTATCAGGGAGATACAGACAAGCAGAGTCAAAACAGGTATAGGCCTTTTCAAAGAAATATGAAGGAGCAACATGAGAACAGTCACAGACCCCCTCAAAAGGGTAAAGATCAGGGAAATACAGATAAATGATGGTGTACAGGGGAGGAGAGGAAAGTAAATACTGAAAATTTTATTTTCCCAGATCCTGAATACATTAATCTTCTTATCCCAATCCATTCTCCTCCCCAGAGTAAGGAACCTCATGTGACCCTCAAAGTTGGGGACACATATTATGATTGCTTATTGGATACAGGAGCCTCTAAATCAGTCTTAATGACTAAACCAGGCCCTGGATGTAATACTATTGGATCTTTAAAGGTGGTAGGAGTCTCAGGTAAAGCCCAAAGAGTGGCAGAATTAACACCTTGCATGGTATCTATGGGGCCTTTAACAGTGGAACATTCATTTTTACTTATGCCTGATGCCCCTGTAAATTTATGAGGTCGTGATCTCCTTTGCAAACTTAGAGCAACCATATCTTGTGCTCCAGATGGGGCTGTCTCTCTGCGGTTGCCAGAGGATACTGTTCATTTATTACCAATTTTGATTGCAGACACTCAAGGAGCAGTAGGGGATACATCCAAAATCCCCTCTGACATTCCTGAGTCTTTATGGGCCTCCTCCTCTACTGAGGTGGGGCTCCTTAAATCTGCTATGCCTGTTACTGTTAAAGTTAAAGGAGGACCACCTCCATCCATTCCACAGTATCCATTATCTAAAGAAGCCATAGAAGGGATCACTCCTATAATTGAGGCTCTGAAAAGCCGGGTATTATTGTTCCATGCTATCATTCTCCATGCAATACTCCTATTTTACCAATTGAAAAACCCAAGCCTAGGCCAGATGGAAAACCTGTTTATTGTTTTGTACAGGATCTTAGAGCGATAAACTCATATGTCATCCCAAGACATCTGATAGTTCCAAATCCTGCCACTATAGTTTCATCAATCCCATGTGATGCTACATGCTTCACCGTGGTAGACCTCTGCTCTGCCTTTTTCTCCATACCAGTGCATGAGGATTTTCAATATTTATTTGCCTTCACCTGGAAAAACACACAGTGGACCTGGACTAGACTCCCACAGGGATTTGTAGACAATATCTAAAGCATGACTCCTTTTTACAATATCCCCACCACCACTACACACATACACTCACACAAGTGATACTCTAGTCTTTACTTGAAGATAGATAGTGATGGGGAATTAATTTTATTTTAAGTAACTTTTTGTTTTTTGTTTTTTTGTTTTTTCTTTTTTGCAGGGCAAGGAGGGTTAAGTGACTTGCCCAGGGTCACACAGCTAGTTAAATGTCAAGTGTCTGAGGCTGAATTTGAACCCAGGTCTTCCTGAATCCAAGGCCAGTGCTTTATCCACTGCGCCACCTAGCTGCCCCACATTTTAAGTAATTTAAAAAAAAAATTTACTAAAATATCTCATACTTAATATAGTAGATTGAAGGGAAGTGGGTGCAAGAGTAATGGATCATTGAATCATAAGATTTATTTAGCTCTTCCTCTTCCTCCTCCTTGCCAGCATCTAGCACCAATCCTGGCACTTTTTTTTTTAAAGTAAACTCAATTACCCCCAAAACAGCAATAAAACAACCCCTGGAATAGCAAAACCCACAAAAAGATGGATGAGACTATTCTCCAGCCAAAGACAGCTTAGAGAGGGCCATGCTCAGCTGAGAGCAGCACCAACATATTCTGGAACTAAGTTTATGTTCGGGTGAGAGGGCTGAATGGCTGGCAGGGGTGGGGGGTATGAAAAATACAGGGGTGTCTGTGGGAACTAAGGAAGAATTGGGCTATCCCATCCCAGTGGGGAACCAGGAAGAAATCCTGAGCAGCGGGAGGCCCAGGTGGGGGAGGGGCACAGGTTCATCAGAGCTAAGAACCACCACAGCATACAAAGTTCTGCTGGCTGGTTAATTTAGCAAGTTGGCTTGAGGTTATCTTCAAACCAGAGAACAGGCCAGACAAGAAAAAAATCTGCCCTTCTTCAAACCGAAATACCTGGGACCCTCTGAAGCTTGGGACAGTGTAGCTTGGAAGTAGGGCCCCACTGTAAGAGGGAGTTAAAAATCAAGTAAAATATGGCAAGATGAACAAGGAAAGAAATCTGAGAACTATAGAGTTTCTTTAGCGACAAGGAAGATCAAAGTGCAACCTCAGGACCCCTAAATCCAAAGCTTCCAAGAAAAATATGAATTGGTCTCAGGCCATGGAAGCGCTCAAAAGGGACTTTGAAGAAAAAATAGGAGAGATAGAAGGAAGATTTATAGAGAGGGAGGAAAGAATGGAAAGAAAAATGAGAGCTATGGAGGAGAGTCATGAGAAAAAAAGTCAACAGCATGGGGGCAGCTAGGTGGCATAGTGGATAAAGCACTGGCCCTGAATTCAGCAGGACCTGAGTTCAAATCCAGCCTCAGACACTTGACACTTACTAGCTGTGTGACCCTGGGCAAATCACTTAACCCTCATTGCCCCACAAAACAAACAAACAAACAAAAAACCCAACAACAATGAAAGTCAACAGCATGAAAAGCCAAATGGAAAAGGAGATACAAAAGCTCTCAAAAGAAAATAATTGCCTAAGAATTAGAATTGAATAAATGGAAGCTAGTGACTTTATGAGAAACCAAGACACAGTAAAGCAAATCCAAGTGAATAAAAAAAATAGAGGGCAATATGAAATATATCTTTGGAAAAACAGTTGACCTGGAAAATAGATCCAAGAGAGATAATTTGAAAATCACTATATTACCTGAAAAGCATGCTCAAAATAAGAGCTTAGAAATCATCTTCCAAGAAATTGTCAGGAAAAATTTCCCTGATATTCTATAAGCAGAAGGTAAAATAGAAATTGAAAGAATCCACTGATCACCTACTGAAAGAGATCACAAAAGGAAAACCTCCAGGAATATTATAGCCAAATTCCAGAGCTCCCAGGTCAAGGAGAAAATATTGCAAGCAGTTAGAAAAAGGGAATTCAGATATTGTGGAGCTACAGTAAGGATAAAACAAGATCTAGCAGCATCTACAGCAAAGGACTGGAAGGCATGGAATGTGATATTCCAGAGGGCAAAGGAACTGTGACTACAGCCAAGAATCACCTACCCAGCAAAACTGATTATAATCTTTCAGAGGAAAATATTGGACTTCAATGAAAAAGAAGACTTTCAGGCATTTGTGATGAAAAGACCTGAATTAAATAGAAACTTTGACTTTCAAATACAAGACCCTAGAGAAGCATAAAAAGGTATACAGGAAAAAGAAATCATGAGGGATATTAAAAGATTAAACTGTTTACATTCCTATATGGGAAGATAATATGCCTAATTCATAAGAACTTTCTTAGTATTAGGGCAGCTGAAAGGAATACATTTAGAGGACACAGGCATGAACTGAATATAAAGGGATGATATCTGTAAAGCATTTATTTTTTGCTTATCCTTGTTTTTTGTGTGGCAGGCAGGGTGGGGTGGCTTATGTTTGGGGCTGGATTTGGGCTTGGGGCCTCCTGGGTCCAAGGCTGGTGCTTTGTCCACTATGCCACCTAGCTAACCCATGATGACATCTTTAAAATAAAGTTAAGGGGTAAGAAGAATGCACTGGAAGAAAGGGAAATGGAGAGTTAGACTGGGTAAAAGTAGATCACATAAAAGAAACAAGAAAAAGCTTATGGAGGGGAGGGGAAGAGGGGGAAGGAGTGGGGGAGTGAGTGAGCCTTACTATGATCAGAATTGGCTCAAAGAGGGAATAACATACATACTCAAGTGGGTATAGTAATATATTTTGCCCTGAGGGAAAGTGGGAGGGGAAGGAGATAAGGGGGGGGGGGAGGGAGCAGTAAAAAGCACTCTCGAGGAAGGTGAAGATGTTCTGCATAACTGCCCATGTATGACTTATATTGAATTGTTTGATTTCGTAGGGAGGGTTGAGGAGGGAGGGAGGAAGAAAATTTAGAACACAGAATTAACTCAAAGACCTTCATCTCATCAGAGTTGGCTCAGGAGGGAATAACATTCATACCCAATTGGGAGGAGTAATCTATCTAACCCTGCAGGAAAGTAAGAGAAGAAGATAAGGAGGGAAGGGTGAAAGAAGGGAGGGCAGAGCAGGGGAGGGGGCAGTCAGAAGCAAAACACTTTTGAGGAGGAATAGGGTAAAAGAAGATAGAAAATAGAGTAAATATCATGGGAAGGGAATAGGATGGAGGAAAACAGTTATGATGATTAGTTATAATGGCAAAATGTATGGTACTTACCATGCTGGGCTATTGTGAAGGAAATTCTTTGTCAGGTTTAAGGCACTATATAAAAGTTATGATGAACAGGATGCTATCAGAAAAACCTGGAAAGACCCACATGAACTAAGGCAGAGTGAAATGTACTGTATACAAAATAACAGCAATAGTGTAAGATGATCTGCTGGGAAGGATGTGGTTATTTTCAGCAAGGCAGTGATCCAATATAACTCTGAAGGACTTATGAAAACTGCAATCCATCTACAGAGAAAGAACTGATGGTATCTGAAAACAGATTGAAGCATAATTTTTTTGATATTTCCTTAATCTGAAGTTTTGTTTTTATCTGTTTTCTCTCACAACTTGGCTAATGTGGAGATGTTTTTCATGACTACTCATATATAACTTATTGAATTGCTTGAGTTCTTGGGGGTGGGGGTGGGAAGGGAGGGAGGAAGAGAAGTTGGAACACAAAGTTGTTGGGTTTTTTTGTGAGGCAATTGGGGTTAAGTGACTTGCCCACAGTCACACAGCTAGCAAGTGTCAAGTGTCTGAGGTCTGATTGAAACTTGGGTCTTCTTGAATCCAGGGCCAGTGCTCTATCCACTGTGCCACCTAGTTGCCCCAAGGAACACAAAGTTTTAAAAAATTGATGTCAAAATTTGTTTTTACATGTAATTTGGAAAATAAAATTCTAAACAGAAAAAACCAATCAGATTGTAAGCTCCTTAAGGGCAGGTGATGTAGAAGGCAATACTGTAAGTGAACACAGGGAGAGAACCAGAAAAGTGGAAAGGTATCTCTTGAATAAGGAAAGAAAAGACAGCTACATGTGCAATTATGCAAAATATTACTATATTAGTCATTTTGTATAAGAAAATTTGAATAAAAGAAAAAATGAAAAAAAAGTAAAAAATAGCATGCTTCAGTCTGTGTTCAATCAGTATCAGTTCTTTCTTTGGAGGTGGATAGTATGTTTCATCATTAGTCCTTTGGGATTGTCTTAGATCATCATATTGCCGAGAATAGTTAAGTCATTCACAGTTCTTCATCAAACAATATTGCCAGGGCAGCTAGGTGGTGCAGTGGATAAAGCACCAGCCCTGGATTCAGGAGTACCTTAGTTCAAATCCGGCCTCAGACACTAGACACTTACTAAGCTGTGTGACCTTGGGCAAGTCACTTAACCCCCATTCCCCCCCCACACACACACACACAAAGTAAACAATATTGCTGTCACTGTGCACAACGTTCTTCTGGTTCTGCTCACTTCACTATACATCAGTTCATACAAGTCTTTCCAGGCCTTTCTGAAATCATCCTGCTTGTCATTTCTTATAGCACAATAATATTCCATCACCATCATATATCACAGCTTGTTTAGCCATTCCCCAATTGATAGGCATACCTTTAATTTCTAGTTCTTAGCCACCACAAAAAGAGCTGCTATAAATATTTTTTTGCACAAATACATCTTTTTCTCTTTTTGGGGATGTCTTTGGGATATAAAACTAGCAGTGGTATTGCTGGATAAAAGGGTATGAAAAGTTTTATAGTCCTTTTGGCATTAATTATTCCATTTTAATATGTCATTCCTTGCTATATTGAAGGACCATTTCTTAGTTTTCTTTTTATTACCTTGAATACTTAGCACTGTGCTTTATGAATACTAGGTGTTTAATAAATAGTTATTCTTGAATGAATGAATGAAAAAAAAACTTGATATCCTTAGGGACAAAGATATGTTTAGTTCTTTCAATCAATCACAATATATTTCATCATCTTATTTCATCCAATGGCTTGAAACTTGTTTAAAACCAAAATTTCTTGGATTGAATGATTCAGTAGAGATGTCTAGGAATTGTTTCCACTTATTTTACATATTTGATTAATTGGCTGATTCTGTAATTAAATCCAAGTGGCATTTTCACCTAAAAAGAATTTCATTGAGTAGGGCATCTTTTAAGTTACATTAATCAGTGCTGAGAGGTATGACACCCCTCTTACATGTGTTTTTGAGGAAAAATGAAAGAGAAAAAAGAAGGTTTATGGAAAGCCTATGTATATTTAAGACTTATACAAAGAATAAGCACTAAGGAAGGGATTCAAATAATACTTACAGAAAAGTTAGGTAAAAGAGTTGAAGGATGGCAGTGAACTCAAAGGCAATAATTATTGAAACAAACCTATAAGAGAAGAGAATTTCACGTATTCAGGACTATGTTTTTTTGGTTTTGTTTTTGTTTTATTTTAGTGAGGCAATTGGGGTTAAGTGATTCGCCCAGGGTCACACAGCTAGTGAGTGTTAAGTGTCTGAGGCCGGATTTGAACTCAGGTACTCCTGACTCCAGGGCCGGTGCTCTATCCACTGTGCCATCTAGCTGCCCCCAGGACTATGTTTTGATTTTTAAAAAAGATACAGAAGTGACAAAGAATACTTTCATAGTAAACTTCAGAAAACAGCACAAGTAAAAAGATTATATGGAAGAAACATGATTGATTATCAAAGGAGATTATAACATATAGATTTTTAAATAGTGAGAAGGGACTATGAAAAGATCAAGAAATGAAAAGAGTCTCAACTTTGTGTTAATAACCAGATGCTAACAATTTTATTTTTGACTAGAGAATGTCCAATTGTATTTGAAGTATAGAACTAAGAAAAACATTAAGTGAATATGATAAGATGTGTAAATACAGATCAAAGATTAGGAGGAACAGAGGCAAGGTGGTATACTAGAAAGCTCAATGGACTTGGAATCAGGGGAAATTTTGCCTCTGATGTTATGTGACAAAGTCACTCACTCTTTCCAAGCCTGTTTCCTCATTTGCAAACTGGGGATAAAAATGGTAGTCCCTACCTCAAAGACTTATTGTGAGGATCAAATGATTTAATGTATGTAAAATGCTCTGTAAAGTACCATATAAATGTAAATTGCAATTCTTCCCCAGTAAAACAGAAATTTCTTGAGAGTAAGGTTGTTTTTATTTTTGCCTCTGTATCCTTGTGGTTTCTTAATGTTTGTTGAATTGAAGAAATATAAGAGATAAGAGGAGTAAGGTTTATGAGAGAGGGGAGGAAAGGAAGTATACAAGAAGCAAAGTATCCTTGGATAAGCAAGGAAAAGACTAAAGGTATAAAAGTGGGGCATGTAAAGAAAAATAAAGAGAGGCCTAGAAGGCAAAATGAGTAGTAGAGTTGGGGAAGTGTAAATATGGCTAAAAATCAAAGGAAGGTATACAACCCCAAAAGAAATAACTCCAACAGAAGAATCCAGAAGGCAAGGAGAGGAAAAGTACACACACACACACACACCACAGAGTTAACTAAGTGCTTTAAAAAATGACCAAATCAGAATGTTTACACAAAAGATCTACAATAAACTTGAAGAAAAATACAATGCAAGAAGAAATTTAAGACAGGGAAGATGACAAAAATGACCAAAGAAAAAGAACTAAGGATGAAGAGAATAATTATGAAGGAAAAGAAGCAAAAGAAGGGTACCTGGGGAAAAGAAATAAACATCAAGAAAACAGCAGGATTAATGAAACAATATGAAGCTATTTATATATGAAGAGCAAATATAAATAGATGAACTGAAAGACTATCAAGAGGTCTTCAGATTATGTAAATTTTATAGGCTGCAAAGGAAATAAAATGCTAATGCTAATATTTAAGAAAATTAGTCTCGGGGGCAGCTAGGTGGCTCAGTGGATAGAGCACTGGCCCTGTATTCAGGAGTACCTGAGTTCAAATCCGGCCTCAGACACTTAACACTTACTAGCTGTGTGACCTTGGGCAAGTCACTTAACCCCAAATGCCTCACTAAAAAAAAAAAAAAATTAGTCTCAATTAATTGTTTGGCCCAATATGCCTATAAGCACATATACTTCAAATATTAAGAAAGATAACAGAAAATAAACTAAGGACAAAGCTACAAATGGCCCCTATATAAATTGTGACTGTATACATTAACAGTACTTTTCTGAACACTCAGTTCCAACAATTATTCAGGGATAGGAGATGGCAACTGAATTAACCTACAGCTGTATCCTGGATATTTCATATCTAGACCTAGGTAAGAAGAATAAGTTAAGCTAGAGGAGAAATTTACAGCTTTTGGTCAACTAGAGAGACATATGATTTAAATATCCTAATAAGTGAAATAAACAAGAAATTAACAAAGAAAATATATGCATCTAGTAATTTTTAAATCAAAAGGCTGTTTCTGATATCATTTCCTAAAATAAAGTGGCTGCCAGGAAATTAAATGCCACTTAAAAAGCACTGTGCTGGGGGCAGCTAGGTGGCGCAGTGGAAAAAGCACAGGCCCTGGATTCAGGAGTACCTGAGTTCAAATCTGGGCCTCAGACACTTGACACCTACTAGCTGTGTGACCCTGGGCAAGTCACTTAACCCCTATTGCCCCGCAAAAAAAAAAAATTCAAAAAAGCACTGTGCTAGGCATGGGAGAAATAAAAAGATAAATAAGACAAAGAATAACCCCTAAGGAGTTTACAATCTGGTAGTGGAAATAAGAAGAATGTATATTAGTATAATACAAATGATAATATGGTTAAGTGCATAAGAGAAATATGATGCTGAAGAAATAATTTCTAGATTAGATCAGGGAAAATTTTATAAGGGAATCTGAAATATGGCTAGGAAGTCATCAGTCAGAAATTGATGGAGTTTCTAGATGTGGGGGGAGCATTCTTACAATGCATTCTCGTAATAGGAAACAGCATATGAGCAAAAGCTCGGAGAAAACAAAAAAATAAGAGTTTGGCATCAGCATTGAATTAAGAAGGGAAAGGATTCTTCTATAAGCTAAAAGACTATATAAAGAGGTTGTAGAGAGGCATAGCCCAAGCCTAAATGACAGACTAAGCAAGCCATATAAGCTTTAAGAGAAATGAAAGACTAATCTGAAAGCTATATGAAGGATGCACACGTACCCGATACATATTAAATATTTAATAAATGCTTGTTAAATGGAATTGAATGAAGGAAAAACTGGTAGGAAAGATTTTTCAGGAGACCATTATAGTATTTCAGACAAATAAATGTGTTTTGCATAATTTCACATGTATAAATGACACCATATTGCTTGCCTTCTCTAATTGGGTAGGGGAGGGACTAGAGAGGATTTGGAAATCAAATTTTTAAAAAATAAAGTATAAGTTTAAAGATTAAAATTTAAAAACAGTATTTCAGGCAGATAGTAAGGAACCTTTAACAGAAAGGTAAAGATAAGGCAATGCCAAGACTAGGGTGGAGGCAATGGCAATGGTAAAAAGGGTAAAGGGGAGATTAAGGTGAAAGATGTATATCACTGATATAGACATAGAATCAATAGGACTTGGCTACTGATTAGATGAAAGAAAGGAAAATTTGAAGATTACTCCAAGGTTTCAACAAAACCATTGAAAGTCTACATAAATGGGGGAAACTAGGTGGTGCTATGGATAAAGCACCTGCCCTGGATTCAGGAGAATCTGAGTTCAAATCAGGCCTCAGACATTTGACACTTACTGGCTGTGTGACCCTGCACAAGTCACTTAGCCCCATTGCCCTGTCCCCCCAAAAGTTTATATAAATGTATATAGGGATTGTTTTATGGGTGAAAGTCTAGGCCCATTTTAATGGAAAAAGAAGTCAAGTAGAGAACAGAAAATATTCCCATCTTTATAAATTACAAATGTGGTAGTGAACATTTGGAAAAGTAGAACATACAAGAAAAAAGAAAACAATCAAATATAATTCCAATGAATATGAAAATACCACTCTATGTGGATCTCACTGGTTTTTGTATCATGCATAATGGAAGACATTATGAAATTCAGATCAGTTAGAAAAGAAAAAAATGCCATAACAACAACCAAAAAAAACCCCTCCCTATATTAAAAAGGAAGGCTGGGCAAGTCACTTAACTCCAATTGCCTCACCAAAAAAAAAAAAAAAAAAAAGGAAGGGAAGGAATAAGTTATATAAAAGTAGGACACCTGATGAGGAGGCACAGAATCCTCCTCAATGGAAGTCTCCATCCATCCCAAGGACGGATGGCTATTGCCATAGACCCTTTAGAGAGGATTTTTGCTTAACAATCAGACCACATGGCCTCTGGGATCCCTTCTAACTCTGAGATCAGATGGTACTTTAGAGTTTAAAAAGTGCTTTCTTCACAAGAACCTTGTGAGGTGGATTGTCCAAGTACTGTTATACTCATATTACAGAGGAGAAAACCGGGGTGCAGAGAGACCAAATAATTTGTCCTTGGTCCCAGGGATAACAAATGTTGAAGTTGGAACTTGAAACAAGTTAGAAGTTCTGATAAAATTCAGTATTCCTGGGGCAGCTAGATGGCTCAGTGGATAGAGCACCGGCCCTAGAGTCAGGAGTATCTGAGTTCAAATCCGGCCTCAGATACTTAACACTTACTAGCTGTGTGACCCTGGGCAAGTCACTTAACCCCAATTGCCTCACTAAAAAAAAAAATTCAGTATTCCTTCCAACTAGATAACATGGCAACAGAAATGATCATATTTAGATGAAAGAAGCACCAGGAGCTTATTAATTGAGGGCACCAACATTGTAAACAGTTCTTTATTCTGATTTAAACAGAATACATATATTGAAGTGAAGCAATAACTCTATCAATAAATGTCTATTAATCCAAGACTACTCTAAGAAAACTCTGCAGTAGATAAAAATCAGTTTTTAGTAGTATCCAATATGCCTTCTTCTTATAGATTCTTTTTCATATCAAAATGTGCTGTAAGGAAAAAATTTTATAAACTAATTTAAATTAAGGCATAAATGACTAATAAAATCTTCTCCTTGGAAAAGCTACATCTTAACTGGTGGCAAAGAAATTATTCTGTACAATTTCAGTTATCTGTAAATGAGAGGTGGTTTAGTTGGGGGAAGAGAGTCAGAGATGATAAGGGCCTTCCCATAACCTACTACTAGAGAAGAAATTAGGAATTATTTCACCTGAGTTATAAAAACTTGAAGTGGGGAGACGCAAAAGATGGTTTAATGTGGTGGAGTGGCAGTGTAGAAAACTGACAATTACGTCAGAGGAAAGTCTATAGCTTACCTTATAGGATCTGGGGAGGAAGGCAGGCCCATGAGACAGGTAATATGGAAAAGACCCTGGGGTCTTATCTATATGGTGGAGAACTAGGAGGCAGAGCACAGGGAAGGAGAGTTCCGCCTCCCCTGACATAGCAGCACCTGGATCAAAGCTCCCTATTCTGCTTATTTGTAAATCTAGTCCTATGTTGATTTTATAATTAACTATAACAAAAGAGGCCCTAGTACTTTACCAGAAGGAAGCCTATGGTACTGCTAAGGTCAGCATGGGTCTTTGAGGTTATTTTAACCACTGTTCTAGTCAGTTGCTTCTGTGATACTAGAGATAGATACTGACCAAAAGGAATCTCTAAAAGCATATTTTAAGACCACATTGATATAAAGTATACGACAGTCCTGTTTTTATTAAGTGCCTAAATTCAAACCTGTGTTATATAGTTAAAACCTGTTTCATTAGGAAAATGCCAAAGCAAGCCAAAAACTTGCAAGGGTAATGTGACAGAGAGAGTCAAAGGTAGAAAATTACTCTTTTGAGGTTTGGTGACCAGGAAACTGAAGCAAGACAATATTAACCTGTAACAGAGAAAGTTAGCATAAGACTTCTTTCAGATGGTTTCACTAATACACAGGCTAAAGTTACATAGATTACAATGGGAAGAGACGGAGTTCCAAATGGGTTTGACATAACAAGAAGTACTAAGATGGTTGAAAAGTGTTATAATGATTGGCCTCAATGGTGTGGAATTCAACAACTTAATTCAAATCATCAAGTATTCATTAGGCACCTGCTCTATGAAAGTCTATACTAACCACTGGAGGTACAAAGACAAAAATGAATCAGTCCTTGTCTTTAAGAAGCTTACATTCTATAGGGGACATTCAACAGAGAGATCAGCTGCCAAGTTATTGTAAAGTATATACAAAATAATTAAAATATTCCAAATGGAGAGAGTGCTAATAACTTGGGGTTCTACAAAAGGTTCCATGGAGGAGGTGGTACCTGAGCTATGATTTGAAGGAAGCTATGGTTTTGTAAAGAATTAATTGTTATTTGAGGCTTTTATGACCCCAGGCCCCAGGCTAGAATTTTAAAAAACAACCGCCTGGGGCTCTGCAATCTGCATGGTGTTCCACCCACTGGCTGTAGCCGTTGCCATGGCGCTGGCACCTCCCATCATCACCACTTGCCAATGCCTACATGGGCCTGGCAAAATTATAATGATGGGAAGCCCAGTGAGGGCAGTCACGTGACTGTCAGAGAGGCCAGCCAATTGGCTGGGGGCTGTGTGTGGTCAGCCTGGGGTCTGCTGAGAAGAAGGGAGGTTTTTCATCATTCTAGCTTGAAGCTGGAAGGTGACAGGATATGGCTGTGTGTTCTCAGCTTATTCCTGGGTGGTGGTGGTGTTCAGGTTGTATAATTTCACTTTCTCCATTTTATTTCCTTTCCCTTCCTATTGATCCTGTTTGTGTTGTTTTTCTTAAGTTTGTTCTTGTTAAATAAATCCTGCTCTGTTTTGAGGGAGGCTGTCTGTCTCCTTCCTTGCCCCAATATTGTGGTGAGCCACTTAGCTAACACTCCCCAATGAAAAATTGGTCCCTATAGTTTCTATATAGCAGAAATGAAGAGGGAATTCATCCCAGGTATGGAAGACATCCCCCACAAAAAAACATAGAGGCAGAAGGAAAAATCCTGATTTCAAGGAACAGAGAGTAAATCAGTTTGACTGAATAGAGAGTTCATGACAGGGAGTAATATGAAATATGAATAGAAAGCTAGGTGACAGGTTGTAGAGCATTGTGGAGTCAAGTTAAGGGGTTTGTACCTTATTTTAGAGACAACAGGAAACCATGAAAGATTCTTGAGTAGGGGAGTGGCATGGTCAGATTTGTATTATAGTGATATAATAATTTGGTAGCTGTACAGAAGACATATTGGAAAGGGGAGAGATTAGAAGCAGGGACGGACCAATCAGGATAGCCCATGTAAGAAGTAATGAAGACTTGAGCTAGAACAAAGGCAAGGTGAGTAAAGAGAAAAATATGGAGAAAAGAGATACTGTGTAGGTAGACTCAATAAGATAAGGGCTCAGGAAAAGGAAAGAGTTAAGGATGATGATATTGTGAAGCTGTGAAGCTGGGTAACTGGAAGGCTGGTGGTGTCTTCAAGATAATCAAGGAAGTTTGGAGGAGTAGGTTTAGAGGACAAGTTCATTGAATAAGCAGTGCAGATCTTTACATGAGATCATAGATCTAGAACCAGAAAGACCTTCAGATGTTGTCTAGTTCAATAGCTTCATCTTCTAGATGAAAAAAATGAAGCCCAAGGATGTTAAATGATTTAGCTAAGGTAATATGTGCAGTAGGTTGTGTTGGATAAGCTGAGTTTGAGATGCATCCAGTTGGAGATGTCTAATAGGCATATAGTAAAACAGGGTTAAAGTTTAGGAATGATATTAGAACTAGATATAAAGCTTTGTGAATCATTTACAGATAGGTGATAATTGAACTCATGGAAGCTGATAATATCCCAAATGGAGAAAGTACATAGCAAGAAGTGAAGACTATCCCAGCAAGAATTGTGAGGGACATTCACACTTAGTAGGATCTGGGATGATGTTGATCCAGCAAAGGAGATCAAAAAGGAACAGTTAGATAAGTAAAAAGGAGAATAAAGAGAAAACAATGTCATGGAAGTAAAGGTAAAACATAAAATCCAAGAGAAGAGTATGATCAACAGTGTCAAAAGTTGCAGGAATTTTGAGCTGTGTGACCCCGGGCAAGTTACTTAACCCTCATTGCCCCCCCCCCTCCACCCCCCCAAAAAAGCTGCAGGAATTTCCAGCAGATGTAGAATTGAGAAAAAGTTCATTAGGTTTAATGATTGATTAAGAAATTATTAGGAAAAAAAAGAAATTATTAGAAACTTTGAAAAGTGTAGTTTCAGTCATCTGGTGGGTTAAAAAGCCAGATTGCACGGGGTTGACAAGTGAGTAGGAAGTGATAAAATGGAAGCAAGGAGTGTAGGCAATTTGATAATCTAATTCCTATATTATCCTTGTAGGAGCTCAGATGTCAAAGGAAGAAGAAATGTAGGATGGCAGCTTGATGGGATGGCAAGATCATGTAAAGATTAAGGACGGTGAAAATCTGAGCAAACGTCAGAAAAGAAACCACTGGATAAAGAGAGAATGAATATGAGAGAACAAGGGAATGATTTATTGGGCAAGCTCCAAAAGGATAAGGGAGAAGATGGGATAAAGAATACTTGTTAGCCTTGGCAAAAAGATGATTACATACCTCTTTACCACATCTTTACATACCTATCCTTTAGGTTAGGAAGTATAAAAGAAAAGAATCCAGCAAGTAATACAATATGTTACACATCTTATTCTGAGGGTATTTGTCTATGTACCATCAAAAGAAATTTAAACAGATAAAAACAGGAACTAAAGGAGAAAGTGACTGACATTTCTCAATAAGTGTAAAGTAAATATGGTAGCAGCATAACTCATGGAATAAACTAGTATACAGAATGGGATCTGGAATAGTAATTTCCAAATATAGTTAGAATCATAGAAATTTAGGGTTAATAATTTGTAAATCTACAAATACATCTTTTTCTCATTTTTGGGATGTCCTTGGGATATAAACCTAAAGATATCCCCAAAAAGGAAAAAAAGAAATATTTGTACAAAAATATTTATAGCAGCTCTTTTTGTGGTGGCTAAGAATTAGAAATCAAAGGAATGCCCATCAATTGGGGAATGGTTATGATATATGATGGTGATGGAATATTATTGTGCTATAAGAAATGACAAGCAGAATGATTTTAGAAAGGCCTGGAAAGACTTGTATAGAATGATGTACAGTGAAGTGAGCAGAACCAAGAGAACATTGTACACAGAGACAGCAATATTGTTTGATGAAGAA
The DNA here is from genome assembly GCF_019393635.1 of Dromiciops gliroides. Taxonomy (NCBI): domain Eukaryota; kingdom Metazoa; phylum Chordata; class Mammalia; order Microbiotheria; family Microbiotheriidae; genus Dromiciops; species Dromiciops gliroides. Next base: position 621,475,054 of record NC_057861.1, on the reverse strand, counting down.
CTGTGAATGACTTAACTTTTCTCAGCAATACAATGATCCAAAACAATCCCAAAGGACTAATGATGAAGCATACTATTCACTTCCAAAGAAAGAAGTGATATTGATTGAACACAGACTGAAGCATGATATTTTTCACTTTCTTTCTTTTATTCAAGTTTTCTTATACAAAATTACTAATATGTTAATGTTTTACATATGTGTTTTACATATGTGTAACCCACATCTGATTGCTTACTACTTCAGGGAGGGGAAGAGGAGGTAGGGAAGGAGGAATAGAATTTGGAACTCAAAACTTTAAATAAAAATGTTCATTATTAGAAAAAAAATTAATAATTTGAAAAGCTTAAAGTAGAACATAAGTACATGTTATTATTAGGATCCTTATCCAAATCATGAATTCAGTCTAAACCTAATCTCAGATCTTAATAAAGTTTATCTTAGTGTTGGATAATTATTTACATACTCTGTTCCTGAAATATTAATCTGTAGACTTTCTGTGCCATAAGAACCTATACTGTGATAAAAGAAATATTTACAAAGGTCAGTATTTTGGCAAAGCTTAAACTATTTCTAGCTCTTATCCAAAGTTCAATTTTGTATTTACTTTTTGATATGGGTAATAATAATTTCCTTTCCTAATGAATTAGCTGTGTTTGACAAATATTTGGCTTTTCAATTCTTCTGGAAGATACTTATTTTCCTTCTTCAAAGCTGCTCTAAAAAACACAGAAACTGGGGGTAGAGCCAAGATAGCAGAGTAAAGGAAGCACTACATCTAAGCTCTCCCAACATTACCCTCTAAACAACTTTAAAATAACACCTCAAATTGAATTCTGGATGGGCAGAGCCAACAAAAGGTCAAGGTGAGACATTTTTCCAGCACAAGACAACTTATAAGGTCAGAAAGAGAGATCTGTGAAAGGAAGGGGGGGCTGGCTCAGAGCCCAAGTGAATCCAGTGCCAGTGGTATTGGTAACAATAGCAGCAGAGGCTTCAGGAGCTCTTGAGCCAGAGACAGTAAGGGGATTAGGCAACTGGTAAGAAAACAATTATAGGGGATTCCTGTGCTAGCACTATACCAGATACTGTTTGGCAACCCACTTCTGAGAAACGCTTCAGGGGCAGAGAAAAGTACTTTTGGTCACAAAGGCACAGTGGCCCTGAAAAACAAGATTACTTGCTATCCCAAGGAATCAGGGGCCCTTCTTGGATAATGACCAGAGAGCAGAACAGAAGAGCACTATCCACACCCCTTCCCATATCACACCAACTTTGAAGCCCCAAAAACTTTCAAACCCACAGAACTAGCTCTGAAAATAACAATGCAAAAAAGCTTGAAGCTTGGGACAATGTACCTTCCCCCTCACTCTGCCCAGAACAGAGCCCAAATTTAATATAAAGTTCCAAGTCAAGAAATAGGCTGGGAAAGTGAGCAAACAACAATAAAGGAATGTTACCATAAAAAGTTACTATCATGTCAAGGCACAAACTCACAAGAAAATAATGATGTCAAAATGGTTACAAGCAAAGCCTCAAAGGAAAAATGTGAACAGGACACAAGCCCAACAAGAATTCCTGGAAGAGCTTCAAAATCAAGTAAGAGTGGTAAAGGAAAAACTGGGCAAAGAAAAGAGAGCAAGGGAAGGAAATCATGAAGAGATTGGCAAAAGAGTCACAAAAATAATAATACCTTAAAATAATACTCAAGGGGTTGATACCTTAAAAACAGAATTGAATAAATGGAAAAGGAGGTACAAAAGCTTATTGAAGAAAATAATTCTTTTAAAATTAGGATTGGGGGGTCACGCAGTGGATAAGTACTGGCCCTGGATTCAGGAGGACCTGAGTTCAAATCCGACCTCAGACACTTGACACATACTAGCTGTGTGACCCTGAGCAAGTCACTTAATCCTCATTTCCCTGAAAAAAAATTTTTTTAAATAGTAAAATAAAATTAGTATTGGGCAAGTGGAAGCTAACAACTTTATAAGACATCAAGAAACAACAAAACAAAGTCAAAAGAATGATAAAATACAAGCTAATATGACATATCTTACTGGAAAAACAAGTGATCTAGAAAACAGATAGAAGAGACACAATTTAAGAATTAATGGATTACCTGAAATCCATGATTAAAAAAGAACCTAGGGGCAGCTAGGTGGCACAGTGGATAGAGCACCGGCCCTGGATTCAGGAGGACCTGAGTTCAAATCTGATCTCAGACACTTGACACATACTAGCTGTGTGACCCTGGGCAAGTCACTTAACCCTCATTGCCCTGCCCCCCCCCCAAAATAGAACCTAAACATCACATTTCAAGAAATTATAAAAGAAAATTTCTCTCATATACTACAACCAGAGAGTAAAATAGAACTTAAAAGAATCTATTAATCATCATCTGAAAGGGATCCCAAGATGGAAATTCCCAGGAATATTATAGCCAAATTCCAGAGCTCCCAGGTCAAAGAGAAGCCAGAAAGAAACCCTTCAAATATTGTAGAGCCACAGTCAGGATCACACAAGATTTAGTAGCTACCACATTAAATGAGGGAAGGGCTTAGAATGTGATATTCTAAAGGCAAAAGAGCTAGGAGTACAACCAAGAATAACCTACCCAGCAAAACTGAGTATAATCCTTCAAGAGAACAATGTATGCAAGAACTAATTAATTAGCCAACAAGCATGGATTAAGCACCAACTATTGATCCGACTCTAGGGATACAGAGACAGAAATTAAATGAGTTCTCTCTATTAGGGAGACATATCAAACACACACATACATACATACATATATATACATATGCACATACATATACGTCAGCGAAGTTAGCTGGCACAGTGGATAGAGCACTGGCCCTGAAGTTGGGAGGACCTGAGTTCAAATCTCACATCAGATACTTACTAGCTGTGTGACCCTGGGCAAGTCACTTAACCTCAATTGCCTTAAATATCCAGAGCGATTTCCACTTGTCCTGATGTACATCTTGCCACTGGACACAAATGGCTCTGGAGGAGACAGTGAGGTTGGTGACTTTGCATAGCCCTCCCTTACTTAAATCCAATTCACTACAGGTCATGACATTACCCTGATGTCATGGTCCTCTTTGAGAGTGAAGGACAAACAACAACAATCTAAGTGTATACAAAATAAATACCAGCTAATTTTTTTTTTTTGTGGGATAGAGAGATCAGGAAAGCTTTCCTATAGAAAAGAGTGGTGTTTAGATTGGGAAATGTAATTATTCATGATCATGAAGATAGAATGATATGGGGTGATGGTGAGGTCCAAGGCTAAACCATTTCTTGTGGATGATTGAGGTAGAGTAGAAATATAGGTCATAGGAGCTGAAGTTGATGAACTTGAAAGGGAAGATATTTCAAGATATACCAATGTGAAAAACTGAAGTTACTATTCGTGAGGACTGTTGTTGGGATGGATTAGTATTAAACTCCTAGAGAAAGAAAAGAAAGTTTGCTGGTGACTGATAGAGCAATATAACAAACACATGATTAAGGTGATATAGATGGAGAAATAATATTAATAGAATAGCAGCTAACATTTTTATAGCACTTACTATGTCCCAAACACTATGCTAAGCACTTTACAAATATTATATCATTTGATCCCCATTCTACAGATGAGGAAACTGATGCAAATAGAAGTTAAGTGACTTGCCCAGAGTCACACAGCTAAGCCTATAAGGAAGAACTGTTGACTAAGGAAGCAAGAGGAAGGGTCTAGTTGAATATACTAACTTCCTCTTCTTAGGCTAATAATTTAGGAGGGAGAAGAGAAAAAATGAATAACACTTGGGGGTGGGGGCAGGGGTGGCCAGTTATGAGTTGGCTTTAAAAAGAAGCAAGATTTCTAGTCAATTTGCTATTTCAGGCAACAAAGCTCATCAAAACCTTTGTTCATTCTTTTATGTTCCTTTTAAATGTACCTTTCTCCTGTGTGGCGCAAAAGGATGCTAAGTCAGCTTTTCAGTTTTACATCTTCATATTCTTACAGCGATGCTATTTCAGTGCTCAAGTTGGAAGGTGTTGCCTTTCACTGGGTGCTCAGGTGTCACATGTGTCAGCTTCATTATTGTTCTCACACTAGCTAATAACCTACCAGCTTATGTCATTTGTTGTTTTTAGACTTCTGTTTTATTCTTATGTACTTTCTCTTCTCCCAAAGGCAGTAAAATGAAAGAAACTGAGGATACTGTCTAATTATCCATCATAAATTATTATTTATTATTATTATTAGCAGCAAGCAACTAATTCTAAGGTTACCTTAAACCTATGTTTTATATAATGTATCCTTATTCTTTTCATAGCACTTCCAAAAATCTTCATTCTTCCCATTGTTTATTGAATAAAATACAAACTCTTTAGGTTAATTTTAAGTCCATCTACAATCAAGCTCCAACTTACTCTTTTCAAATATCTCATGCTACACTACCTTCTTTGATGTACACTCCACTACAGTCAAAGTGGACTAAGTACTGTTCCCCAATCCCTTACTGGATTCTTAATGAAAGACACAACCTTAGAAATGTTTGCTCAATGACCTAAGTAGTGGTACTAAATAAGATAAAAAAATAGGAGATGTAAACTTACCTAAGGTGTGTTGTGTTTACTAGTAACATGAAAGCTATACCATATAAAATCAAATTGATGGAGAGGTTCATAGATGCTCCTATTCAGAGACAACTTATGCTAACTGCATCAAGCTACAAAGCACTACAAAGTTGCCTTAGTAAATAAAATACATGGCAGTACTCTGTAAAGACAAAATGGATAAGAATTCCTTCCTGTAGCCCAATATTTGACATGAAGCTGGTTGGGCAGTGTGTTAAGCTAGTCCATTAACATGTATACTTTGGACAAATGTTGCAGGTGTAAAATAATATGTGTTTAGAATTTAATAAAAGAAGGAAGTAAGACTAGATTACACTTCTTAAACTGAACAGTGATTTTTTTCCTTTTTAATAAATTTTTATTGAAATTTTCTGTTTCTTATATCATTATAGTTATCCCAAGTATCTCTCCCCCTCTCTCCTATTCCTATTTAAAACACTAGAGAGCATAGGAATAAATCGAACTTTCCTTAAGATGATAAACAGTAACTATCTTAAACCATCAGCAAGCAGTATATGCAATGGGGATAAGTTAGAGGCATTCCCAGTAAGATCAGGGGTGAAACAAGGATGTCTATTATCACCACTATTATTGAATATTGTACTAGAAATGTTACCCTTAGCAATAACAGAAGAAAAAAAAATTGAAGGAATTAGAATAGGCAAGGAAGAAACAAAACTATCACTCTTTGCAAATGATATGATGGTATACTTAGAGAATCCTAAAGAATCAACTAAAAAACTATTTGAAACAATTAACTTTAGCAAAGTTGCAGGATATAAAATAAACCCACATAAATCATCAGCATTTCTATATATGACCAACAAAGTTCAGTCGCAAGAGATAGAAAGAGAAATTCTATTTAAAATAACTGTAGACAATATAAAATACTTGGGAGTCTACCTGCCAAGGCAAACCCAGGAACTCTATGAACACAATTTCAAAACACTTTTCACACAAATAAAATCAGATCTAAACAAATGGAAAAATATAAATTGCTCATGAATAGACTGAGCTAATATAATAAAAATGACAATTCACAAACTTGTCACAAACTTTCTCTGCATCTATTGAGATAATCATATGATTTTAGTTAGTTTTGTTATTGATATGGTCAATAATGTTGATAGTTTTCCTAATATTGAACCAGCCCTGCATTCCTGTTATAAATCCCACCTGGTTGTAGAATATTATCCTGGTGATAAATTGCTGTAATCTCTTTGCTAATATTATATTTAGAATTTTTACATCAATATTCACTAGGGAGATTGGCCTGTAATTTTCTTTTGCTGTTTTTGCTCTTCCTGGTTTGGGTATTAGCACCATATTTGTCTCATAAAAGAAATTTTGGTGGGATTCCTTCACATATTCTTACAAATAGTTTGTATAGTATTGGAATTAATTGTTCTTTAAATGTTTGGTAGAATATACTTGTAAACCCATCTGGCCCTGGAGATTTTTTCTTAGGGAGTTCATTGATGGCTTATTCTTTTTTTTTTTCTAAAATGGGTGCATTTAAGGATTTTATTTCCTCTTCTATTAATTTGGGCAGTTTCTATTTTTGTAGATCTTCATCCATTTCATTTAGATTGTCAAATTCATTGGCAAATAGTTGGGCAAAATAGCTACCAATTACTGCTTTAATTTCCTCTTCGTTGGTGGCGAGTTCACCCCTTTCATTTTTGATGCTGGTAATTTGGTGTTCTTTTTTCGTTTTTTAAAATCAAATTAACCAAAGGTTTATCTACTTTATTGATTTTTTCATAGAACCAGCTCTTAGTTTTATTTATTAATTCTATAGTTTTATTACTTTCAATTTTATTAATCTATCCTTTACTTTTCAGAATTTCTAATTTGGTATTTAATTGGGGATTTTTAATTTGTTCTTTTTCTAGTTTTTTTAGTTGCATGTTCAATTCATTAATCTCTTCTTTATTTTATGCATGTAGGCATTTAATGATATAAAATTTCCCCTAAGAACTGCTTTGGCTGCATCCCGTAAGTTTTCGTATGTTGTCTCATTATTATCATTCTCTTGAATAAAGATATTGATTGTTTTTATGATTTGTTGTTTGACCCATTCATTCTTTTTTTTGTGTGAGGCAATTGGGGTTGACTTGCACAGGGTCACACAGCTAGTAAGTGTCAAGTGTCTGAGGCCATATTTGAACTCAGGTCCTCCTGACTTCAGGGCTAATACTCTATCCACTGCGCCACCTAGTTGCCTGCCCCCCACTCATTCTTTAGGATGAGATTTTTTAGTTTCCAATTAATTTTTGGTCTATCTTTCCATTGACCCTTATTATACATAATTTTTATTGCATCATGATCTGAAAAGGATGCATTTACTATTTCTGCCTCTCTGCATTTGACTTTGAGGCTTTTATGCCCTAATACATGGTCAATTTTTGTGTACATGCCATGTACCACTGAGAAAAAGGTATGTTCTTTTCTATCCCCATTCAGTTTTCTCCAGAGGTCTAGCATATTTATTTTTTCTAAAATTCTACCCATCTCCTTAGCTTCTTTCTTATTAATTTTGTGCTTAGGTTTATCTAGCTCCGAGAGGGGGAGATTGAATGCTGTCTATTTCTTCCTGTAACTCAACTTTTTTCTAAGAATTTGGATGCTGTACCACTTGGTGCATACATATTTAGTATTGATATTACTTCATTGTCTATGGTACCTTTTAGCAAGATGTAGTTTCCTTCCTTATCTCTTTTAATTAGGTCAATTTTTGCTTTTGCTTTGTCTAAGATAAGGATTGCTACCCCTGCTTTTTTTTTCACTTCAGATGAAGCATAATATATTCTGCTCCAGCCTTTTACCTTTACTCTGTGTGTATCTCTCTGCTTCAAATGTGTTTCTTGTAAACAACATATTATAGGATTCTGTTTTTTAATCCACTCTTCTATCTGCTTCTGTTTTATAGCAGAGTTCATGCCATTTATATTCGCAGTTATGATTACTGTATATTTCGCTGTATCACATGTTTCCCCTTGTTTGTACTTTTCTCTTTCCTTTCCCCCTGTCCCTTCTCACTAGTGTTTTGTTTTTGGCCACCACCTCCCTCAGTCTATCCTCCTTTCTATCAGTTCCACCTCGCTTTTGTTCTTTCCCCTTTCCCCTCTTAGTTTTACCCTTCCTTCTATCAGTACCCCACCCTTTTCTCTCCCCTTTCCTCTTTTTCTTCCCCATAGGGTAAGATAAAATTCTATATCCTACTAAGTGTGTATATTATTCCCTCTTTGAGCCAAATCAGATGAGAGTGAGGTCAAAACAATGTTCACTCTCCATCTTTCCCTCTATAGGTCTTTTGTGCCTCTTCATGTAATGTGATTTACCACATTCTGCCTTTCCTTTCCTTTTCTCCCAGTATAATCCTTTTTGTTACCCCTTAAAGGTTTGGTTTTTTTTTAATGTCATCACATCAGAATTAACTTATGCCCACACCTTCTGTCTGTGTGTACTCCTCCTATCTGCCTTAATAAAGATACAGTTCTCAAAAGTTACAAGTATCTTCTTCCCATGTAGGGATGTAAACACTTTACCCTTACTGAGTAACATGTTTTGCTTTTCCTCCTTTTTTACTTTTTCATGCATCTCTTGAGTCTTGTATTTGTAGACTGAATTTTCTGTTCAGTTCTGGGCTTTTCATTAGGAAAGTTTTTAAGTCCCCTGTTTCATTGAATGCCATCTTTTCTCCTGAAAGATTATGATTAATTTTGCTGGGTAGTACATTCTTGGTTGTAATCCCAGTTCCTTTTCCCTCCAGAATATCATATTCTAAGCCCTCTGATCCTTTAATGTTGAAGCTGTCAGGTCCTGTGTAATTCTGATTATTGTTCCTTGATATTTAAATTCTTTCTTTTCTTTCTCTTTTATTTTTTTTGGTGAGGCAATTGGGGTTAAATGACTTGCCCAGGGTCACACAGCTAGTAAGTGTCAAATGTCTAAGGATGGATTTGAACTCAGGTCCTCCTGAACCCAGGGCCAGTGCTTTATCCATTGCGCCCCAGTCTAATTATTCTTAGGTTGTCCCTCCTGGATCTATTTTCCAAGTCTTTTGTTTTTCTGAAGAGGTATTTTATGTTTTCTTCTACTGTTATATTCTTTTGATTGTTTTACTTCTTCCTGTTGTCTCATTGAGTCATTAGCTTCCATCTACCCAATTCTGATTCTTAAGGAATTATTGACCTCAATCAGATTTTGTACATCCTTTTGCATTTGTCCAAATATATTTTTTAATTAAAATTTTTTTTTGTGGGGCAATGGGGGTTAAGGGTCACACAGCTAGTAAGTGTCAAGTGTCTGAGGCCGGATTTGAACTCAGGTACTCCTGAATCCAGGGCCGGTGCTTTATCCACTGTGCTATCTAGCCTCCCCCCCACCCCAAATATATTTTTAAGGCATATTTTCTTTTTTCCAAGCTTTTGACTTTCTCTTGCATAACTCCCATTTTTTCTTTTCCCAATTTTTCTTCTACCTCTCTTATTTGGTTTGTAAAATCCTTTTTGAGCTCTTCCAAGAGGACTTTTTGGTATTGAAACCAATTCTTCTTCTCCTTTAAGGCTTCACATGTAGATGTTTTATCATTGCTGTCCTCCTCTGAGTTTATCTTTTGATCCCCCCGTCACCATAGTAATTTTCAATGGTGAGGGTTCTTTTCTCTTTCTTATTCATATTTTAGCCTCTTTTGTGCCTTTTAAGGTTGAGTTCTATTCCTGGTGTACAGCATATACTGTCATAAGCTTCTTTTACTGGGGTTCAGGAGCCCAGTCACTGGCTTTATGCTCTGAGGCCTCAGCTAATTGCAGCTTGCTCACTGCACTGAAGTGGCCCAGTCTAGTTGGGCCTCTTGGGTGGCAGATGCTCCAGCTGGCAGATTGCCTTATGCCTTGGGGCTGGAGGCCTCACAACTGGCCTTCTGTGCCACTAGCTTGTTGAGCTAGGACCTCGGGTCCTCAGCTGCTGATCTATGCTGTGGCTAAGAGCCCTTTGCTGACTTGCCCAGACACCACTGTGTTGAACTATGTTCCTCTTTTACCCAGAAAAAAAGGACCTTTTTTGAAGATCTAGGTTATTTTAAGTCAGAAGATTGTTTCATTCCATTTTTTTTTGCAGGTTTTGTAGCTCCAGAATCTGTTGAGAGGCTTAATTTAAGGTTGTTTCGGAGAGAAATTTGGGAGAGCTCAGGCAGCTTCCTGGTTTCACTCTACCAGCTTGGCTCCACCTCCAAAACTCCTACTCTTTTTTCAAAAAAGCAAAACTAGATAGATTTCATTCCTTGCTTATAACACTTAAGACAGTGCTGCTGATTCAAAGGCATTTTTCTCCCAACAGGAACTATGGCACAGCCTAAATTATTCATTTTAAAAGAGGTAGGGGAAGGCAGGGGAGGGGGATGATCTGGGGTAGGGTAGGGTGAGGTGAGGAGTGGTTTTTTCCAGTTCACCTTTGGAAGACACACACTACATTTTTTTTTCCTCAGAAGCATAGACTGAGCCTGTTAGGTCCATGGATAGGCATTTATGAATGAGCCAGAGGTGGAAGAGTAATGGGCACTTTGGGAATTTATTAGGGTCAATTACAGATACAAAAGAAAGCCAGGTTTGGTGCCTGCCCCTGTCCCTACTATCTACCCATACTGCTGCCAGCACTGAAGGGCAAGAATAGTTTCCAAGGTTATTGATGGTAGTCATGTCAGTTTTAGGATCATGTATGTTTCCTTGAGGAATAAAAGATTCCAATTTCAAGATTAATGATTACCCCACAAATGGAAACTATTCAAAAGAAATAAATGACATTACAGCCCTTTTATTTTTTGGTAGAATTATTGATAGATATTCTTACTAATTATTGTTTGCCTTCTTTATAATAAGGGATGTTCCCTAGGTGGTACAAGGAAGAATACAATGGAAAATACAAGTAATATAAAAACAAAAGTAATTCATAAAAAGTCATATTGAAAAAATAATGGTCTGTCAGAGTGTTCTTTCCTTCCCTGAGGCCCCAACCTGACCTATTTGTGTATAAGTAATGCAATCCTTTCCTCAGTCAGGGAAGAGTGCTCAATTCTCTGTGTTCAGTAATTCTAGACAGAAACAGGTTTGAAACTAGGAAGGATGCCAAAGAGATCTCTTTTCAATTGGCTTCAGCTTTGCTCCCTAGTGGTTTTTTTGTTTATTTGTTTGTTTGTTCCTTTTTGAGGGGGTAGAATAACCCAATAGTCAGAAATTTGCTTCAAAACACACAAAAATCTAAGTACCTATAAAATTACATTGAAGGTTATGTTTGCCTGGTCATTTTAAATGAGATCACACTAATAGCATTAAAATGAAAATTCTATTAAAAGACACTGAGCAAATATGGTAGGGTATGAAGAGGCAGTGCAACCAACCCAACTCTCCCCCCTACAACTATTCCAACAAAGACCTAGAAAAGGCAACATCTGAGTTATGATCAGGAAATTCAAGAGGGAAAAATCACAGCAAGTCATTTTTCCAATCCAGATCTGTTTAGGGAAACAGACAGGTCCTTGGGCACTAGGTACAGGGTCAAGCCAGAAAGACATAGCACAGAGAGCACAGAAAAAATATTTTTCAAAATTATTTTTTAAACGAAATGAGGGGCAGCTAGGTGGCGCAGTGGATAGAGCACCGGCCCTGGAGTCAGGAGTACCTGAGTTCAAATCCGGCCTCAGATACTTAACACTTACTAGCTGTGTGACCCTGGGCAAGTCACTTAACCCCAATTGCCTCACTAAAAAAAAAAACAAACCACGAAATGAAAGATTTGGAGGAAAGACTTGGAAGTATTATTAAAAGCTTAGAACAAGAGTTTTAAAAACCTCACTTGAAAATTAGAATGGACTAAATCAAAGCTAATTACTCCATGAGACAACAAAAAATTAAAATAAAGTCAAAAGACTGAAAAATTGAAGAAAATGAAATGTTTTTCATCAAACAAAAAAAAACAAAAACAAAAAAACCCTTGACTTGGGGAAAAAAGATCAAGGAAAGATCACTTAAGAATCATTAAACTACGTGGAAGTCATGACCAAAAGAAGAGCCTAGATATTATATTTCAAGAAATCATGAAAGAAAACTGCCTGCTCTATTATTAACAGAGGACCAAGTGAAAATAGGATTCACTGGTCATCTCTTTAACGAAACCTCAAAAGGAAAACTCCCAAGGACATCACTGCCAAAATCCAAAGCTTCCACATAAAAGAAAAAGAGCTGAAGTATCAAGGAGTTACAGTCAGGATTACACAAAATTTAGTAGTTGCTACTATAAAGAAGCATAAATCTTTTTTTTTTTTTTTTGCTGGACAATGGGGGTTAAGTGACTTGCCCAGGGTCACACAGCTAGTAAGTCAAGTGTCTGAGGACGGATCTGAACTCAGGTACTCCTCAATCCAGGGCCGGTGCTCTATCCACTGCGCCACCTAGCCGCCCCCAGAAGCAGAAATCTTGGAATATGGTATTCTAAAAGACAAAAAAGACACAGTCTAATAACTGAGAATAATTTACTGAGCAAAACTGAATGTAATACTATAAGGATTTTTTAATGGACTTTTTTGGGGGGCAGGGTTAAGTGACTTGCCCAGGGTCACACACCTAGTGTTAAGTATCTGAAGCTGGATTTGAACTCAGGTTCTTCTGGATGCAGGGCCAGTGCTTTATCCACTGTGCCACCTAGCTTCCCTTTAATGGACTTTTAATGAAACAGAGGACTTCTAAGTATTTTGGATGAAAAGACTAGAGATGAGGAGAAACTGATTTACAAATACAGGAGTGAAGAAAAACATAAATATATACATATTAGAAAGCAATTGGAAGGTTCCAAACAAGGATGAAATGTTTACAAATGGGGAGATAATACAAGTGTACTCTCAGAACTCAAATGTCATCAGGGGTTATAGAAGGAGTTAAATAAGAGAGAGTATCTAGGAGTGATTTTGTTATGTCTTGACAATCTTAAAATAAGAAAGGAAAGAGAAGAAAAAAGGAATGCACTAGGAAAGAAAGGAGGAGGAAGGATGGAGAATGTATTATTTCACGTAATATAGATGCCCATGTAGAAAACTATATAAATAACGAGAATGGCATGGGAACAGCAAACAATACCCAAACTTCATTTTCATCTGAACTGGTAAAAAGAGGGCAGAATGCACATACACATATAAGAGTTGGGGAAAAGGAGGAAATGAAGAGAGGGGAGAGGAAAGAATAAGAGAAAAAACAAATTCTGGAAGTGATTAGCCATAAGAAAAACAAACACTAACTTTGGGGAATGGATCACAAAGAGGAGTTTAAAGAGGAAGAAAAAGGAAGGGAGAAAGGAAGGAAGAAAGGAAGGAAGGAAGGAAAGAAGGAAGACAAGAAGAACCTGTAGTTGGGGTCCAGATGAGGGAAAGAAAAAAGGGGCAGGAGAACAGAAGCAATCTATGTCGAGTTCTATGTCAAGCATAGAACACTAGTGCTAAGTAAACACCTCTCTCACTATTCTCTTCTTTGTAAAGGTGGGGCAGGAAGCAAAAAGAGGGAAAAGTATAACACAATAAGATGGACAAAGATAAATAATCAACAATCATAATTATAAAAGTGAATGGGATGAACTTTCCCATTAAATAAAGGGGTTAGGAGAATGGATTAGAAAGCAAAATCCAACAATATTCCATTTGGAAGAAACAGACTTGAAACAAAAAGATTCACACAGAATTATCCATTATGCCATGTTGCCTCTCAGCTAGTTTGACAATCCAATCCAATACGGATTTATTAACCACTAACTATGTGTAAGCCACTGTGATAGATACTAGAGATAAAAAGAAAGTGAAAAACTGTTCCCGTCCTTGAGTAACTTACATTCTTAGAAGAGCCTGGCAGGGCAGGGCAAGGTTGGTATATGAAAATCAATTAATATAAATATATGACAGTGAATAGAGATAGCCCAAGACCGTGAACCTACAAGCCTTAGAGATGTCAGTGACCTCTAAACCACTGGCCCTGCTTCCTCAGAAGCAACTCCTGTTGAAAAAGGAGCCCACCATCCATTAACTGCTACTTAAAAGGCAGGTGTACCTGCTTAGCTGAAATAGCAGGTGTCAAGCAAGTCAAACCACTGATCATCTTTCCTTGACTCCAATGGAGACAGCCCAGTGGCCTTCAGAACTGCCTACAGGTCACTTGTGCTTCTTTCAGCCCTAGCTCTCAGTCACTACTGTGCAGAAATCACTATGGTGAAGGGATCTACCTTCCTTGCCACTACCATTATCAACTGCTAACTAATTGCTTCCCATGGGCAGGTAAGGCAAAGAACTCCATGTCAGCAACCCCAGACCACTGGTCTTACTTTCAGCCCAGGACTCACAGGAATTATGCAGACATGGAGATATGGCCTGGCAACTGCTTCAGCAGGTGTTATGCTTCTTTTGTAGCCATAGAGAATAAAGACCCAGAAAAGAAAGTTCTCATCACCAAAGTCCTTGGCATCATCAAATAATTCAAGATAAAAAATGACAGAATTTTATTAGTGGAAACGTCACTGAAGGAGAGGCATTACCCTCTCCTCTGTATTGCTGCTGCACCCTAAGGCTCGTACACCTTCCCATCTCACTTGCAGCTCAGATTTCCTGTATGTGTTGCCTTTCCCTGTTAGAATATGAGCTTCTTGAGAACAGGGATTGTAAAGTAATTCAATAGTGTACTAGAATGCTAATACAGCAATAAGACAAGAAAAAGAAATTGAAAGAATCTGCATTGTCAAAGAAGAAACAAAAACTATCACTTTTTTTTTTTTAGTGAGGCAATTGGGGTTTAGTGACTTGCCCAGGGTCACACAGCTAGTAAGTGTTAAGTGTCTGAGGCCGGATTTGAACTCAGGTACTCCTGACTCCAGGGCCAGTGTTCTATCCACTGCGCCACCTAGCTGCCCCAAAAATTATCACTTTTGCAGATGATATAATGGTTTATTTAGAGAACCCTAGGGAGTCAACTAAAAAACTATCAAAACAATTAACAACTTCGGCAGAATTGCAGGATATAAAATAAACCCACACAATCATCAGTATTTCCATATTTTACCTACAAAATACAACAGACAATAAGATAAATTCCATTTAAAATAATTACAGGGGGCAGCTAGGTGGCACAGTGGATAAAGCACCGGCCCTGGATTCAGGAGGACCTGAGTTCAAATCTGGCCTCAGACACTTGACATTTACTAGCTGTGTGACCCTGGGCAAGTCACTTAACCCTCACTGTCCTGGAAAAAAAATTATCGCATGCTAAAATAATTACAGACAGAATAAAATACTTGGCAGTCTACCTGCTAAGACACATAGGAACTATATGAACACAATTACAAAATGCACTTTACACAAATAAAGATAGATTTATATCATTGAAGAAACCAATTATTCATGGGTAGGCCGAGCCAATATAACAAAAATGACAATATGACCTAAATTCACTTATTCATTTCCATAACAATTAAACTGCAAATAATTACTTTATAGAGCTAGAAAAATAATAATAAAATTCATCTGGGAAGAACAAAATGGTCAAGAATATCAAGGAAATTAAAGGGGTGGAAATGAGAAGGAAGGAGGCCTCATAGTATCAGATCTCAAACTATGCTACAAAGTTGTAAGCATCAAAGCAATTTGGTAATGAATAAGAAATAGAAAGACTGATCAATGGAATAGATTAGGTACACAATATACAGAAGCAAATGAGTACAGTAATCTAGGGTTTGATAAACCCAAAGATCCAAGCCTTTGGAGTAAGAATTTACTATTCAAGAATAGGTACAAATTACGCTATAGTAAATGACTATAGTAATCTAGTCATATGGTAAACCCAAAGATCCAAGCTTTTGGAACAAAAACCTATTATTTGACAAAAACTGCTGGGGAAACTGGAAAACAGTATGGCAGAAACTAGGTATAGACCAACCTCTCATACCATTTACTAAAATAAGGTTAAAATGGGTACAAGATTTACACATAAAGGATGATACCATAAGCAAATTAAGAGAGCATAGAATCATTTATCTGTCAGATTTAGGGGCAGAGGAAGACTTTAGGACCAAAGAAGATATAAATAACAAAACAAAATGTAAAATAGATCAATTTGATTACATAAAATTAATGTTTTTGCACAAACAAAACAAATGCAAACAATATAAGAAGGGAAGCAGAAAACTGGGAACGAATTTTTGAATATTTTTGAAGTATCTCTGGTAAAGGTCTCATTTCTCAAATATATAGAGAACTGAGTCAAATTTATAAAAATACAAGTTATTCCTCAATTGATATAGTCATATGAAAAAATGCTCTAGACCATTATTGGTCAGAGAAAGGCAAATTAAAAGAACTCTGAGGTATCACCTCATACCTATCAGAGTGGCAAATATAACAAAAAAGGAAAATATTGGATGTTGGATGGGATGTGGGAAAACTGGGATACTAATCCACTTTAGGTGGAGTTGTGAAAAGATCCAACTATTCTGGAGAGCAATTTGGAACTATGCCCAAAGGGCTATAGAACTGTGCATACCCTTTGATCCAACAATACCACTGCTGGGTTTATATCCCAAAGATATACTCAAAAAGAGAAAAATACCATGTGTACAAAAATATTTATATCAGATCTTTTTGTGGTGGCTAAGAATTGGAAATCAAAGGAATGTCCATCAATTGGGGAATGGCAAAACAAGCTGTGGTATATGATGGTAATGGAATATTATTGTGCTATAAGAAATGACAAGCAGGACGATTTCAGAAAGGCCTGGAAAGACTTCTATGAACTGATGTATAGTAAAGTGAGCAGAACCAGGAGAACACTGTGCACAGAGTCAGCAATATTGTTTGAACAGAGACTAAAGCATGCTATTTTTCTCTTTCATTTTTTCTTTTATTCAAGTTTTCTTGTACAAAATGACTAATATGGTAATGTTTTACATAATTGTACATGTATAACCCATATCTACTTACCACCTCAGGGAGGGTGGAGGAGAGGGAGGGAAGGAGGGATAAAATTTGGAACTCAAAATTATAAATAAAAATGTTTATTATCTTTTAAAATTTTACTATTCAACAAAAACTGTTGGAAAATGTGAACAGTACTCTGGCAGAAACTAGGTATAGATCATCTGACACCATAAACCAGGATAAGCTCAAAATGAGTGCATGACTTAGATATAAAGGGTGATATTATAAGCAAATTAGTGGCACATAGAAGAAATTATCTGTCAGCCCTAGGGAACAATTCATATCCAAAGTAGAGAGAGAAGTTCATTGGAGGTAAAATCGATCATTTTGATCACATGAAATTAAAAAGTTTTTACAGAAACTGAACCAATGCACCTAAAATTAGAAGAAAAGCAGGAAACCTGGGGAAAAGGGGGGAAGTCTTTATAGCAAGTTTCTCTGATAGTAATATCTTATTTCTAAGATATATAGGGAACCAAGTCAAATTTACAGAAAAAAGAGCAATTCCACAACTGGAAAATGATCAAAGGATAAGAAGTCAGTTTTCAGAGGAA
Organism: Dromiciops gliroides; assembly: GCF_019393635.1. NCBI lineage: Eukaryota > Metazoa > Chordata > Mammalia > Microbiotheria > Microbiotheriidae > Dromiciops > Dromiciops gliroides. The sequence continues at coordinate 621,457,870 of NC_057861.1, read as the reverse complement.
GAAATTCAAATTATCAATAACTATATGAAAAAAAAATGCTCTAAATCAACCATTAGAGAAATGCAAATTAAAACAACTCCAAAGTACCCTTTCACACCCATCAGACTAGCAAAGTTTACAAAAAGAAAAATGGAATGGCTGGAAAATAGATATATTAATGCACTGTTGGTGAAGCTGTCTGTAAAGGAATTTGGAATTATGCCCCCAAATCTATTAAACTGTATATACCCCTTTACCCAGAAATACTGGTACTAGGTTTATCCTCTCCCCCGCCCCCTGCCAAAAAAGAAATCAAACAAAGAAGAAAAGGATTGATATGTACTTCTCTACTGACTCATGACACTTAAGATTCCTTAAGAGTATAGTTTGGAGGGAGGAGGAAAGGGAGGGAGGGAGGGAGAAAAATTTGGAACTCTAAATTTTATGAAAATGAATGTTGAAAACTACCCTTACATGTAACTGGAAAATAAAATAAATGTTTGTTGCTAAGAAAAAAAAAGAGTATAGTTTGGGTTTTTTCTCTATTAAGCAACATTACAGTATTCTTTAAAATAATAAAACTTTATTTCTTTTTAAATGTTTTATTGAACTCAGACTTTTGATTTTACAATGTTTTTCTCTTGTTTTTGTGAGGTTTTATTATAGTTGAGCAACTAAGGACCAGAGAATGGATTTCTTGTTCCAACATCCCCAATCTCTTATTCTAGAATCAATAACTTCTCAGAGTCTTCAAAGGCCAAGAGAATCAAGGAATTCCAGTTTCAACCCAACACCCATAGGCATATCTAATACTGGTTCATTGTCTGTTTATCAACTATCTATCTATCTATCTATCTATCTATCTATCTATCTATCTATCTATCTATCTATCTATCTATCTATCTATCCATATTGGGAATATGTGAGTCATTGTTAAATCAAACAAAGAATCCAAATAAACCAGTAATAAATGAATTAGTAAACTTTTTGTGTTAAGACTATTATTCTAAAAATAATGGCTTGTTTAACAGCTGGTTGATGTTATGATAATCCTTAAAGAGAGTAGATTAGTATTTTTCCATACTAGCAAAGTTATAAATTGTGCTTGCAGTTACTCTCTTATTTCCATGGCTCTCTAGTTGAGTGTTAGGTGAAGCAGCAGAGAGGAAAGAGGTAATGGTTCACATTAAAAACTGAACTTATGCCAGGAAATCTAGAAGATTTCCATTTTATTTTCTTAAAAGTCAAGTCAAAAAGTCAACAAGCATTTATTAAGTACTTACTTTGTGCCAGACACTATCCTAAGTGCTCAGGATACAAAGAAAGGCAAAAACAGTCCCTGTCTCAAGGAGTTTGCTATTTAATGGGAGAGACAACACGTAAACAACTATTTTAGAAAAAGGAATAGACAAGATAAATTGGAGATAGTCTCAGAAGGAAGGCACTAACATTAAGTACCAGGAAAGTTTTCTTTCAGAAAGCAGGATTTTAGCTCAGACATAAAGGAAGCTCAGTTTTCTCATCTTTAAAATGAGGGATTTCGATAAGACAATCTCTAAATCCTGTGATACGTGATAGTAGTCCAACCTGGAAAAAAAAAAAGAATCTTTTACTATATCTTTGAGTACTCAAAGTTTTGTTGGGTTTTTTTTGTTTGTTTTTTGTTTTTTGTTTTTTGTGGGGCAATGGGGGTTAAGTGACTTGCCCAGGGTCACACAGCTATTAAGTGTCAAGTGTCTGAGGCCGGATTTGAACTTAGGTACTCCTGACTCCAGGGCCGTTGCTTTATCCACTGCGCCACCTAGCTACCCCTGTTGTTTTTTTTTAATACAGGAATGTTATGCCTTGTCATTTTGTATTAGTTCATATGAACTTTCCTATTGTCTCTATAATTCTCATATTTGTCATTTCAATAGCACAGTTACAGTGAAATAACAATTTATTCAGCCATTTTCCCAAAATGAATGGTATAGGTTGTTTCCAGTTTTTTATATCTTTAAAATCTAGTCCTAGTCCTAAAATCACTAGGTCAAAAGGCATCTATCTATATGGAACCATTCTCTGAAATGATTGCACCAATTTACAATTCTATCAATAATATAATAAATATGCTTATTTCCCATAGCATTACCAAAATTAAATTTTGTTGTTTTTGACTATTTTTCAATTTGATACTCATAAGATGATACTTCAAAGGTACTTTAATTTGCATTTCTCTAATTACTAGAGCATTCAAATGAATTTGTCAAGTGGTATTTCTTATCTATGCTTGCTCTTTCAAAATCTATTCATAAGTTTTGATCATTTATCCTTTAGGGAATGGGTATTATTCTAATAAAACTATATTAATTCCTTATGATACTGGATTTCACACTTTTATCAGCTATATTTATGAGAGATTTTAACCAATCTGCTTTTCTTTATCTATTTTTATAGTTCAAAGAAAATGTTAGTTCTTTGATTCAGTGAAGTGTAGCACAATTTAAAAATCTTTTATAGAGACTTTAAAGTAAAATAACACTTTATATTCATCAGCATATAACAATCTGCAGGAAAAAAAAATCTCCTGTGCTTCAACAAAAGAGTTTAAAGTTTCTAGCCTTCAATCTATTTATAAAAGTTGGGCAAATGTCACTACAATAGCTGTTTGTACCTAACAGCTGTTTTATATCTCTAGGAGGGCAGAAATGAACAGACTACACTTTGATCCTTCCCTTTTTGGAGATTTAAAAAAATGCCACCATGCAATAACAAAATATTTTTGGATGGTATGGGTAATGATATCAAAGTTACAGTCTGTAACAAATATGTAGGCTTGGAGCTGAGCCAACAAAGTCAAAAGCACAATGAGTTACAGATGTCAGTTTGATAAGTTATTTACTTTGGAGCAAAACCAACCTATTTTGCCTATGATAAAACATCCTTCAATAATTTTTTTTTAATTCTTCTTCTTACATGAATCAAAGCATATACTTCAAAACCAATTTAAAGGAATTCAAAACACAGGAAAATTTATCATTAAACAAAAGCAAACACTCCATTCTAATTCTAGTCATTCTACAAAAATAATAAAAAGCAGCAGCAATTTTTTAAAAAGTATAGTTACAATTTTTACTACATGGATGCACAACTCACATGACAGAAATGAGCAGAATATCCAACTGGTCTCACAGGTCGGCATAGAGAGCTATGTACAATAGGATTTTGTAGGTTTGAATATGAAACGAATTCTTTCAAACCATATTTTCAAAGCTCCAAAGTTAGACTATGTCCATCTGGCAAACATTCTGAATCTACACATGTTGCTCTGATTAGAAGCATCTTGTTTTTTTTAAAAAAAATGAAGAACCAAGTGAAGTGATTATGAAAAATCATAGCTAGAATACGTACTGCTAAAGAGATTTTTTTTTAGTTAGAGGATCTGATATTTTCAAGAGTTCCAATTTTTCTTTTCAGTTGAAAGTGGTTACACACTATTCACTAAAGAAAAGATAGTATAACTAGATCATAAACTCCTTGAGAGTAGGGACGATCTTTTTTTTTTTTTTGTATTTGTACCTCCATGGCTTAGCAGAGTGCCTGGCACATAGTAGGTACTTAATAACTGTTTACTGACCAACGGTGTCATTTGGTGAAGCATTTTCAAAACTGTGCTTCTTGTAATGTGAATTAGATATCCTTAAGGAAAAGTAGAACTACTAGTGATATTTTTCATTTTAAAATATTGGATATGATTTTTTTCAGTTTAGACCTGTTTTTGTGTTGGTATAGGGAAGTACCAATGAGGAAACACCACTTGACCAGTATAATTGCTTGGCACAATAAGAGGTCAGGTGACTTGCCTATCATCTTAAAGATGTAGAACTTGAAACCAGAGCTTTCTGATTAGCCTTCTATCCACCACACTACAATACCACACTATATAAAATTTTGTATCAAAAATATATCTCACCTGTGACCATTATTTAATATTATTTAAAAAGAGAAAAAAATGTTTCAATCTGTACTCTGAGTCCATCATTTTTCTCTGGAGGTGGACAGCATTTTATATCCTGGGTCTTTTGGAATTGTGGTGGGTGATTGGGTTGATCATCTTCCCCTCCCACGGATATCTCATACACCCAGGTCCCCTGGATCAGGTTCTATCAATAAATTTTAAGGGCTAAGTGTCCATGATCTAATGAGCTTGGGAAGGAAACATTGATGTAGTAGAAAGCACAGGACTTAGATACATAGCTCTACCTTTTACTATCTTTATGACCTTGGGAAAGTCATGACCTCTCTGAGATTTAGTTCTCTCACAAGATTATTATGAACTAGAAAATATTACATAAATGAGAACTATAGGACTATAGAAAGATAAAACCATTATTTTGTTAGATAAAAACTAAAGATACATTAGTTATACTAAATATAACTAAATAAAATATTGCAAACTTAGATACCTTGAATTCCCCTAAAACTTCCTACCAAAACACCTGTTTTAGACAGTTCTTGTTTATTTTTTTTACTTTCCTGATTACTTGTATTTTTTTTTAATCTTTTTTTTGTTGTTGTTGTTTTTTGGTTTTTGGTTTTTTTAAATTTTTTTTATGGGGCAACAGAGTTACTAAATCTTTCAAAGCTGATTATCTTTACAAATTTGTGGTTACTATGTAGACTGTTCTCCTGGTTTGGCTCACTTCATTTTATATCAGTTCATATAAGTCTTCCCAGGTTTTTCTGAAAGCATTTCCTTCATCATTTCTTACAGCACAATAGTATTCCAACATATACCACAACTTGTTCAGCCATTCCCCAATGGGTGGGCATCCCTTCAATTTCCAATTCTTTGCCAGCACAAAAGAGTTGGTATAAATAAATATTTTTGTACATGAGTCCTTTTCCTTTTATCTCTTAGGATTTAGCTCTCCTAACAGTATTGCTGATTTAAAGCGTATGTACAGATTAATAGCTTTTTTTGGGTATAGTTCCAAATTGCTTTCCAGAATGGCTGAACTATTTCACAGCTCCACCAACAGTGCACTGATGTACCTATTTTTTCACATACCCTCCAGCATCTGTCATTTTTCCTTTTTTGTTATGTTAGCCAATGTGATAAATATGAAACAATACCTCAGAGTTGTTCTAATTTGCATTTCTTTAATTATTAGTGACTTAAAGCATTTTCTCATATAACTATTAATAGCTTGGATTTCTTATGTGTTCACATTCTTTGACCATTTATCAATTGGGAGTGGCTCTTATTCTTCTAAATTTGATTCATTTCCCTATATATTTTAGAAATGAGACATTTATCAGAGAAACTTGCTACAAAGATTTTCCCCCAGTTTCCTGCTTTGATTTTAATTTTAGCTACATTGTTTTTGTTGGTGCAAAAAACTTTTTAATTTTATAAAATTCAAATTAAACAATTTACCTCCTGTGAACTTCTTTATTTCTTGTTTGGACATGAACTTTCCCCTATCCATAAATCTGACAAGTAATTTCTTCTATGCTCCACTAATTTACTTTTGATGGCACCCTTTATGTCTAAATCATGTACCTATTAATAAATCATCTTAGTATATGGTGTGAGATGTTGGTCTATGCCTAGTTTCTGCTAGAATACTTTCCAGTTTTCCCAAGAGTTTTTATCAAATAGTGAGTTCTTGCCCCAACAGCTGGGATCTTTGGATTTATCAAATACTAGGTTACTGTATTCAATTGCTTCTATATATTGTATACCTGATCTGTTTCACCGATCAACCTATTTCTTAACTGATATCAATTTTTTGTCTGTTTAACAAACATTTATTTTATTTTACATTTACATGTAAGGGTAGTTTTCAACATTCATTTTCATAAGATTTAGAGTTCCAAATTTTTCTCCCTCCCTCCCTTTCCTCTCCCCTCCACAAGATCGAAATCAGTTTATATATGTACAATCCACAAGTGTTCTTTTTATCAGTACTTTCTATAGCAGTGCATAGTATGCTTCCTCATTAGTTCTTTGGGATTGTCCTGGATCATTGTACTGATGAGAGTAGCTAAGCCATTCACAATTACTCACTGAACAATACTGCTGTCACTATGCACAATGTCCTCTCAGCTCTGCTCACTTCACCATACATTGATGTTCATTAGTCTTTCAAGGTTTTTTGGAGATCATCCTGTTTGTCATTTCCTGTAGCACAAGTCCATTCCACTACAATCATATAGCACAGCTTTTCCCATCATTCTTCAATTGATGGACATTTCCTTGATTCTCAATTCTTAGCCTTCACCAAGAGTTGCTATAAATAATTTTTGTACAATTTTTCCCCCTTTTCTCTTTTTCATGATTACTATTGTTAACTGTTTCCCTTCCATCCTATTCCCTTCCCCATGATATTTATTCTATTGTCCATCTTCTTTCATCCTATCACTCTTCAAAAGGAATTTGCTTCTGTCTGTCCCCTCCCCCACTCTGCCCTTCCTTCTTTTGCCCCTCTCTCTTTATCCCCTTCCCCTCCTATTTTCCTGCAGGGTTATAGAGATTACTCTACCCAATTGAGTGTGTACATTATTCCCTCCTTGAGCCAATTCTAATGAGATTGAAGTCTTTGAGCCAATTTTAATGAGTGTAAGGTTCATTTACTGCCCAGATTAAATCGATTACTCCACCCAGTTGGGTGTGTGTGTGTGTGTGTGTGTGTGTGTGTGTGTGTGTGTGTTAGTCCCTCCTTGAGGCAGCTCTGATGAGTTTAAGGTCTTTGAGCCTTTTCTGATGAGTGTAAAATTAATTTACTGCCCTGCTCCTCTCCCATCTCTTCCCCAACTCCATAAGCCTTTTCCTGTTACTTTCATGTAGGATTTCACCTCTGCCCTTCCCCCTCCCCCACTGAATTCCCTTCACCCCTCAATTTAACTCTAAAGATGTTATCATCTAGCTAAGTGACACAGTGGACAAATCATCACCCCTGGACCCAGGGGGATCCCAGCCAAAACCTGGCCTCAGACACAAGACAATCATTCACTGTACAACCCCAGGTATGTCCCCCAGCTCCAATTTTTTTTTTTTTATGGTTCTCTAGGGTCTTGTATTTGAAAGTCAAATTTGCCATTCAGTTCAGGTCTTTTCATCACAAATATCTGAAAATCTTTTTCATTAAAGTGCCATTTTTTCCACTGAAAGATGATGCTGAGTTTTGCTGGGTAGGTGATTCTTGGTTGTAATCCCATTTCCTTTGCCCTCTGGAATATCATATTCCATGCCCTCCGGTCCTTTACTGTAGAAGCTGCTAGATCTTGTGCTATCCTGACTGGAGCTCCACAGTACTTGAATTCTTTCTTTTTGGCAGCTTGCAATATTGTCTCCTTGACCTGAGAGCTCTGGAATTTGGCTATAATATTCCTAGGAGTTTTTCTTTTGGGATCTCTTTCTGGCGGTGATCGGTGGATTCTTTCCATTTCTATTTTGGCTGCTTCTTCTAGAATTTCAGGGCAATTTTCCCTGAGAATATCTTGGAAGATGGTGTCTAAGATCTTTCCTTGATCATGGTTTTCAGGTAGACCAATAATTTTCAAATGATCTCTCCTGGACCTATTTTCCAGGTAAGCAGTTTTTCCCAGAAGATATTTCACATTGCCCTCTATTTTTTTATTCATTTGGATTTTCTTTATTGTGTCTTGGTTTCTCACAAAGTCACTGGCTTCCATTTGTTCAATTCTCATTCTTAGGCAATTATTTTCATCAGAGAACTTTTGTACCTCCTTTTCCATTTGGCCAATTTGACTTTTCAAGCTGTTGACTTTTTTCTCATGTCTTTCCTGCATCACCCTCATTTCTCTTTCCATTTTTTCCTCTAAGTCTCTAATTTTATCTTCAAAGTCCTTTTTGAGCACCTCTATGGCCTGAGACCAATTCAAATTTTTCTTGGAAGCTTTAGATATAGGGGCCCTGATGTTGACATCTTCCTCTGAGGGTGCCCCTTGGTCTTCCTTGTTACTGAAGAAATTTTCTATGGTCCACACCTTTCTCTGTCTGCTCATCTTGCCTTTCTTTTACTAGACTTTTAGCTCCTTAAAGTGGAGCACTGTTTCCAGGCTGCTGTATCCCAAGCTTAAGAAGTCCCAGGTGCTATGATTTAAGGAAAATCAGGTTCTTCCCTTGCCCGGCCTGTTTCCTGGTCCTAGATGACCCCAGACCAACTTGCCGATCAACCAGCTTTGTGTGTTGTGGTTGTTAGCTCCGAGGAGCCTGTGCCCCTCCCCCACCTCAGCCACTTCTCCTCGAGCCTACCACCTGGTTCTCAGTAGGGATGTAAAATCCAAGTTCTGCCTTAGCACCAGCATAGACCCCTGTAGTCTCTCCCCTGCCCAGGGCTCAGCCCACTCACCAGACTGTGAGCTTAGTTCCAGATGACACTGGTGCTTCAGCTGATTCAGAGGCTCTGGGGGTCTCCTTCTCTGGTGAGGACTTCCTGAGACTGGATCTGTGCCAGGGTGACTGTGGGGTTGGGCTGGACTCCTGTATCAGCACAGCAGATCCCTCCTTCTAACCTTCCAAGCCCTGGTATCAATTTTTTTGACAACTCTGTAGTATAGTTTGAGCTTTTGTACTGCTAAGCCCTTTTCCTTCACTTTTTTCTAAAACTAATTCTCTTGACTTTTTGTTCCTCCAGATGAATTTTGTTATTATTTTTCTAGCTCTACAACATAATTATTTATAGTTTAATTGTTATGGAACTGAACAAGTAAATTAATTTAGGTCATATTGTCAATTATGTTATATTGGCTCAGCCTACCCATGAGCAATTAATAATTTTCCAATTATTCAGATCTATCTTTATTTGTGTAAAGAGTGTTTTATCATTGTGTTCATATAGTTTCTGTGTATTTTGGAAGGTAGACTTCCAAGTATTTTATTCTGTCTGTGGTTATTTTAAATTGAATTTCTATCTTTTTCTGCTGGATTTTGTTGGAAATATATGAGAAGGCTGTTGATTTGAATGAGTTTGATGACATTCTTAATTGTTTTGAATTAATTTTATTTGACTCTAGGTTTCTCTAGGTAAACCTTCACATCATTGAAAAAAGTAATTGTTTCATTTCCTCTTTATCTATACTTATTTCTTGAATTTATTTTCCTTCCTTGTTCCTATAGCTAGCATTTCTAATACAATATTGAATAGTAATGTGATATTGGATATCCTTGTTTCACCTCAGATCTTACTGGAAAGATTTCTAGTTTACTCTCATTACAAATAATTTCTCTTGATTTTAAAGAAAGATTACTTATCATTTTAAGGAAAGCTCCATTTATTCCTGTGCTTTCTAGTACTTTTAACAAGAAAAGCTCTTGTATTTTGTTAAAAGCTTTTTCTGCATCTATTAAAATGATCACCTGATTTTTGTTTGGTTTGTTATTAATAGTCAATTATATTTATAGTTTTCCTAATATTGAACTAGCCTTGCATTCCTGGTAAAAAGCAAAGCTTGATCATAGTGATATATTGCTATAATTTATATATTGCCATATTCTTCTTCCTAGTATTTTATTTAAATTTATGCATCAATATTCGTTACGGAAATCTATAATGTTCTACCTCAGTTTTGACTCTCCCTGGTTTAGGTATCAAGACCACATTTATGTCATGGAAGAAATTTTGGTAGGGTTCCATCTTTACCTATTTTTTCAAACAATTTATTGGGATTAGTTGTTCTGGTCCTGAGATTTTTTTTCCTCAAGGAGTTCACTTATGGATTATTCATTTTATTTTTCCAAGATAGGGTTATTTAATTATTCTATTTCCTATGTTGTGAATCTGGGCCATTTATATTTTTTTAAACATTCATTCATTTCATGTAAATTGTTGGTTTATTGGCATATAGTTATTGGGCAAAACTGCTTGCGGATTTATTTTTTTCATTTTTGATACTGGTAATTTGGTTTTCTTTCTGTTTTTAAAAAGTCAAATTAGTGGGGACAGCTAGGTGGCACAGTGGATAAAGTACCAGCCCTGGATTCAGGAGGATCTGAGTTCAAATGCGGCCTCAGACACTTGACACTTACTAGCTGTGTGACCCTGGGCAAGTCACTTAACCCTCATTGCCCCGCTAAACAAACAAACAAACAAACAAACAAATAAATAAATAGATGAACGAATGAATGAATGAATGAATGAATGAATGAATAAATAAATGATCTGAAGAAACTCGTCATGACCCCATTTGGGATTTTCTAAAAAAAAAAAAATCAAATTAGCCAATAGTTTATTGTTATAGAAAACCTATTTTTATTTATTAGTTCAATTTTTTTTTACTTTCAATTTTGTTAACTTCTTTGATTTTTAGGATTTTCATTTTGGCATTTAATTCAGGATTTTTAATTTGTTGTTTTTCTAGGGTTTTTGTTTTTGTTTTTGGTTTTGGTTTTGTTTTGTTTTGTTTTTTAGTGAGGCAATTGGGGTTAAGTGACTTGCCCAGGGTCACACAGCTAGTAAGTGTTAAGTGTCTGAGGCCGCATTTGAACTCAGGTACTCCTGACTCCAGGGCTGGTGCTCTATCCACTGTGCCACCTAGCCACCCCTCTAGGTTTTTTAAAAAAAACTTATATGACCAATTTACTAATGTGGTGTTTTTCCCCCTAAGTAGTACCTTGGCTGCATCCCACAAATTTTGGCATGTTGTCTCATTGTTATCACTATCTTTAATGAAATTACTGATTGTTCCTATGACTTATTCTTTTACCCACCCATTCTTTGTTATTTTATTATTTAGTTTCTAATTTTAATCTATGTTTTAAAGGCCTTTTATTGAATGTAAGTTTATTGTATTATTATTAGAAAATGTGTATTTAATTTTTCTACTTTTCTGCATTTGTGAGGCTTTTATGTTAATTTTTGTGAAGGTATGCACACCTTAGAAATGAGTCTACTCCTTTCTACTCCCATTTAATGTTTTCTAAAGATCTATTAAGTCTAAACTTCCTGAAATTTTATTCATCTCCTTACCTTTTTTCTTGTTTTTATGGTTATATTTATCTAGGTCTGATGGGGCAAATTGAAATCCCCTACAAGTATAGTGTTATTGTCTATTTCCTACTGACTCATTTAACATTTCTTTTTAGAATTTGGATGCTGTGCAATTTGGTTCAATATGTTCAATACTGACATTAATTCATAATATATGGTATCTTGTTCCTTCAAGCCCCAGCTGAAATCCCATCTTCTATGAAGAGCCTTTCCTCCTTTCCTTTAATTCTAGTTACTTCTCTTTATGATTATCTTGAATTTGATCTGTATATATAGTGCTTGCACATGATTATTTTTATGTTTTCTCCCCCAGTAAACTGTGAGCTCTTTGAAAGCAAGGACCAGTTTAGAGTTTTTGTTTTTGCTTTTCTTCATATTCCTGGTACTTAATCTAGTGCCTGGCACACAGTAGGTGCTTAATAAATGCTTACTAACAGAGAGCCATTTAAGATGTGAAAACCAAAGTACTCTTTGCCTTAGCTCTTAACTAGGGACGGGATTCTACTACAAAAATAATTTCTTTCAGTCACCTAACTCCTAACATCAAAGGGAATGAAGGGAAATGTTATAGGGCTAGCATAGCCTAGAAATTCTGTGGAGTACATCAAAGAACCTTCTCCTTGAGAAACTAAACCAAAGGACAGACACACCTAACCCATCTCCCCCACTCCTCAGGGAGAAGGGATTGGGTGTGGCTGATGCCTTTGGGGTGTGAGGAGCAGAGAGATCCGAAGCCACCTCTCACCCAACTTCCCCCAGCCACCACCAGAGGGGGGATGGTCCTCCCCTAATAGGGGAACTTTCCACAGTCAGACAATCACCCCCATCAGTCCTCTATAAAAGTATCTGCCTGTCTCCTGCTCGAGGAGATAGGTATCACAGAGCCACGCCTCTTTGCCATGCCTTCTCCCCATGAGAAGTCCAAGTATTTTTCTCTTGGTTTCCCTTCCCTAGCCCCTAAATAAACTATTATTTTATTCTAATTGGATTTGTGTGCAAGAGGATGTAATTCTTTAAAGAGGAATTCCTAAGAACTCCAACCTGTACCCCTACTCCTATCCCAAACTCCCACCTATTTCCCCCATAACATAATTGGTACTTCAAAAGTTTCAATATCATCAATTTGCTGCTCAAGACATCTGGCAGAGGATTATTATAGCAATTGGGAACAGGAGCCAGATTACAGGAAAAGTGAGCTGAGGGGTTGTGGACTTGGGAGACAAACTGTGGAAATTTATTTTGATTTGGGGACCCTACCTTTAGACTGAGATTAGAAAACCTTAGAGGCAGCTAGGTGGCGCAGTAGAAAGAGCACCGGCCCTGGAGTCAGGAGTACCTGAGTTCAAATCCGGCTTCAGACACTTAACACTTACTAGCTGTGTGACCCTGGGCAAGTCACTTAACCCCAATTGCCTCACTAAAAAAAAAAAAGAAAGAAAGCCTTAGGCCCTCAGAGTCTCTTCCCCTCCCCCTCTGCTTCAGTTGAGCCATAAAGCCCCTCAGGCTGTATAAGAAGCCAGGTCAGACAGCTGGGGGAAAAAAGCCCCCAGTTCCCTCTGACCTGAGCGGAGCTATTTCAAAGATCCCCGATAGCCTGTGCTGAGGCACGTGAGGCTGGAGCGCACCCCACCCCTGCCCCCAGCCCCACCAGCTGCAGCGCTGGCTGGCGGATTAGCTTGGTCTGTGGGGGTACAGGAAGCCCCGAGATTTGAGTGGAGAGAAGAAAAGGTATATATAGACCTGGGGGTTAGACTCAAGAGGTTCTGACAAGGTAAGGGGGGTGGACAAGGCAGACGAGATTAGAGAGGTTCTGATGGAGGAGAGGAGGTGGAGAAGAGGTCAAGTGGTGGCTGATGAGATTAGAAAGGTTGGTGGCAGACTAGAGATGCAGGAGAAGATGAGAAGGACTAGGAGCAAGGAAAAGAGAGGCCGAAGGGCAGACTGACGGAGCAGACAGATAGAAGGTCGGTGAGAGAGAAACACAGGGGTTCAGCTGTGGCAGTAAGGGGAGGAAAGTGAGAAGCAGGGGGATTTACAAAGTGAAAGGGGCTCTGAGTTAGAATAAAGGACTGAGTGCCCTAGGGCAAGCGGCAGCTAAGGCCCCTACTGTATTCAAGAAGTTCCAAAGAGACGCAGTGGAAAAAGACTGCAGGAAAGCAGGTTTTCCTTTTTTCCCCCCTGTATTCTTAATTTTAAATAGTATCTCATAAATAAACTCTGCTTTGATTATTTAGTTGAGAGGCTTCTTAATATTTTGCTTATCAATTTGGGAGTGGAGCAGTGTGGTGGAACTTTATAACGGCCCACATTAAATTAACAGCAGTCAGATAGCCAAATAGTCAAAAGTCCCAGATTAAGTACCCCAATCAGATTAGCCCCCAAATAAGCCCTAGTCATCAAAAATATTCCACAAAACTAAGTACCCATCCTCTCAGCTGCCACCAGGTTCTCACTACCTTTGAACCACTGACCCCAGTGTTCTACAGAAAAATGTTCCTCCTCTCTATTACAACCACCAACAGCTCAGATACTATCTTAGAAAGGAAACATCCTCACCACATTTCAACATCAAGGAAAACGACTACTACCCACACTTTCCTCCCAGAACACATCTGCTTCAGATAGGAAGCATCACCTGTACTGTCTTAAGAGTACAGAGAAGAGATAAGCCAAACTCACTTGGGAATGGAGGATCCCTCCACCCAAGATGATTAAACTGACATAAGTTTTTTAAAAACATGAATGAAAGGAGAAAAAAAAAAACTCCAAAGAAGAAAAATTCATTTCTTTGTAGTTTTTTAGAAGAATCATAAATAAGTCAAAATGACTATATTTATAAAACTGTTGTTTTCAATATATGTAAATGCTTAATTATATAAAATATAATCATTTCTGTATTATTAAATATCCTTCCTCTTAATTTTATTACACAAGGACCCATTTATGTTTTAGGACAACAAAATTTTCCCCGAGGCATCTAATACTAGCTCTCATTTATGTAACTCTTATTTGTAATAATACAACATAATGAGATGTTGTATGCAAAATACTTGGTAAACCTTAGGTCATTTCATATATGTCAGACAGTAATATTTTTATATTAGAATCCAGGATCATAGGTTTAGAGATAGAAGGGACAGACCTTAGAGGGTATTGAGTACAAACCCCTCTATTTATGGCTGAAGGAATCAAGGCAGTGGTAGATTAATTTGCCCAAGGTCATACAGTTAATAAGAGTTTGAGGTAGGATTTGAACACAGGTCTTCTGGATTCCACGTGCTCTACTTGTGAGCCACTCTATCAGTAGTGTCAAACTCAAAAAGAAACAAGGGTAACAAATCTAAAAATATGGATCCCCGAGGTCCACATATTAACTTAGACACCACATTATCTATGTTTTACAGATATTTTCATTTAGTTAGTTAAAGATTTACCAATTCCATTTTTTTTTAGTGAGGCAATTGGGGTTAAGTGACTTGCCCAGGGTCACACAGCTAGTAAGTGTTAAGTGTCTGAGGCTACCAATTCCATTTTAATCTGGTACAGCTGCATTTAGGAGGGTTGCTTCCAATGTTTGACTGTACCTCTGCATTTCACCACTTTGCTTGTCTTACTTTGTTTTGGGGGGAGGGGGAGGGGCGGGGCAATGAGGGTTAAGTGACTTGCCCAAGGTCACACAGCAGCAAGTGTCAAGTGTCTGAGGCTGCATTTGAACTCAGGTCCTCCTGAATCCAGGGCTGGTGCTTTATCCATTGTACCACCTTAGCTGCCCCTTACTTACAATTTTATGAAGCACTTTCTTCACAACTATGTGGGCTAGGTAGTGCAAGTATTATTATCACTTTCATTTTATAGATGGGGAAATGAGTTCAAGAAATGACATTTTGTAGTATAATGGACAGAGTGCCTGACGTGCAGTCAAGACAATCTGAATTCAAATCCTTCCTTAGCTGTGTGACCTCAGACAAATCATTTAACTTGGTGCTTCAGTGTCCTCATATATAAAATAGAGATGCTAATAATAGCTTCTATGCAGAGTTGCTAAGAGAATCAAATGAGATAATATATGTAAAATGTTTTGCAAACCTTAAAGTGTTAAAGTACTATATAAAGTTAGCTATTATATGTTATACATCTATAAATATGTGTGTGAAAGTGCCAGTTAACACATAGTATGCATGTGTGCCAGGCCTCAAGTGGTCCAAATACCAGGCACTACCCCTTCCCAAGCCACCTGCTTCCTATGGTACATTTAGAGCTGTTGCCTTGGCTGGTGCCTCTCATTCCTCGTTCCTTATTAAGCAATTCAGAAAATATACTGATTTCAGTGGTCTCAACCATTTCTCTGTCTTGCCCCCATTAGTGATGAGACAGTCTTCAGGCCGCTTCAGCTCTTTGTCTAAAACCCTTGATCAAGTCGCTTAATCACCTTGAGCCTCAGTTTTCTAATCCATAAAATGAGAGGGTTGGACTAGACCAATGATGTCAAATTAAAATAGAAACAGGGAAGGGAGAGGTGAGCTAAACTGTATGGTCACATACTGACTTAGAAAATGATATATTAACATTATCTATGTCCTGTTGTATTTTTGTTTATTTTGTTAAGTATTTCCCCATTATAGTTTAATTTGGTTCAGCTGCACTAGGGAGTATTGCAGCAATGCCAGTCTCATGTCTGATACCTCTGATCTGGATAGCTTTCCAGCTCTATCTAGATGTATGATGCTTTATCCTTCCTATAGACAGTTTGATTCTAACATTTCCAGATCAAGATGGATCTGATAGTTCTGATTCTGAACCCTGAGTCATCCCAATCTCCAGTCTAGAGAACCCAGAGAAGGTAAATTCGATTCCAGAAACATACAAAGTCCAAAGACTTCACCGGGGGCAAACTGGATGTGCCAAAGCAACTGGATCTCAAGTCTACATTTAACATAGCTAGATTCTCATTCAAGTCCAACCAAATGATGCAGCCTCCCATCGACTCTTTGTGAGATGATTTGGAGATCAGAATTAGAACCAAAGGGGGATTTTGGAGTCTTTCTTTACCAATAAGAATATGCCTGCTAATGGAAAATTTTTGGAGTTAGGGCAGAGAGTTGAGAGAAAGGGAGTAAAGAAGTTGTCATTTTCCTGTCATTTATCTAACTCTTTAAGTTAAAAAAAACCCAAGTATTCAACAAACATGTATTAAGACCCAATTATGTGCAAGGTCCAATTCTAGTCCTGGAAGTGGGATGGTAAGAAAACACAGTCCTTGCCCTCAAGAAGCATATAATCTAGCAAACAGTACACCATTGCACAAAAACAAGTCACCAAGTAAGTTGTCTTTTAATAAAAGTTGATGGATACAAATATTTACTCTATTAATCAGTTTATCTTCACTAAATCAGCAGAATTACTCACTGAGCTGTTTTTCCATTAATTATAGAGACTCTACAGGTGCAGTTGTGGTGAAGAACTGATTCTATCTTTGTGAGTTGAGATTGAGCCATCCATGCAAAAAAAAAGTTATTTAAGAAAAAAAAAATTCACCTAGCAATATTTTCTTTCCTTTTCACTTTAGGGATAAAAAGTGAAAGTGGTTATCCATGGGAAATTTTTTTTTGCTTTTGAAAAAAAAAAGCAGGTGCTTTTTAAAAACACAAACTGAAGAATACAGTTTTTCTATTTTTTAATAAATTTATTCTAATGATATTTTTTCCTTACTAATACAGTCAGTTGTAGTAACAAAGGATCTGCTAGTGATCTTTTTTTTGGGGGGGGGCAGGGCAATGAGGGTTAAATGACTTGCCCAGGGTCACAGAGCTAATAAGTGTCAAGTGTCTGAGGCCGGATTTGAACTCAGGTCCTCCTGAATCCAGGGCTGGTGCTTTATCCACTGCGACACCTAGCTGCCCCCTGCTAGTGATCTAATATCAAATATTTTATACAGTTTTCCAGGTTCCATAAATCAAAATACACTTTGGCAAATAACCAAGGACTGACTCTTTACCATCTTTAATGGGTTATGAAAATTTTTATGAGAACTTCAGCACAAAAACACAGAGATTTTTAAAATGCAGCTTTTTAATTATGGAGTATGCAAAGTCCTTTTATGTTAGATAAACAACTTAGACTCATTTAACACATTAATCACAAAATTTCCATTAATTCCCTTAATTAATTTCT